>NW_023601212.1:98484736-99157236 GCF_014898055.3 Talpa occidentalis
ATTTATTTATTTATTTATTTATTATTTATTTATTTATTTATTTTATTTTTATTTTTTTTTTTTAAATATTAATTTTATTTTTATATTCCCCCATACAATTGCAAACGCCCCATTCTGACCCCAATCCTTCCCCTCCCACCCCCCACCCCCCAAAAGGTTCTCTGGTTCATAGTTTTTTGTTGATTTTGATTTTCACTTTCTTATATTCATTTTCCTGGTCCCTTATTTAAGTTTTCTAGATTCCTGCTATGAGTGAGACCATCCGGTATTTTTCTTTTTCTTTTTGGCTTATTTCGCTGAGCATGATCCCTTCCAGTGCCATCCATGTTGCTGCAAATTGCATGTGTTATCTTTTTGAATGCTGAGTAATATTCCATGGTATATATGTACCACATCTTCTTGATCCAGTCATCTATTTTTGGGCATTTGGGCTGTTTCCAAAGCTTAGCTATTGTAAACAGTGCTGCTATAAACATAGGAGGTGCAGGTGCTCTTTGGAATTGATGTTTCTGTGTCCTTGGGTAAAATACCTAGGAGTGGAATTGCTGGATCATATGGAAGCTCTATGTTTAGTAGGTCCAGAAATCTCCACACAGCTCTCCATAGTGGTTGGACCAGTTTGCACTCCCACCAACAGTGCACAAGAGTTCCTTTTTCTCCACATCCTCGCCAACATTTGTTGTTGCTAGTTTTTTTAATATGTGCCATTCTCACTGGTGTGAGATGGTATCTCATGGTAGTTTTGATTTGCATTTCCCTGATTACAAGTGATGTTGAACATTTTTTCATATGTCTGTTGGCCATTTGCATTTCCTCTTCAGAGAAGTTTCTTTTTAGCTCTTCTGCCCATTTTTTGACTGGATTATTTTCTTTGTTGTTGCTGAGTCTCATCAGCTCTTTGCAGATTTTTGTGATCAGTCCTTTATCATTAGTGTTGGGTGCAAAATGTTCTCCAGTTGGTGGGGTTTTCTCTTTGTTTTTGTTATTGTCTCTTTTGCTGTGCAGAAGCTCTTTAATTTGATGTAGTCCCAGCTGTTTTATCTTTCTCTCACTATCACTGCTTTGGGTGATGTGTCTGTAAAGATGTCTTTGATGTGCAAATCCCGTAGTGTTTCGCCTATATTTCCTTCTATGTATTTTATGGTTTCAGGTCTTATGTCTAGTTCTTTAATCCATTTTGAGTTGATTTTTGTGTATGGTGTGAGGTAGTGGTCAAGCTTCATTCTTTTGCATGTAGCGACCCAGTTTTCCCAGCACCATTTATTGAACAAACTTTCTTTGCTCCAATGCATAGTCTTTGCTCCTTTGTCAAAGATTAGTTGACCATAAATCTGTGGGTTTATTTCTGGATTTTCTATTCGATTCCATTGGTCTGTATGTCTGTTCTTGTTCCAATACCATGCAGTTTTGATGATTATGGCTTTGTAGTATAGTTTGAAGTCTGGGAGTGTGATGCCTCCATTTCCTTCTTTTTTTTTCAGTAGAGCTTTGGCTATTCGGGGTTTTTGGTGATTCCATATGAATTTCATCAATAATTGTTCTATTTCTTTGAAGAATGCCATTGAGATTTTGATTGGAATAGCATTGAATCTGTATATTGCTTTTGGTAGGATGGCCATTTTAATAATGTTTATTCTTCCAATCCATGAGCAGGGGATGTCTTTCCATTTCTTTGTGTCTTCTTCTATTTCTTTTAACAGTGTTTTAATAGTTTTCTTTGTATAGGTCCTTTACCTCTTTTGTTAGATTTATTCCCAAATATTTGATTTTTTTTGTTTCGATAATAAAAGGGGTGGTTTTTTTGATTTTCTTCTTCTTCAGATTTATTGTTTGTGTATAGGAAGGCTACTGACTTTTGCGTGTTGATTTTGTATCCTGCCACTTTACTGAATTGATTGATGAGTTGAATTAGTTTTTCTGTGGAGATTTTGGGTTCTCTATGTATATTATCATATCATCTGCAAATAGTGATAGTTTGACTTCTTCTTTCCTATTTGGATTCCTTGGATGTCTTTCTCTGTCTTATTGCTCTGGCTAGTTCCAGTATTATATTGAAAAGCAGTGGTGAGAGTGGACATCCTTGTCTTGTTCCAGATCTTAATGGAATTGCTTTCAGCTTTTCACCATTGAGAATGATACTGGCTGTTGGCTTGTCATAGATGGCCTTTATGATGTTGAGGTATGTTCCTTGTATCCCAAGAATTTCAAGGGCTTTTATCATGAATGGGTGTTGCACTTTGTCGAAAGCTTTCTCAGCATCTATTGATATTATCATATGGTTTTTATATTTCTTTTTGTTGATGTGTTGGATAACGTTGATTGATTTTCGGATGTTAAACCATCCTTGTGCCCCTGGAATGAATCCAACTTGGTCGTGGTGAATTATCTTATGGATACATTGTTGGATTCTGATAGCTAAAATTTTATTGAGGATTTTTGCATCAGTGTTCATTAGGGAGATTGGCCTATAGTTTTCCTTTTTTGTGTTGTCCTTATTCGGTTTTGGTATTAGTGTAATATTGGCTTCATAGAACGTGTTTGGTATTGTCCCTTCCTTCTCAATTTTTTGGAAGAGTTTTGTGAAGGATAGGCACTAATTCGTCTCTGAATGTTTGGTAGAATTCATTTGTAAATCCATCAGGTCCTGGGCTTTTTGTTTTTGGGGAGGTTTTTAATTACCATTTCAATTTCGCTGCTTGTAATTGGTCTGTTTAGGTGTTCTATTTCTTCTTTATCTAGCTTTGGGTGATTGTAGAGTTGTAGGAATTTGTCCATCTCCTCTAGATTGTTGAACTTGTTTCCATATAACTGTTCATAGTAGTTACTGATTATTCTTTTGATTTCTGCTGTGTCCGTTGTGATTTCTCCTCTTTCATTTATGATTCTGTGTATTTGTGCTTTCTCCCTTTTTTCCTTTGTGAGCCTGGCTAGGGGTTTGTCTATTTTATTTATTTTTTCAAAGAACCAGCTCTTGGTTTCATTGATCTTTTGGATTGTTTTTTTAGTTTCAATTTCATTTATTTCTGCTTTGGTTTTTATTATTTCTTTCTTCTACTGGTTCTGGGGTTTTTTGTTGTTCTTTTTCTAGATCTTTGAGCTTCGAGATTAGGTTTTTTCTTTGAGTTCTTTCTTGTTTTTTGATGTGAGCTTCTATTGCTATATATTTTCCTCTTATTACTGCTTTTGCTGCATCCCATACATTTAGGATATTGGTGTCCTCCTTGTCATTCAATTCAAAGAATTTTTTAATTTCTTCTTTGATCTCCTCGTTAGTCCAGTGGTCTTCCAGTAGTGTGGCTTTTAATCTCCATGAGGTAGGATAGTTCCTTGCCTTCTTTTTATGATTTATTTCTAGTTTGATGCCTTCGTGGTCAGAAAAGATGGTTGGTATGATTTCAATCTTGGTGTATCTGTTGATGTTTGTCTTGTGCCCCAGTATGTGATCGATCCTGGAGAATGATCCGTGTGCGCTTGAGAAAAATGTGTACTCCGTTTTTTTGGGTTTAGTGTTCTATAGATGTCTGTTAAGCCCAAATGCTCTAGGTCCTTATTTAGAGCTTTAGTTTCTTTACTTATTTTTTGTCTTGTTGATCTATCCATTGTTGATAGTGGTGTGTTGAAGTCTCCCACTACATATGTGTTTTCTCTGATGTCTGTTTTCAGAGAGGACAACAGTTGTCTGATATATTTTGGTGCTCTTTCGTTTGGTGAGTATATGTTAATGAGTGTTATTTCTTCTTGAAGTATTGTCCCCTTAATCATAATGTAGTGACCATTGGGGTCTCTTTTTATTTTTTTGAGTTTGAAGTCTGTTTTATCTGATATAAGTATAGCTGTTCCTGCTTTCTTTTTTGGCCCATTTGCTTGTAGGATTGTTTTCCATCCTTTGACTTTGAGCCTATTTTTATCTTTTGTAGCTAAATGTGTTTCCTGGAGACAGCAAAAGGTTGGGTTTTGTTTCTTAATCCAGGCTGCAACTCTGTGTCTTTTTATTGAAGAGTTTAGTCCATTTACATTTAGAGTTAATATTGATATGTTAGCATCTGTATTTGCCATTATGTTTGTCTTTCCTTTGATTTTATTTATTTATTCTTTTAATAACTTTTTTTTTTTTTGGTCTTCTTTCGTTGTTATTCGTCCCTCTGAGGTTCTGGCTTTAGGATTCCTTGTAGTATTTTTTGGAGTGGGGGTTTAGTTGCAATGAAATTCCGGAGTTTCTCTTTGTCTGGGAAGGTCCATATTCTTTCTTCATGGAGGAAAGAGAGCTTTGCGGGATAGAGTATTCTTGGTTGGCATCTGTTTTCTTGGAGTCTGTTGACTATGTCCCTCCACTCTCTCCTTGCCCGTAGTGTTTCTTCAGAGAAGTCTGATGTCAGCCTGATTGGTTTTCCTTTGAATGTTATCTGTTTCTTCCCTCTTGTCAGCTTCATTATTTTTTCCTTGTCCTGGATTCTTGGGAGCTTTACTATTATGTGTCTTGCTGTGTTTTTCCTTTCGTCGTGGAAGTTTGGTGTTCTTCTTGCTTCTTGTATATCAATTTTCAGCTCCTTCTTCTCATTTGGGAAGTTCTCTTCAATTATATCCATGAATATTTTCTCTGTTCCTACATCTCTCTCCTCTCCTTCTGGAATTCCTATAACTCTTATATTTCCTTTCCTCATGGAGTCAGATAGTTCCCGAAGTCTTTCTTCATTCTTTTTCCTTCGTACTTCTCTTTCCTTTTCTGTTTTGGTTCTTTTTATTTCTGTGTCTTCAAGATTACTTATTCGTTCTTCCATTTCATCTATTCTGCTTTCATTGCTTTTCCCGGAGTTCTTTAGTTCCTCCATTAATTCTTTGATCTCCTGCATTTCTCTTACTTCCCTCTTTAGGGACTCATTTCCTTCTTCTGATCTATCACTTTTTTAATCATGGCAATTTTAAATTCTCTTTCTGGAAGGCTCAGAAGTTCTTCCAAGTTGCTGTCGTTGCAACTGGGGAGTGGTTTTCTTTTTGTGGTGTGCTTCTTTCCTGAGGAGTTTTTAGGTTGCGTGTGGTTCTTCTACTCCCTACTGTCTGTTTTCTAATTTGTCGTATGCGTTGGGACACTGTGTTGCTCGGACTGACTGACATCTTGGGTGAACTTCTCCGCTCCCCTCTGGCTCTTCCAGGAGCCATCTCTGTCTTCTGGGGGAGCTTTCTGCTGGTTTTAGGCAGTTTTTACTGAAGAAATGTCCCTGTTCTCAAATGGCGAAGCGGGATGCAGTCCCTGCGCCTCCGGTTTCAGGCACACTCTTCTGCGCACCCGGTCTGCCCCGGACGTGGGTGCCTGCTCCCTCTGTGGGCTCAGACTGCTGGTCGGAAGGGGCCTGGCGTGGAATAACTTCCCGGCTGGCCACTGGGTCCTCCAGAAACCTTCTGCCCTTTTCAAGCAGTCTTAAGAAATGTCCTGTTTTATAGGGTGTTAGTGACTTTTTTTTTCCTGGTCGCTAGGTGGCGCCAGAGATCTCTCCTATTGTCCTTGGGGGGCTGTTTTTCGCCTCCCCCCACCCCGTGGGACAGAGAACAGAGCGGGAATGGTAGGGTACACCTCAACAGCTTTGGGGTGCTGTGTCTGCCTTGTGCCCCACCGTCGTGGAGAAACCACGCCCCGAATTTTCGTGCCCCGGGTCTCAGTTCAAAGCCCTCAGTTCCAGGACGCGGGCTGTAGCCCAGTTCAGTGGCGCGGGAATGGCGCCTTTTGCACAGCTCCCGTGCCTGGGCGCCTGGTTCCTGCTCACTCAGGGAGGGACCTTCACCTCAGTGAGGACCTCCGTGCGTCTCCCGGCAAGCCTAGGTCGTCTCCCCGCAAGCCTAGGTCGCAGGCGCGGGGACCTGGGCAGCCGCGATCCAGGTCTGCACTTGCTTTTCAAGCTCCCCTAGCGCGCCGCTTTCCCGCGCCCGCTTACCGGCAGCCCGGGCTGTGTGCGCGTCTCCCGGGGTCTTTGTTCTTCTCTAATGGCGCCCGGAGCCGTTCGCTCACCGCCGCGGCGGATCCTGCAGGGTTCGCCTCAGCTCCCGTTCACGGGGTGTGGTGGCTGCAATAGTTCCTTTCCACTCACAGTCCCGCTTGCTGCGTCGTTTGTTCTTGTGGGCCGTTTTGGTGTGTTGTTTCCTCCTCTCTGCCAGTCGGAGAGTGCCGCCTCTGTGGGCGCGGGAGGGGAGCAGGGTTCTGCGCTTCCCTCCCTTCTAGTCCTCTTTTATGGCCAGTTTCTTCTTCGGGCAGTTCGCTGGCGTCACCCGCTTATCTTCCGTGTCCCAGTTCTCACTGGGACCTGCCGCTTTTCCTCCCTATTCACTTTTTTTAATGGGAGATCTTACTCGCAGCGTCTCCTCGCCGCCATGTTGCTCCGCCCCCCTCTGATTTCACTTCTGTTGTGGTTTTTGGAGTCTGTGGGTTTGGAGCACGGGGTCCTTGGATTCACTCTGGGAAAGGTTTCACCAGAGCTCCAGTTTCAGCGACACACGGCGAGTTTCCAGGCAAGTTTCTCATGAGACAGAGAAGTTAGTTATATTTAAAGAACAGGTTTATTAGGGAAAGGGACAGAAGAGTAAAAGACACTTTCACAGACACCAGCAGGCAGGAAGAGCTGCCCTGAAAGGGGCAGGTTTGCTGAGAGAGGCCTGCATGGCTGCAGGAGGGCAGCCTTTAGGAGAGCTGCCTCCCCTGAGGGAGGTCAGTGAAGAGAAGTCCTGGTAGGTACAGGTTCAGTCACAGGCAGGCAGGGAGGCTGCTGCCCTGCAGAGGGAGAGAGTGGGTGAAAAGACGCACCTGCATAGTCACAGTGGACAGTGGGAGTGCTAAATGTAACTGTTCTTGACAGCAGAGCTTCTGGTTCCGAGTTATTTTGACTTGAAGATATGTCCATGTTCTCTCTGTGCTGAGGAGGGCATGGCTGAGGCTTAATCTCTTTCATTTAGATGAATACACTGTGGGGAAGCAAAGGCTGAACGTCCATTGTTTAAATCTTTATCCATTTCCTTGTTCATGAGCGGGGATTGAAAAAACTGGTTTACCCCAAGGCAGCAGGTTTTGCAGAACTGCTGCTTCACACACTTCGAGCCTCTGCAGATGGCTTTTCTCGCTTGCCTTATACACGGGTGTGGGGATGTTCTTATACACGGGGGTGGGGATGTTCTCAGAACAGTTTGCAATCTGTTCATACATCCTCCAGCAAGCATCTATGCTCCTCACTGCTGGGTATTCTTTGGTGGATAGCTAGGACCTCCTGGGAGTTCAGGGGAGCTAGTATTCCCAGGAGCACCTTAACCCATGATGGCAGACTGTAGATGCTCTGGCTTCCTTGCCTACAGGTGGAACAACCTTAGGAGTGCTCCCAAGTCCTCTACAGCATCCCATCAGAACTGGCCCTCAGTTTCCCCCTCAGTGGTCTGCTCTGACTGCCTTCCCTTCTCTGTCTCTGCTCCCCAGTGAGACCCTTCTTGAACCGTCTCCCAAACAAACCACTTGCACTTGAATCTTTGGGTCAGAGATCTGCTGCTGGTGACACTCACTGAAAACAAGCTCAAAGAAATCCACCCCAACATTCCAGAAGCTGCTGGACAGCCTGGATGGCTGGTGCTGGCTTAACAGAGAAGGGAGGTCCTTGGAGGGTCTCCCACCAACCACCATGCCCTGCCATCGAGGGGATTGTCCCAGTGGCACTCCACATGCCCTAGGTAAGGTTGGTGAAATGGTGAAGAGGCAACCCAGGAGGTGTTCTTGGAGGAGGAGGCAGAGGAAAAAAGGATAGTAGTATAAATTTTATTTGCAAGACATTGTTCCATCTGCAAATCCCTCTCCTGCTGCTTTCTCATTAGATACTTGGGCACATCCACAGGTGAAGAGCAGGCATTTCTGGCTCCAGGAGAGGAAAGAGACTTGTAAATCCACCATGGCCCGGACTACAATGCACCACCGCCTGACTCTATAAACTCCCTGACCCTTTTCTTTCTCCAGAAAGAGTTCTCTGGCCATGTACTTCCACAGGAGGAACCACCTGTTGCTGGAATTTTCTGGAATTCCCACTGTTAACAGGGCAACCCCGATATGAAATAGGTTGCCTGACTGTGGGTTCTCACCTGTGCACTTAAAGGGGACTTTTTAATGCTGAACTGCAGGCACACACAAAAGGATAATAATAGGTTTGTTTACAAGGGAAGGGGAAATGAGGAAACTAATAACTCAGGGAGAAAAAGATGGAGATAAATTCATAAATGCATCCTACCCGTTCCACTGACCTGGAATCCCAATGACCTGCTGAGAGCTGGCGAAAAGCCAAGTGCTGTGAGGCCGAGAGTGACCCCAGCTCACGTGGCTGGTTTAATATCCAAACAGAAAACATGGCTTCTTAACTCCGCCCTCAGGTCGTCGCAACCCTCCCTTTGGCGATCATGGGATTTGTAGTTCCCAGTGTCTTGATGGAGTGGGGGTGGAGTCCACAAAACCTGTTTGGAGTTTGCTCAGGACATTCTTTTTCCCTAACACCTCCAACTAAATCATGGTGTAGGTTTGGACAGCGAGATCACTGAGGGTTCCTTAGACCCTCACTCCTCACTCCTGACCTCCTGCCGCCTCCCATTCTGGCCTCCGCTGAGCAAGGACCAGCAGCAAAAGGAAACTTCTGAGAAGTCAGAAGAAAACCTGGCAGGAAGCAGGGACCTCAGACAGCTTAGCAAGTGACCAGAACTAAGTCATCAAAGGGAGCTGGATGAAAGCAGGGAGATCACTCAGGGGGAGTTTAAACACAGACAGCTTAAGTGGTAAGAGACCCAACTGAGGGATCAAAGCGGGCATCAGTCACTGCTAGGCCAGGGCTGGGGGCTGCTCCTGCGGGTGGGTGGGGGCTGACACAGCGGAAATGGGAACTTGGGGGAAGGCAGGACCATAGACAACAGTCACTGTCATATTTTTTTTAGGTCTTTGTATTTTGAAATAATTATAGAGTCATAGGAAATTGCAAGAATAGTACAGAAGAGAGCTGTGAGCGTCCCCACCTGCCCCCAGCAGAGACGGTGACAGCCTCTGTCACTGCAGCGCAACAGCAAAGGCAGGAGATCAATGTGGGCTCAGTGCTGTGGACTAGACTGAAGACCTCACCGGGGTGTGTGTGTGGTGTGTGTGCTCGTGCCCATGTCTGTGTGTGTGTTTCTAGGCAGTTTTCTCCCGTGTGGAGATTTGTATAATCACCCCTTATCATCAAGTCACCATTTTCCATCCCCACTACGGAGCCACAGAGAGCAGAGATGGGGGTTCCTGTGGGTGTGAGCGGGGCTCCTGGCTGGTGCATGGACACAGCTACTCTGCGTGGACTGGACATTCAAGAACAAAATCCAGATGGTTTTTTTTGGGGGGGGGGTGATAATGAGTGACAAGTCATCATGGGGTGAGAGCTGGTGACCTTGACCTCAGGACACAACACAAACACTACTTGAACCCGGGGAGAACCTGCTGTGATTGTGGGGGTTGCTGCAGGTCAGGCTCCCCTAAGCCCATCATTGTTTCATGAGGCTCCCCAGAGGCAGGCGCTCGATTGGCGCCCTTCTTACAGTCAGGGAGGTGAGGGGTGCTCAGCCAGGCTCCCACCATTGCTAAGTGCTGGGTTTGCACCCAGCCTGGGGCAGCCAACTGACTCCTTTGGAATCAGGTTTTTCTGGAGCTCTTGCTGCAGCAGCTCCGGGGAGTAGAACTTGCGTTTCCTCTTCTTCATGAAATTAAAACAGCCTGGTCACGTATTCTGGAAGAGTCTCAGTTCTGGGTTTTTATCACTGGGCTGGGCATCGAGTCCACGGTGCCAGCGTGGCCAGTTGGTGGAGGTCAACAGAGCCAGCCCGGATCCTCAGAGGGGCCCTGCACCCCCAGTGAGGAGAGGGGCTGCCCGGCATGGACTCTGGACTCGCCCTTGTCCTCCTGATGACGTAACCGTGTCCCCTGCCGCCACGCTGCTGCAGGCCGGGGCAGTGCCCCCTGGATGCCAGCCACCTGGTGTCCAGGGAGGAAGGCAGCTTTCCAGGGACAATGGTGATACTGTAACAGGGGGGGTCCCCAGGAAAGGGGGAGGTTCCAGGTTCCCTGCCCCACCCAAGGGAGGGTGGAGCTGAGCAGGGAGAGAAGAAGCTGCAGAGGAGACTGAGGGAGGAAGGAAGCAGGATGGAGCCAGAAGGAGACCTGGAGGAGGCGCATGGAGCCGAGAGACACGTGAAGAGACTGCGCTTGCCTTTTGGTCGTGGACGGGGTGACACAGATGTGGGTGAGACCCGTGGGGAGGGGACCGTGGCAGCTTTTATCTTGATGTTGATTTTGCTCTTTTCCTTCCGGGCTTCTCTGGTTGTTTCTGACCCTTTTCTGTGGGTCCCCACTGGAAGATGCTTCGGACTTGGGGCAGGCTTTGGGGCCTTGCTCTGGGCCAATCCCATTTGGATGGAGTTTTACCCACGAGGGGACGGGTAACTTTGGGTGCTTCATTTAGAAACTAGACTCTTTGCCTTCCCTGTGTTGTTTCCTAGATGTATTAAAGTTTCTTCCCATTAAAGTCTCATGTTGTGTGTTGCTGCGGCGGAGGGCAGAACCCATTCAGAGCAGGCAGGTTTGCGGGGTCTGGGCTGCCCCCTCCCTGCCCTGGAACAGTACGAACGCGGGCCGCAGCCTCCCTCAGCCAATAAAAAGAAACAGAGTTTGAGGAAAAGGAAAGTGGTTTAATTTGTTGGCAAATGAGGAGGGCGCGGACTCGTGTCTGAAAGACCTCGCCTGCTGTCGGGCAGGATGCAGGGTTATTTACACAGAGGGGAAAATAGGGCAGGTGGGCAAGCGTCTGCCCAGGCAATGGGGAAGGGGCGGGCAGCCTGGTGGGCGCCAGCTTTGCTTCTCAACAGCTGCGTTTAACTCCCTTTTCCTTGGAACGCAAGAGGACAAACCTGTTAGACAAGGGGGCGTGGCAAGAGCCAGGGGGCAGCAAACTTGTTAAAGCTGATCTGAGAGAGGGGTCTTCTGTGGCTGCATCGAGGGGCATCCCTTTAGGCTGAGGAAAGGTGCATGGAGAGAGAGCTTGTCCAGAATTCCGGTTTCATTTCTTGAAAGAAACCCTCATCGACTAGTTGTGTTCGCTCTCCCCTCCCCATCTGCCACACCACTGCCTGGATGCAGGTTATTATTTTATTTATTTATTTATTTAAAGATTTATTTATTTATTTATACCAGCACTGGGTACAGTCAGAAGTGCGGGAGGGTAAGAGGATTCACCAGGGCCAGAGCGGGGAACAGAACAGGCAGCCTGATGAAGTACACTGCTGAAGGGAGCAGCGGGCACATCAGGAGAGGTCTGTTGCCCCATGTGGGACCCTCGCTGGTGGCCGGGGATCGAACTGGCCCTGCAGAGGCTGCGGGCAGCTTTGCAGCCCAGCACTCAGCCACTGCGCCACCAGGGGAGGCCCAGGTTATTATTTTTTTAAATATATTTTTAAAGCTCAATCATACTGTCTCCTGCTGAACTTCTCTTCCAAATGGATTTATAAACTTTCTGTCTACTCGTCTTACTAGAGCTTCCCATGAATGTAATTCTCCACACGTAAATACACAAGGAGATGATAGATCTAAGGCTTTGCCCTTTAGCTTTAAGATGTAATTCATCTTAGCACATCAGGCAAACATATCTGCTTGAATTTTTCACCTGAGTCAACTATAAAAAATCCCTTGATAAACAGACAAAACATAACCTTTATTTTAAAAAATATATATCAATTACTATACCTGGTATAATCTTTAAAAAAATCCACTATTATTGATTAACCATTCATGAACACATCCATAGAATTTTGGGGGGGCAGCTTTCCGCGTGGACATGGGGGCAGCGCCCGCCACAGGGGACAGATGATGTTTTCAGGCACAGCCCAGGACACAGCTCAGCTGGGAACACCTGGAGGCTCTCTTGCCCACAGCAGCAGTGACAGTGCAGAGAGCTGGTCCTGGCATAACTGCGAAAAGCTGCCTGCAGGGCACAGGTGCAGCCTCCCCCTTATACAGGCCGGCGATACCCTAAGGGGCCTGGCACAGACTGTATAAAAAGCTTTGCGATGTCTCCCTGGGTGGGGGGGGGGGGGGCGGTGCTGGCTGTGGCTCCCTCTGGTGCCTCCAGCTAACTGTGCAGACCCAAAGACCAGGCAGAGGAGACTGGGCTGAGGTTCTTTATTCAGAGCTTGCCCAGATGCAGATGGTGGAAGCTGGCTCCCTCGCTGTTGGCAGAATCTCAGAGAAGAGGGGACTGTCGGTGGGGTGTCCTACATGAGTGGCTTGGGGTGTGTTTCTCTGCTTGGTCCCAAGTTGGTGGAAGAGACACAAGCCAGGGAGGCTGTCAACGACTGGTCAAGTCCTGGCCATTTGGGCATAATTGGTACAAAGGTTTGGCTTTCTGGGCTGGTTGCTACAGGCAGCATTTAGTTTCCTGCGGTCTGACGCGTGATGGCAGGCTGGCTTGCCGGCCCAGTTAGTGTAGACGGGGGCTGTTTTCCTGGGCTGATGGCTATGGAGTCTGACCCGCAAGTTTTATCTCTGGTCCAGCCGTGGCCTGTTTCATTCAGTTCCTCATAACGAGCACACAAGCCTAGAGTCATCACCGAGAGTCTCGATTTTTAATTTATAAATGTTTACATTTGCTGAGAGGTTGGTCGGGCTAACGCACATGGGATGCACTTATTTGCTTGATGGTTGGAAGGGACTTAAGAATTCCTAATGTGAGCGGCATCCGCCTGAACGCCAGGCAGGCTGAAAGGTGTTTATAAGGATGACATGCATGTCCAGACCTGCATTCTTAATCTAATTATTTTATTCTTTCCAGCATCTCTTGATGAAATTAAGGGTCTGAAAAGCTGAAGAAATGTGTGAAGCCACAAGTGCTAAGAAAACGGGAGGTCACGTGAGTTGGGTTCTCGAGGCAGTTTCCAGGACCAGCAGTGATGTGGCTTCTGGAGTCTGTGGGTTTGGGGTGCGGGGTCCTAGGGGTCACTCTGGGAAAGTTGTCACCAGAGCTCCCGTTTCAGCGGCACGCGGAGAGTTTCCCGGCGAGTTTCTCCATGAGACAGAGACGGGAGTTGCGTGTCAAGGGCAGGTTTATTAGGGAAAGGGGACCGGACAGTAAAAGACACTTGCACAGACCCCAGCGGGCAGAAGGGGCCGCCCTGACAGGGGCAATTTGCTGAGGTGGTCCCAGGAGGGCGGCCTTGAGGAGCTGCCTCTGCTGGGGGAGGTCAGTGAGGAGAAGCCCCGGCTACAGGGCACGGGCGGGCAGGAGGCCGCTGCCCTGCAGAAGAGAGAGTGGGTGAAAAGAAGCACCTGCATAGGCACAGGTGGGCAGAGGGCCTGCTCCCCCCGGCCAGTGCACAGGTATAGTCTTCTTCCCTGTGGGAGGGCCCACTCCTTGGAGCCTTGGGTGAGTTGCTGATTTTGGATAACTCTGCAGAATCTGAAGGGACCAGAGATTCTACAATGGGCTCAATCTCCATATCTTACCTTTGGATGCGCCCTGGGATACCTGCTTGGATGTTATGCTTTGTGATCTAGGCTTGGCGCCCGAAGGCACTTGGTTTCCATAGCTGGGTCAATGGCTCTGCTAATCCCACCTACTCCCACCTCCAGCTCTTGGCATTGTGTGAGCCACAATTCTGGTCTGATGCGGCCTCCTTCTCGGTTTTTTGTTCTTGTCCTCCATCACTCAGGGTGGCTCTCGAGAGCTGTTGTAAGGGTCTCCAATGAGAGAATCCATGAGAATCTGAAGGCTGTGCTGCCCCCACCAACCCACCCAGCATCCCAGCATCCCAGTGGAAGAGGCGGGGCGGGGGGGGGTGTGGGGTGAGCACGTGGGCGAGACACAGTCATATTTTATTTATATCTACAAGGAGAGTGCTGTATGTTTTGCTGGGTGCAGCAATTTTTCAAACGTCTGTAGATGTGATTGGGTTGAACAAAGTACAAATTAATTTAAACGCATCACTGAATTTATCATAACTTTTTGCTGTGATGTGTTTTCTCAGACAATTTGCGCTGAAACGGCTGCCATGGACTTGCTGAACATCGAAGTGGGGTCCCCTTGTGCAAAACGGTCATAGGCCAACGGCCTGGCCTAAATCTGAACTAGTCAGTAAGCTCCGCCCCTGTGGATTTGTGCCTCAGTGTTCTCCTTAACAGGTCGGCCGTCCACCCACCCCATGTTCACATGTGATCCTGTGGCTATTGCCCGTCATTTGATGTCCTTGAAGTTCTTCCCATGTTTCTTCCACTGGCGAACTCCTATGTATACATTAAGAGCCCATTATGAGCATAATCCCTTTTGGGAGGCCTCTCCTTAATTTCCCAGGGAAGTCTCCTGATTTGCTTCCCCTGATCCCACGGCATCCAGGACACACCTCCACACTGGGCGGCAACCCTCTCCACTTCCCAAGAAACAATGAACTCTGAGCGTGAAGGGCCTTGTGTTTTTCTTCCCTGTGGGCACAGGACCTGGCTTAACGCTTGGCTCCTAAGTCGGAGCTCACCAAATGTTTGCTGAGCGTCTATTTACTGCTTAGCTAAAAGTGCTTGCTATTTGTCTAAAAGGTGTACTTATCTAAGTCAGACAGGAAGGAAGCCTAGAAGTTATATCCTTGACTTATCCTTAACAACCCACCTATATGAAGTCATTTGCAATCCTGTGATGATGGATAAAATGAGAAAATAAGTGGAAACAGAAAACAACAATAATAACACAACCACGGAGAGGAGAAAAATAATCAAGAAAATTTTAGTCTAATAATGTTGTGATGATTAAGCTTGGCCTTTGCGTTTGAGCTTCCTGGCAGGCTAGGCAAAAGGCAGAAATAATGGGCTTTATCAGTTGATTTGATCCATGAATCATGTAGTTCATCAAGAGAGATGAGGGGTTTCATGTCAGGAATTTACTGTTTAGGATCCTATATAATGGACATCAACACAGTGCTAGGTGCTTCCAGGAGCTATGGAGATGCTGGTTACAGAAATGTATAAGACACCTTCATGTTTTGGTGGAAGAACCTAAGTTAACTGACACCTTTGTGTGATAAGGTGTGTGTGGGGGGTGGTCAGGAGGCTTTGGGAGCAGGTGACCCCTGAGCTGAGTTCCGAAGACTGAGTGGGGTTTGCCAGATGGAGACATTCCTGGGGCGGGTGTCCTGGCGGCAGCAGCACCCAGTGCAAGGTTAGGAAGGAGCAATGGGCTGAATACTCATGTTCCCCCAATTCATGTGTTGAAATCCTAACCCTGACTTGGTAATGTGAGGAGGTGGTGCCCTGAGGGGGCTGGGTGATGAGGGATGGGAGTGGAACCCTCATTAAGCAGGAGCTTCCAGAAGGATCCAGAGAGGGGTCTGCCGCTCGCTGCCCTGGAGACCTGAAATTACCAGGTAAGCTAGAGCAAGTCCTGAGTGACCCCGAGGTCCTAGGTCTCAGTGCCCCAGGGCAGGGGATGGGAGCTGTGTAAGTATTTTAGGTGGGGGAGGCTGAGGGCCAAGTCACTCCTTTAAAAGTGGCAGAAATGACCCTTAGGTTACCCCTTCTAAGCCCCTGCTGGAGCCTACCTTTGCCCTGTCCTCGACCTGCACTGGCCCTAACTTTCTTTGCTCGGAGGCTAAGCACTTTGACAACACTGGAGCTTGAACTGTCATCAATTATGCTGAAAGGGGGAAAAATTAATTAAAAGTTTTCGAAGGGTTCTGTTCTGTATCCGTCTCTATTTTCATGTTATCAGCAGAGCTGCTTTTTCTTCTGGCTGGGAGTTATTACAGTATAACACTTTCATGTTGCTTGTAGGGTAATTATGTCAAATATATGGGACATGATAAGCGGCAGTTTGTATTATTCTGTGATTAATCTCCATACATTCTGGCATTTCAATCTGGCCTCAGAAGACGGGGTTGGTTAAACTCTGGTGGAGAGCAGGATGGTGGGGGGAGGTAGGTGGTGGGTGGCTGGGGGAAGGGGAGCTGACACGTGACACTGAGGTGCTTCAGCTTTGAAATAGCCCAGTTGCCCCCAAGAACCCTCCCACCCAGGTCCTCCCCCTAACCCATCCCCCTGTCTCGAGGGCTCTCCTGGGCTCCGTGCTTCGTGCTTCTGAAAGTCTGGGCTGCCACCCCTGGCACAGATCCCCTGGGCTGCTTGGGCGTGGGACACAGAATCAGCATTTATAAGATCTGGCCCAGGAATCTGCATTCTAACCACCCATTCCCGCCTCCCTTGCACCAGTTTTGAAATAGCTGATCCAGATCTCAGGGCTTGACCCCCAAATAGAATATGAAGTTTTCCAAGATGGGGTTGAAAGAAGGGGCTGACACAGATTAAAATCCAGCAGGACACAGTGCTTCTCTGGACGACAACCACGTGAGAAAGAAATCACAGGCGAGGGCAGAGCACAAGGACTATGGTGATGGGGCACGGGTGAATGGGTGGTGGGAATTCCATGGGGACTATAGTCGAGATGAGAAAGCATACATTGTACAAAAATGAAGAACAATGTAAAAAATATGTAAAATTAGAAAAAATTTTTACAAGATTTATTTATTTATGCATACAAGAGCTGGGGCACAGGCCAGAGGAGCAGGGGGTGAGAGGATACACCAGAGACAGAGTGGGGAGCAGAACAGGCAGACTGACTGAAATCCACTGCTGAGGGGAGCAGCGGGGAGACAGGAGAGGTCTGCTGCACCATGTGGGTAGCTCCCGGGCTGGCGGGGATGGAACTCGTGCTGCAGAGGCTGCAGATAGCTTCATAGTGTGGTGCTTAACCCCTTGTGACAACAGGGAGGCCCAAATAAAGAAAATTTAATTAAAAAAAAAAGAAAAACACAAAACTAGGAAGAAGATGGAACCTGCTGATGGCTCCCTGAGGCTGGGACACGACAGCTCGGAGAAGGCAAAACTCCAGTAGAGGCTGGAGAAGAGGAAACCAGCTAGAGGAGGAGATGGGGGGTGGGGCTCTTCCTCCTGGGGCAAGGGACCCCCCACCCACATCTCCACCTTGGGGGCCTTGGTGGAAGCCTTTTCCCTGCTGTATTTCAATCTACTGTTTGGGAGTTTTCCCAGCAGCCAGAGCGAAGCTGCCCAGTGAGGCTGATCCCCCTAGAGGTGAAGTCCACATCTTGACAGACCCTCCCAATTCCTCTCCCGCCAGAGACTGGCTTTTTGGCTCCTGCAGTATTCCAGAATCTTCCCAACCCTCCTGCCAAGTTAACTGTGGCAAACTCCAGTAACCCTTCCATTGACAGGCAAGAAATATGGGGTCCATGTTGGACTCCCTCTGGTCTGTGATTTATTGATGGAGAGTGTGAAATTTTCATTAAAACAGACTGCTGTTTCTCACTCATTTGTCACATTTTTAATTTATGTTTTAAAACATTAATAAAACCGACACAATTAATTATTTCTTGAAATGTCAACTATATCTGAGCTGTGGGGCGGGTGGGAGGGGGCTTTCTGGTGTAGCTGCGGGAGCAGCCACCTTGGAAAAGCAATCTGCCTGTTGGCTGACAGCTTTCCCCTCCCGGACCCCACGGCCAGCCATGTTGTCCCTGGCCTCTGCATGCATGTCACCTGTGACCTCGTCCGGCAGCGCCCGCGACGGCCCTGGTCATGTCTGTGGTCCTGGCGTTATTAACAACCCTCCTTGTTCGTTTGCAGGACGTTTCCTGCGGAGCTGTGAGTCCCAGCCTGCAAGACCCCCACTATCCCCTTCACAGCTTCTCTCTAGCAACTTGGGATGTCTTTGAGCCTGGGGCACTCCCTCCTACCATAGGCCCCTTGCACCTGCGGCTCCCCCTTGTCATCTAAATCCCCCAAGTCCTTCAGATCCTGGCTCCAGCATCACTGAGTCTGCTCTGACTCCTCTCGTGAGATCGTCTCCTGTTATCAATCCTTAGGAATTCCTGCTTCTCTCCTGCAGCAAGAATGGCTTTTTCAGAGGGACCTTCGAGTCCATTCTCACGGCCTCGTGAGGCTCCCTTGCCCACGTCATTGCATTAGCTGATATTAGTAATAAATCAGCGGTGATTCTCCCTCTTCAGGCTCAGTTCACCCATGGGAAGATGCCAGAGTTGAAAGTTCCTGCCCAAGTCAACCTTCTTGCCTGACAGTTGATGGTGGAGTACAAGGCTCGGTGGGTTTCGTTACCTTTAACTTACTATATGAAGCAGTTCCGAAACAGGCTGTCCTGGGGGGAGAAGACTAGCCAGATGGCTCATTAGAGGGGGGAGTCGGGACTCAGGGTCTGTTCCAACCTTTTCCTCCTGCTCGCATGGAATGAGGACCATTGAGAGGAAGGAACTCCTCCCAGGGCCAAACCTCTGGTGCAACCGGAGGTCCAGGAGTACAACCTGATATTGTCACTCCCAGCTCTGGATCTTTCTCTGGCACTGTGTTCCACACCCCAGGAAGCACACAGAAGACGGGAGGCCTGTCTGCACCAGGCTTCCGCCCCGCCTTCTGTTGGACTGGACGAGCTTTCTGCAGGTGCTGTCCCCCCGATGAGGGATTCGGCTGGATGCTGCATTCAACACCGAGCTCACAGAGCAGAGCCTCCACTTTGGAGATCCTCTTTCCTTGACAAATGATATATTTCATTTATTTCCCATGATCTTCTTGCATTATTTCAATATTATTAATACTCGGCAAATATATTAAAAAAGTAATAAACTGGCAATTATGATTGTGCTCTGGACCCCAAACTGCAATTATTCATTACGTTTCAATTATTAACTTCACTTCAAATGTCTTTCAGCAAAGATTGCAAAAAAAGAAGAAAAAAAATCCCAATGAAGTTCTAGACCTGCCTCCTGTGTTTCACTCTGACTTGACATTGCTTTGATTTATCTGCTATCTCAGTGCTGGAGGAATCAAAATAATAACAAGACGTCTTCCTCCCTACTTAATAAACTATAAACAGCACCTGATATTTTCAGAGAGCTTTGTAAACTCTGCTTAGTGGTGTGGTATCTGTTCTTGCATCTTATTTAAAGACATTGCTAGTGAAGCCTGCAGGTCCAGTCTGAGCTGCAACACCAAGGCACAGTGAAACACAGGATTAGGCTAAGCAGCCACCAAGATGGTGACACTTCACTGCAGATAGCACCCTCCTTCCAGCTCCTCCACCTCCAAAAACATCATGGCTCCAACCCCAGCTCTGGGACAAATCCCGATCTAAGGAAATGTCGCTTGCTGAGAATGAAGAAGGTGATGATGATGGACTTGTACATGGTCTAAAGTGTGGGCACCACCACCTTGCTTAACTTCCCAAGAACCCAATGGGGAAAACACAATTTTGCAGGCAGGTTGGGAGCTTAGCCCAAAGTGCCACCTCCTGTACCTAGAAGAACAGTCATCACCATGACAACAGCAACGGTTATGTGATCAGTGTCACCATGAGCAAGCCCAGAACGCAGTATGCGCCATCTTGTCAGTTCTTACCAACGCCGTGGGAGAGATTTCTCTCCCACATCTATTGTAATCGAGGATGCTAAGACCTAGAGAAGACTATAGAGCTTGCTCAGTGTCCACCTCACCCACCAGTGCTTCTGCCATCACCGAGCTCCTGTGTTTTTATTCTAACCCTCCAAAAGGAAAGAGTGATGAGAGCAAGACAGAGGGCCTTCTAGAAAGGTGGATGCCTTGGAGAGAACCTCTCCAGAGAACTCAGCTCAAAATTTACCCTCCTGTACCTTGCTGGTGGTGCAAGGGGTTAGCACAGCACTGTGTAGCTATCCGCAGCCTCTTTAGCACGAGTTCGATCCCCTGCCAGGAGGCTACCCACATGGTGCAGCAGACCTCTCCTGACTCCCCGCTGCTCCCCTCAGCAGTGGATTTCAGTAGATTCGCCTGTTTTGTTCCCCAATCTGTCTCTGGTGAATCATCACCCCCCACACCTCTGGCCTGTACCCCAGTTCTTGCATGCATAAATAAATAAATCTTAAAAAAAAATTTTACCTCCAGCCAGTTCTATACCCTCCACTCCCCACCCTCTCTCCTATTTTCCTTGTGGGATAAGTGATAGCTAGAAAAGAAATGAAGAATTCCATTTTTTAAAAATAAGCAAATTATATTAAATTTTTATGGGCTCATTATGGGCTGGTTTGGCTGTGGCACTGAAGCGAGTCCTTCAGTCCCCTTTGAAGAGTTGCACTTCCGTAGATTAATTGTCTGCAATTGAGTCCACCACACCCTCACCCCGGTCAGCAACACTGCGAACCCTGGCCTCATTTGGGCAGACCTGGGTGATGTAGCACTTTGGCCTTTAAAATATGCACAATAAATATTTCAGATTTGCTGATGAATGACTTGTTCTCCCTACAAGGCTGCTGAATTTGCAGAGATGGGAGAGGAATGGAGCAAATTTCAAAGTGAGAGTCACTCCAGGCTTCACAGGAGAGGCTGGTGCTGGGTGCGTGGAGATGAAACGCCACCTCAGCAGATGTCAGTGGCTTTCTGAAATGCCCAGTTGTGTCTCCTGGTGAGTGGGCACTGCCTTCCCAGGTGTCACTCGCCCAAGGGGCACAGAGTAGGTGCTTTGTAGTCCAACAATACATGAAGCATCTAGTGGGATCTTAGGAGTTGCGGACACGGAGCATGCCACTCACCTGCTAGAACACTTCAGAATTTCCTGTCTCACTGAGAATTAAATCCTGACTCCTGATCAGGGACCAAGAAGGCTCTCCATGAGCCATTTTCACCATTTCTATGAACTTCTTGCCTACTCATTGTCCCTTGCTCACGATATCCCATCCTCAATGGTCTTTGCACATCTTCCATGAATATACACAATGGGTTTCTGCCTCAGGACCTTTGCACCGATGGTTCTCTCTTCCCAGAGTGCTGAGCCTCTGGATCGCCCCATGGTTGGCTTCTTCTGTCATCTATATCTCAACTGAAGTGTCCCCTCAAATGCCAAATGGAATGTGATGCTCGAACACTTAATCCAGAGTAGCTCATCTCAACCAATCTCTACATTACCTGATTTTGTCAGCTGTAATCACTGTTTGAACTTGTTTTGTTTATTTATGTGAGCTTTACTTGTTTGTCACCTGCCTCATCCCCTCTAACATAAGCTCTATAAACATTTTATTCTGTTTATCATTGTCCTTACTGCCTAGTACTTTGGCATTGTTAATGCTCAGAACACATTTGTTGAATTAATGAAGTGACTATTTCTCAAGGACCAAATGGAGCTCAGGTTGTGTGCTGAGACACAAGGGGAGGCTTTTGTAGGGTAAGGAAAAATGTCAGGCTTTTCTGCCCTCCCGCCATCAGGATAGATGATGGATCTTGTCCTGAATGCATGCCTGATGGCGGGCACCTGGAGTAGGGTGTGGGCAGATGTAGATGGGATTCACCTGGGCTGAGACTGTGCTTTTAAGGGCGGCGTCACGGGGACGCCAGCAGCAGCAGAAGCCGAAAGAGAAGAGGTCCGGAGCAGAAGCAGAGAACGCCAGAGAGCCCAGATAGAGTGAAGATTTGCTGGGGGCTGGGAGGACTGCCAGCCTCCCGGCCCCCCAGCACCCCTGCCTGCCACGTACCCGCTGAACCCCAATAAAAACCTGCAAAACCACTGAGGACTGTGACTCCTCCTTTACCCGGTCTGCATGGGATCAGAAAACCTGCACTGTGGTCCATTCCTGCCCCTTTACACCTTTGAATGGAAGGTTGTTGGTTCTTAAACTTTTGGGGGCCTGGAGAACCAGCCATGGGCAGCAGATCCACCCAGACAGGGGGGAACATTGTCCGATTTTGTTCAAGAGTCTTGTAGGGAAAGGAAAAAGTGTCAGGCTTTTCTGCCCTCCTGCCATTAGGATAGATGAAGGAACCCTGTGGTCCTGAATGCACGCCTGATGGCGGGCACCTGAAGTGGGTACACCTGGGCTGAGAGACTGTGTTTGTAAGGGTGGAGTCACGGGGATGCCAGCAGAAGCCGAGAATGAACAGAAGCTGAGAGAAGAGAAGCAGAGAGAATGCCAGAGAGAGCCCAGATAGAGTGAGGATTTGCTGGGGGCTGGGAGGACTGCCAGCCTCCCGGCCCCCCAGCACCCCTGCCTGCCGTGTGCCTGGTAAATCTAAATAAAAGACCTGCAAAAGCCACTGAGGACCCTGACTCCTCCTTGACCTGGTCTGCCGGATCAGAAAACCTGCCCTGTGTACAAGGCTGAACCCAGAACCTGAAGTCCTTGATGTTGGCGTTGGAAGAGCTTTAAGGGCTCATGACATCCATCCAAATGTGCCAATTTGCAAATCCTAGAGAGAGGACATGGCTTGGCCAAGTTCACACGGCAGACTGGAGGTGGAACAAGAATCAACCGCAGGACTTGTTGGTTCAATTTCTTTGTCTTGATGCTCAGATCTGGGTTTTGAAAGGTTTAGGTTTGAGCCAGTAGCCTACATAGTGTTTCCAAAGAAAAGATTTACACTAGCACATTCCGGTACAAGCTGCCCAACCAAGATAGTTGTGTTGGAGTGGAACCCCAGGTGATATTACAGGTGCGTGCTTTTAAGGGGCAGCTGAGCCAGGTAAGCATTCCCATCGACTCGTTGGCAAATCCTCTACCTAGCTTTACTTTCCTTCATCAAATTTTCAAAGCCTGCTTTTACTAGGAAATAAAAACAGCTACGCTTTAGGGTCCTTCATATATATATGAGGTAGGGTCCCTCATTCACAGCACAGATATTTATCAAGAGAATGTTCCCCATTAACTACCTGGTTGACGATATTTCTGAGTGTCTGATGGACCAGTGTAGGGTAAGGAAAAAGTGTCAGGCTTTTCTGCCCTCCCGCCATTAGGATAGATGAGGGAACCCTGTGGTCCTGAATGCACGCCTGATGGCGGGCACCTGAAGTGGGTGCACCTGGGCTGAGAGATTAAGTTTATAAGGCGGTGTCATGGGGACGCCAGCAGAAGCCGAAAATGAATGGAAGGAGAGAGAGAGAGAGAGAGAGAGAGAGAGAGAGAGAGAGAGAGAGAGAGAGAGAGAGAGAGAGAAAAGCAAGGCCATGAGAGAAGGCCAGAGAGCCCAGATAGAGTAAAGACCTGCTGGGGGCTGAGAAGACTGCCAGCCTCCCGGCCCCCCACCCCCTGCACCCCTGCCTGCCATATGCCTGGTAAATCTAAATAAAAGACCTGCAAAAGCCACTGAGGACCCTGACTCCTCCTTGACCCGGCCTGCTGGGTCAGAGAACCTGCCTGTGTCCATTCCTGCCCTTACAACCAGCCAGGAGGAGGTTCCATCCATCATTTCCCCGAACTGACTATCTCACTGCAAGTTGGATGCTCTTTCAGCCGGATTTTAGTCTCAGGTGGGTTCCTGGGTTTGGGAAGGTTAAATGAACTTGTGCTTACGAGCTCCTGCTGGCGCTCTTATCTCCCGGGCAGAAGCCTCGGGGCCCGCTCCCACAAATCTCAGGGCTGCTCCAAGCATGGCCATAAAAAAGCAGCTCTTGATTTCCCAGCTGAAACCCTTCTGTCCCGGTGTCCTAAGGAGGGAGTTCGAATGGGATAAGTTATGTGTTGTGGTTTTAGGCATTAATGAATATGAGAAACTAAATTATTGAGTTTTGCAATGCAAATTATATTTTGAACACAAATTCTTCATTTCTGAATGCTAAGGACTCATAAAGAATGTCAATGGTTTATGAATTAGGCCATTAGCATGCAATTTGTGATTCACACAGCACACCAGCACCGTGTAATAAGTAACTATATAAAGAGTAGAGTTGTCTAAATTTTCAAAATATTTTGCTTGATGCATTAGAAAGTTCTCAAAAGGCTCCGGTGGCTGCTCTGCCTCCCTCCCTCCCGCCTTCCTTTGCCCCACTATCTCCCTCCCTCTCGTCTTGTCTGTCTTTCCTTCCTGCTCTCTCTCCCTGCCCTCCCTTGGCTGCCTGCATCAGCCCTTCCTCTCCTTCCTGATCCTCCCCCAGATTACCCTGTGCAGCCGGAGGGTCCTGAAACCTCATTGAACGTAACCCCCGGTCTGTGGGTGAGGATTCTGAGACCAGGGGCTGGAAGCACCTTTCCAAGGTCCTGACCCACAAGGGACAGAGCCAGACGAAGCCACAGCCCTGGTGTCCAGAGCCACGGCCCAGCTGGCCCGTCCATGCAGCGTGCAGTGGACGCCGACAACTTCCGGGGGGCGGCTGTTCAGGGGGCGGGTGATCAGGCCTCTGGCTTCCACGTGGGATAAGAGGCGAGGGGCTGGGCGAGAAGAAAGGCTGGAGCGGGACAAAGCTAGTGCAGACGGCTCTTTCTACAGTGTGCGCCTTGGGACGGCCTGGTCTCCGCTTGGATCAGCAGGTGGACATGGTGCGGAGTCAGATGGCGGTTCTGCTGGAGGAGTGAAGAACCATCAGTGCAAGGAGGAAGCGCCTGGTGAGGTGGTGAGCACCCCGTCACTTGGAGGCGTTCACGGGGGCGCAGATACCAACTCAGGGAAATCAAAGAGCCCATATTTCCTGCAGCTCAGCCACCGTCAGTCTTGGCTGCTGTGGAGAATGCGGGGGTGGGGGGGGATTTAAATCTCTCCACGCTGCAGCCACACCATCCAGGTGAAACCAAGATTTCCGGGGTGGGTTCTGGGGTATCAGCGCTTTTGAAAAGTTTTCCTTTAAAATTTCCACAGTTTGAATGGGGTCGAGGATCCCCAGTATAGAGGTGCAGCCCACTAGGGGAGTTAGTTATAAGTGCAGGTCCCAGGGGTTCTGACTCGGTCCATCTGGAGGGGTCGATGGAGGGGTCCTGGGCACTGCCCCGAGCCCACCTCTCAATGTGTGATATTTGACTCCCTTCCCCCCACCCCCTCACTTTGTGACCCGGAGGAGCAGGGCCCCAGGACGAGCTGTCTTCCTTGGGGTGGAGTTCTGTCTGCAGTCCCCGGCCCCAGCTGGCTTTGGGGAGTCCTGATGAGACTCTTGGGGACGGCGGCGGCCAGACCTCCGGCTGCAGGACTGTGAGCATGACGCTGGCCTTGAGTGGAAAGTGGGTGGAGCGACAGAAACGCTGACCTTCCCAGGCCACGCGTCTTTGCTTCTCAGCCTGCTCAGCTGCAATTCCCTCTGCAAAGAGGCTGGGGTGTGGCTGCTTCTCCCACGTGTCCTCAAAGGGTCACCCAGAGCCACCCCCATACTTTGCAGTTTCTGTGTCATCCAGGGGCTCGAAGCCAATGGCTTTCTGCTCGGTTCCAAAGGACAAAGGGCACCTCGAGTCAGCGGGGATGGCCGCAGCGGCCAGTTTCCAGGAAGATGGTGACAAATGAGCAGAGACCAAAGGAGGCCGCCCCCAAGGGTGCCCCGTGGCCGGGTGACTTGGTGTTAATAACAGTGTCCTCAGAAGCTCCATCCCGGAGCCCTGCCCCCACAATAAGTAATGGCCACAAGGCCAACGACTCACCTTGGGTGATAAAGTATTTACAAGTTAACTTAACGTCCTGTGTTTTATAAAAAGAAGGTTCATGCATTTTTAAAGTGTTTTGTAAATCACGCTGAGGCTGACAATGCAGATTTACCACTTGGCGGCCAGTTAAAGACCAGGTTATCCCTGTTTGTGAAGAGTAGCTGGTGCCCCCTCCCACCTGCCCCCCCCATAGGGGCCTCCTCACCCTGGATTCTACCCCGTGGGAGAGGGTGAGGGAGCCCCTGATTGCAGGCTTCAGGAGAACTTGCTGTGTGTGGGGGCGCAGGTCAGAAGGGGGGTGGATGTTGATGCTTATTAACTGGAACCGTGTGGGGGTGTCTGTGGAGAAGGGGGCAGCAGGGGTAGCTTCGTCCTCCTGTGTGAGAATTTATGGGTTCCTTCAAAGGAGAGTGTGCAAATGTGGGTGTGCCCTTGTACGTGCAAATCCACATGCATGTTGGGTGAGCTCATTCATACCTGAAAAGGTCAGGAAAAAGACTTGGCAGGTAGGTGTGGGGAGGGGGCATCATCACGTGGAGAAAAGCAGCTCCCAGAGCCCTCCTCACTACCAGGGAAGACACAGGCGAGGGCTGGGCCTGGAGTCTGGTCCCGATTACCTCTTGTTTGTAGCTCTGCGACTTCAGGCAAGTTACTCGACCTCTCTGGGCAGTTTCCTGTTCTGGGAAGTGGGGCAGAAGCGGTACCTCCCTTCACGGGCTCATGGCGGGACCAGATGACAGTGCAGAGAAGGCCAAAGGCGGCCTGAGATGCTGAATGCAGGGGACCGCGCTCTGGGGCTGACTTGCTGTGTGAACCCCTCTCCCACCCAAGCCTCGTACCTACACCTACCAGATGAGGGGCAGATGCGGTGAGCTTCAAAACGCCCTCATTTGCAGCCTCCACTGTGGGCTGCGTCTCCCCAAAGGGTGAGCTAGGCTCTTCCCCATGGGCTCAGTGGAGGCCTCTGGACGCCTGGGCGTGGGGCCCAGGGCCTGGGGCGGTCAGTGGCCATGACTTAAAGAAGCAGCTTGTTTGGAGGTGAGAGCGCGAGGGCCTGAAGCTAGAGGCTCCTGCCTTTGCCTCAGTTCTTCACCCCTCCCTGGCAGAAGAAGAGCACATGGCATCCTAAGCTCCTGCTCTTTTTCTCCTCCAAGAAGCGATCACTGTTCCTCCTGTTTTACGACCTAGGAGAACGCAGTTAGGAGGGCGTCATCCCTCCTGCAGGTTTATCGCCTCTTCTTGACGTCCCTGATCCCTGAAGGCGGGATGAATATCCCTGGTCTGCCCCATTATTCTGTAGAATTTACAACCACGTAAATTCCCCATCCGTGTTATTAGACTGACCTTGCCTTTGCTTACCCGGCCGAAGCTGCTTTGATTACTTGTCTGGTCTGGCAGGAACCCAGGGAGGTGGGGGATGATTTCCTTTGTGTCCCGACACCCTCCGGGTAGGGATGTTAACATCTGAACCTGGAGGATGAGCCTGCCCCGCCCCAGGGCCTTTGCACTTGCTGGATGCTTGTCCCCACCACTTGCTTGTCCCCTGGCTCCAGAGGCCTCATCCTCCAGCGCCGTCCTGAGGTCACTGTCCCTGGGCCTGCGCTGCACCCCCTTCTGCCTCTCATAATCCTGAGTCATCGAATATGGTGATTTATCTTCTGCTTATTGTTGCTCTTCCTCCAGGAGACTGTCAGCCGCTCTGCTCTGTCTTCCTGTTGTATCCACAGCCCCGAGACGTCATCTGGCGTTTGGCAGGTGCCCAACACAGGCTGGATGATCGAAGGAACCAATGAAGGAAGCTCCTTCATCTTCCAGAGCCCTGTTTCTGCCTCTGCTGAGTGGGGGGTGTCTGGCCCTGCATTCTGGGTGGATCTGGGGGGCTGCACCCCTGTCTTGTGGGCGAAGGCACTTGGCACAGTGGGAACTCAGGAAAGACTGCTCCCTGCTCCTGCCCCAGCTCCTCGGGCCTGGCTTTGCCTCAGCAGAGGGAGAGGACAGACGTGGGGGGCAGCAGAGCTAGGAAGGGAGCCATGTGGGAGGCCCGAGGTGGGTCTGGGCTTGTCATTCACGCAGGGCTGGGAGGGAAGAACACGGCCACCCTGCTGCCTCTGGGGTGTCTGTGTCCTCTCCTGCTCAGACCTCCCACCCCTCGGAGTACCTGTCCCCCCTCTTGTAACTGCTGCCCTGTGCCCCGTTCAGCTCCCACTTCTTCATCATGCCTCTTCTTTTTCCTCTAGCCCAGCTCTTCTCTGCCTTAGCTCAATGCTGCCGCCCCTCCCTAGGGAGACCAGAGACTCTCCGCCGAGCCCTGGATGTGGCCAAGCTCACGCTCAGCACGTTCTGTGGACTCTCTCATTCATCCTCAGATGCCAACATGGGTGTGTCATCCTCCCACACCCCCCACCTCTCCCGGAGTCCACTCCCAGGGCAGACCACACACCCATCCCTCCTGCTGGGGACACCCCACGGCGCAAGCCAGAAGGCAGGAGCTGCAGGAAAGGGCTACGGGGGATCACCTGCCTTTCGGGGTGCCGTGATCCTCTCCCCTAACGCTGGCTCAGACTGGACGACAAGGCAGAGGAGAAGCAGGAGGTGATGAGAAAGACAAAAACGTCTGCCCACCTGGCAGAATCTAAAGAAGCCCAAACCAGGGGCTGCAGGGAAGGTGCGATCTGGCGTCCAGGGGGAGAAGCGAGCCGCCCTCGCAAGGACCACATCCCCGCCTTGGTGGGGAGACAGGCAGGTTGGATCCATGAGAACGCCTGCACCGGCGTGGTGGCGTCAGCGCAGCTCGGCCCCGCACCCCTGGGGTGCCCATGGAGACATGACACCCTGGGGCCGGTGATGTCACACCCCAGAGGCTACGTAATCCACTCACTGCTGGAGGAGCGTGTGACAGCTTTGGGTGAACTTGCAAGGTTTTGCGTGTGTTGCCAGGAGCTGTTAGGGATCCCAGCTCTGCCACTCGGGCTGCGTTTGTAAGGCTGGGCGTGAGAACCACTTTCCCCGAGACCGAGATCTCCCATTAGGCCCTCCCTGCGGCGAGCACACCCCCTTTTTATCTCTGGAGGGTGGTGGACATCATGGCTGCGCCTCTGCAGGAAGAAAGGGCAATTATTGACAAATTCTCCTAGAATGACTTGGCTTTCTGAATTCTCTCTCTCTAGCAACCGCTGTTAGCGTAAGTAAGAGGGCGCAGGGGAGAGGCTGGAGAGTTTTCCTTCCTGACTTCGGCACCTGTGAATCTCCAGAGACACACTCAGCTGCATTTCCCTTCCGGGCTGCGTGTCCAGCTGGAGTGAGCTCTCGCAGCTGGGCGGGCGTGATGGCTTTGGGGTTCCCAGCAAAAGGAATCCCATGCCCCCTCCCCCCAGGCAGCGGCCCCAGGAACCCCAGGAGCGTGGCTACTGCCATGTAGGGTCGAGGGGGTTCCTGTGTGCTGTGGGGGCTCAGAGGCATCCACCCCTCTGGGCTCTTCTAGGCTGACAAATGAAGAAGCAGCTGACAGATCAATAAGCGAAAAAACCAAAAAGAAGTTTAATAATAATGTGGGTACATCCCGTAGACACAGAGAGACCCCAGGGCTGAGCACCTCACTCATGTGGCTTTAGACACCATCTTAAATAGCTCAGAGAAGGCAGAAACACTTTGTGGGGGGAGGAAGGGCGGTCACTTTGGGAGGCCACCAGGGAAAGGGATTGTGGGTGGGAAGGGAGTGAGTGAGGTCTTCCTAGGGGAGCTCCTCCCCGGACCAGTTCACCTGTAAATATCAAAAGCAACCTCCACCCAGGCTGCAGAGCCCCGCCCATGAAATCAGACCTTGCCAAAAAAACGGTTGGGGTGGCAGATGTTTTTGCCCCCCATGTAAACCTCCCCCTGCCCAGATCATTTCACGGGAATGAATCCTTTTAAGGTGATTCAACTTGTGCTCCAGGCAAAGTAGGCATTTCAAGAATGGCTCCATCAAAAGCTGGGGTGGGGGCCTCCCTGGCAGCGCAGGTGGTTGAACGCCACGTTGTGGAGCTGTCCGCAGCCTCTGCAGCGCCGGTTCGATCCCCGCCGGCCATGGAGCAACCCACATGGCGCGGCAGACCCCTCCTGTCTCCCCGCTGCTCCCCTCAGCAGTGCGCTTTGGTCAGTCTGCCTGTTCTGTTCCCCGATCTGTCTCTGGTGAATCCTCTCACCCTCCCGCACATGTGGCCTGTACCCTGGTTCTTGTATAAATAAAATAAATCTTAAAAAAAAAAAAAGCAGGGATGGAAGGAGCACTATTTACTGGACAGTCCAGGGGCTCTGGTGGACACGTTCACACCCATCATTTTCCTTAATCCTTGAGCAAAACTGGCCAAGGAGCCTCGTTCTCTCCATTAAAAGTGGGGGTTCGTGAAAGCTAATCAGCATGAGCAGCAGAGAGGGGGGTCAAAATCAGGACTTCGGGGACTTCTTGAAACACAAGGCTTTGTCCACTACGTGTCCCCCCTCACCCCCCACAAGCGCCCATGGAGAGGAGGGGGGCCTTTGGGAGAAGGAACCGGAAAGGACTTGGGGGGCTCCTAGACGCCCCGGCCCTCTGCCCACCCCCAGGGGACCCGCGGCTGCCCAGTCCCTGCAGAGTTCCTGATGGCCGCGACACCCCCTGAGTGGCGGGCTCTGCTCTCCGCTCTCCCCCGCCCAGCCAGAGCCAGAGGCCTCAGCTAATGTTGCTGAACAGCCCATTCCCCCGACGCCAGCCCGATTTCCTGCGGCCAATCGCGGGCCTGCTCCCGGCTTGGGGCCACAGCAGAGGCCATTTCTCTTTTTCAGGAGAGTCAGCCAGGGGCCCGCGGGCCGCTGTGAAGGTAATTAGGAAAGTTTGGCCTTGGAAACACATCTCCCCATGCCCCTCCGTGGAGGGCAGACGGGGGTGGGGGGGCTTTTCCAGGCAGCTGCCTGCACTGAGCAGCTGGAGTCCGGTCGAGTGGAGGCTCAGCGGAGGGAGCCCGGAAGCTGCCCGTCCAGGCTGATGCAGAACCTCGGGTGCAAGTGGTTTTCACGGCTTCAACACAGGTTGACCCAGGCTCCCCTCCCCTGTCACCTTTGTCTTCTCTCTGGTCACCCCCACTCTCGCCAGCAGCTGGTGAGCACCAGTGGCTCCACACTGGACTGGCTGCATCTGTGTCACACCCTGGAGATGTGCCCCTTCCTTTCTTTTGTCTCCCCAAGTTCCAGCCACCAGCTGGCCGACCCCCGGCATCTACACTGGTCGGGTCATTTTCCCTGATCTCTGCTGCTGCCTCAGTCCCAGCCCCGCTATGCCAGGACCACAGTTTCTTAGCTCTGGACCCTGCACTGGCCTGTTTCAATCCGCCTAAGACTGCCCTTTGCTGTAAATTTACGACGGGGTTACAGGGTCCCATCCTGAGCGCCCCCCTCAAGCTGAAAGGATGGCAGGTGCAAATGCATGTAACCACCTCACCCCCCCAGCCCCGGCTCAGGCCGCCTGCCTCACCCCTGCTCAGTCCCTCACCCCTGCTCACACGCCAACACCTCTCAGACAAAGCCTGCTCCTCCCCCGCCCCCACCCGAGCATCACTTTTCCTGAGGCCTCACCTGAATCCCCTTCCTAAATCACCCCCTGCCTGACTCATGGAGGAGCAGGCAGCTCCCCCTCTAACCCACCTCCGCTGTCCATTTCCTTGTCCCTTTCACAGAACGAGTGTTAAATATGGAGTCCATCGTGTCAGGTTATTTGTCCAAAGGGAGGTGTGACTATGGGGAGACTGTGGGAAGCAGCAGTGTGTATTCACACCCATCTCAATGAAAGAGAATGATAACGATATTAATTAAGAGCCAGACCAGGTGGGCCTCCCTGGTGGTGCAAGGGGTTAAGACGCAACCTATCAAGCTTTCTGCAGCCTCCGCAGCACGAGTTCCATCCCCAGGCAGCCAGGGAACAACCCACATGGTGCAGCAGACCTCTCCTGGCTCTCCCGGGGCTCCCCTCAGCAGTGTATTTCATCAGTCTGCCTGTTCTGTTCCCTGCTCTGGCTCTGGTGAATCCTCTCACCCCCACACCTCTGGCCTGTACCCCAGCTCTTGTATGCATAAATAAATAAATCTTTAAAAAAAAAAAGAGCCAGACCAGGGTACAGCAGAAATTTTTAAAGTCCACGAGAGCTATTTAGGGTGACATCTAAGTGTCTCTCTGGCAGGTGCTAATTTGTTAGGCCTCTGTCATCACTGGACTCCCAGTTCCTCCTCTTGTCATGCCTCGTGTGGCCAAGTTTCAGGGTCAGGATGAGGGGCCCCTGTTTTGAAGCTGGGGGACAAAGACTGGGTGCCCTTTGGTCAATGCCTCCCCCCCTCCACTTCCCCCTCCCAGCCTCCGGAGCTCACCGCTGCTCTCTGCTCCTGTGGGGTCTACTTCCTGAGAGTCCACATGTAAGTGAGATCATGCAACATCTGTCTAGAGTCTGGTTTACTTCACCTGGTTTAATTTCCTCCAGGCTCATCCATGTTTATGCGAGCCCACGACTGGGCTCTTGACGAAGGCTGGATGATGGCTGTCCCACGGCAAGTATATGCTGGACGCCTCACGCACGGCGTGGTGACTAGGGCCTATAACATGTGACATCATTCAAAGAAATGCTAGATTAAAAAGAAGGGAGATCCAGGATCCAGACCTGGTAAGGCAGTATGCTCCACCCCCCATTGACTAGACGGTTCCAAGAGGGGAGCTTGGGGTTGTTGAGTGAAGGGCTGGGGGAGGCGACCAATGAGAGCTCAGAAAGGCGGCAGCTCATTCCGATCCTCCCTCTTTGTTGCTTCCCAGGACAGTTGCTTTATCCCCTGGTGTTAGCTCAGCCTCCCAGGTGATCAGCTCAGCTCATCTAATTGATGGATCGTTCCATCTTCCATTTGTCTGGGTTCCAGGGCACGTTTGCAGACACAGCACCGGGATAGCTGCCACATGGCAGATTCTAGCTGGATGCTGGGTGTTGCCTCCTGTGCGTGTGCCTGCAAATCAGAGTGCTTTCTGCAGATGGGTGGCGGGACCCAATTGAGGTTAAAGTAACTCAGGTGTGACTGAGTGGAATGAGGCAACACCAGGGCAAGTGTCTTAATGACGTCCTTTGTAGAAAGGCACATTATCAGAGTGATATTTAATAATTGTCAAAAAAAAAAAAACAGGTAAGAAATAGACTGAGGCCTCCCTGGTGGCGCAGGTGGTTGAGTGCAGCGCTGTTGAGGCTGCCTGCAGCCTCTGCAGCGTGGGTTCGATCCCTGCTGGCAGCGGAGATACCCACATGGCGAGCAGACCTCTCCTATCTCTCCCGCTGCTCCCCTCAGGCTTGTTGTCCTTCTGCCTGCTCTGCTTCCCCCTCTGCCTCTGGTGAATCCTCTCACCTTCTTGTGCATCTGGCCTGTACTCTGGATCTTGTATAAATAAAAAATAAATCTTAAAAAAAATTAAAAAAAAAAAAAAGACTGGATGGGAAATAAAAGACGGAGTGGAATGTAAAGACATACCACCCCCAGGTACATAAGGCAGCTTTCTCCTCCCCTTATCTCAACCTCAGGCCAACTATCACCACAGACTGAAGTCTAAAACCTGTCTTAACCGAGGGCCTAGAGATGTGTTTCTCAAAGTGTGGTGCACGGAACCACAGGCATTAAATAAATGGAACCAGAATCTAGGGTGGGCGGGAGTTTACGCCCAGGAAAGCTTGGCAGTAAATGTCCTGGATCCCTGGGCACCCCAGGGACGAGCGCCTCCAGGATCAGTGCAGGGGCCTCAGTGAGACCGCGCTGGCAACTGAAAAGGTTGGGGTAGAAAGCCTGTCTTTGGACAGCAGCTCCTGCAAAGAGGTGGGGGAGAACGTACCAGAAGGGAGATGGAATCAGCCTTGAAGAAACCACGCGAGCCTTAGGTAAGAAGAGTGGGCTTGGAGTGTGAGCTGGAGGACACTGGGGCCACACCGAATAAAAGCAGGGTCCCCACAGGGGTGAAAAAAGGGGATGGGGTAGATGTCCTGGGAAAAAAGAAATATAGCTGTTGCCATCCACGCCACAGGCGGGGAAATAGCTTGAGTTAGAGGCGGTGATAAAACCAGACAAACACGGAGTTCGTCTTGGGAAAGTAACCTGCGGTTGGAGCATTAAAAATATGAAAAATAAGGGGAATAAAGCTGGAATTATGGATGGGAACAGCGGAGAACCTAAATATCATGCTGGTAATGCAAAGCCATTTACTTTTTTTAATGCGTAACATAAAATTTACTTTTGAAGCCATTTGAAAGTGTACAGTTCAGTGGCATTTAAGTCTGTCGCATTATCACCCCACATCAGCATCATCCATCTCCAGAATGTTTCATCATCTCAGACTGAAACTCTATCCATTAAACAGTAACTCCCCACTCCTGCTCCCCCAGGCCCCGCTAACCCCACTTCTATGTTCTGTCTCAATGAATCTGACGACTCTAGGGTCTCGTGTAAGTGAATCAGGCATTTATCCTTTAGCAACTGGCTTCTTGCACTCGCACACGACCTCCATGCTGGAGCCTGTGTCAGAGTTTCCTTCCTTTTTAAGACTGAATAATATTCCACTGAATGTGTGTACCGCATGCTGTTTATCCACTCAGCCGTCAATGGATATTTGGCTTGCCATTTAATGTTTCGAACACGGGACTGTCCTGCCTGGGTGTTGAGGGAGGGAAGTGGTCAGGGATCGGGGAGGGGATGGCAGGAGTTTAAAATAGGGAGGCACTGCCCTGGGGTCTGGGGTCTGGCTAGCCAGGAAGGAGAAATGGATTTAATGCTACTATCAACTGGTGGGGAGTGTGTGACTGCTGCATCCATGCAAAGGAACTCTGTGATTGATGAACTATGTCTCCCAGGCTCTTGGCAGGAAGGAGGGGTGACACCTGCCAGGTATTCACATTGCTGGTTGGAATGGTTTGGCTAGCTTCACACCCCCATGGGGGGAAGAGATCACCTCTTTAGCCCTTTAACCTGAGGGGGCCCGGGGCAGTGTCTGAAGGGTTGTTTTAGATAATAACTCTGCCTTAAGAGACTTGAATAGCTGACTCCGTCCTTGGCAATACCTCAAACTGAAGGATCAATAGTGTTTTATTTTGTTTTCTCTTTCCTCTGCTGAGTCATCAGCAGCGAGAATGCGATAGCCTTGGAATTCTTGATCATGAGCATCCGTGACAGTTCTTCCAGAAAATAAGCATCTGCTTTTTGGCCCAAACTCCCATTAGGGTCAATCATCAGGGACTGGATACTCTTGAAAGGCAGGCAGTCCCCCATTTGTGCCTCTCACTGGGCCTGGACGCCTGTTGGGGCTTGTTCACATTCTTGTGAGAGCCTCCCTGTGGTTAGCCAGCCCAACACGCCTTCCCTCTTTGATGACAGTGTTTGGCTTTTCCCCAGGAGAAGCATCCCTCCCCAGGCCTCAGTGGGGCTTTCAGACAGGGTGTCCTGTCCCATGTCAGCCCCCAGCCACAAAGGCAGCACAGGATGAAGGCGTGTGACATCAGAGCTGTCCCCATCCCTGGCCACAGTGATGCAGTGAGAGAGAGCAGTGACATGAGCATGACTTTTGAGAGGGCAGAGTCATCCTCACATGGAGCAAAAGGAGGCATCTCTCTTTTAGATCAAAGGTTGACAAGTGTTTTCTGTAAAGACCTAGCTGGTATTTTGGGCTTCCAGGACCATCTCTCTGCTGTCATAATGAGAAAGCAGCTCTTGACAGTATGTAAATGAGTGGGTGGGTTATGTGTTCCAATAAAACTTTATTTACAAAAATAGGCAGGGGCCAGATTCAGCTCATTGCCAACACTTGTTTTAAATCAAAACCACTGGGAAGTAGGAATAGAAGACCCATCTTATGAAGAAAGCCAGCTTAACACCAACTCAGAGGGAAGCAGAACTAAAAGTCAGAAAGAATGAGTTCTGACTACAGTCACGGACTCCTGGATTCAGCCATGCCTGAAGGCAGTGCCCTGGAAGACCAGTAGGCACTGCAATATTATTATTTATTTCTTAAGGTAATTTGACACTAGTTTTTGTCACCTGAGAGGCCTGACCCATAAGGACCCTCTCCAGCAGTTTACCCTTCAAGTCCTGAAGTTCTAAAATGCTGGAAATACTCAACAGCAATCAGTGACATAGGAAGAGGGGAAGGATGTTGAAAGTCTGAGTTTGGAGGCGTCCGTTGAGCCCGAGCCCTCTCCAAAAGTGGGGAGATCCCATCTCTCCAGACTCCATATGAGCCCCCTGTGCCTCTTCAATCGTGTATCACCTGCACAGTGCGTGTGCTGGGCGCGAGTACAGGGGACATCTCACGCTATCTGTAGGGTAAGGTAAAGTATCAGGCTTTTCTGCCCTCCCGCCATTAGGATGGATGATGGAACCCTGTGGTCCTGAATGCACGCCTGATGGCGGGCACCTGCAGTGGGGTGTGGGCATGCGTAAGTGGGTGCACCTGGGCTGAGAAACTGGGCTTATAAGGGCGGCGTCACGGGGTTGTCGGCAGAAGAGAGAGGGACAGCAGAATGAAAGCGCACAAGAGCAACACAGCAGAGACCACGTGAGAACGCCGGGGAGCCCAGTGAGAGTGAAGACTTGCTGGGGGCTGGGAGGCCCCCTGGCACCCCTGCCTGCCGTGTACCTGGTAAATCCCAATAAAAGCCTGAAAAAGCCATCGAGGGCTCCAGGAGAGGAGCCTTTACTCCTCCTTTACCCCGTCTGCAGGGATCATAGAGATCCTGCCCCGGCCTTCCTGCCCCTACACCAGCCTTACCCCGGCACGAGCAGCACCTTGCACGTAAGGAATCAGAGGGTCTAAATGACCTGCCCGCAGTAACCAAGAGTGAAGAAGTCAGGCCGAGATCCCAGCTGGGAGCCTTTGAGGTCGGGCTTTCCCTGAGTTCTCTTGCTGTTTCCCTAACGAGAGGCTGAGCCTGGGGGCTGTTGTGGAAGCAGCATCTGCGATAACCCGCACCTCATGTGGATGAGGGGGGATCTAGAGGGACAGAGGCCTCTGCCACCTACCTGCTCACCGGGAGATTTAGGAGCCCCTGTTGCTGTCAGTACAGACTCTGCTGTCCTTTCGAGTCAACGGGTGGGTTCTATTAGGAAGCTTCTCTCTGCAAAATGCTAACGATGCATAGGTGCTTAAATTTTATGTGTGCAAATGATGAGTAGGTGCATGCAAAAGGAGGCGCACATCTGCCACCGCCAGGCGCCGGGTCCAAGGGACTTCTCTGCCAGCCTCTTCGCCGGGCAGTGCCACAGTGAGTAGTTCCCTCAGGGAGGACATGTCCTCAGGGAGGACATGAATGCCAGAGCCACTGAGCGTGAGCTGGCCCGTGGCACTCGCCAGGGATGTGGAGAAGCTGGCAGGCTCCACCTTTCTGGGGGCAGGGGGAGGGCAATCAAAGACCGGCCCTGGACACACGGCCCACGAGGATTTGGGATGTGAAAGGACATCCCCGCAGCCCTGGTGACGGGCGCTGACGGGGCCACCTGAAAGAGAAGAGAGTCAGTTCCCTTCCTCTCTTTCTGTCTCTCTCAGCTGACCTTGAGACGGGAAGACGGTCCTGGATTATGTGGGGTGTCCATTATAATCCGGGGCTCCTTCTAAGGTGAAGCGGGAGACACAGGAGAGAAATTCAGACATGGTGGTGGGAGGAGAGCTTGGCGGGGTGGTGTGGACTTTGAAGATGGAGGAAGGGGCCAGGGTCGTGGCTGCCATCCTGCCACATCTTGATTTTAGCCCCACGAGCCCAGCCGGGGACTCATGTCAGAGAAAACATTTGTCCTGTTTTAAGTTTGTGGTCATTGGCCACAGCTGCCACAGGAATGACTCCTGCCCTCTCCCAAGCCCCCTCCCACAGGCCAGCACAAAGAAGAATCTGTCCCTGGAGGTGGTTTTATGGAGTCCATGGGGTGACAGGCTGGGGAAGGGTGAGCCCTCCTGGGAGCTGCCAGGGCTACCAGATCGGTGGCGGCCATGTCAGTATTTGCTACCCAGAGACACACATTTCAACCCCTCCTGCCAGCCCCACTGGGACCACGGGGTCCTTGGTGGTGAAGCTGTCTCTTCCTGCCCCAAAGGCGCTCCCTGCAGACCCCTGAGGGAAGGCAGTTTTCGCAGCCCACTTGAGAGACAAGATTTGACGGGGAGGTAAGGAACTCTTCATAGGCCAACCCCGCTGCTGTGCCCGGTTGGGAAGAATCTGGGTTTCTCAGCGGAGGATGCACCCTCGTGTCCAAGGTCACCTTGGTCTGATCCTCATTTCCAAGAGCAAGGCCTGTCTGATCAGGAGCCCAGTGGCGACAGGAGCAAGCACGGGATCAGCTTTCTCTCCACTGCTGCTTTGCAGAAGCACAATTTCCCTCACCTCACCCTGTGTCTCCTTATCTTTCGCTTCCTCTCTGTTCTGCACGCCCAGTCTCTCTCCTGCGTGTTCTCGAAATGAAAAGGGACTAGCAATGCCTCGTCAGCCCTGACACCTCTGGCAGCATCAAACGCTCTGGTCGGTCTGGGGCTGCTTCTGCCAGGGGCGATCCGCCCTGCGAGTTCTGAGCAGCTGTCGGTCAGGAAGTTTCCGTGCTCGCGTCTGTGGGAGGGGGTGACTCCGAGGAGGGTAACACCAGCGGCGCGGATCAGCCTGAGATTCAGCCGAGAGAGAAAGCACAGTAAAGGTATTTTCAGTTGCAGAAGTGAAAAAAGATCAGTGAGGGGCCAAGCATGGATGAGGCCTCGGTGGGGATCTGACAGCAGCTCCATCTCGGGGTGACTGAGGGTGGAGAGGGAGGGTGTCTGCTCTGGAGTCAGCAGGATTCCTGACGTCCCCGCACGAGTTCCTTACTTCATCTGGGCCCTGCTTCCCCGTCTGAGAGCTGGGACGCTCAGCCCTTCCTCCAGTTCACAAGGAAGCGTGGCTGTAGGAGAAACCCGTGAGCCACACTGGCCAGCTGAAAAGCTCCAGGTGTGTGAACTTGGCTAAGTCACTGGAGTCTTGCTGTGCCTCAGTTTCCTTCCGTGTAAGATGGGAGCGGGCTTCATGGCTGTCTCATAGAGTTGCGTGGATTCAACACAGGAAGCACTCAGATGAATGCCTGGCTTATGGGCTGTGTCCAGGGAATGTTCCACTGGCCACCAGGTTATCACCGGGACTGTTGTTTGCAGAGGACAGAGATGCCGCTACTGCAAAAAGGCGGTGGTGGGAGGGAGGCTCTCTTTCGCTCCTGCCTTCTCATGCCTGCCAAGCCTTTTCTTTCCTTTTTTTTTTTTTTTTCGTCTCCCAAGAAAGGCTCTCATTGCCTGCATGGACACCACAGGCACGAGTTACATTTTCCCAGCTTCTCCACCAGAGGAGACAGCACGTTTCCTCCAGCTCCGGGTAGAACTGTCCCGGGGAAGAAGTCTGATAGTCTTGGCTTTCATCACGGTCCTGCCCCCTTGGACCAATCACTGAGGCCAGGATGGTGAGGTCCTGTGAGGTCCTGCCTCCATTTTAATCACGTGGACCTTGAAGCCCCTGTATTGGCTCAATTTTAGCTACATGACATCTTGGGGCCTTTAAGGTTGGAATAAAAAAGAATATTTCCTGAAGGAGGGTACCTTGCAGATAGAAGCAGTTGTTAGCTGCTATAGTTAAAAAAAAATTGCAACATATTTTCTGGCACAGAAACAGGTCTTTAGTTAATAGCCGCCATCCATCAGCCCTAACCTCAAGGCACTTTAGCTCTACAATGGGGCTCTACTAATATTACTGGGGAGACTCGAGTAACACTTCCAGAACCTGTAAGTGGGGCCTCCCTGCTGGCGCAGGGGTTGAAGACACAGTGCTGTCAAGCTATCACCAGCTACTGCAACATGAGTTCCATTCCCGGCCAGGGAGCTACCCACATGGCACAGCAGACCTCTCCTGTCTCGCTTGGTGCTCCCCTCAGCAGTGGATTTCAGTGGATCTGCCTGTTCTGCTCCCCATTTTCTCTGGTAAGTCCTCTTACTCCCTTGCACCTTTGGTCTACACCCCAGTTCTTGTATGCATAAATAAATAAATCCTAAAAAAAAAAATCTAAGTGCAGGCACCTAGTGGGTGCTTCATTCATTGCTTTCTCCTTTTTTTCCCCATAGCCAGAGATGCGGGGAGATCACCCCATAAATAATACAAAGCTTCCTGAGCAAAATCCACTGCAGAGCAGCCTCCCTCCAGGACCCCAAAACCTCTAAAGCAAATGTAACTCAAGAAACATGCTCTTACCACTTAGTAATTAGGCGGTGATTGTTGTTTATCTGTGCGCTGTACTGTAACTCCCTCTGCCCGAGGCTGGCGCTAGCGCTGGGAAAATACAATTTCCTCCAAACTAATTTAGTTTTAAGAGGAAAATGAAAGTTTAAAGTAGTTTAATGTTTCGGCAAAACCATAATGGCTGGGGAAGATTGGACGATGTGAACCAATAAAGCCCCCTAATTCTGATAATAACTCAAGGCTTAACTCTTCCCCACATCAAAACCCATCCAGTGGCTGACATTCCACTCTGCCAACACAGATCCAGTCGATGTCAAGCAATCCTTCCTTATCTATTTTCATTTATTTAAAACTAATAGATGGCTTCACTTTTGACTTCAGTAGAGCCCTAGAGGTGCAACTGTTAATGTCATTTCTGTAGTCCTGAGAGACACCCCCAGGACTTAAGTACCCCCAGTCCCTGAGTTTCCCTCACACTTGGATTCTCAGGGCAAGAATCCCATCTTTGTACTGAATGCTGGAGGTAGTGGTTGAAAAGGGCTGCGTGGAAACATTAGTGCTGAAAGGGGAAGTTCTGGGTGCCTCAGTTTCTCATTTATGAAATACAATGAGAAAGATACAGATGGTTGTTGTGAGCATGAAATGGAATAGTGATAGAGAATCTGACCAAGGACAGAGAGAGAGAAATAGAGCGAGAGTGAGAGAGAGAGAGAGTACAGAAAACAGAGGCCATCACAGGCCACATTTCTTGAGGACCTACTGTGTGATGGCCTCTTTATGGAGTCTAAGGGTTTATAAAGCCGCAAGATGGGGAGAGTAGGTCTTGGCACCTCGGTGGCCTCTGTAGCTTTGTTCCTGTCACTTGACTTGATGTATTTTGTGTTCCAGCCAATTAACTTTAAAAAAAAATGCTAACCATTTTCCAGAAAAAAATTTCCCTTTCTTGTGTTTTATCCTTTCTAGCTTAGATCTATTTTCTCATTCTTCACATGGAAAACTTTTACTTATTCTCCAAGACCAGGCTCCAATTTCTTTCTTCCTACAAAGTCTTCTCCAATCACGCAGCTCTACTTTCCTGCTCTGCCTTGTCACACTGAGTGTGTCCACATCTCTGGGATCAACATACCTTTATAATGTATTTCCAACATGGTGAGGAGGTGTAAAGATAAAGTAGACATAGTAGTATGAGCTGGGTATGAGCTCCAAAGTATGATCCAAAGCATGTCCTAGCTTGGTACAAGTTTACTCAATGAGGTAAGGTCTAGAGTAGAGTTGAGAAGCACATGCTAAGTCTGCCACAGCTCCCCCTCCCTGCTCATGGCAGACATCACTAATCAAGAGGCACAGCCTCAGAGTTTGTGTCCCTCTCCAGCAGACACTCTCAATCAGATAGAGTCAACATGTGAATGGAAGCTTATTTGCTATGCAGAATTGAGGTCTTTCTAATCAGTGCTTCCCAAAGTCTTTCCCTCAGACCACCTGATGCAGGGACTTGAAACTCTGGAGATGGTTCCTATTGTTTTTGGAAATAAAAGGTCAAGGTGGCTTGGTGGCATGCTAAATGCTGAGACCCACCACTCTGGGTGTCACTGAGTTGAGTTCTTTAAATGAGGTAAAACTATAACCCAGTGCTTCATGCATTCCTTTGAGCAATATTAGCAAAGAGGGAGAGGAAGATGGCTCAGTGAACAGCCCCTCTCCTGATTCAACAGGCTCCTCAGTTTGATGGGGGTAGCACTCTAGATTTGATTTTTTTAAAGATTTATTTATTTATGCATACAAGAGCTGGGGTACAGGCCAGAGGTGTGGGGAGGTGAGAGGATTCACCACAGACAGAGTGGGGAGCAGAACAGGCAGACTGACTGAAGTACACTGCTGAGGGGAGCAGCGGGCGAGTCAGGAGAGGTCTGCTGCGCCATGTAGGTTGCTACCTGGCGGGCCGGGGATCGAACTCATGCCGCAGAGGCTGTGGATTGCTTCATAGTGTGGTGTTTAACCCCTTGCGCCACCAGGGAGGCCCTCTAGATTTTATTTTAATAAATTCCACAACCAAAAACTCTCTCTTAAGAATTCCTTCATTTTCTCTCTCTTCATCATTTTTTTTTTAAGTCACATCAGTTCATTTTCTACAATGACAATTGTAAAATCTTGAATTTTCTCTTCTGCTCCTCCTGTAGTCACCGAGGATGTTTATTATAACAAAGCAAGACAAAAGTTGGCTTTGGATGGCAGCCAACCAGGGAGAAATTCTGTAGCAAAAGAATACCTATGTTCAAAGTTGGGAAGCTGCTTTTCTGTAGGAGGGAAGCCACACAGGAATCGCCCACTTAGCTTTCCTCTCCTTCAATGGACTCAGGGTTTCTTTGTACAGTCAGAACTTCAGTCCCCAGCTCCTAATACTTGACTCATCCTCTCTTTACTCCCCCCAAGGGCACAATGGCCTTGGTTTCTGCTCTGCCTCTGCTTCCCCTCACCCACTCATTCTGACCTCTGATTATCTCTCTCCAATTATCCTGAACAGGGATATAATTGGCAAGGGAATTCCAGATGGGATTTGGGAAAAAGGATGCAAATGAATGAAGCCCTGGCAAGAATTTTCAGGAAGGTAGAGGCATGATGGAATAAAGGAAAGGAGGGGAGAAGAGGAAATGGATTTCACCCCCTTGTTCCTCTTATTTTATTTATTTTTTCCTAAATGCAACAGGCCAGCTGGTCTACCTGGCATTGTTAACTAGCAGTTGTGTTGGAGACGTTGTGTATTTCACTTCACCAGTTCATTTATTCCGTATACTACCCTCCCCCCATGATATCAGTTACTATCTCTATTTTACTTTTACAGTTAATGAGACCAGGAATCAGGGGATTTCAGTCCTCATTCCCCCTATCTTCAAAAACAAAACTCCTGATGTCCACAGGGAGCTAGTATCCATGCTTGGTGCTGAGGATACAATGAGGAACTAAATACAAAGACCTGTGGCCATTTGTACTTACAATCCAGTGGTGGGAAAGACATTCATCAAATGATCCCAAGACACATGTCAGATGATGGCTGTGCTAAGTCCCACAAAGGCGAGGCCCTCACTTGTTTTGTGAGATGAGACCTGCCACGTGCCGGGAGCTCCTTTGAGAGTGTGGAGTCTGGGTTGAGCAACACATAAGCTGAGGAAGTTGGGGAAGACCTTTACAGGAAGAGGGAACCCCTTCCTGTGTAGATCCTGGGAAAGGAGGAAACTTGGCATGTTAGAAAAAAATTAAAGGAGCAACTGAGCTAGGGTATGGGGATGAGGAAGGGTGGAGTTGAAGGTAACATCCAAGATATTTGATGAGAGATGGACTATCTGCGTACCAGGAGGTGGACACTCACTGGACACCGGTTCTGTCAGCATCTTGACCTTGGGCTTGTTATGGAGAAATGAATATTTGTTGTTTTATCCACCCAGTCTATGGTCATCTGTTACAGCAACCCAACGGGACCACAGTGACATCCTATCATATGTACAGGCCCCACTCACATTTAAGGCAAGGGGATTATACAACTGCCGACCACAGGGCTGGACTCCTGGGGGTCATCTTAAAATTCCATCTGACATGAATTCGTGCAGTGATTCTCAGCCATGGGTGGCTTTTCTCTCCCGGAGAAATTTGACAAGGGTTGTCACAAATGGGGGTGAATGTCACTGGTATCTGGTGGGTAGAGGTCAGTGACTTGGCTAAATATTTCACAATGCACAGGCCACTCCCCCAAGACAAAGAGTTACCCGGTTCCAACTGTCAGCAGTGCCAAGAAACACCGACCTAGAAGAAAAGGGGGACTTTGGGGAAGAGGTTTAGAAGAGGCTGGAAGGATGGCCATGGTTTCAGAGAAATTTTGGTGTGAATATTGGGGTGGTGTTGCCAAAAGAATGGGAGATGGATATTGAATGGGAAAAATTAGCAAGTGTCTCCTGTGGGTCATATCCGTATCACCAGGCTTAGAACAGGATGGGCACTTATCCACCATCTACTTAAATTTTTTAATTTAATAAAATTAAATTTTATTTAATTCACCAGGAATTAAATAAAACCCTGAAACTCCAAATTCACAGCCCTTAGGAAAGAATAAAATGTGCTGCAATTTGCCTGAGGAGAAAACCCTCCATGTCCTTGCATTTATATTTAAAAGGCTCATGCTCTGACCGCCATTTTGGACATGTCTTTTAATCTGGTAGAGGTGTCCCAGATATTCTGAAAGTTCTAATCAGGGGTCCCCACCATTTTGTTTGGTGACATAACTGTAGCTACGCTTTTAAAATTCATCAGCATCATCTACTTTCCTTAGAAAACTGCGATAATTTGGCCTCCCCGGTGGCGCAGCGGTTGAGAGCTGGGTTGCGAAGCTGCCCGCAGCCTCTGCTGCGCCGGTTCGATACCCGGCTGCTCCCCGGCCACTGAAGGAGAGTCCCACATGGCGCGCAGACCTCTCCTGCCGCCCGCTGCTCCCCTCAGCAGTGTACTTCGGTCCTTCTGCCTGCTCTGCTCCCTGCTCTGGCTCTGGTGAATTCTCTCACCCTCCCGCACTTCTGACTGTACCCAGTGCATGTATAAACAAAACAAACAAACAAACAAATAAATAAATAAATAAAACATGCCTCTATAAAAAAAAAAATAAAAAGCACACCCAGTTGACATTTAAAAAAAAAAAAAAAGAAAACTGCGATAATTTACCTGGGATTTGGGGAGTTCCTGGAACCCTAGGAGTCTCAAGTTAAGTGGTTTTGTTGTGAATAATGACTGGCACTGGAATTTGTATATTTTGCGACTCCCCATTGTTTTAAAAATCTTTCCTCTTGGAACTTCCCTGGCTCAGGACTAGAGGGCATTGTGTACCTAGAAACCACATCAGACACTGTGGAACTCTTTGGATTTTCGCACAAAAAGGCTTGTTCACTGCTCAGTTAACAAGTAAGTCCTTCCCTGCTCCTGGGAGGGAATGAAGTCAGCCCCCTGTGAAGAAAGGCATGGGGATAGGGGAGAAGAGCTGCCTAAATGTTTCCCTCATTTGTATGTTGATGAAATGTCGGCAGTCTCCCCAGAGTTCAAGTGCCTGGTTTGGATTGATTTCCCAGCAAGGATCCTGGCATGTTGGGATGAGCAGCATATCAGGAGCTTGGGGGGTTCTAAGTCCTGGCTTTGCCTCTGGCTTGCTGTGGGACCTCAGGAAGACCCCTTCTTGTCTCAGTGCCCCTCCACTCTTATTTGCAAAATGAGGGGATTGGATTAACAGCTCCTGGGCAATTACAGCACAGGAGTCTCCTCAGGTTCAAATGTTTCAGGAGGGGAGAGACGTGTGGAGAGAAGAGCAGTCAGGGAGGAGAGTGGCCAGAGGTGGACATAAACATATCAGATAATCCCATGAGGATGGGGGCAGAAGAAATTCAGCAAATGAATGTGGAGAGTGGACGGCCTTCTGCAGTACTAACTGGTGTCAGTGTGATGCAGCTGCTGTCCGGAAGCAAAGTGTTGCAGTGGGCAGCCCCAGAGACAGCCCCCATGAACCCACCCCTGGTGCTACACTCCCCTGGAGTGTGCTCCCCCATGACTTACTTCTGACCAAGAGAATAAGGAAAACATAATGAGCTCACTGCTGAGATCAGGTGACAAGAAGATGGTAAATGCCATCTTGGACACTCTTTGCTCAAGCTTTGCTCTCTGATGAAGCCGGCTGCCTCGTGAGAATCTGATCTCGAGAGACTCTGATAGACTCTGGCGGTGAGACCTCTGGCCAATAGTAGCTGAGAAATGGAGGCTCTGAGTCCTGTCCATGGAATGAGTCCTGTCTACAGCCACATGAACGAGCTTGGAAGTGGGTCCTTGCTCAATTGAGCCTTCACTTCAGATTGTAGCCCTCGCTTGCAACTTGATTACAATAGAAACGCTGAGAGAGATTGAAAGGCAGAGGCACCCAGCTAAGCTAGACCTGGGTTCCTGACCTACAGACACCACGAGATGACAAGTGTTTGTTGTCCTCAGCTGCTAAGTTTCGGGTACTCTGCGATATAGCAATAGATAACTAACACGAGTATTAAAGATGTTGCTCATCAAACAGTTCTTTCTAGTGGTGTGTCTTTGGATAAGTCTTTTCACTTCTTGAAACTTTGGCTTTGTCAGGGTTGTAGAATTGTGAGGTCTAATAGAGATGACCCCTAAAGAGTGCTTGCACAGCTTTTGGTACATGAGCAAAAAATGGCAGATGACATCATCATCATCTACCACCACCACCACCATCATCATTGTCCATCATCGTCACCCATTATCCACCTCCTTCACCATCATGACTATCATCATCACCATCATCACCATCATCAGCATCATCAACCATCAGCATCATCAACCATCACCATCATCATCATCGACATCATCATTACAGGAATCGATTAGTAGAGAAATGGAATTTAAATACCACTCTGATGATCTTATCCTTCTTCCAGTAAGAGACACTAACTACAATTGTCTCAAGTGACCAGTCAGTCAAAGAGCCTCACCCTATGTCAATTATGATTGGTCCAATGGTAGGTGGGCATTGATCAAAAAGCGCCAACTAGAGCCCTTTCCTGAGATTTACATAGATTTGTTGGAGAAAGCTTCTGTAATGGGTCAGGTGCTGAAGCCTTAGAGAGAAATCCTCTAACCTTTTTGCCAAATCATAGGCCATCAGTAATTCCACAAAGCTCTTTGATATTTATTTTATTTCCATTAGAGTTTAAATTCCAGTGATTAATGAAGCCTAAAAAAAATCCCCACAGAAACAACACAACAGAAAGGGAACCCTACTAACGCTCTCCTCCAAAGTCTATCTGCAAATGATTTCTCATGGTTTAATTGGCCCTTTTAGGTAAAATCTCTCACTGTTGCAACAGAAATTGCTTCTTTTTTACTTCAGAGAGTGCTCAGGGCTGATTACCTCTGAGGAATGAGACCTGAGGGTGGATCACACACAGGGACACTGTTAGCTATTCCTGTCTGGAAGGTAGAAGCCCCCAGGGATGGGTGGGCAGGAAAGCTCTGGCTCCATTTCCAGGGAGGAGCCCAGAAACTTCAGTCATACTCCTGACTTTCAGACTTTCAGGTTCTGATGTTTTCCTCCTGGGTGACCCGGACAGCTGATGACAGATTGTCAGGAAATATGCTGATTTAGAGAACAAACCAGGGCCTCCCTGGTGGCGCAGGTGGTTGAACACAGCTCTGTGAAGTTGTCCACAGCCTCTGCAGTGCCGGTTCGATCCCTGCCAGCCATGGAGCTACCCACATGGCACGGCAGACCTCTCCTGTCTTGCCTGCTGCTCCCCTCAGCAGTGTATTTCAGTCAGTCTGCCTGTTCTGTTCCCCACTCTGTCTCTGGTGGATCCTCTCACCCCCCACACATCTGGCCTATACCCCGGTTCTTGTACAAATAAAATAAATCTTAAAAAAAATAAAGAACAATCCAACTATAAATTTCCTCTTGGGAAATTAGAAAAGACTTACTTGTGTGCAATTTTTTTTTAAAAAGGAGATAAACCAAGAGTTTGATTTTGGGCAGCTTGAACTTGAGGTACCTGAAAGATGCTCTGTGACATCAAGAGGGCATTGGCTGGGAGAGTCTGTAGCTTTAGGAACCATTTGTCTGGATGGACCCTTTCGGCGTGACCTGCGTGTGGAGGGCATGAGAGGCCACACACTGAGAGAGAGCATGGCGGGAGGAAGCTGTGCTTCTCCTGATGTTGACGTAGGCACCTCTGTCCTTTGGCAGGTGAACTGAGCAGAACCTTAGCATCCTGCTTCTCTTGGTTTGCCTGAGAAACAGCCCTCGTATCCCAACCTCCATGGCGCTTCTGAGCCCCGTGAGTGAGTGTGGCCAATGTCAGGGGTTGTGGAGAAAAAAGGTGTGCAAGGGCTTGTTGCTGGCTGTGATGGTTACTTTTATCAAGTGTCACCTTGGCTGGGGCTAAGAGATGCCCAAAGACAAGTAAAACACTCATTCTGGATGTGTCTGTGGAGGGAGTTTCTGCAAGAGGTTAGCATGTGATTCAGCAGAGTGAGTGCAAAAGCTCCCCCTCGCCGATGCAGGCGGTCCTCATCCAGTCCACCACCAGCCTGCCCGGAATGAAATGGGGGAGTAAGGACGCGATTCTCTTCCTTCCTCTTCAGTTGGCACACCCATCTCTCCCTGCCTTAGACCTCGGAGCTCTTGGTTTTGGACCCTTCGGATTCATACCCAGTGCCTGTCCCCTTAGACTCTCTGGCCATTGGGTCTGGACTGGCAGCTATAACTCTGGCTCCCCGACCCTTGGGACTTGCACCAAATACACCCACACACGCTGACTTTGCCGGGTCTCCAGCACACACAGGGGCTGCTGCGGTATATACTGCCCAGCCCCTTAGTGAGCCACTGCTCATATTAAATTTCCTATTTCCTTCTCACCTCCTCCTTCTGTTCCCTCTCTTCCTCTGACTTTGGAAAACCCTAACCCTAATACAGATTTTGGTACCAAAGAAGGTTCCAGAAGACACTCCAGGGTCTTAAGGATGAGTTTTTTGAATTGGTAGTGGGGTTTCTGGCATTGCTGTTCTCTCTCTCGTTATTATCTGGCCTGGCTCTCTGATCTGATGGCCTCGAGTCACTGAGGACTGTATTTCCAGTAGTAGAGAGAGCAGGATGGCCCATGGTGTGGACTGTTTATAGAGCTACACAAAATGCCTGCACTGGACACTCCTAATTAACTATTTACAAGGGGCAAGCATCTAAGTAGGTCTGATACCTTTGAATTTTTTTTTAATGAAGGAATATAATATCGTGTGTTGCTAGCTCCGAACGGGGCTGGACAAAGTGGTGAGAGAAGATGAGCTTAGGGATTTGAATTCCCAGCTTCGGTGCCACAGAAATGACCCGAGAACTCCCGAGTGTCCCAAGGGAGAGCCTGAGGTCCTGCAGCCTCGGGCTGGAATGGCTGGAAATCAAAGGTAACGTCACGCCCCAGAAATTGGCTGGATGAGGGAGCAAGTTGGCCGCCTGGCCTTGGGGGTGCTGACGGTTGAAGTGAGGAACTGATCGGTAGAGAAAGTTGAGATGGGGCTCGTGGGAAGACCTGATGAAGTTGGGGACTTGGAGCCCTTAATTCTCTTGAGTATAAGTGGGTAAGGTCACCCCATTCCCAGGGCCTTCCTCACCCCAGTAGGATTGGCCTGTCCTTCTCCCTTTGAGGGGATTCACCTGCCTTGTCTGAGGGAAAGGTAATGGCCTCCCCGAGGCAGACGCCATGAAGACAACGCGGTCCCCTCTGGACTCTCCCGACCAGCCCCCTGTGCTCTCAGCCCTATAAATAGACTCAAGTTCCAACAGGCCCCTGAAGGTCAAGTACAAGGCATGACCTCTGAAGAGGTGCATTACATTCCAAGAGAACTACAATAAAGAGCTACTTTATTAAATTAGCTAATTAACTAATTAATTAAGTGAAGTACCATTGGTCTAGATATTTGTTAGAGTTTTGGAATGTGGGCTCTCTCCCTTTAGCTGTAGCCACTTCAGCATGACAACCAACGCACCCATAGTCCTGCACCCTACCCAGTGTGCTCTCCCCTGATCCTTTCCTCACCAACGCCCTCTCCCCTGACAGTTTCTAGAAGCAGAGATCATGTGGGCATGATGCTCAGAGTGGAAGGAAGATAAAGCTGGATCAGGCTGAATTTATTGACCTGGGCCCACGAAGCAGAGATGCTGCATGTAACGTGCTCAGAGAGTTGGAGAAGAGTCTGGCTGGTTGGCTGGACATGAACCAAATGATGGCCTGCCCTGAGCAAATCAGAAATGCCCATCTCTTTTGGATTCAAAAACCTACGGACGGGACTCCCCAGTGGCACAGCGGGTTGAGCGCAGTGCTGTGAAGCTGTCCGCAGCCTCTGCAGTGAGGGTTCGATTCCTGGCCAGCCAGGGAGCAACCCACATGGTGCAGCAGACCTCTCTTGCCTCACCTGCTGCTCCCCTCAGCAGTGTACTTCAGTCAATCTGCCTGTTCTGGTCCCCGCTCTGTCTCTGGTGAATCCTCTCACCCTCCCGCGCCTCTGGCCTGTACCCCAGTTCTTTTATAAATAAAATAAATCTTGAAAAAAAAACACCTGCGGAGATTGGCGAGTTCATGAGGGTCTGTCATTGGAGACCCCCTCACCCACACTGTGAGGGCCCAGACCTTTCACCAGTATTTTGAGACGTAGACTTGAGTGGGGCACTCTAGCATCCTTGAAGAGTTTGCTGGTTGCTGTTCTCTGGGGGCATCTCATGGGAAACCTATGTGCAGTGGGAGTCATTGGATCCCAGGGTGGCTGGGTCCAATCGGAAGCACTCCCAGGCCAAAGACAAGGGAAGCATGGCTACTGAATGGACAGCAGAGTCACAGCAGCAATGGCGGGGGGGGGGGGACTGGCACAGACCTCTGGACATTGACTAGTTGATTGTGGCATCCCTGGAAGTAAGATAGACAGGAAGCCTGCTAAATTTTTACTTGATCTGTATAGACAGAAAAGTTCTAGGTCAAGTGAACAAGAGTCTAACTCAAATCATAAAAACTGAGAGGCGCGGTGGAGCCATCAATTCGCAGGCTTGAACCCTTTGAATGAAGGGGAGGCCGGAACCCTTGGAGGAGGGATCTTCCAGGATGGATCCTGAAAAATTGTAATGTAAATCTTCCAACTTACCCCCAAAGGACCTACCGTGTCATTGCATTGGGGAAAAGGAAACAATCAGACCCTTTGGGGATGCTGGATGCTGGCTCTGAAATGACAATGGGTCCAGGAGAATCACAGGTCACTGTGGCTTTCCAGTTGGAGAAGGGCTTGTGGTGGTGAGACAATCATTATAGGTGCAGCTCAGGTTTGTCTCATCATGGGCCCAGTGGTCCCTGAGGCCACCCGGTGGTGACTTTTCCCACCCCAGGGTCCATGATTGGGATAGACACACAATCACAGCTGCTAGAACTTGTCTCTTTGAGCTTCAATTTGCCATCAATACAATAGTAAGATGCATCAGGTGATTCCTTAGACCCTTTCCTCCATGACATTCTTTATCAGTTCCAGTAAGTTAAAAACTAGCAAGTTTGAAACTGTGTGGCAAATGTCATCTGTTCCCAATCGTTAGTAATTCTACAGAGGTTTCTAGTGTCCCCTCTGCTGTGTCTCTGTACACAGGAGGCAAGAGAGGCACTGAATTCTGTCATCTGCACTCACCAACCCTTTATGGCGGATCATTAGGATGCATTTGCCATGGATGATTGAGAAGCAGAGGGGACTGTGTTCAGACATTAATGGGATCCTGCATTAGCAAACATGTAAATTCCACTGACTATTTTATGTCAGACAATGTAATATAATGAGGGCCTCTGAGAGTTGGCGGTTGGTGGTGGTGGTGGTGGGGGTTGTTGAGAAAAGACTGATTCCTTGGGACACAGATTAAAATCCTAAACATAGTTGCCCTGGGTCATGGGACAAAGGATGAATTATTCAACAAATTTTGTGAGCACCTGCCATGTCCTGTGAATACTGTCTTTATGATGTCAAACTTCAAAGCAAGAAAATCATCCAGAATATGAAAACATTAATTTGAAGAACTATCTGCACCTGATTAGATTTCATCACAGGGTTACACATAAGAGCCAAGAGCTGGAATCAACCTAAGTGCCCATTGAGGGATGAGTGGATGCAGAAGATGTGGGATATTTACATAATGGAATACTACTCAGCTATGAAAAAGATGAACTCCTGATATTTGTGACAATGTGGGTGGAACTGGAGGGTATTATGCTAAGAGAAATAAGTCAAAATCTGTATCATTTCTCTTATAAGTGGTTGATAAAGAAACTAAAGAAACAGATGAACTAAATCAAAACCAGACTTTTAGACTATAAAGAACAAAACAGTGGTTATGAGAAGGGGAGGGCGGAGAATGAGGAATCAGGTAAAAGGAGCCAATTGTATGATGATGGATGGAAACCATATTTTTGGTGGTGAGCACAATATAGTATATACAGATGTTGATTTATAAGGTGGTACACACTAAACTTATATAATGTTATAAACCAATATTACTTCAATAATAAAAAAAAGTCATCTGGAGTAGGAGACTAAGTTCCCAAATTTGATTTTGCTTCTTGGTAGTTGGCTGAACATGGAGCAAGTGTCTTCAACTGACAACAGGTGTGCAGATATGTAAAGTGGGTGGAAAACTATTATCTCCCTCATGGGGTAATGGTGAGGTCTAGGAAGGCAGTGTTTGCAGCATGCTTCTGCTACTTAGCTGGCTTTCCATAACGGTGGCCACTCTACTTATCAGTTCTCATTACGGATGAACTAGAAGGATTAAAAGATGATGCATTTAACTATCCATCCTTGATCAGTCTCCAGGCAAGACGTCTTCATGGTATCCAAAAAGGTCAACCTCCCGTCCTCCTGCTATGGAAGCTAGCTGCACCACCCTGCTGGCAAGTCAAGTTTCCACTCATTAAACTCAAAAGCTTTGCAGAATGAGGGTTGGTTTGCAACTGTTTTGTCGATGTCTTCCCTTAATTAATGCCATTCTTAATATATAAAGTCGCATTAATAGGACCATTGTCTCTCCAACCCCAGTGATACCATGCCCAGGACGATCTGTTCATATCCAAAGTATTTAAAATAGTTTCCCTACTCCCCCCTCCCCCCAAGATCAATTTATACTAAATGCTGTTGTAAAATCAGATTTATCACCCAGGGGATTAAGAAAAACGAAGGGCCAATTTAATGACAGGATTGGGTTCATTATTTATCTTCTAGCATGTAAATTATAGATTGTCATAAATTTTTCATTCTTTGGGTGCCCACTACCTAATTCCAGCAAAAAAATAAAATGCAGGAGCCTGAATTACAAAGAGCAAGTGTCTCCTCTCTGGGCACAAGAGCCATCTCCTCTGCCTTCTGACGGACGATAATCTGTCAGAATGAAAAATTAATGGCCGCTCCCTTAATTCATCATCGCCTGCCTGTGTTCTATTAATGCCTCACCCCCCTTCCTCCCTCTGCCTCCCGCCTTCCCCTCCCCCACCCACCCCAAAGGCACGTGCTCGCCAGCAGTGAATGGGATGCAGAGAACTGGACTACTGGTGGCAACAGAAAAAAGAAAAGCAAATCCATTGACTTCTGGACTCCCGGGGTGTCCGCTCAAGTGGGAAAACACAAGTCCTGCTGTAGGAGATGCAGCAGGACCCGAATGCTGACCCGGCACTTGGGGACCATAGAAGGCGTCTGAGACCCTCTACGCTCCACCAGGCTCATGGTCGTCACTGGGGGCGTTCGCTGCGTGGCGAGTGCCTATCATTGTGCACCACAATGGGAATTTGTAAGGAAACTTTCCAAGTCACTGGACCCAACTCTCATGTTTTACAGATCAGAAAATGAAGCTTCAGAGAGGAGACGAGTTTTTCTAAAGGTCATGCTACCAGCGAGATTGGCACCGCTACAAATTATGGCTGTCAAACTCCGCTGGGCTCCAAGGCCACCTATTGATCCTTTCATTTGTCCTAAATCATCTTTCTTTCCTAATTCCCTTAAAGACATCCAGATTCCCACTCAACTTCCTAACTATTTGTGGAAGCGGCACTTCATCAGAATAGTCACTTATGCCATTTGCCAAATGTTCTAGTGCCCCGTTTTCTGGACAGAGGCCAGGATGCCCTGTCTCCAATCTCCTTGAAGTTACACTTGCCCGTGTGACCTGTGTTGGCCAATGGAATGAACTGCAGCTTGAAAAACAGGTGCAGAATACACCAGAGTTTCTTCTCATTGCATTGGCAACCATTTAGGCATGGTGGGTTTGAGAAGCTGTCAGCCTGGGTCCTTGAGGGGCTGTAAGAGGGGGGCACCCCTTCTGGACCTGGTCTCTATTCGCGTTGGGAGAGATCTGTTCTGTTGGCTTCAGTCACTGAAATGCTGGGGCAGTTGTTTTCCTGCAGCAAGACTTAGTCCACTCCGATTCTTCAATTCACTGAAAAAGTTGAGGTCACCAGCCTCCTCCTTCCTCAGCTTCCCAGAGATGTATTTGCATCTGCCCCGCCGTCATCTCGTTTCCTTGGGGCTGATTTCATGAGGCATCTCTTCCGCGAGAGCCGCCATCTTCTGCACAGCAGCTTCCTGCTTCCTTCTGCTTCTGTCTTGTCAATGCATCCTCGCACAGACTTCCTCCTGCCTCGACCTCTCATCCTTTCTTCTTCCTTTCCTTTCTCATCCAATATATGTGTTTTTGTTTTGCTTTATTTATTTTTATTTTTTATTTATTACATCATTGTTCCTTTTTAAACGATGTTTGCTCCCCCACCATGTTCATCCAATATTTTTGAAAGCATCGTCTATTCTTATTTCTCCCCTTTCTCACGTCGGGGCCCTCTCCATCCACTGTAATTAGGCTTCTCCCCCTTTGTTCCTATCAAGTTCCTGTCAACTTCTCTCCCTGGCAAAGATAGGTCCAGTTTATTCGCCAGGTAAGAGCTTGGAGACACGCCTGACACTGTTGATTTTCTATCTTCCTTGAAATATCATGACCTTGATTTCTAGAACATCCCATCCTCTGGGCTCTCTGCCTGCCCCGGACGGCTCCTTCCTGTCTCCTCCTGGAATGGTTTTTCCTTCCTTCGGCCTCTGCGTGTGCTATTACTATTTCTCCTCAAGTGTCCTTTCTCACACCACCCTTCATCCTTCTGATAGTTTCAACTCTCTCTAACTCTTAGATGCTGTCTCCATTTTATGTCTCTCCCTGATGACTCCGATGTAATGTCCTCAGCTGCCTCCCGGCCATCTCCAGCGGATGTCCATCGATCGGTCAACCTCAAATGTCCGACCGGCGCTAGTCATCTTTTCCAAAGCTGGGTTTCCCTTTTTCTCGTTTTCCCCAGTTGGTGACATCATTAACTTTCTGATCATCCTGTCTAGTTTCTCCTTCCTGTCAGAACATCAATATATAAATCAATGATTTCTCTATGTTCCCTCCACCCCTAGAGGATGAAGGAGAGAGAGGGGTCAAGGATGAAGTCCAGTTAGTTATTCAGCATACTGACCTACTTTTATTTCCTTTCTGGAAGATAAGAAAAAGAGACCAGGGGAAAGAGAACATACCAAGAAAGAAGGGACTGCAAATTGTTTAGATTTTGCTCTCTGAGGCTGCAAACTTCTCTGCACGGTTTTAAGAAGATCCCCTCATCCACCCGGCTGTCTCCGTGTTGACAATGAGCAAATTAAGCCCAGGGTTCTCTATGGGCCTTCGCTGTTCTGGAACCAGCAGAGCAGTTATCTTGATAACACGCAAACAGGCTGCAGATCCTTCAGCCTCCTCTAGTTAAGATGCAGATATGGCTTCTGGGGTGAAGGCAGAGGCTTTAAGGGGGCTCTTGCATCAGGTTGGAGCGACTGATGGGATTTCGCATCACAGAATTGCCCTTCCCAGAAGAGAGGAGAAGGGGAGAGAGAATGTGCTGAGGGTTAACGAGGGATTAATCAGTCCCAGCAACTGAGTGGCTGTGGGAAAACCATAAAGAATCACAGCCAGGATTGCCCTTGTCTACAGCATCTCTGCCGTCCTCTAACGGGAGGCCCCTAAGTCAGCTAATTCTCACCTTAGGAAGCTGGCCGTGCTGGCCGGTTGTAAGTGTTGGCGACTTTCAGGATCGCCTTAGAAGGTGGGTTTATGTTCTTTGATTCAAACCCCTTGATCATGCTCCATTGACCTACATTTGGGTTCCTCACGAGGCATTTGGGGTTCCTCACGAGGCAGTCCCCGGTCATGTTTACCATTCCCCCACTGGGCCATTGTATGAGTGTCCCTATGGCAGAGAGGGAGGTGGAGAGAGACGAGGGGCAGAGAGACTCTGAGGAAAATGGTGGGGCTTGCTGCGAAGTAGCCTCCCATCCCTAAAGCCTGTTCCTCCATTCCCTATGACATCCCTCCTCCTTCCCTACCTCATACCTTCCTTCAAAGACCCTCAGGTGGCCACCTGGGAGACAGTGCAGTAAGAACACCAGCTTTGGAGAGAGGGTGGTGTGGATCGATGCCCTGGTTCCATCACATACTAGCTGTGGCAACACGAGCCATCACGTTGTCAGTTAGTGCAATGTCAGTCCCAGTTCTATCCTCTGCGGCATCGGCTCTCCCCCAGAGCAGGTTTTCACATCTTCACCTACGGCTGCTCAACCCCGCAGGCACTCTGGGTGCCACCGTCCACTCCCCAGGTGCATCTGCCCCTGTGATCTTCCTGAGCACCTCGCCAACGGGTTGCCAGTGTGTGATCTTGTAAGAGACAGCGTGGGCATTTGAAAGTAGAGAATGTGGGATGTGACGTGGGACACACATCACACAACCAACAATGAAGAGCCAGGAAATACAAAGACTTTCATTCAACAATATAAAAGCAAACAACCTAGCAAATAAATTGGTAACAGATCTGAACAGAGAAGTCACCAACGAGGAGATCGAGAAAGCCAACATGTGTGGAAATGTGTTCATTGATGTGTCTAAGGAGGGAGATGCAGGTTAAAATGACAGTGACGTATCACCTCACACATGCACTTATTCAAAAGGCCCCCAGCAAGAGCTGAAGAGGATGTGGAGAAAGAGGACCTCAATTCACCAGCGGTGGGATTGTCTATTAGTGCAACCATTTTGAAAAGTGGTCTGGATTCACCTTAAAAAACTAAAAATGGAAATGCCACATGACCCAGCCATGCCACTCCTGGGCTCCCATCCAAAGGATGTAAAAACCATGCAACTCTTCACCTGGCCGCGGCACCGGCCTTGGGTGCTGGCTGCTGTTCTCTCCCTTAGCCTTGTGTGTCCTGGAGTCTTGCCCTGTCCTTAACGCCACCGGGGAGGAGCCACCTCACCTGTCAGGTGTGGCTGAGGTCTGCCTGAGCCCAGCTGTGGGCCAAAAACCCCTTCTAGGTTGTTCTTCAGCCTCTTTGGAGTTGCAAGCAGGTAGACGGTGGTTCAGCTCCACCCAGCAGAAGCAATCTGAGGCCCGTTTCTGCCAGGCTAAGATCCCAGAGCCGTGTCGGGGCAGGCGCCGGGGTCCATGCTCCCTACCCCCTTTCCTTGCTTCTCTCACGACCTTGAGCAGGGACCTCGGCATTGTGCTGTGAACATGGCCTTCCTCATCTCCACCCACCTCACCAGCGCTTCCCCTCCCTTGGATAAAAAAATAAAAAAAAAAATAGATTGTCTTGATTTCTCAATAAATTGCCACTGCCTAAGTGTCTGTTGCTTTGCTTTGTTGGAATATTCTGGGGGATTAATGCTATTGTGGAGAGGCTACTCTGAAGATTTATGTGTGGACCCACGGAGCTTTGCTTGCTTCCTATTCCCCCTCCCCTTAAAGTAATAATAAAGATTACAAAAGAGAATAAGCAGGGAAAGTTAATTTGAAATGAATCTTTAATCAGGTTTCATCTGTTCGCAGCAATGTCTGCTTTGTCTAGCCGGGCTGCAGAGGCGGGGCCCGGAGACACCATTTTGTAGATGCATCCTCAAAGTCAAAGCCATTCTGACAGAAATCAAACGAGAAATAATTTCTCCCTGAAGGAATTCTGCTTCAGCTTAACGATGGCCGGAGTGTTCCTGTTGAAATGGCATAATGGGGTTGTTAATTACAATTCAGACTGTCCGGTTTAATGGCAAGACTTTTACTTATTTATTTTTTTCCCTGAGCTCAGAAGCTCATTTGTTGCGTGTGTTCTGCCAAATGCAGGGTTTGCCCCAAGGTGAAGGAGTGAATTAGCCACGGAGGCGGACCTGTGCCTGGATGTCCCCTTTACGGGCGCGAAGCGGGAGTGTGACCCGGCCCGCGGAGCTCCACGGGGTCAGGCCGGAGCTGGAAATTGATTTTCCAAGACCACCGGAGGGGCACTAATTAGAGAACAAGATGAGCCAATAGAGTCAGATACCCAAGATCAAGCATCTGAAAACGGGTCTGAAACGGCCATCAGGGCCACGTGGCGGGTGAGCCGCCGGCCAGGCTGGTGTCGCCGTGTCGCGGGAAGGCACTGGAGCGCGCCTGGCTGATGTGCCTTCTGGCTCCGTGGACAGTGGTCATTTAACTTCCCTGAATGTCTTTCCAGAGCCTTAGCCAGACCCTTGAGCCACGGGAGAAAGCTCTCAGAGCAGGAGAGGCCAGGCCCGCCCTGGACCGGGTGCCGGCTGCAGAGCTGCTCATGGCCTCGGCCTGTCCGCAGGAGCAGGAGAGACCCAAGCAGGAGCTGCTGTGCAGCAGGCGATGCCCTGACATTAAATGAGAATGAGCGGTAATCACTGAGGCTTTGGCACGCCAACTGTGACACGCAGCTCTGTTTCCCATTAGCTGCCTGTGTGTTGGGGGCCGTGGCGTGAGAGGCTGGGTCTCTACCTCCGCGACCCCCCTTTGTGCGCTGGCTGCCTGGTGAACTGAGGTCGAGCACTTGCTTCACTCCAGACCTTGCGCCTGGTCACAGCCATTTTGAGCCAGGCTCTCGGTGGGGCAGGGATGTCTGTGTTTTCCAATTGTACAAAATGTCGACTTCGGAAGGATTTGGGCTTATTTGGATGTTTAAAGAATAAGGTTGGACCTCTCAGGAAAGTAGGAAGAGGAGTTAGCTGTGCCCTCTTCTCTCCTGCTGAGTGCCTGCCTTCTCCCCGCCATGCCCTTCAGTGACCGTGGGCGGTCACTGGAGAGGAGCGGAGCCGTTGAATTAGTGTAGGAAATTCTGTGATTTGGGAAATGACAAATCTTCATGCAAACCTCCCCCTCTGCACCCAGCCGGACTTCGAATGTGATCTGCCTGCAGTGCCTTGGTGATTTTGTCGGGGAAGGCACTGAACTTCACTGCCTCCCAATCCATGGAAACTTGGGACCACAGCAGAGGAGGGTTGGGAGTTGGAACTAGAAACACGGTAACTTGATTTTGATACCCATAGTAGATGCTCAATTAAGTTTAGATTAAATGAAACAAAAGCCTATCAAGCAACACAATGCTCTGGTCTAGTGAGCAGCCAGGAAATAGTCACTGACATTCTGTAGCTCTGGGGAGTGGCTCAACCTCTCTGAACCAAATTTGCAATGTCTCTCCCATCTCCCATTTTATGAATTGGTAAATTGCTAATGAGAGTTTGTAACTTTCTATCTCATGAGCTAGCTTAAGTCATCTGAATCTTTTCTGAGATGAGGCAGGGAGATGAAACAAGAAAGGAGGGAAGAGCAAGTTTATTCTGCGTATCTAGAGCGACGTCCATGAAGGGATTTGACTGGACCACATGACCATCCATTGGATGAAATGTCAAAAAGATGATTGAAGTAGCCACGATTGCAAGCTCTGTGACATTGAACAGGTCACACTCGTGGGACCTAGGCCTTTTTGATGTTCATCTTTCATCTTGGAGACATAAACTCGTGTCTCTCTTGCAAGGGCCTGACAATACAAGAGAGTTTGGACACCCGGAGCATCTGGCACTTACAGCTCTGATTCAGACTGAAACAACATCTTTGCAATTCTTGAAACTGATATGGAGGAAATCCCAGGTCCCTTCTAAATTTTGTTAACAGCGTAGGATTATTAAAAGTAACCTCTGATTTACATTACTGCAGTAGCATAACCCTTGGCCTCCATAAACATTGCTGCATTTCTCTTTTCTCCTGTTTACTCTTTTAAAGTATCACGTAGCTCTCCTCCCTGTTTCTATCCGCGGGAAGGAGCTCACACGGGCACACAGCTGGGGCTCCGCTGTGCTGGTCTCAGCGTCTGGCACCTGGCCTAGCCCATCTCATCCATTTAAGGGCTGCCCTCCCATATTCTAGTGTGCTTGGAAAGCCTTCAAATTAAGGTCTTTATTTTTTTAAATATATTTTTAAAATATTATTTTATTTATTTATGCATACAAGAACTGGGGTATAGGCCAGAGGTGCAGAGGCTGAGAGGATTCACCAGAGACAGAATGGGGTGCATAACAGGAGGATCTACTGAAATACACTGCTGAGGGGAGCAGTGGGGAGACAGGAGAGGTCTGCTGCACCATGTGTGTAGCTCCCTGGCTGGGGGTCAGACTCATGCTGGCAATAGCTTGATAGTGCAGAGACTTTAACCGCTGCGCCATCAGGGAGGCCCTGAATTAAGATCTTTATTGACAAGACTGCTAGAGGCAGCACAAGGGTCCTGGCGGAAACTTCCATTCTTTTATTGGTTGTGTGGTGTTGGGTGACTCAGTTTACCTCTGTGGTCCTAGTTTGCACATCTGCGAAATGGAGATGAGGATCCTTGTCTTTTCTACCTCACTAGGTTTATGGGAGAATTATATGAGCTAGTAAAACCCAATTAAAATTTTTACAGTTCTATAACTGTATGAGAGATTGTTGGGTAGAGTTAAAATACAATTGATGGGACCGAGTTAATGAAGTTACACTCTCCTAGGACCTGAGATCTCCCCATGGCACTACTTATAATTACAAACTTACATCTGTATGCTAATTTCTCATCCAACCGATCGTCCAACTGGGTCAGCATGTCAACGCCCTAAAGGTGAGTGTTGGCCGCCTCTGGTTTTGACTGATCCTGCTCCTGGGTCCGTGTGCCCCAGGGAGCTTCTGGGCACACTTTCCTCATCTCTGTGGCAAATGGCTGGAGGACAGGGTCTGGGAGGAGCTCTCAGAGTCCCTGCCTGTCGGCCTGTTACCCCACTCCTTCCACTCTGACCCCGACTCCTTCCACTGCACTGAGCTGAGCTGTCGGTGAACTCACGGAGTGAGTGACCTGGAAAGAATTCCTGCAAAGTTAGGGGAGCTCCACTTGATGTCTGGAAATAGTGATACAGTGAAATCAGCAGAGTTCTGGGCCTTGGGGGACAGCAGTGCTAGAACAAAGAGACCAGTGGGGGCAGCGATGGGCAGCAGGAGGTGGGGGGAGCCCAGAGGCGGGGCTTTATGATGCTGACAGGCCTTGTCTCCAATACAGTCAGCTGGGAGGGAGCAGCTTGGGAACAGATCTTGGGGCGGGAGAGGGAAGGAAAATGTGGAGGTCAGAGCCAGGAGCCCAGCACAGGGCCTGCTTGAGCCAGCCTGTGCAGAGGGCACATGAATCGGGCCCCTCCTGCACCTGCCCCTCCGGGCAGATGCCAGCTCCCTCACGGCTCAGCAGGGGCTAGGGAAGACGGGCTGCCTCCTGTAGGTGAAGAAACTCAAGCAGGAGGAGGTTAAGCCACTTCCCAGACACTTTGGGGCAGGCTGAGCTGGTGTTACCACAAGAGTCCCCAACTCAGAGGCTTAAAGAGAAAAGAAGTTAATTACTTATTTTTAATTCATTTAATTTTTTTTTGGCTTACCACATTGTGTATGATTTAGGGGTATAGGTTCACACTTCTTTAAATGTATATGTCAGGCTCACACCGAAGCCCTCACAATCCTCCACCATAATCCACTGGGTCCTTTCCACCCTTTGCACGCCCCCCCACCCCCACCCCAAGCCCCTCCAGCAGCCTCAGACCAAGAGCAGGGAAGTGCCATCCTCTCTGCTGATGGAGTCTAAGGTCCTCCTCCAGCACCCCGTGCACAGTGCATGCGGGAGACACCCAAAAACATTGATTAAATGAACAAACGGCGGGTAAGTAACTCAGCTCACAGGGTCATTCCTGGTCTCAAGCGCTATTTGGTAACGAGTCTTAGTGGCTGTGCCATTGTCTGGGGCACCACGGTCACTCCCAGGAGGCAACACCTCATACATGCAGGGAGGTCACACTGCAGCTCTCACGTGAGGCCCTGCCTGGAAGTCACTCACACACACGTACACAAACACACACACATACACATGCACACACAGATGTGCACGCATATGCATGCCCTTGCACACATATACACGTGCACACACACACACATGCACACACACAAGCACACTTTGCGTTGCATTCATTTTCCACCCCCCTTACATTCTTTTGGCAAATGCTTCCACCTATTTTTCAGGAAGGATTAGAAGCTACAGAGAGTCTGGGGCCAGGTTCTCCTGATTCAGCTACAACGCTGTTTGCTTTTGCAGAAAGGGATGGTGAAGCTTGGTACATCCAGTGATTTCCTCCACAAGAATATTATGCACAGTGTGGGGAGGGGGAGCAGGGATCTGTGTCCAGACTGAGTCCAAAGCCTTTGTGTTTCTCCCCCTCGGCTCTCTCCTAACCAGCGTGGTCTCCGGGGTCATCTGCTCACTCTCCCCTGGTGCAGCGTCCACTCTCAAGTTCTCCGGCGAGCTGGGCACATCCGGCATCAACCCTTGGGCATCACTCTTCCTCCTGACTTTGAAGGACGAAGCCCTTCCTCTCCTTCAGTCCCAGCCATCTATCGCCGCGCACAGCTGGCTCCTCTCCAGACATGGGATTCATCTGGGAGTTTCTGTCTTCGATCTCAGCCATGTAGGATTCAGCAGTCGGAACTAGGGGACTTTCTGAGACGGTTTTCTGGCTTGATTTCCTCCCAGGGCTTGGGGAGGCCGAGAGGAGGAGAGTAAGAGTCCAACGACTCTCTTGCAAATATCATTAAAGAGAGAAAGGAAAGCAAGAGGCCGCTGGCAGGGAGCGGCTCTACAGCATCGATTGGGTAATTGGAAGCCCTCGGGTGTGAGTCCTCATTAAGGCCGACGGATCTGAATCATTTTCTAATGACACCTCTTCGATCCCCGCAGCTCAGCACGCAACCTGCTCCGCAGTTGGGCTTTAAGTCAGGAGAGCCGGCGGGGGCTATGGCCAGGATGCCTGCCAGATGCTGAAGGTGCTGGGGGTGTGGGCTGGGCACCCGGAGGCCATGGTTGCTGCCTCTACCAGGGCCGTTGCTTGAGACATCCCAGGGCTCGGGAAGAGAAAGAAGGTGGTTGGGGGATAGTGTGTTCCCCCCACTGTGATACTGTGATGCCGTGGTCAGAGAGACACCTGAGTCTCCAGATCGTTTGATTCCTCTTTTTGTGACTTACTATCGCAAATTGATGAGTTTTCACTGCTGAAATTGTAGTCACTCTGGTAGATCTGCAGAGGGAGACATTTTGGTCTAGTCCTTGTGATGGCTATTATCACACAGTGGATAGAGTGAAAAATATTAGCACTTCTCCGAGTAATCAGTTGTTAATGCTATTGGTTTTATTATCTCCCTGATGCTTTGCTTACTGATTTTCCTTTTGATGTGAAACTTGCAAACAATGAAATGCATAGATCTCAAATACAGGTCAGCCAAATTTCGATCACTGCACACACCTATGTGTCACCCAAACCCTTATCATACTATAGAATGTCATCAGCACCCTAGAGAATTCCCTCAGATGTCTTCCCAGTAGTTTCCCCCAATCCCCAGAGGCAAATTCTATTCTTATTTCCCCATTGTACAGTAGTTCTTTCTGTTGTAAGGTTTCCCATGAATGGAATCATGAAGAGTATATTGTTTTGCCTATGCTGAATTCATTCAATATGACCTTTTTAAGATCCATGCATATTTTTGCATACATCAGCAGGTTGTTCCTTTTATTTTTTGCAGTGTAATATTCCATTGTGTGGATATACCACAGTGTGTTTATACATTTTTTTTTTAATTTCTAGAAACCCGGGCTGTTTCTAGTTATCAGCCATCATGAATAAAGAGGAATTTTTTGCACAAGTCCTTTTGTGGATATATGTATTCATTATGCTGGGTGATGCTTTGGGATGGAATTGCTGGGCCATAATAGTTGTTTAGCTTTATAAGAAAGTGCTAGACTTCTTTTCCCCTCCCCCAGGAGTTGCATAAACACTGTATTTCTAAAACTGCATATAAGAATTCTATTTGTAGCACAATTTCACTAAAATTTGGTGTTGTCAGGTTTTTTGTTTTAAATTTAGTCATTCTGGTGACTGGTGGGTGAGAAGTGGTATTTCACTTACTGTTAGTTTGCATTTCCTGACGACATTTAACATCGAGCGCCTTGCTTTTGCATATGGGCCATTTGAATATATTCTGTGTGGCACGTTAAAAAAAATCATTGACCCATTCCACTCCCCCTCTGGTCCCCCCCTCCCCCCTGCCATTGGGTGGTTTATCTTTTTTTTGGGTGGTGAATAAAACTGCAGACCCTGCATTCAATGAGATCAGCATTTTGACTCTGCCCTTTCTCTGTGTGGCCCTGGGAAACGACTTCAACTCTCTGGGGGATAATCTTCTTATCTGTAAAAGGGGAATAAATAATTGAACACAGTTAATAAGGTTGTTGTGAGGATAAATGAGACAAGGCACAGAGCCTGGAACATTTCCGATCAATAAAAGGTGGCTTTTACTATTGTTGATGGCCAGTGTGGCGGAGCCAGTGCTTGGGACTGTGCAAAGGAGTGTCTATATATTTTTGGACCAAAATGAGCTGAAACCACACCCATATTGATGCAGTGATGATGAAGAAAGATTCCCCCTAAGTCCAGGCAGTGGAGATTTTCTATATAGACTTGATTCCATTTCATTCCCATCCTTCAAGGGAGCTGTTGCTGTCCCCATCTTACAGATTAGGAACCTGAGACTCAGAGAGGGGAAGTGACCTGCCCCAGAACACACAGCACCGCAGTGGTACCGTCGAGCTCAGCGCCCAAGTGCTCGGACCCCGAATGCAGTATTGGTCCTACCATCCTGCCTCAGTTGACTCTGAACCAAGCTGAGATGCCCCATCTGGAATGTGAAGGGTGAAGAGAGAAAAGTGCATTCCAGGCAGAGGAACAGCATGTGCTTCTGCGGCGGGACGGCTGATGGCGAATCCTAAGACTCCATGGCAGTCCCAGGTTCTTCTTCTGTCTGTGCCCAGAACGCATGGAACACCTGGCACTTGATAGGTGCCTAATACTTTTTCCTGAATGGAATGGAATCCAGCTTGTCTGTTCCCTCTTGATGAGAAAAATGAGAGCACCAGGCAGTATTTTGTAAGGAGAGCCGGTCTCATCTCGACAGATGCCTTGAACTGTCTTTCATTTGATTGATCCTGAGGAAATGTACAGAGAGGTGTCATTTATTGGCATCTACTCTGTATCAAGCACTTTGTCAAATGTCTAACCATACCTTCCAAAGCTTCTAGAGAGGATAGTGTGACCCCATTTTGCACATCAGAAGCTAAGACTCAAAAATCTGATGCGGGGTCCTCAGCGCAAAAGGACAGGTTGAGGCGGTGCCAGGATCAAGTCTGTGGGTCTTCACAGCCCATGAGCTTCTCCACCTGTCCCTCCCTGCCTGCATCTTGGCTGGTGAGGGTGGGGGGAGCTGGGGGCTGGGGAGTGGTCGCGGTTAATCTGCTCAGGTTGAATTTGGTTCAAATTGCTTCCTAATAAAAACTGTCCAGCCAGGTTCTCAGCAAGATCCTTTATGGAATAACTGACAGGCAGAGATTGCCAATACAAGGTAATTAATATGGAGTAATGATGAGTGATAAGAGATGAAGATCTAAAGTGAACTATTAAACGACAATATCATTTTCTTGTCTTCTTCCCTTATGCACACTGACAGGAAGAGCGTTGACATGATAATTTTATAAAACTCTCTGACACTTCCTGTTAACTCCCCTCCATTAGCTGATAATTGGCAAGAACAGACGCACGGGAATAGGAGACGCGCTCTCCCAAGATGCAGGGGCGTTTCAGAATAGGCGATGGCACCTTCGTGTCTCTTAGGGTCTGAATCCCAAGTCAGAGTCAGAATGGCACACCCCAAACTGCGAATTTCCTTTGACAAGTCTGGGGAAGAGAACGCGTTGGCCAGAACTCATCCATTCCAGAGCAGAGGGAAACGCGGGCTTTTCAGATGGGAACCCTGATGTTCTAGCTCCTGCCAGGTATACTCTTCCTCTTCCTAAATCTTCCCCATCCTTCAAAACCCAACGAATTCTCATGTGGCCATGATTCTTCCATTCCATTCTCTCTTCTGACTCTGGGTGCATACTCGGAGGCGGGAACACAGGTTGGAGTTGGTCCATGATGATGGACGGCGTGACAGCAAGGGTCTGCGGTTTCTGCTGCCCTGAGAAATCCTCTAGCCCAAACCCCTTATTTTATTTTTATTTTTTTAAAAGATTTATTTATTTATTTATGCAAGCACTGGGTACAGTCAGAAGCACAGGAGGGTGAGAGAATTCACCAGAGCGGGGGGCAAAACAGGCAGACTGATGAAGTACACTGCTGAGGGGAGCAGCGGGCGGCAGGAGAGGTCTGAGCCATGTGGGACCCTCGCCCAGCGGCTGGGGATCGAACCTGCACTGCAGAGGCTGCGGGCAGCTTCGCAACCAAGCACTCAACTGGTGCGCCACCGGGGTGGCCCCCAAACCCCTTATTTTCGTACAGGGAAGCCCAGGGCTCAAAATGAATTAAGCTGAAGTTTATTCATTCACCGCCTTGGCTCTCTAGATTGCAAGTGGAAACATGAGTGCTGCGGACCGAATTGTGTCCCCCCAAATCCATCTCTCGAAGTCCTAAGCCCCAGCAGCTCAGAATGTGACTATGGGGAGCCTGGGTCTTAAGGAGGGGATTCCATTAGAATGAGGGTTTTAGGGTGGGGGCTAATTTTTTTTATAATAAATTTTATTTTTATATTCCCCATACAATTGCAACCCCCTTATTTTGACCCCAATCCTTCCCCTCCAGCCCTCTACCCCCCATAGAGTGTCTCTGGTTCATAGTTTTTTGTTGATTTTGATTTTCACTTTCTTATAGTTATTCATTTTCCTGGTCCCTTATTTAAGTTTTCTAGATTCCTGCTATGAGTGAGACCATCCGGTATTTTCCTTTTTCTTTCTGGCTTATTTCGCTGAGCATGATCCCTTCCAGCGCCATCCATGTTGCTGCAAATGGCATGTGTTTATCTTTTTTGAAGGCTGAGTAATATTCCATGGTATATATGTACCACATCTTCTTGATCCAGTCATCTATTTTTGGGCATTTGGGCTGTTTCCAAAGCTTAGCTATTGTAAACAGTGCTGCTATAAACATAGGGGTGCAGGTGCTCTTTGGAATGGATGTTTCTGTGTCCTTTGGGTAAATACCTAGGAGTGGAACTACTGGATCCTATGGAAGCTCTATGTTTAGTAGGTCCAGAAATCTCCACACAGCTATCCATAGTGGTTGAACCAGTTTGCACTGGTGGGGGCTAATTTAATACGACTGGTGTCCTCATAAGAAGAGGAAATTTAGAACCAGACACAGAAGGAAGACTTGGGGGAGAAAACAGCCATCTACCAGCCAACAAGAGTTCCAGAATAGCTCCTTCATGGCCTTCAGAAGGAACCAGCCCTGTCTCGACTGGATCTTGGGCTTCCAGCCTCCAGAACTTCGAGATAATAAACTTCCGTGGTTTAAGTCACCAGGTCTGTGGTGCTTTGTTATAGCAGCTCTAGCAAACTAATACAGCCAGTCAACTGAAGAGTAATAATGTGGCTAACATGGCTACCAGTACTTCTGTTGCTAGTAATAGCATTACATTTAACTGAGGGCGGCTCCTGGAGACACACCACCCTGACTGGACTCCTGGAGACACACCACCCTGACTGGTTACATAACAAGCTGTATTGGTAGTCTCTTCCCTCGAGAGCAGCCCAAGCTTTTCTGATTTTAGAAGTTCAATATTTCTGTGCACCAGCCACAATGGATGAATGACAAGAAAGAGGCAAATTGTAGGGGTCACGGAGTAAGCTTGAGCCCCAGAAGAAGACAGGACAAGATTGTTTTTAATCAGGTGTCTTGACATTTGGAGTGACTGGACCCCAGCTTACAACACTGTGCTGGCACTTCTGCCAAGCTGTGGAACTTCAGGGTGAGGGAAACGGTCTTTCCGTGCTCTTCCAGACCCCAAACCTCTCCAGGCCACTACATGTGTGACTATATATCTCCTTTCTTCAGTCCCTCATGCATTTATTCATGCATTTATTGAAACAAACATTTAGAAAAGCTTTTCACTATAAGGGAAAGAGCCTGCCTTTAGATCAAAGTCTTGACCCTGCTATATGCTGGCTGTGTGACCTTGGGTGAGCTACTTAACCCATCAAGCCTCAGTTGGGGTCAATTAATGTTTCCTTTCTCCCTCCCACCTTCCCTTTCTTCAGACCCCTCCTTCTTCCTTCCATCCTCTTCCCCTTGTTCTTTTCTTTGCAACCAGCATTTCTGCCCTTACCATAGCAATTCACTGCCTCCTATGGGTTCAATTGTGTCTCCTCAAAAAGACGGATTGACGTTTTCGCCTCTTGTGAATGTGACCCTTTGGAAATAGGGTCTTTGCTGATTTAAGATGTAACAGGATGCTGTCATCCTGCGGTCTCACTGGAGCCGGTGGGTCCTTAATCCAATATGACTGGTGTCCTTATAAGAAAAGGAGAAGAGACACAAAGATTGACACACATAGAGGAGAATGTCACCTGAAGACATAGGCAGACAGAGGGAGGATGACATTGTGACAACAGAGGTAGAGCTTGGAGTTTCATGACTGCAAATGAGGAGAAGGCAAAGATGGCCGACAATCACTTGCAGTTAGAAGCGAGACCCTGCTGAGACCTTGACTTCAGATTTCTGGAGCTCTAGAGCTATGTAAGAATAAATTCCTGTGGTCTTAAACCACTGAGGAAATGCACACACTTGTCTCAGGCAGAGTTTTATGAGGAACCCACTTCATAATTCTGCTGACATCTTGATGTGCGGCCATTTTGGTTCTGGGGTTGATCTCTTATGTAGCTACTTCACCACCACCTCAAAAACTTCCTACCACTGAGACGATCTTCAAAATACCAGAGAAGAATATTCCAGCAGGTCACTGTGCTCTGGCCTTGCCCTAGGGCTGGACGATATTGTCAACAAACTGTGGAGAAGGTTTTCTTGATGCTTGGAATACATGTGTGACTTTCATCAACCTCAGGGAAGAGTTAGCCAGGTGCATCCTTATTTTTGTGTGAATTGTTTGACCTCGGAGTGCAGAGGAAATTTACTCCTAAGTCTTCTGTCTCCAAAGCTCACAAAAATCATCCTTTAGTTGCCTGTCCAGGTGTGGCTCATCCGGTCTAGAGCAGTCGATTCCAAATCATTTGAGGGACAAGGCAAGGTTGCACCTTGTCTTTAGTCTTATTTATTAGCACATTACGACCACTAATCACAATTAAAAATAACGATGCTATCAAGATTATTCAAATCAGGGACAACTAATTTCAACTACCATTATTTGTAGACGGAATTATGGGTCTTGCTCTCTCTTCAGCTGTTCTTCCCATTATTCCTCCATCCCCCATCAGACTCTTGAATTATACTGGGAATTAACTTAATATGTAAAGTCACTTCTAAATGAACCCTGTTCTGCTCCTTTTGCTTTGCCTGCCCTCCAGTCCCTGTAGCTCCCTTGGTAGCCTTCGAATGTCAAGGCAGGGCATTCTGAGTCCAACATCTGGTATTGTTCTTGTAAACAACATTTTTTCCCCCAGGTAGATGCTTCGTGGGGTGAGTGAGTACTTTGTTCATCTGGGTCATTTACATGGAAATGGCATTTTGCACCTAGTCCTTCTAAAGTGTAAGATGTTTCTTCTTCTTCTTTTTTTTTTTTATTCTTAAAACTGGCAGGATGTTCTCATAGCATCAGATACAGAAAATAGTCTCTCTTCTCTCCCCCACCCCCTAAACTTTCATTCACTTGCAGAGCTCAGTGGAAGGACCACAGGTCTGGAGCCAGGAAACATGAGTTTAAATCCTGACTCTGGGGCCTCCCGTGGTGGCGCAGTGGTTGAGCACTGGGCTGCGAAGCTGCCTGCAGCCTCTGCAGCGCCGGTTCGATCCCCGGCCACTGGCAAGGGTCCCACATGGCGCACAGATCTCTCCTGCTGCCTGCTGCTCCCCTCAGCAGTGTATTTCGTCAGTCTGCCTGTTCTGTTCCCAGCTCTGTCTCTGGTGAATCCTCTCACCCTCCCGCACTTCTGACTGTACCCAGTGCTTGTATAAATAAATAAATCTTAAAAAAAAAAAAAAACAAAAAAACACTGGATGGTGAACAAGATGGCGGTTCTCTTACGGAGAAGGAAACCAAGTGTTTGACCTTGAGAGGGTTGTTTTAGGGATGAAATGAGATGATGTTTTCAGCTCTGTTACAACATTAGGCTCATCATTGGTGCTTATTAAGTGGTAGGGATTATTGTTATGGCCAGTCTTAAGTGTTTTCTCCTCGAAGCCTTGTCCAGTCCTCCTGGACAGAATGATTGAAGCTTTCTCTGATGTTTCCACAGGACACTGAACACATCTTTAGGTTGTGGTATCAGAGTTCAAACTGATACTGGCTTTCAACCTATTTTCCAAATGGTACTGGAACTTGAGTAGTGTCACCGTTCTCTGACCTCTCAGTACTTGGCATGCAGTTGGTGCTCAGTTAATGTAATCTCTCCTGAAAATATCTGTGCTGAATTCTGAAAGGTGCCATGGAAGGGAGAAGGGGAAGAATAATCCAAAGAGGGTGAGGGCTCAGCCACACAGTGACTATAACAGTGCCAGCTTCTCTAGCAATAACCAGCTTTTTGCTTTTACTCTTTCCTTGCCCAGGCAGTTCTGGTGTTAATGGCCCTATGAGCAAAATGCGGCAAGTCTCTATGAGAGAGGTGTGCCTTCTCTTAATCACCCACCTTTCCCCAGGCCCACTTGCTGGTTTTGAGATAATTTTTGCTTGAATGAGTTCAGTTTCCCAAATCCAATAAAGGAAATAAAAAAAAATGACATATGGCAAGATGTCAGGTAAGGAAGGAGGGTGGATAGGGACTTCTGAGGTAGGTAAGCTGCAGCTGTGATCACCCACGCTCCCTGTGTCTAGAAAGATGCCAGCCTAAAAAATGGGGGGCCCAGGGCTTTGACAGGGGCAAGCATGTGGCACGAGAGCCACTATGACGCCTCCATGTTTTCTGTCTTGAACCTTTGTCTTCTGCCACGTGGCGTGACCCGTCCGTACTTGGCAGACTGGGAGTCCTGTTCTTCTTCTGGAGTATCAAACTGAGCGTCGTGAAACATTCTGCTCAGTTACTTATTTTTTTAAAAAAGTTACATGAATGGGATTAATAAGCCTTCTGTATATAATCCAAGCTCTTTAACACACCACGAAATTCCTCAGCTTCAGTGCTCATCAACCTATGGGCTGAGTGTCATGAGAACATTTTCTGCTTTCTCCCTCATGTTTGCATCCACCTGGAACATATTTCACAACACTCTAGATGTGCACACTTTGTGCGCATGCAGGTGTGCAGGAAGCAGGCATTGCAGTGTGCTGCTGGACACTCCTGGGTCAAATCCCGTCTCTAGCACAGTGTCGTCTTTGACAGTCATTTTACCCTCTTAACATCTGTTTCTGCATTTGGAAAATGGGGATGATGACAGAATTAACCTCTTTGGATTTGTGTGAGAATTCAGTGAGCTAATCAACCCAAGGCTTCCAGCATAGAGGGTTTAATTCATTATATGTAGCTTTTCATAATTATGAGCAGAGGCTTAAGAGGACACTGTATGCTTTGGTGGCCAGAAAGTGGTGTTGTGTGAGTGCGTGTGTGTATGTGTGTGAGGACATGTGTATGTGTGTGATAAGCGAGTGTGTGTGAGTGCTGGAGTGTATGCCAGCACATATGTTTATGAACAAATGCATGCACAAGAGCACACATGTATGTGTGAGTGTATGTGTGTAGGAACACAGATGTGCAAATCCTTGTTTGTACGCGAGTACACACACGAATCCATACACACACTTGTGAATCCATACACACATATTTGTGAGTACAGGTGTGAGTGCTACAGTGTATGTGTGTACACACACGAATACATGTGTCATATGTGGATGAATGTACAAACGTGTGTGAGTGAAGGTGTGTATTATGCACACATGTGTGAGTGTATGCGTGTAGGTGTATACATGTAAAGGAGTGCTGTGCCTACGTGTGAGCACACATGTGCATGTGTGCGTGCATATGCATGTGCTTGTGCATGAATGCAGGGTGTCGGGGCGCGGGGGAGAGGGGACAGCTGCAGGGGTCAGCCTTTGATGGTTTCCAAGTCAGGGGCCTGGGTTGCCTCAGTGCGGGGGTCACTGAGGATGACATGGCGGCCCTGCAAGCTCTTGTCTGTCCACATGGAAGGGGCGTGGCTTGCCCTACACAGCAGCAAGAATTCTTGGAAATGGAAATGAAGACGAGAGGGGAAGAAGGAAAAGACTCATCAAGAGAAGAGAAAGCAAATCGAGCTCAGGGGAAGGGCAGGGCAGAGGGAGGGAAGGCAGGAAGGACAGCTGGGCATCTGGTTGGTGCCAGGCAGCCTCAAGGGTTTGCTCCTAGATTACTGAGGCGTCCCAGGTGGGTGTCGGCTGGAGGAGGAGGGAGGGGAGTTGTCAGCGTGATTTACGGAGCCGTCACTGGGGCCTGGCAGAAGCGGCAAGAATGAGCTCTCAGAGGCCCCTGTCCAGACCATGCAGCCTGGGCCTCCGAATGGGCTCCCCGGTTCGGGCGCACCCGAGGCTGCCGGAGGCCCGTGTCAATTAGGGAGTCAAAGCCCAAGGGCAGCTAGCCCCGGGGTGTGTTTTGCAGCCGTGGACCTGCAGCTGACCCGGCAAGAGCTCGGCCCCGCCGTCACAGCCGCGCTGTCAGCACGGGCCCACCGCCCTTCAACTGGCAGTAAATCCAAGGATACTTTCCTGGCTTTAATTTATTTTTTTAAGTAGCTTTATGAGCGTGTTAATAAAAGGAAAACCCTCTCCTTGGCCGACCGTCCCTCAGCCTCTGTTGTCTCCTCTCACCTGGGGAAATCCCTGGAAACAATTGGCCCCTGCTCCCCCCCATAAAAAGGTTTATAGATCTCATATTTCAGGGAAATGTCACAGAATTGGAAACTAAACATTGTTCATAACACATTGTCACCAAAGCCTTGTGACTGAGAAAATAAGCAGTAAGACACATGGTATCAGTTGACCAACTTGTTTATTAACTATAAGTATTTTGGATGGCAGAAAAACAAGGTTTATAGATCTCCCGGTCCCTACAACTCAGCCCAAAGTAGCGCTCACTTGACAGTATTCAGAAATCCACTCCATGACCCATCCCAGAAGCTGCCCCTCCTGCAAGGTCAGGCGGGGCCGGGGAAGGCCCATGACTCTGTGAGTCACGCTGGCCAGGCCACTCGCCAGGCCGTGCCTTCCACAGACAGCGCCTCCACCTCGGAGAGGTTTTGAAACCTTTAACATCGCCGAGGAGAGGCCCACACGCGTCTAACACACTCAGTTCCCTGCTGAGCTGCAGCTGAGGCCTTGGGTGCAGGGATCGGGCCGCTGGCGGTGTCCGCCATTTTGCGTCAGTGAAGGATTCTGGGAGGGAGGCCATCTTGGGAGCGGCCCTTCTGCGTCCAGGCTGCCGGCCGGCAGGTATTTCCCTCAGTTGTGTGATTCCGGCGGGGACCTCAGGCGGCCACGGGGTGCTATAGCCTCTGGGCGGCTGCCGTCTTTGTGATGTGAGTTTGTGACTGGAGGACTCAGGTTGTTCAGTGGATCATTTTAATTTAATGTTCAACAACAACAGTGAATTAGTCTACAGCCTGTCGGCCTTCTCAGCCTCAACACTACCGGTATTTGTTTTTTATCTCGTTTTTTAAAAAATATTTATTTATGCATGCAAGAACTGGGGTACAGACCAGAGTTGGGGTGTGTGTGTGAGAGGATTCACCAGAGACAGAGTGGGGAGCAGAACAGGCAGACTGACTGAAACACACTGCTGAGGGGAGCAGCAGGGAGAGGTCTGCTGTGCCATGTGGGTAGCTCCCTGGCCTGTGCGGGATTGAACTGGTGCTGCAGAGACTGTGGATAGCTTCTCAGTGCTGTGCTTAACCCCTTGTGCCACCAGGGAGGCCCTGGGGTCTGGTCATTGGTGGTGGTGGAAGTGGTGGAGGCAGTTGTCATGTTTACTGTGGGATGTTTGACCACATCTCTGGCCTCTATTCCCAGATGCCAGAACCACCCTCCTGTTTCAGTTGTGATTACCAAAAAATATCTCCAGACCATTGCCTGAGAGGAATGGAATCTACCCTGGTTGGGAACAGCTGGTTTTAACCATACATTGTGGTGGTGGGTGATCTGGAACCCAGTGGGGCAGAATGTGTTCTTTGGGTGGCAAAAAAAAATCTTGTTCTTTTTATGCATAAAGCATAGATACACATAAGGTGGAGAAACAGCTCTACAGTTTTATCTGCAGTGTGAAATTTTCATGGAGGGTGGTAAGTAGGGGGAAAAAGTTTAAAACACACTCTTTAGGGGAGTGATAATGGAAGAAAAAGACGGGAAACACCATCTAAAGAGATACAAATTGAAGATATTGCAGGTTTATTTTCCCACTCTCTAGGGAGCTGCCTTCACCACAGGAATTCTCCCAGTTCAGTTTTGAACTCATGAAATGAATTGACGTTTACCCCAAATATCATTATCAGAAACTGAAGGAATAATAGTGTCCACATGCAAGTCTTCTGCTGCACTAGGTCTTTTATTGGTTGGATTGCACCTCATTTTAGGTCCAACTTGGTGATCTCTAGCATCACCTTTGGTCAATGGGAAGGAGAAATAACTAGCAGGATGCCTGCAATGAGCCAGGCATTATTGTGGAACTTTTAAAAATTTAATTTTTAAAAACTGTATTTTTTTTTATTGCGGTGACATTGGTATACACAACTGTGTGGTTTTAATCCTACATTGTACCTAATCACAATGTAGGATTGAAACCATCTCAGAGGCACAGATTTCGCAGGACTTCAGGTAGATGCGACCACATCTATGCGGGAATCTTTGCAAGAGTCCCCAAATTAAAACTGCAAGGAAGGAGTTGTCACTATCTCCATCCTATGAGAGATAAAGGTTTGCATCTTGCAACTGGTGGGGATGGGATTTGGATTTACAAAGAGAACTGCCTAACTGAGAAGTCTAGGAGAGTCCCTTGCTTTGAATAGGAACTCCATAAGTGCATGTAGATTATTCTTGGGTTTTCTCTTTTTCAGTAGACCAAACTGAGTTTGGTTTAGTTAAAAGAAGAACAAGCAAAATGACAATAGATTGGTTTAGAATGTCTCCTTCTTCCCTCCATCCTTTATTCCCTCAAAATATGCATTGAGCAGCTATGATATTTTATGTTCTCTGCTGGATGATTAAGTGCCCTTGTGATGCTTACAATCTGCATCTGTCCAATATGGCAGCCGACTATGCCGCTCGAGTGCTTAAAATGTGGCTTGTGTGACTAAAAAATTGAATCTTCAATTTTACTTAATTTAAATTTAAAAATGGGTGCCTGGTTCAGTTTTTTTTTTTAAAGATTCATTTATTTATGCATACAAGAATTGGGGTATAGGCCAGAGGTGTGGTGGGGTGGTGAGAAGATTTACCAGTGACAGAATAGGGAACAAAACAGGCGGATTGACTGAAATACACTGCTGAGGGGAGCAGTGGGCTAGTCAGGAGAGGTCTGCTGCACCATGTGGGTAGCTCCCTGGCGGGGGATGGAACTCATGCTGCAGTGGCTGCAGAGAGCTTCATAGGTTGTGTTTTAACCCCTTGTGCCACCAGGGAGGCCCTGGTTCAGTTATTGAAAGACTTTTCAGTACACTTACATCTTGTGAATCTGTCTTTTCACCCTGAAATTTTAACTATAGATCAAGTATTTCCTATGAAAACTAGTGTATGAATGGAGAAGTTCTGTAAGTGCAAAATATAAACTGCGTTTTGAAGAGTTAGTGCAACAGAGATTTTAGGGGAGTAACGGGGAGAGAGGCCCCAGTGGACTATGATAGAGGATTACTGGTGCTTTGATGGTGGGTGTGACGGAACAGCCATGTGAAGAGGTATGAACCTGTACCCCTAAATCATAGAGACCACTTCATTCTCTATTCCTCAGTTTCCCTGTCTGTAGAGTGGGAATCGTAATAGCACCCAAAACAGGTGGTTGTTAGGGAATTAGATGAGTTAATAGTTTATAAAACACCTAAAATAATGCCTGTCACATAATCAACATTATGTGAATATGTACTACATCCACACATGGCAAAAAAAATCCATTTGTGTTCTCAACACCCAACCGACTGTTAGCCGCTAGTAGGATGTGTTGTGGATCCTTCCATGCCTTTATCGTGGCCCACATAAACTGGTTATCAGTAACTACTTGTTTTATAAAAATGTGGTCACATTCTAAACACCTCTGTGGCACATGACTTTTAACTGACAAAACCTAGATTGTGGAATCTGCTTCGCCCAGTTAATTGGTATCCACAGAGGACAACATAATTCCACAGCAGAGACCTAAGTCCTTTCCTATCACCATTCCCCCATTAGCGGCCATTTTCTTTGTTGGCTGGAAATTTCTGAGCATTAAAATGTTACACCAGGGAGGCCGGAGAAAGGCCAACCTGATTAATTATACTTCCAAACTTGAGTAAGCTTTGGGGGCTGAGCTATGGATCCGGTGCATATGGCAAGAGGTTCATTTTGAGTTAAGTAACTATCTGAAATCACCCAACAGTTAGATAATTGACCCAATTTAATTTTCCTATAGAAAGACGAGCACTGGTTTGTCTGCTTGATCTATAGGTATGTCACCAGGCGCATTACAAACCAGTCGGCTAAGTATGAAGCTATTATTACTAATTAAAATCACTTCCCTGCAGAGCCCTCACCTCCCCCACCTCAATAGCCCACCTGCCCACATTACCCAGGATTCACCCCTTCAGGAACAGTTCATGTGAGCCAAAAATCGATAGCTCAATTAACAATTGGGATTGGGGCTTGCAGGCAACAGAGATCAGGATCAATAACTTATGTTCAGTGAAATTAAAGGCGGTTGTTAAGTCAAGTGTTTAAAAGTTGCAGACACGGCCTATGGGGGTATCTATCAAAACCCGCTGGGCTCTTTCTCTGGAGAGACGGAGAAGTACATCTCTCTCTCGCCCATCTTCCACATGGGTGGGTGCCTAATGAAGCGGGGACGTCCTCACCAATTCTTTTCTGAAATAAATCCCCTGGCCCCGGTACTGCCATGGGTGTCTGAGCCAACTGGAGGTAGGCTCTTCTTTCATCAAGTACAAGGCAGCAAGAGCAGAGAATCCACAATCATCTCTTAGTATCCTCTTCAGCATCTTTTGGGAGAGTAGAGTGAGGGAAGTTTCCCTGCATCTTAGATTTGTTTGGCCTGCCCAGCATCTTGACCATTTAACCACTGACCTACCCTTCCACAAGCACTTGCTCTGTTCCCCGAAGCTTGACTTTCAGATCCTTCATGAGCTGAACCCTATTTATAGTCCCAGGATTATTACTTGTGTTGGTTAGGATGGACCAGACTGAGGTAACTAATAGCTCCTGACATGCCAGGGATGAACACAACAGAAGCCCGTGACAGTTCTTTGTGGGGATTCAAATTGGAGGGGAGACACTTCTCTAAGTGAAGGCTGGACTGCTTCCACCTTGCGGCTCCTCCATCCTCGAGGACCTAATTGTCATCTTCATCTGGCTGATGGAAGGGAGCAGGGAAAAGGCATGCATCACCTCTTAAAAGCCTGGACTCAGAGGGCATTCAGTATTGCTACTTCCATTACTTGGCCTAATCATTAATCACTGTGCTCGCTGCAAGACAGGCTGGGAAGCAGAGTCTAGCTTTCATGCCTAGGATATAAAGTAGGGGAGAACAGACTTGGGGGAGCAGCTCTCTGTCCCCCGCATTATCATTACTTCCCTTTGTGGATCTCTGTAATTTTACCTGCCTATCAGGCTGTCTTCCCCTATCTTTTTTTTTTTAAAGATTTATTTTATTTGTTTACATGTACAAGAGCTGGGGTGCAGGCCAGAGGTGAAGCGTGTGTGTGTGTGTGTGTGTGTGTGTGTGTGTGTGTGTGTGTGTACTCACCAGAGACAGCGTGGGGAGCAGAACAGGTGGATCTACTGAAATATACTGCTGAGGGGAGCCGCAGGGAGACCCGAGAGGTCTGCTGTGCCATGTGGGTAGCTCCCTGGCCGGGGATTGAACTCGTGCTCCAGTGGCTGTGGACAGCTTCATAGTGATGAGACTTAACGTGCCACCAGGGAGGCCCTGTCTTCCCCTAGCTTTTGATACTAGAATTTCTCTTTCTTCTAGAGTACTTGTTCTATCAGATGGGATAAGTCACACCCTCAGGCCCATGGAAGTGCCGCATGACCCTAGTCGGCCAGTTGCAGTCCGTTGGGATATTTCTGCGGGAACATAATAGAAGGCCGCCTCTTTCACTGGCCTTACTGACCTGGCAGGGCGTGAGTGTCGGATGACTAGTGTGTCTCACCTGCAATTTGAATGACACTTACCCCATTTCCTGTGTTTGCTGAAAAGGGAGCTGGAGCCCCGAGAACATCCCTGAGAACGTGACTTCTCGGATCCAGTAATGCCTGAAGCTGGTTTCTCTGGGTTTTTCTAGAGAAAAACTTGAATATGTGTCCCTTGGCTTGCTTGGAGAGTGATTGTCTGAGGCAGACTCTTCTTTGGTCACAAACCTTTTCTATTCAGTGAAAACAGAAATATCAATCGACGGAGCCAACGATAGTCCTTTCTTACTACCTTGAAAGGTGGTTTTTATTTTGGCTTCTATCACTAGGAGCTGAAAGAACAGGATTGAAATATTTCCTCCTATTAACACATGGGGCCCTTTATTTCTCCATAGGCCCCCCCACCCCTTGTTTGCCTCGTGCTCCTGACTTGGCCTGGACCCTCTTCATCCATGTCTGTTGAGCAATATTCGTCTCAAGCACCAACTAAATTCAGTAAGCAGATTCAGGCTCTCAAGTGCCAGGCAAGTTGCTGGGCACTGGGGCGCAGACATGAATGAAATAGGAGCTTGTGGTCTGGTAGAGAGACAGATACAGACACAGAAAATCACACGGTGAGAAGAAATCGTAACAATCAGCAACAATAACCTGTATTGTTGGTGGGGGGGTTGGACTGAGAGACCCCAGACCTGCTTCCTTGTCTGGTGACAGCCACGTGATGAAACACAATAGGCACTAACATTTATTCATGGATGAGCACTTTACATGGATTCTATTATTTAATCATCATAAACCTCTCAGGGTAGGCACTATTGTCTTTTCATGACTCCAGAGTCAGTGTTTAGAGGAATGACTGGCAGGCACTGGGTAGCTGCGTGGACATCATAATACTGCACAGCACAACCCACAAACCCTGCCACATAAAGCAAACCAAGACTAGTTCCCAGACATCTGGGCATCGGTAGGAGTTGGCCAGGTGGCGTTGCTGTGCTGTTCTGGGGATCGGGTGGCCACAGGCTGATCTAGGCTGCTTTGGCACCATGACTGTGCTCTATGGCCACACATCCTCTGACAGGCTGGTCTGGGCGTGTGACCATGGAGGCACACATCCAGTCCATGACCCGCATGCAAGTTGGCTAACATCTTACCAGCCTAGGCAAATTGCATGGCTAGGCGCAGAGTCAGGGGAAGAGAGGATGGACATTGCAGAGCTGTGCAGAGAGGGGTGCCTATAAGAAAGCATGAAGAATTGGGACCATCCTGAGCACAGTGCCCAGTAGCTGTGCGTCTCGTAAATGAGTGACTGAGTCATCAAGGCCCCGAGAAGTTGGGAAAAGAGCCAAGGCTGCATGATGAGGAGACACAGAGCTGTATTTGAGCTCAGGGAGTGTCTCATTCACAGACCAGACATTCATGTCCAACCCAACTCACACAGCGAAAGCCTTTTCCTGGGGAGCGAGGTCACAGCAACACTTACCAGGGTAAGAGTGATTGGTTTGAAAGCTTCAACTGAGTTCAAATTTTTATTATTGCTTTCAATAATCAATTTAAATAATTATTTTAAATGATTCATTGATTTTAATAATTAATGATTAATTTGTTACGTTATTACATTAAAATGGCAAGAGAGAAATAAGTATACAGCAAAAAAATGAAAATTATGTGTCATCTAAGATTACAACTGGTGATATTTAGGTATATTTTCTTATACTACTACTACTATATGCTGTTTTCCACCTTGACTTATAAATAATGCTGGGGCTGCAATTTTTTAATTTCATATATCTCTTCATTTCAGAAGTGAAAAACTTGTAATAAAATATTGAAATAGGAACAAAAATACCAAGCACCTCACCCCCATCTTAACCACTGCTAATTTTCTCTAGTCCTACTCCCCCACACGTAATTTTATGTTCACCTTTTCCTAACTATGGTAGTAATATATGGGCCTCCCTGGTGGCGCAGGGGGTTAAGCACAGCACTTATGAAGCAATCCGCAGCCACTGCAGCACGAGTTCCATCCCCGGCCAGGGAGCAGCCCACACAGCGCAGCAGACCTCTCCTGTCTCCCCACTGCTCCCCTCAGCAGTGTGTTTCTGTCAGTCTACCTGTTCTGTTCCCCGCTCTGTCTCTGGTGAGCCCTCTCACCCCCTGCACCTCTGTCCTGTACCTCAGCTCTTGTATGCATAAATAAATCTTTAAAAAAATTTAAAAAAAGTAATATATGATGACTTTCAAAAGATTTGAATGTACGGGAGCAAAAATGCAAAAATAAGAACCACCCCTCATTCCACCACCAAGAGGCAATCACTGTTAACTCTTCAGATTCTTTTCTCACATTATCATTATCGTTTCAGCAGTGGTATGAGTTTCTTTCTTTACAGAACTGAGATCATGCTAAACCTGCGATCCTTGTTTTCTTTTTTTTTTGTCTAATCCTGTATCATTTCTCCTTGTGATCAAAAGCTTTAAATAATATTTAAAATATATTTAAAAGAGTATTAGCTACTGCAACATAATATTTCAATGGCTGCACAGTATTTCTTCAGATAGATGTGTCGCAATCAATTCAGCATCCCCTCCGGGTCAACTTCAGCTATCATGCTTGACTGCAAGAAGCATCTTAACACGTTCATTTGGTCACATTTATGATGAATTCTTTAGGATAGATGGCTATGAGAGGGATTACTGGCCAGGGAAGCAGAGGTATATTTAACAGACTTCTAGATACACTTGTTTTTACACAGTGTATTCAGCTAACGCACGGGCATGCTGTCACGGCCTGAGTCTGAGTTCCACTGATCTCGTTAGCATAAGTATTTACTTCCCAACATTGATCTGCCTGAAGGAAGGGACAATCTCACACATGGTGTGTCCCCAGCCCAGTGACTGGTACCTCACAGGCACAGCTCTGACATTAGAGACAGTGTAGGTTAGTGGGGAGAGCACTGATTGGGGGGCTGGTGGGGTTGGGGGGGACCAGATAGCTTGGATTTGTGTCCAGGGTACATCACTTATTGGCAAGTTAACGAATCTTTTTGTCCTCAGTCTGCAAATCTGTTAAAGGAGGACCAAAAGGGACCAGCTCAGGTTGCTACGAGCACAGCCCACAGTGCCTGGCAGGTGCTACGTGCCCTGTGAGTGTCCACTTCATTCTTTTTGAATTGGAGGCTCAGCCTGTTGGCTGAAAGCCCCAGCCTTCGGAATCATGCGGCCCTAGGTCTTGTGCCATTTCCTGCTGTGAGACCTTGGGTATCACTTTCCCTCCGAGCTTTACTCTCTTCATTGGTAAAATGGACCTAGATCCTAGCTACCTAGGGTGTGATTGGTCTGTGAGGAGGAAACAAGATGACATAAGTATTCAGCATTCTGCCTGGCAGCTAGGACATGTTTAATAAATGGGAGTGATAGAAATGACTACAGAGGGAATATAGGTTTGCTGTGACCTGGTCCTGCTCCTTTCTCAGTGCGCCGCTGTTCGGAATGGGATGTGTCCTTGCAGACGTTGTGTATTTACAGTCATAAACATCTGCCTGCGTGGTACAGTCTGAGGGGACCCACAGCGCGTTTTCCTTGTTCTCGTCAACCCCTGGGTAGTTTGGAGATTCTCCCTCTTATTTCTGTTCTAGAGCTGATCCTGGTAGTAGGTGAGAAGAGAAGATGGGGAAAGGATCCGTCTGCATGTTTCCACTGCACGTTGGCCCTGGCCAAAGTGCAGCACTCACAGCTGAGGGTGCAGAGAAACCCATGAAGAGCCAGCAGCTGCCTCACCCTCTGGTTCATTTGTGCATTTGCCGGTATACTTCTAAGAGGAGGTTTTGGGGAGATTTGTTCTGGCAATGACCAAGAAAGGGGTATTTCAGTCTCTGAATTAATTGTGGATTTGTCTTTTCTCCTTGAAGTTCTATTTTTGCCCTATGTATTTTGAAACTTTCATTTAGGATGGTCATGTCTTTTAGATGATCTAATTCCTTTAGCATTGTGAAATGGCTTTTTATTTGAAGCGGTAGTTTTTGCCCCACGTCTACTTTGTCTGATATTAATCTAGTCACTCCAGCTACCTTTGGACGAATCTGACCATGGTATGTCTTTTCTTCATCCTTTGACTTTAAACCCATTGTGTCTTTATGTTTGGAGTGCCTTTTTTTGTAGGAAGCATGTAGTTGGACCTTGCTTTTTTTAATCCATTCTGATAATCTTTGTCTTTTAATGGGGCATTTAGATTTAAATGTGATGTGACTTTGGATGGAATTAGCTTTGAGTATTTCATTATGCTACGTGTTTTTTATTGGGTCTCTCTTTATTTTCTTTTCTCTTTTTCTGCCTTCCTTTAAATAATATATTTTTAATGATTTAAGTTTCTCTCTCTTGACTGATTAGCAATAGATTGCTTCTTTTAGTGGTTGTCTTGGAGTTTGTATCTTAGGGTATGTTTAAGTTATTACAGTATAGCTCAAGTGGAATTCTACCACTTCACATATAATATTACACCTCTGCTGTGGCCATATTATTTACATACATGTTCTACAATCACACATACTTTACACAGATGGTCTATCATCACATGTAATTTATACATATGCTCTACAATGCTATATAATTTACACTGATGTTCTATAATCACACTTAGTTTGCATATATGTTTTATAATCATGTTATTTACATATATGTTCTAAACTTTAAAGTACATTTTTTGGGTTTGTTAAAGGTTAATTCTCTTTCAAAAATATTTAAATACCAAGAGAAAATCTTCGAAGTCACTTCTAGTGTTCTACATTCCTTTGACTAGATTGAAATTTCTAGTTGATGGCATTTTCCTTCTTGGTAAGGGGCTTCTTTCAACATTTTCTGGAATACAACTCTGCTGGAGATAAACTCTTTCAGCCTTTTAAAACTGTCTGAAAACATCTTTATTTTGCTTTCACCTTGAAACATATTTTTTGAAAAATATTTTTTTCTGGGTATAGAATTCTACCTTGACATTTTTCTTTTAAAGAAGTTGCTCCATCGTCTTTTTGCTTTCATCATTTCTGAGGAGAAATCTGTCATTCTTATCTTTGTTTTTCGATGTAACATGTCATTTTGCTCTGGCTGCTTTTAAGAATTTTCTTTTTATCACTGGTTTTGATTTGATTAGGAAGTATCTTGTTGTGGTTTATTTTTTCTTTCACTTTTTTGCTGTACTTGGGTCTTGGTGAACTCTTCTTAGACTTTTTACCCTGTATGTATTTCATTTTAGACATCATTATTTTCATCTCTAGGTGTTTTGTTTGAGTCTCTAAGAACATTTTCCATGTTTTTACTTAACTGTTTGGACACATGAAATACAGTTGGAACTATTTTCATACACTTGTCTGCTATTGTAACATCTGTGCCTCCATTTTGGGTCAGTTTTGACTAATTGATTTTTCTCCTCCTGGCTGTGATTGTCTTCTTTGCATACCTAATAATCTTTGACAGGAAGCCAAACATTGTTGGTGCTTGGTTATATTTGTGTTCCCAGAAATCTTGAGTTATATTTTTGAATGCAGTTGTTATTTGGAAACGTTCTTCTGGGGCTTGCTAATTTTTAAGATCTGTGAGTTGAGACCAGATTAATGTCTAATCTAGGGCTGTTTCCCATGACTGAGGTTGGCTCCTCCTGAGAACTTTGAGTTATAATGTTTTCAGCCTGATATTTTGGAATAGGTATTATTCCTGGCTTTATGTGTATGCTTACTACTATCCCTCCTAATTTGTCAAATGCTTCTTTCTCTGACTTTAGGAAGTTTCTTCATATATATATGTTCCAATCAGTACTCTACCTCATATTCAAGGTTCTTTTGTAGCTCTTTAGGGTTGTCTCTGTACAAATCTCTACTCTCAAGTACCCCACCCTGCAAGTCCTATCTGCCTTGGTTTCCCTGAAACTCATATCCTCAACTCAGGAAGCCCGAAGGGTGACTCCTGGATGTCCCTCCTGCTTTGAGGGCTGAGGTAGACTTGAGGCATTATTCCTGGGATGTCCTATGGCTCACTTCATTTGTTTCCAATCTCTCAGGGATACTTCCTGATGTCCAGTGTCCTGAAAGTTATTGTTTCATATATTTTGTTTTTGTTGTTTCAGGTGGGAGAATAAATCAAATCCCTGTTGTCCACCTTGGCTGGAAGCTGATGTCTTCTGCAGCCTAAATAACCTTCCAGGGCTACTCAGTTACTTTGTTTTAAAACTCAGAATCAGCCTCAGTTTACCATGTTTTATTTCAGTTCTCATTCCATTGTTTTTTAAGATTTCTGCAAATGTAAATACACTATCGTCTTTTTGTTGTTGTTCAGATTTTTAGAGACTGTGATTCATTTTTCCTACAAGAATGTTGTTTTGAGATGAGGATTATTCCTCATTTTATGAGACAATGCAAATATCAGTGTGGTGATTTTATCAATCCCAGGGATTTGAGAGCTCTCTAAGACAGTTTAGAATTGTTTGCAGCCATTTCATGTTCCATGTTGCATCATTCTTTTCATAATTGCGTTCTTTAAATATATGCTTGATGAATAATCAGCTGCATCTCCCACTTTCAATTATATCTACTGTATAGCATTCCCCAAGGGAACTATTCAAAAACACACACTCATTAGCTCCATCAAGTATTTTCACAAAATAAAATTGATCTCTTTTCCCTGAGATTTACTTATTTATTTTTTTACTTAGGGATGAGAATCCTACCAAAAGCCTGGAAAAGGCAAAAAAAGTAGTTTGCTCAACAATCTTGCTGTGATAATTTTTTTCTTTTTTAAAATTATTTTTCTCCTTAGAGACTGACTTTGCTAAATTTGAGTAGAAAATTTCAAACATTTTCTGCTGAAGGGTTAATTACCCACTTTCAAATATATCATCTTGGGATATTTTTGCAGGAAATCTGTGGCTTTACTGCTTATTTAAATTACTTTTTCTTCATAAGATCCTTAGATTGCTAACTTGTAGAGTGAGCCTCATCTATTGTGATGGTTCTCAACTTGGTCTTCACATTAGAATCACCTGGGAATGTTTAAAAGTTGGCAATGCCAAGAGCCCCCACCCAGACCAATTAAATCAGTATCTCTGGGCACAGAGCCTGGGCATCTGTATATTTTAAAACTCCCCTAGTGACTTTAGTTTGCAGCCAGGATCGAAAACCACTGATGTAGTGAAAAAGCCCTCATTTCACAGATGAGAAAACAGAAGCTCAGAAAGGTTAGCTGTTTGCCTAATGTTATACTGATAAAGGGACATCTAATGCATGAAGTACACACTTAGTGCCTGGCAACAAGGCACTGTAGCAGTGCTTCAAAGACACTTTCTTATCCAGTCTTATAATGACCTAATTTTTAAAAAACCCATTTTGTAGTCAAGATTCACAAATGTTGAGTGATTTATCCAAGGTCACGTTGTTAAAAACGTGGACACACTTCTGTCTCCTGATCCTCAGTAGAAGACTTTTTTTTTCATTAAACCTCTCTGCTATGCTGTCACTGGGCTTCTTTAAGACTTACTGGCAGAGACGTTTCCAGATTTCAACCATCAGCTCTAAACCCATCAGTTTAGTGATGCATCAGTGGCTGGAACCTCTAGAGTGCCTGTTCATAGCAGGTGCTACATATATTTGTGAAATAAACAAATCAGTGCAGTCCACGTTAATCAGAATTATTGGCTTTAAATAAAAGAGAGCCTAGACCCAAGTGATCCAAATTAAAGGAGATTATATTGGTTTACATAATTTTTAGTGTGAGTATTCTGAAACTAGGTGCTCAAGTTCTATAACGAGGACCCTTATTTACCTCCATTTCTTGTTTTGGTTTTCCTGTGTTTTGGTTATTGGTGCATGACTAATAGTCTGATTGACTAGGTCTGAGCCATGGGTCAGCTCTTGAGCTAATCAATGTAGGAGGGAATGTAGTGGTCTTACTAGCTGGGTTTGGGTCACCTGATCTTCCCTAGAACCAAAGTGATGGTGGTGTTAGGTCCATAGGATCCAGGGGCCCTAGAGCGGGAGGAGAGTCTTCTTTCCAACGAAGAAGGGGTTGGGATATTGGCAACAGAAGCAAATAGATCCATAGGATTCTATGACATTGGACTAGGAGGGGTGGGACTTTGAAAGCCATCTCTTGAGAGCCTTGGATGTCAAGGGGGAGCCCCGATAAAACTGCAAGCTCCTATCTTCTTCTATCTCACCTGCCCCAGGCTGCGGAAATCCCTCTCCCCAGGGGCCCATGGAAGCACTTCGCTAGGTCTTAAATGCCATTCACAGCAATCCAGAAGCTAGTGACTCCTTCTTCTGTGCCAAGATATTATAAGAACAGGTTTACTTACTTACTGTTTGTGTGTGTGTTGGTGGGGCGGGGGGCAAGGTTGTTCTTGGGCTAAGTGTTAGTGTCCTTAGTTTTCCTTTAGGAAGACCCAAAGAATTCTCAGGACTAAGTACATCTTATAAGTCCTGCAAAGAAATCCCACTGACCTTGGGTTTAAAGTCACAGCCCAATCCGCCAGAGGAGCAAATCACTTTCTTTTCTTTTTCTTTCTTTCTTTTTTTTTTTTTTTTGAGGTTAGTCATGTCTTCAGAGGATTTCTAAATTCTCCTAATGGAAGGAATGCTGTGTGTATGCTGGTAACCATAGTCCTATAAAGCCAGAATTGCTGAGGCCCTATCAAATAAATGGAAATCAGTGAGTTTTGTCCATCTCCCATGCATACCACGTTGCAGATTCATATGGATGTTAGGCAGAGGCAGGGGAGGTTCTGGAGGGGAGAGAGAGAGGGAAGAGAACTGTTATTGGGCTGACTTCTCAGGGGTCAGTAGGAACTTGGGAGACCCAATGACACAATTGCTCTGAATGTTTGAAGAATAGCAGCAGCAGCATCATTTATTGCTCCAGTGGTGAATGTGCACAGCAGCTGGGAATGTTTTTATGATTTAAGAGGAGTGAAAGGTGCAGTGACAGTGCAGTTTGGGTGGAAGGTTGGGAGGCCTGGCCTCGGTGGGGTGGCTGGAGCTGGCGGGGGCGCTCAGAACACAGCCATTTGGGAAGACAGTGATGGAAAGCAGGTGGGTATACAAATCCCCTGAGGATACTTAGCTATTGGCTCTGAGTGTTCCGAAAAGTGAGAAAAGGGCAAGACATTTAGATAATCAGAAGACCAGGCATGTAACAATGTTGATGGGGCGGATGAGATTTATGTACAAAAATGTTCAGCACCGTTACCACTAACAGAATGAAAAATGGAAATAACTCAATTATTCCTCAATTATCTAACAATAGAGAATTAGATGAATTGCAATTCATTCATTTATAGGCTGTTATATAGCCATCACTAATGACACTGTGAAGAATTTGCAATAAAATGGGGAAATACTCTTGATCCATGAAAAATGAGTGGGACACACAATTAGACCATCTTTGTAATCATTCTTGGCTCCATTTTATGGTTCTGCCATTTTCTTTTTCCTGCCCTTAATAAAAACATATTTTGTGCCTGTGCTTTTGTAGGCAGTATGTCTGCATTGTGGAAATTTGGTAAAGCACAGAAAAGCATTACAAAAAGAATCACAATTCCATTACTTCGTGATGGCTGCTGCCAATGTTTTGGTGCATTTCCTTTTAGTGTTTTTTCCTCCCTGCAGGTGTTACCCTAGACTTCTCGAGTCTTCAGAATTTTTGGAAGCACTTTTGCCTTGGCAATTAACATAGCTGAGCCTTATTTCTTAATCAGTGGGTGGTCCATTACTTTATCAAGATTATCTGTGGATTTAGCGAATTCACTGTATTTTCTCCCATTCAGCTTCCTGGGATCTATCACTCCCCCCAATAGGGCAACTAGCCCCTTTCCTTTTATGTTCTCAGAAGAGGTGGTGGTGTGAAAGAGTTCCAGAATAACCTGGGGTTAATTGCAAAGAATGTTCAACATCACTGTTCTTGGAATTCATTGAGTATGCCCACCCCTGGGAGTTTCTCACTGCCGTGTTCCTCCGTAGGGCCCAGCTTCCCAGCATCCCCATTTCTATTTTGATTAAGCAGCATTCAATTAAGTAATTCCTATTAGTATATTCATTGATTTAATTCTCCCTTTGCTTCATTCCACCTAGACTTACATAGAGATCTTGAATTTCAAATTCAAAAATTATCATCAGGTTGTTCTGTCAAATTAAAGAAAAATTATTTCCATTAAATATATTCTTATGTCCTCTAGAACAACCAAATCTTACTTTGTGAAGTTGTATATGTGTATATTTACACACACATACATACACACGTACTCATGAAATATATATTTCAGTACGCACACATGTCTAAGATATATGAAGAGTATGTATGTTCATATATATGAATTTTAATGAAAAGTATTATGTAGGTTACTTTATAACTCAGTTTTCACCTACTGTATTTCATAGAATCTAGGATACCATCAACTATTATAAACACCATTTTTTATATAAAACAAAGAAAGGAAAACCGAAAAACCTTTACCAAAAAATATCACTCATTATAAGACATAACCAGACATTGATGTTATGATGCGAAAACATGTATGTCTTCGGTACAATGGGGTGTGTATAAACCAGCTATTGCTACAATAAAACTACATAAAAAAGACCCCAAAACTCTGCTCCGTAGCATGCAATGAAACGAATTGTTGATTGCCCATGTATCTGCAGGCTTGCTGTGGTGGGGAGTCTGGACTCTATGTATCATTTTGGGGTCTGGGGGGGAAGTGATGTGGCCTTGAGTCATGTTATTTCCATGACAGATCACTGGAGCATAAGAGACCAAGTCCAACAGAACGAGCTCATTTTGTGCCTCTGTTTGTATATTGTGTGTTCCCAACCCATTACCCGAAGCAAGTCACTTTTAGTCCAAAGTAAGATGTGTGTGTGGGGATATGTGTGTGTGGGGATATGTGTCAAAGATGTGGGAGGGAACCATTGAGACCAAGAATTCAACTAATAGGGTATTTAAAAATAACCAAGTCTTGTATTTCTTGCCCTTAGTGACCTGCCTCACACACCTTTGGAGCAAAGTAGATCATACATCTAAGAAGTGGAAGAGGAAAACAGACAGGTGCGATGGAGGGTGGTTTTTATCTTCTTCTTGGTCCATGAACACTCTCTGATGAGTAGGAGTTACTTTTTGAAGTCAGACAATAGACCTACACTGACATAATTTATGATTTCTTTAAAAAAAAAAGCCCAGGTAGGCAGGTGGTCAGGGAGAGGAATGAGGAGTTATTTCGGAGGAAATTCAGAGGCAGGCACTGGCCTCTGGGAGGGTGAAATCAGCATACATAAGTAGGATCCCCACTCTCAGGGGGCCTGGGGGCGTGAGACGTGTGGTACAGACCCTGGGGAAAGATGACAACATGGTTACTGGTAACCGTGCGCCAGATTAGGAGGTGTCTGGGAAGGGGGGCCAGGTCCACTCTTGAGAGGTGGGTGTCAAAGGGTAGGAACAGCTGTGCTGGGGAGAGTCGCTCTGTGCTCAGCACCGTTATTGGATCTGATATCCCCTCTCCTTCAGCGGAGAACTAGGTCTGGGTATGAGGTGAGGCTGAACTGAAAAGCTGCACAAAGGACTTGCGTCTGCAGCGTCGGTATAAGGAAGCCTGGAGAAGCCCAGCACGTCTCTGTCGATCAGCAGAGCGCAGTGGAACAGCCAGAGACCAACAGAACAGCAGTGCTTAAGCGTTGTCTGGTTTCAGTCACTGGGAGAGCATGTGACAGTGTAGATCGCCGGACCCCCGGCCAGACACCGAGGTCACAGTTCTGGGAAGGGACCTGACAACAGGCTCTGAGTGCGCACCCAGGTAAGATGGCTGCTGGTCTGGGGCCCGACTTGGAGAACCATCGCCCTAAGGCAGCTGTTCTCAACTTGCTTGCAATCTGCACTAGCTGGAGAGCTTTTAAATATCCCGTGCCTAGGCTGCACCCCAGACCAATTAAACCAGAATCTGGGGGTGGGACTCAGTCATCAGGAATTTTTTTTTAGCGCTCCCAAGGTGAATACGATGTGCAGCCAAGGTTGAAAACTGCTGCTCTAAGGAGAATTAATTTAATCAGTTTAACTACCGAGTCCACTGGCAGCAGGTACTGAATGAGCTCATCACAACCACCACCCCTTTGTCTGTGGACCGAGGAGCTTAGACGGGGCCTGTGCAGGTGTCTCGGAAGAACGTAGCCTGGAACTCGGAACCCAACCGCCTTCGTGGGTGCCAGGGAAATTAGGAGAAGCTCTTGACAGCGGGTGGAGGGAGAATGAGAATCATGGAGAATTTTAACCTGGTTATGTTCTCGTTGAAGCGGGACAAAGGTCACGGTCAGAGGCAGGCAGCTGTTGTGAATGTGATGTTGTGAACTACGGTGACTTCTTTGTTGTCATGACATTGTCTCCTGGTTGAGGTGATGTTGCTTACAGCCCTGTGTGTTCTCGGGCACAGGTTCACAGCTCCTCAGACGGATGTCACCACACCCTCCGGCCTCCACCCTGGACCCTGGGGTCCTCTGCCCCTTAGCTCCTCACCCCTGCCTCCCCCTCTAGTAGCCTCTGTTCTGCAGGCAGGTTTCTAGGTTCCGGTTTGGTTTAGTTTTGTCTGTTCCTTTGTTTTGTTTCTTTATAGTCTACACGTCCATGAAGTCATCTGGTATTTGTCTTTCTCCCTGTTGTGGGGCAAGCCCACAGGCTGGTAAGGGAGGGGAGCCGGGTGGGGAGTGGGCAGCAGGCGGGCAGGCCTCATGGCCCCCGGTGAATCTTTACTCCTTCTCTTTGGGTCCCCTCTCGTATTCTTTCCTCTCCTGACCTTCGCTTGTCCTCTCGTAGCCGTCCTGTCCCACACATTCCCATGTGACTCCCTTAGAGCCCGGCCTCCAGGCTCAGGTGTGCACACTCATACATGCCCACGCCATACTCCAGGTATCTGCTATCAGCACGCGTGGCCCGAGCCTGTGCTCCCAAATGCCTCCTGTGTCAGCACAATCAAGGCCGCAGAGACAGAGAAGGGAGCAGAACAGGCAGATTGATTGCTGAGGGGAGCAGCGGGTGAGACAGGAGAGGTCTGCTGTGCCATGTGAGATTCTCGCCAGCCGGCCAGGATCGAACCCGCGCTGCAGAGGCTGCGGACATCTTCACAGCTCTGCGCTCAACTACCTGCGCCACCAGGGAGGCCCAGAGGGTAACTCTTGATGAAGAGTTTGCTCTGGGCTGAATTTGCCTCCCCCCACCACCCCCCCAATTCACATGCCAAAGTCTTAAACCCCAGGGTCCCAGAAAGTGACCGTATTTGGAGATAGGGTTTTGGAGCGATGATTAGGTAAAGTGAGGCCATATGGGCGGGTCCTGATCCAACATGATTGGTGTCCCTGTACGGGGAGGGGATTAGGACACAGATAGACACACAGACAAGACTGTGTGAGGACACAGGGAGAAGCGAGGTCTCAGGAGAAACCGGCCTGCTGCTCTCTACTCTCCAGAGCTGTGAGCAAACGCTCTTCTGCTGGTGAAACCATCCAGGCTGTGGACCTTCATTATGGCAGCCCTCGCAAGCTAACACAGATTTGGATGGATGATTTGTTGAGTGATTCAACTTATTTTCCAGAGAATGAAAGCAAATGCGTGGAAATGAGAAGTAGATGGATTTGGCTCAAAATAAATATAATTGAACATTCTTGACAGGCTGCTGCTAACACAAATAATATCCCCTTTATATATTATTTGTCTCCACTGATGAGTGTGGGAGTTTTGTTTTACAACTGGGAGAACAAGGATGATTTTGGTGGGTTTCATGGTCTCAGTGTGGAACAGGGGAATTGAGAGGGATGGAATGATGCACTCGTGGGATACTTTGGAGTTATTTTAAACCCCCGTGGAAGGAAGAGTTTAGATGCATTAGTTGAAAAAGCAAGAATTGATGTAATGTATTTTAAGTACTTTGTTGGCGTAATGCCTGGTGCATAGAAACACTCAAAAATGTTAGGTATCTGCTTGTCTGCTCTCCCCTCCTCTTTAATGTTTGCAGCAGACAACTTCTGGTGGGTCTTAACCAATTGACCAGAAATTACCCGTATTAATCCAGAGAATCACAAAGGGCAAGTCTCAATGGCCACGGCAGGGATGCTGTGTGATCTAACTGGAGCTGATTGGGCCAACAGTGCTCACGTGACCCCAGCTGGGCCGATCAGTCTCCTCCCATGAAATTTGGAATTAGACCTGAAAGACTCTGGCCTCGATGAAGCTCATCTGTGGAAACCCAGGAGTTGAGACCTATTATTATCTTATTATAATTTTTGTTACATGTAGCACAGGCTTGCAGGGAGAGAATGACTGAACATTCATAGGTTTAATAGACAGGTATTAGAAGGATACAGGTGAGAGGTGGAAAGAAGCTACTCACTGATGGATTTAATTTTCCCAGCTTCTTCCTCTAACTCTGTTACATTCCTGCTCTTGGATCCTGTGCCAGACTCCTGAGTAATTATAATACAGCACATTCCTACTTGACTTAAGACCTTCCATCGTTTCTATTTGCAGAACTCTGATAATGTTTTCCTGCGAAGGGCAGGAGAACTATGAACTATTCCTGTTCACCTTTTTTTTTTTTTTTAATATTTTTAAAATTTATTTGTACAAGAACTGGGGTACAGGTCAGAGGCGCGGGAGGGTGAGAGAATTCACCAGAGACAGAGTGGGGAGCAGAACAGGCAGACGACCGAAAACACTGCTGAGGGGAGCAGCGGGCGAGACAGGAGAGGTCTGCCGCGCCATGTGGGTATCTCCCTGGCCGGCCAGGAATTGAACCCGCGCTGCAGAGGCTGCGGACAGCTTCATAGTGCTGCGCTCAATCTGCTGCACCACCAGGGAGGCCCACAACTTCCGTTTAGAAAAACCTTTTGTGTGACTGAGTTATCCTAATGAACACAATGTTCATTGGGTTGACTCTGGTTCTGTTTTCTAATCTCCAAAATGTGACTGTGATGTTGGCATGGAATGAAGCTATGTACATAGAAAGTTTAGCACGGCGCCCAGCAAATGGAAAGAACTCGTGTGAGTTTGTCTGTCTTTCTGTTTCTGTCTCCCTTTCTTTCACCACTGTCTTCATTGAGGTAAGGCCACAAGGATGACGCCCGAGGTGAGCCACCACGGATGATTTTCCCCCAGTCCCAGGATGACAGGATGAAGCATGGGAGATTGATGGATGGACCAGGCAGATAGATTTTGTCTGCCTTTCCTCAAAGCTGAGGACTAACTGGACCCACAAGTTGGAACCTGACATGAGACTTTATATCTTGTTGCCTGGGGCACTGGTCATATATTTAAGCCTCTGGCCAAGGAATCTTTCAAGGCCAAATTGTGCCGCTGTTCCCAGTTAAGCTGATTCAGCTATTATTTCCCAAGAAGCGCAGGACAGCGTGGTTGTCCTGTGTGTGTCTGTCTTGATTTGTTTGTCCTGTCTCTGTCCTCATGGCTCGCTTCCTTTTCCTCTCGACAGCTATTAAAGAAAATACATACATAGTGGGAGACTTCAACACCCCACTCTCACCAATGGACAGATCAACAAGGCAAAAAATAAACAAAGACACTAGAGCCCTTTTCCTCTCGCATTTCCACCAGGTAAGTGCATGAATTATCTGAGTAGTCTGTGCCCATGTATCCTGGTGCATGTCTCTGTGTGTGAAATTTTTCATTTCCCTAAGGGGATCAGGAACTTGTGAAAACAAAACTCTTATTCAAAATGGGAAAATAGAACTTGCCCACCTCCTTTTTTTAAACATCTTTGCACCCTTTTTATTTAAAAAAAAAAAAGTCTAAATAAAGTGGTTATCTCTTTGCTGGTGTACTGATTTTGACAATGATTTTTGATAATCACTTTCACTAAAGTTCTTTTAGAAGAAGACTTTGAATCTGCCCATTTTAAGGTTTCTCTTATAGCCAGAGATAAAACACCTTGATCAAGCTTCCATAAAAACGCACATCACATCAATTACCAGATATCGCCAGGGGCAGGCTCCTTGTTCCACATCTGCTACTTTATTACTAGCAGCACCAGCAGAATATATTACAGGGCCCCTGGCCCTGGGTTTCCACCCACATCTGAGAGCACCCCGGGATTGCTGCCAGCTCTGCGCACTTGTCTAATGAGCTGCTTTAACACTGCACACTGCCCCTCTATGGCGACCTGTTTTCCTCCCCATTCCATCAAAATCATAAAGACTATGGTTATTATATGGGGTGGAGGAGACTTGATCTCTACCCTTAAGGATCCTGATTTACAAAAGGTGTCAGGACCAAGAAATGATGGTGATGAGCGATGGAGCTCCCTCTCTCCAGCATTTACTGATGTTGGTCAGTTTATCAGGCACCTCACATGTTTTATCTCATTTAATACTGAAACTATCCTATAGGGAGATACTGTTGCAGGGCAGCAGGAGCAACAGCAAGATAAGAGCTGTTGTTGTCATTTTTTTTAAAGATTTACTTATTTATACATACAAGAGCTGGGGTACAGGCCAGAGATGCAGGGGGTGAGAGGATTCAGCAGAGACAGAGTGGGGAGCAGAACAGGCAGACTGACTGCAAGACACTGCTGAGGGGAGCAGTGGGCGAGACAGGAGACGTCTGCTTTGCCATGAGGGTTGCTCCCTGGTTGGCCGGGGATTGAACTTGTGCTGTAGAGGCTGCGGATTACTTCATAGTATGGTGCTTAACCCCTTGTGCCACCAGGGAGGCCCCAAGAGCTGCCATTGTTCCATCCCCCAGGTTTCTCACCTAGGTCTGTTTCAATAGTCCAAGACTGAGAAGCAAGCGCAGCCTCTTCACACATCTCTCTGCTCCATACGCCCCCCCCTTCCAGGGCCCTTCTGACTCCCTACCTCGTCTCCTCCTCCAGCCTCCCCCCCAGCCTCTCCCTGCTCAGCTCCTGTGGGTAACTGCACACCTTACCTGGTCTTAGTTGAGCACGTCATGAAGTTATCAAGACTATGAGAGACCCAACTTGGTTGAAGGGTATTTTCGAAAAATATCTTTTTGAAATGAAGATTAAATTTCATCCAAATGTCAAGTATTCAACAAATTATATATAAGTTCACAATATCCAAATCAAAATCCTGTTGGGACTCTCAAGAATCTTTCAAATTCATTCTAAAATTCATCTGTAAGGATTAATAGTTGAAATTATCCAAGGACATTTTGAAAAAAAGGAAAATGAACCGATGACATTTTGAAAACAAAGGCACCTGCCTGACGAAATCACATGGTGTTCTGTGAGGCTACAGTCATCGAAGCAGCGTGACCTTGGTACCAGAAACAGTCAGTGTAATAAGCAGTATTAATGACTAAACCGTGAGCCTGTACGAATAGGATCACGTAAGAGTAGGACAGAGAATGCATTGTGAGCTAATGGGAGACAGGCCAATTCAAGAATCATCTTAGAAAAATCAGTTGTTTAGGGGAAGAGAAGCAAGTTAGAGCTTCACCAATATATTATACTCCCAGACGCATTCCACAGGAAGCAAAGAGATCATTGTGGAGAAAAGACTGGAAAGACTGAAAATAGAATAAATGCAGGCCTCCATCTTGGTTTGAGGTAGGACTTTTTCCCCAAGCCTGAGACTCATAGAAAGAATCACAAGAAAAATACTTGTACATTCAATTTAAAAAATCTGACAAGTTTGAATAAGTTCAGGGGAACTAGCCTGCAGGCAGGAAAAAGAAACCTGACAATTTTGTACACCAGGGTGGTGGAAGGGGTGCATTGTGGGAAATGTGGAAACATCCTCAATGAATGGTCTTACAATGCCAAGAAAGCTTTGCCATGGAAAAGACAATGTGCAAAGGGCACGGAAAGTTGATTTTCAAAGTGACACATAGAAGTGGTCTTTAAGTAGATGAGGAAAATGTTCGTCTTTAACAGCCATCAAGAATTTGAGAAGGGCCTCCCCTGGTGGCACTGCAGTTGAGCGCTGGGTTGCGAAGCTGCCCGCAGCCTCTGCAGCGCCGGTTTGATCCCTGGCCACTGAGTGAGGGTCCCACGTGACGCGCAGACCTCTCCTGCTGCCCGCTGCTCCCCTCAGCAGTGTACTTCATCAGTCTGCCTGTTCTGTTCCCCACTCTCGCTCTGGTGAATCCTCTCACCCTCCTGCGCTTCTGACTGTACCCAGTGCTTGTATAAATAAATAAATAAATCTTAAAAAAAAAAGAATTTGAGAAGATAAGGCATAATTTTTTTTTAAAGATTTTTTTTATTTATTTATACAAGCACTGGGTACAGTCAGAAGCGCGGGAGGGTCAGAGAATTCACCAGAGCTAGAGTGGGGAACAGAACAGGCAGACTGATGAAATACACTGCTGAGGGGAGCAGCTGGCGCGGCAGGAGAGGTCTGCGCGCCATGTGGGACCCTTGCTGGCCGGCCGGGGATTGAACTGGTGCTGCAGAGGCTGCGGGCAGCTTCACAGCCCAGCGCTCAACCGCTGTGCCACCAGGGAAGGCCCAATGAGGCATAATTTTACCTACCAGATCTCCCAATGAAAACATTACGAGACGTCCTGCCAGCTAGGGTGTGAGGAACAGACACTGTTTCGTGCTACTGGTCATTAAATAAATGGGTGCAAATTAACTTTCGCGTCTCCAGTTATTCCTGTGAGATTGACATGACCCCACCTATAGGTCACAGCAAGGGGCAGATGAAATAAGAGATGCAAAATACCTGGAACGGCATGAATGCTAATTATTGACATTGGAAATGATGGCTGTAGAGTGGTGGAGATTTCAGAGGACTAAAGAGCGAGGTACCAGTGTGTGAACCCTGCTACCAATTAGTGTGAGGTGCACAGGAAGGAGACATGAAAAGTGCTATCCTGTTTGCCTCCTGGATTTATGGATTTGGAAACAGAAGCTGTGTTACAAATGCTGAAGGAGAAGGGATTTATTGGGCTTTCCCCATGATGGATGGCACTTTCAGGCTGAATCCCAGGACAGCCGTCACCAACAGGGTTGCCGGTTGACGACTGACCTCTCTCAAGAACCCCCGCCCCAAACCTGGGGACCTGTGCTCCTTAGCCCTTCTTTGCTGGCTTGGTTTATTCAGACACCCTTCTGGAAGCACAGCGAGGAAGAAGACAGCATCATTTTCAAATTGTACCTGATTCCTAAGATCTGAGCTGAGCCCGCTGACTTAGGGCTTGGCTGACTCCAGATAAAAGGCTGGTCTTTCCTTTGACTCTGTAGTGTTGGATTCAGATGGCAGCGGCTGCTGTTTTGCTTGGAAACATACAAAATAGACTCTCATCAGCCATGACTGCTGATGTCCTGTCAAGAGAAGAAGGACTGTAAGCATCATCCAGTAACATAGTTGGTTTCAAATGAGTCAGTCTTCAATACCTGATTGAGATGAAGTCTTGTTTGCATATTTGAAATGAACTAGAAATCCCACACCCTCTGAGTGCAAACAGGGAAAGCAGTCCCTTGGATTGTGCTTGTTTTCCAGATGTGGTGAAAACCAGCCATCTGCAAAGGGGCCTGGGAAACAACTGAGCTGCTAGCAACACAGACTCATCAGCATATTGACACCAGCCGAAGACCAGAGCTCACACTCTGAAATCTGGTAGGATTTGCCAATTTTAATTTCTTCAGCAATTCAAAATTTGCTTTACAGACAATCCTTATCTGTCTTATGGAAGGAACATTCTGAAGGAGCCCATGAGCTCTGCAGATGCCTGCAAATACTTCCCCCCTGTCTTGGGGCGTCTCTGAGTATAGCAACTTAACCTTGATACAGATGCTTCAGACGGAGATGTTGAGTTTCCCTTTAGCAACATAAACTGGATGCACAGCAGAACTGAGCCATTTTAAAGATAATTTTACTCCTAAATCTAGACTGAGATATGTCTGGAAATTGTTCTAGGGTCTTGGGCAGTGTGATGTGTGGATGTCGTTCAAGTCTTGTCCATGGTGGGGAGGCCAGCCTGACCTGTCGCACAGGAGCAAAGACGGAAGGAGCTGGACCAGGCGCACCCTGCTTAGCTGATGCCCTCGTAGGGATGTAGTTAAAGTACATTTGGCTTGTTCAGTTTAGCAGTTAACCAGATAGCTAGGTCCATAGCCTTCTTACTGGTCCTCTGACTCCCCTTCCAGCTCCCTCTGCCTAACCTGTTCCATCGCAGCACGTGGAGGGAGGAGATGAGATGATGGAGACGTGTAGCATTTGGGGAGGTGAGAGACTTGATCGTGAGCCCCACGAGGCCGGGAGTCAGGCTGTCTCTTGCTGACCCTCTCTCTGGTTCCCAGCAGGAACAGCAAGTGCTGGTGGGGAGGAAGGGCTCGTGGCAGCCATGAAATCAGCCCTAGCCTTGGTTACAGGAGCCGAAGCTGCTGCCTGAGAATATGGGGGTGCTTCTGGCTACTTATCCTGGGGCAGGTGAGTCTGGGTTGTTCAGGGAAGCAGGTCTTGAAGGGGGAGAGCAGGGGATTCCTCTCTGGGGCTGGGAAGATGGCCCTGGTGTTGGGGGGATGTGCTGAGAATATTCCTGTGGGTGAGTGGGTTCTGGCACAGGGCTAGGAGGTGGAAGAGTAGGAGAACTAGTTTCTAGAAAGACTCTGAGTTTGGATGAATCGTTTGGACTCAGGATTGGTGCTTATTGTCTCTTGATTCCCAAAAGCTAGAACATGGTGGAGCAAGCACATTTTTACAGAATTATTTGTAATAGAGCAACAAACACTCAGCCTTAACAAAATTACTGACAAAGGGGAGAAAGGTTAAATCAAAAGCAGAACATCCACAGTGTGGGGGAACACCATCAGTTAAAAACCATGAGGGGACCCCACCTAGATCCAGTAGGGTGGGTAGACTGTGCGCTTAAAGACCTGCTCCTTATGACAAAGCAACTCGTAAGAGGACAACGCGTAGTATTCCGCTAGTAAAACAAAAGAATGTGTTAAACTTATGTTTGTTAAAATGTTTTATAATTGGAAATCTAGTCAAGTCACATATTTAATTAAGTGAAAGGAGAGAGAAGGGGTGAGCTTATTTAATTTGCATTTCATGCTGATGAGACCAGTGAGGTAGACAGGGCTCCCAGGGATTTCACCCTCACCAGCTGGCCCAGGATGACGGGGGTGAGGGTGAGGGGCAGCTGGGTCCTCACCCTGATACATCCATGCCTGCAGTAGACCCTGGGACTCTGCGGGTCTGTCTGGAAGTTTCCAGGACCACTGCCCGTGTGATCCTTGGATATGCACCGGTGTTCTTGCACAAAGAAGAAAATTGTTATACAAAGAGCCACCCCCGCTCAACCTGCCGAGGGGAGCTGGGAACCAAGATGGGACGGCAGGAAGGCCAGTGCTTTGTGAAATTCGGATTGGCAGCCACTGTCAGCCCTGCCTCCTGGCGGGGTCCCTGCAGCCTGTCACGGAGCAGGGAGCAGGTTGGGGGGCAACAGCTCCAGGCCCTGTTAGTGCTTTCCAGTGCTAACAGGGCTGTGCTGCTCTGGCTGGTGACCTGGGGGTCAGTCCTTTGTCACTGGAGTGTGGCCTCTCAGAGACAGAAACACACTTCTTGGTGGAGTTTTGCAAGATTCCCGAGACCCTGCCTACCTAGGGGATGAGCGCTGAGCTGGGGGTGAGGAGTGGGGTGGAGCTCCCCAGGACCCTCTCTGCATCTGTGCTGCAGGAAGGGGGGTGAGCCGATGTCTGATTAAGGAGCCTCTGCGGTCGGAGGTGGGTCACAGGGTCAGATGGGTCTGCAGCTCCCGGAGACACACCCTCGCCCCACACTGGCATTTCTTGGTAGCCTTGACTGACATAAGCTGCCGAGTCATCTGAGTTGAGGAGTTTTCCAGGGTTTTTTCAGTAGCAACCGTGTGAGGGAACGGGCTGACCTTTAATTTATAATCCTCGTGTCATGGAGTTTAGCAGAGCTTAACCTATGTCGGTTGTGGTTCAAAGCCGTCTGCTTTGCTTTAGAAGAGGCAGGCCCGGCTTTCAGTGTGAGTTTGAAAAAAGTAAATACATTTCACAAAAGGAACCAAGTGGGATAATAGGTCTGCACCATGAAAGGCAGAGGCAGGCCAGGCAGGAAAAGGAGGGCCGGGCAGGAAGTGGGCGCCTGCGGCTGGGTGGGGTCCGGTGGCTGAGGCGCAGGTGCTGAGGTGAGGAGCCGTGTCTGTGGCTCCCGGGAACTGGGTAGTGAAACCAGCACAGTGATAGCAAGGCCAGGAAGAGACACGAGCAGCAGAGAGGGGAGAGAGGTGCCAGGACTCTCCAAGGAGAGGTTAAGCACAGTGCTGTGTACTTGGCATTAATTAAGGTGCATTTTGGGCAGGTACCTGGGGGCGCAGTGCACACACCCCCTCTGGCATGTGGGCCCTGTCCCCCTGGCCTCTGAGAGTGTTGCCCAGCCTGACCCTCCGCTGTCGACTTGCTGTGGGGCTGGCCTCACCCAAGATGACAGCCTCTCCCTGGGCTACCCTCACCCTGTCCCTGTCCCTGGGAGAGACCCTGGGCCACCTCCTCCCACTTGGAGCAGAGCCTTGAGACCTCCAGCTCCAGCGTGTTGTTGCCTGAGGCTGCTGCTGGGCCTGCACCTTAGTTTCCTATCCGCCCCCCCGCCCCGCCTTCAGTGGGGAATGTTCCCTGGAGTGTCCCCTTGATAAATGACTACGAAGCCCCATCTCAGTCTCTGCTATCTGGGGGACCCCACCTGTAACAAGGTTAATGTAGGACCTAATTTCTAAATTCATTAAAAGGTCATGATAACAACGAGGGGGAGCTTTGGGTGCACGTACCGCTCTTGTGTTCTTAGAGATGGGAATAACAGGTGGTGGGGTGGACTGTGGCTGTGGCTGCTTCGCTCTGCATGCAGTGGGGAATCAAGGTCGGAGATGGAGCTAAGGTTTTGGGTGAGCCAGACATCGCATGGAGCGATTATCCTGGATTCGTCGGCTGGGCCCATAACATTGTACGAGAAGCAGAGGAGGAGAATGAGAGAGAGAGGCGTTGAGAGGCCAGAGTGAGAGATGCCGCTTGGGCAGGAGGCGGCCACGAGCCAAGGATGCAGGTGACCCCTGGCAGCTGGAAACAGGCGGGGGATGGACTGTCCCTCCAAACCTGCACGAGGAGGTAGCCCTGCCCACACCTTGACTTTGGTTCCCTGAAGCCCTCTTGGCCTGGCAGCCCATAGAGACGTGAGGCAGTAAGTCTGGGTTGTTTTAAAGCCACTGACTGCCTGGTAACGTGCTACAGCAACAGAAGTTTATTTATTTATTTATTTTTTTAATTAATAAATTTTATTTTTATATTCCCCCATACAATTGCAACCCCCCCATTCTGACCCCAATCCCTCCCCTCCCGCCCCCCACCCCCCAAAAAGTGTCTCTGGTTCATAGTTTTTTGTTGATTTTGATTTTCACTTTCTTATATTCATTTTCCTGGTCCCTAATTTAAGTTTTCTAGATTCTTGCTATGAGTGAGACCATCCGGTATTTTCTTTTTCTTTTTGGCTTATTTCGCTGAGCATGATCCCTTCCAGCGCCATCCATGAGCAACAGAAGTTTATAATCGATACAGCACTTTTTGGAAGCTCCAGGACAACAGGCATCAGAATATCCAAAAAATATTCTAACCTTTTACTCCCCAAGTAAGTATCCAAGTAACATCTAACCCTGAAATGGGTCATAAGAAAATACCTGAAGACATAAACTATCTGCTTGGTTTTAATTACGCAATCGCATTATTTTGATACTGCCTCTGGGCAGAACATGAGCCAAATTTTGTTTATTACAAGAGCCCAGTTGAAGCTGATGTTGTCAAGCATTTCAGAGGCACCAGGGTGGGGAATTTTGTGGGCGGAGAATGTTCTCAGGTATTCTCAAATCAGCCGTGAACACACCTACACAGGTCCGAGATCTGGGAGACTGTCACAGCAGTCGAAAAAGACTTTTTTGCTCTTAGGACTTTAAAGATGCTCTGACTCATGCGGAAAAATTTCCTTTTTTTTAAAAAAAGGTCATTTTTAAAATTGAGGTATAATTCATGTATAACATTATGTTAGTTTTAGGTGAACAACATGATTCAGTATTTGTGTCTATGAAAAATGATCTCCAAGATCAGTCTAGTGACCAGCTGTCCCCCTATAAAATTAAAAGCCTGTTTTTTTCCTGTGATGGGACTTCTAAGGTCCACTCTCTCAGCAGCTTCACAGATTCAGCCCAGTATTCTTCACTGGCCTCATGCTGTGCTTCACAGCTCCAGGGCTGACTTTTTTCCACGGGAAACTTGTCCCATTTGATCCTCTTCCCCCATTTCACCTCTACCTGTGGTTTCTTTCCTTCAACCGAGTGCTTCTGAAATAGGTCCTATGTTTGAAAGTGCGGGTACCTTTTGGCCTGACGTCAACATGAATAAAACTGAAATAATGCATAATTAATTACTTGGCACATCAATATCAATCTGCAATATTTACTGCTTAAATATTTCAGAGCCAGTGTTTTTATTTATATATAGGCATGTGTGTACATATGTAAATATAGTAAATATGTATTTTGAAAAAAACCAAACCACTCCATTCGCTTCCCCTGAGTCCCTTTTATCAAGAAGGCCAACTTGGCCCTCCCTGGTGATGCAGTGCTGTCGGGCTATCTGCAGCCACTGCACCACAAGTTTGATCCCCTGCCAGGGAGCTACCCACACGGTGCAGCAGATCTCTTCTGTCTCCCCACTGCTCCCCTCAGCAGTGTGTTTCAGTAGACCCACCAGTTCTGCTCCCCACTTTGTCTCTGGTGAATCCTTTCACTCCCGCACCTCTGGCCTACACCCCAGTTCTTGTATGCATAAATACATCTTAAAAAAAAAAAGGCCAAGTAAGCCCCCACAAAGTAGAAGAGTTCTTTCAAAATTTACTCTTAAGCCATAGGCTCTGGAGTGGGATGCAGACAGGGAAGAAAAGAGGGTGAAGTACATGGAGAGGCCAATGACGTGGGAGGACAGTCACGTCTCCATGCCTGCTTATAGTCCGTGACCCATGGCGGATGGGCGGCTGAGGATTTCCTCTTTTTTATTTCATCCAGCAAATATCTACTCTGGGGCCTCCCCCTGCCGCATCCCTTAGCATCTTAACTGAAGCACACGAAAAAGTGAGAACATTGCCTTCCTGTAAAATTACAGGCCCTGAGATTCCATCCACAAGAGATTTGGACTCAATAGGGCCTGAGGTTGGGCGGAGGAATCTGAATTTGTATGAGGCACTCCGGGAAATTCTCATTTAGGTAGTTTGTGGACTACACTTGATGAAACTCAGGCCCCGCTGGAATCCCAAACAATTTCACACACAGGATTCCTTTGTGAAAGCTGCTGATGAATTGACCTCCACCGTAAGTCGGGACTCGGAGACACCCCCACCTCCTCCGCCGCCAGGGACTTGTGTGAGTTAATCCATTTCATAAATAAAGTCTCGGGTGCAAGTCAAATATTTATTTCCTAGGTGGAATAGCGGAGAGCGGCCTTTTCTATCAGGCCTCATCATGACATGCATTGGGATGGCGCCGATGGAAAGTGATTGCACTCGGGGAGATTTTTATTATGTGATTTCACTAACAAAGGGAAGAGAAAAATCCAATTAAATTCCAGGAAGGAATGACAGAGAGGGATCAGAACGAAGCCATATTATTCCAAGCAGGGTCCCCGCCAGAGCAGAGGCCCAGGGCAGACCGTGGGGGCCGGAGGGGATGTGGCCAGGACACCTGCAGGTGGGGAGGGTTTCTGGCTCCTGTGGACTTTTCACGATCAACCTAGAAAGTCCAAGACTGAGAATGGAGTGTATTGAACTGTTCAAACTCGGTGTAGCAAGAAAAGAAGCAGTTGCTAATGACTGACAGAGGGACCTGTGGTGGCAGTGGGGCTTCTGCCTTGTTAAGGAGGGAAATTGATGATGGAGAAGAGTCAGGTGAGGATGGCAGTGTGCACCTGTCTCAGGTACACTTGGCAGTGGGTGAAGATTTCGTTGGGAGCGCTGGAGGCTGAAGGGCACAGAGCTCCATGTTCACGTCATGGGAATGAGGTTCTGGAGGTAATTGACTGTAGGTGGAAGCATATCCTGGTGCCAGGAACATCCTAGGGGCTGGGCCATCAGCACTGGTGGTGGCATTTTGGCAGGGATGGGTGGTACCGAGTCAGAACGGGTCCTGGTGCACCCGATGCTGAGAGAGAGCCTGGAGCCTGTGGTGGGGGAGCTTTGGGGACTTTGGGGTGGAGACTTGAGCACATCTGCTTCCTGAAAACTGGGTCTGAGAACCAGTGTGTGCTCATGCATGGTTCTGCAGTCCCAGGGGAAGGAGGGGAATCTCAGTCTTGGTGAAAGATGTTCTGCATGTCTATACCCGGGGTCAGCCCGAGTGACCGCGAGCATCTTGTGAGGGCCTCCAGGCTCCTGGCTTTATCTCATTGGCTTTGCATTTATAATAAAAAACACATTTCTGTGCAAAGTAGTAGAGGCACATTACAAAACAACCCAAAGTCGACACCGGGTTTATAACGAAAAGCAACGATCCTGTCCGCCACCCTTCCCATTCCCCGAGCCTTTATCTTCAGAGCCCAGCCTCCCTTTGGCTGTTTCTCGTGGGTCTGCAGTGTCACTGGATGTTCGGAGAAGCCAGCTGCAACGACATTGATGGTGTGGCAATGCTGTGCTCACACAGGATTTGTCGGACATTGGGTGCTCTCCCGGGGTTGCAGAAAGGCTGCACCTTGGGGAGAAGCAAGGACTCCTTTAATATGAATTTCTAATTTGTGCACTTGACAATTTTTTGACTCTGATGGTTATGACACCTCATGATAATAATAATAAATAGGCCCTATTTAATAATAATAAATAGGGCCAGGAGAAGCTGGCTTAATAATTTACGGAGAGGGATCTTTGTGAGCGTCTAAAGACTGCCAGAAATGGTGATCCCATTTTTCATGGGTGAGAGCGCGGGCACAGAGGATGAAACACATTTCCTTGGTCCTCCCGGTTTTACGGAGTTGGGATTTGACTCTCAGAATCCTGACATCTAAGGCCAGGCTTCCACCCATAGGGTTTGTTTCACCACACCTCCCTCGACGAGTAGAGAAGCCAAGTCTGAGGAGTCAGGAGGGGTTCATTCTAGAACCAAGGTCTTCAGAATCCAAATCGTAGGCCCTTCCGACCCACCGCTTCCCTCCTCCTCACTGAATCTCTGAGCCACTTGCCTGGATCCAGAAGAACTTTTGCAGAAGCCAAGGAAATTAAAGAATGAGGTCCAGGCCACCGGCCCCTCCCCAGTGCACTTAAGTAAGCTGCCAGCAAGGCCAGGCCATTCATTTTCAGGAACAGCCTAATGATCACCCGGCAGGTCTAGTTACGGATGTGGTTCATCAGGCCACCTGGATATACTAGTACAAAAAGCTCCCAGTCTGTCTCGGGCTGATGGATTGCCTGAGTTATTAATACGGAAAAGGAGGGAGATTTACTTTCAGTAGTGGAATTAAGGTGCTTCAGTGCACCCTGGACTAGTTGTTTTAAAATAACAGGGGACCGAGTTTCTCTTGGAAAAGGACTTAATTTTTATTGAAAACCTACCACCTTCAAATGGCCGGGAAGTTGAAGAACTATAAAACTGTCAAACAGCCCCATTATTAAAAGCTTTATTTGACAAATCTTCCACTGCTGGGGTAACTCGTGCGTTTTCCCTCCTCGCTCACAAGAAATAAAACCACTCACTTATGCAAACTGCTGACAAGGAATGGAAACAAATGGACTTCTAAACACGAACAGAGACACCTCACACCTTCCCACAACCTAATGGAGTCGAGAACACTCATAAATCTAGGCTCGGACAGAATGGTGGGTCCACAGCTCCTCATCTTATTGGGCTGGGAGCTGAGAAAAATGTCCCAATTTCTGGAAGGCTCTGTGGTGGGGGAGGGATTTGAGGGCATGCAGAAGTTTTGACTAACACAGCCCTCCTGGACTGGCTTTCTACGGCTGCGTTTCAAATTGCCACCAGCATAGAGACTTGAAACAACTCCCATTTACGACCTCTTGGTTCTCGTGGACCCGGGTGCAGGGATAACTCAGATGGTGCTTTGCTGAGAATCTCACGAGGCCAAAATCAAGAGGCCAACCAGAGTTGGGGTCCCATCTGGAGGCTCAACTGGGGAAGGTTCCCTTTCCCGCTTTGGGTGGCTGTGGGGAGCAGTCCGTTCCTTGGGTGTTTGTTTATGTGGCTGTTGTCCAGAGGCCTCCCGACTCCTAAACCTGCATCTCCTTGCCAAATGAAAGTCTCCGACTTCAAGCCAGTAGGACGTGTCTCTTGAGTGGTTTGGCAACATGGAGTCTTACGTAACGCAGTGTTGTGGAGGGGACCGCCGTATTCTGCTGGTTAGAAGGAAGTCGTGGTCTGGTACGCCTGATGGAGGGGCACTGGGCGAGGGTGTCAGAAGGCAAAGATCATGGGGGGCCTCTGCAGGGGGTCTGCCTACCTCTCTCCCACTCCATGGGTTGGCCAAGCGGAGCATGCCCTACTGCTGAAAGAGAAAGATGGAAGGAACGGACATGGGGAGGTAGGAAGCAGAGAAGGCAGGCAGGCCAGTTGATGAGGTTCTGGGCACAAAAAAAGGAGCAGCAGTTCTTTTCTGGAATATTCTCCAGAGAGGAAATGAAGGCCTTTCCTTAGTCAGGGGACTGCTGTCTGTCAGACTGGCTTGGAAATCTACCACTTACACCTCACTTGTCATTCCATAGATGCAAGTAGAGCTTCTACGGACATTCTGGAGATGGAAGTAGGCACGTCAGGGGTGCTGATGTGACCTACTAAACATAGAGCTTCCACAGGATCCAGCAATTCCACTCCTAGGTATTTACCCAAAGGACACAGAAACATCAATTCCAAAGAACACCTGCACCCCTATGTTTATAGCAGCACTGTTTACAATAGCTAAGCTTTGGAAACAGCCCAAATGCCCAAAAACAGATGACTGGATCAAGAAGATGTGGTCCATATACACCATGGAATATTACTCGGCATTCAAAAAAGATAAACACATGCCATTTGCAGCAACATGGATGGCGCTGGAAGGGATCCTGCTCAGCGAAATAAGCCAGAAAGAAAAAGAAAAATACCGGATGGTCTCACTCATAGCAGGAATCTAGAAAACTTAAATAAGGGACCAGGAAAATGAATAACTATAAGAAAGTGAAAATCAAAATCAACAAAAACTATGAACCAGAGACACTTTTTGGGGGGTGGGGGGCGGGAGGGGAGGGATTGGGGTCAGAATGGGGGGATTGCAATTGTATGGGGAATATAAAAATAAAATTTATTAATTAAAAAAAAAGGTGATGATCATTAATTACGTGGTTTGGAAAATTAGGCCTAACAGTCCGTGGTTTTTTTTTTTTTTTTTTTTTAAAGTCGTTCTTCCCACGAAGCAGGGATTTTCTTATGGACAATGGTGGTCTGCAGCCACTCAGCACGTTTGACCAGCAGCTCTGATGCGCACTCAGAACTCCATGCTCCTAAGCAAATGTGAAGTGAATCAGCACCGATGGGTGAGTGAGAGGGCGATGCATAGGAGGCAGGTGAGGAGCAAAGGTGCGGGCCGGGATGGAGGGACATGCACAGCCAGCGTCTTCACCTGCAGCGGCTGGGACTCAGCTTTCTCGGGCTCAGACTGTTGACATGCTGGGCCAGAGACTGTTTGGTGGGGGATAGGGTAGAAAGTTGAGTGGTAGCTCTGGCCTCTCCCCACTAGATGCCAATAGCACAAACCCCCAACCCTTTCCAGAACTTTCCAACAGTTCCCTGGGGAGGACAGCCACATCTTCCTAAGGGATGAGCCTTGATAGACAAGAATTCTGGCACAAAGTCATCAGCATTGATTTTTTTCAGGTGACTTGAGTTGCTTCACCTGGGCTGGTAGACGCCGGGTTGGGCTTTTATAAACGCGAGAACTTCTCACAGAGGCTCCCTCTTGTTGGGGGTCAGTGTAGCTGGTGAGTGTGGGAGGCAGACATTTCAGGGTTTGAGCTCTGGCTCTGCCACTTGCTGCTTGTGTGGTTGGGGGCAAGTTATAAAAATTGCCCCTGCTCTGGCCTCCTGACCTGCCAAATGGGGATATAACTCACCTTGCTGCTGTGAAGACACGCAGACCTACGCCCGGGGCTTTGGGTGCTCAGGCGCCAGGGTCCTCTTAGGCTGGCCATATTCTCCATCCCCTTCCTCTTGACCTGGGATCTTGTTGGGGTGGAACAGCGGGAGCTGTGGCCCAGCTGCCTCGCGGAGGTGAAGATGATGAGGAGGGAGTGGGACACAGAACCGAAGGACAGGCCAGCTCTGACGAGGAGAGCAGGCAGGTTGGGTGGGCAGGTCAGGGAGCCGTCTTGGTGTCCTTGATCATCAGGCTGTTTCTTTAAGCTTGCACTCTGGCGGCTCCCCTCCCCGCCCTAGGGGAGCTTGCCTTCCACTGGCTGCCAACTAATCTTTATGATTCCCTTGGTAGAAAACACTTTTGTGCACCAACCCATAATGCAGCGCCTACACATTATTTTCATAAAACACATGCAACATAAAGCTTTCTATTTTGACAATTTCTAAACACACAGATCTGGGGCATTAAGTGTGTTCATGCTGTCGTGCAAACATCCTCAGCCTCCCTCTCCTGGACTCTTCATTATCTGAGATCGAAACTCTGTCCCATTACACTCGAGCTCCCGTCCCCCGGCAACTTCCACTGCGCGTTCTGTCTCTGTGGCTTTGGCTGCATATGTGAGTCCATTTGTCTAAGTGGAACCATCAATATCTGTCCTTTTTCGGGGACAGGTTTCTTTGACTTAGCACCATCCTTTCAGGGGCTGCTCATGTTGTAGCCTGAATCGAAATCTACTTCTTTTCAAGCTGAACAACATCCCCCCTGAAAGTCCACACCCCTTCCGGGTATCAGTTCACCACCGAAGGCCTTTCTAGAGTCGCGAACAATGCAGCCGGGACCGTGGGCGTGCAAATATCTGTTCGAGTGCCAGCTCTCACTTCTTTTGGGTTGATCCAGAAGTGCAATTGCTGGACTACCTGGTCAGTCCATGTTTAATTTCTTTTGCGGTCCCGCCATAGCTTTCCCCAGGGCAGATGCTCTGTCTGATGTGCCCCCAGCATTGGGCTAGGGTTCGAATTTCTCCTCGGCCTTTGTGGTTCTGATTTGCATTTCCCCAATGACTGGTGATGCTGAGCATCTTTCCATGTGATTACTTATATTTTAACAATTTTTGGAAGGCTTCAAAACTTTGCCCTGCAATTTTAGGCAGCCGTAGGAGGAGATCCTTTTGGACAGGAGGCCTCCCCATTTCTGAATACCCCAACTTCCAGAAGTGCACACGATGCCTGTTTGCTGCCCGCATGAGGTTCTCCCTGGTGCTCCAGGCTCTGAAAGCTCCCCAGGATAAGCTCCGCTCATTCATCTTGGTTATCAAGTGATCTCCCGCCTACAAAGTCTGCTGAGGAAAGCGCGGCCAGCTGCCATCTCTTTAATATTTAGAAATCTGCCTCAATAAATCCTCACTCTTCCTGCGTGTTGCTCTCTGTACGCGTGGTCTCTCGTTTTCTGGGAATTCAGTGGGATGGTTTCTTATCTGTTAGCTTGTCAGAAACAGGCGTGAGGACAATCAAATGTTCATCTATTCACATCTGGTGTTCTGCGGGGAACAGCGTTTAGACCCCTACCGTGTTTAACTGTATAAATGGTTTCTATCTATCATCTAAATCAGAACTGCTTACGTGCGGAGCAAGCTGTACCCGAGAGGCCCACGCAGGGTCGGGTTTGGGGAGGGGCAGAGGATTTGGCCTCCTTGAACACTGGCGACTTGTAGAATTTTCACCGTGGGCCTTTCTTATGTTTCTACCCCCGATCCTTCGAGTTCAGCGGTTAATCACCGCTCTGCGTGCACACGTGTGTATGAACATGCATACACGCACACACGTGTGTCTGTGAGTCTGTGCATCTTGTATGTCTCACTATATTTGCATTTGCATGTTTGTCTCGTCCCTCTTCTCCCGCGTGTATGTGTTGCTCTGTGGCTGTGCTGTGTCTCTCGTGACGCCCATCTGTGTTCATCTGTGATGGCGCCGCGTGTCTTGGTGTCTGTCTGTGCTGGCACAAGTCGGCCTGCTTGTCTGTGCGTCTGTGATTGGCTGTCTCAGTGAGTGGATTTAGGGTGTGCGTCCCACCCCACAAGTCCTTTCCCTTCCACGTCACTCCTCTTCCTTTGCGGATGGAGGCAGACCATCCGTTTTCAAGCTGGAGGGCAGCCAGGAGGACTGTGCTGGCAAGAGGCTCTTATCCCTTGGCACATCAGAGGCTTGGCTTGCAGGCCCTCTGGGATGGTTCCCACACTTGACTCTGTGCTGGAAACACTGTACTGGGGCAGAATGACTGGTTTCTTTCTGCTACACACAGATGCCTCTCTCCGTGACCACATTTACTAATCCCCATGAGGGAAAGTGCTTTGAGGTGGGACTCCAGGTCCAAATGGATCCTTGTCCTGAAATTTCCTTGCCTCCAGGGTAGCAGTACTCTTCATTCGGTTGACCCAGTTGCTGTCTCTTTGCCAGCCGGTCTGCCCTCTGCTCTACCCTGTTCTTCTCTTCTGAGCTCCCAAGGAGGGCTCAATCCTCTTATCCTGCTGCCAAATATCAAGAAGATGGTGACAGTATTGCTCATTGCCATCACCAATGCCACCACTATCACCATCATCACCACTATCATTGTCATCACCATAATCACCACCACCATCACCATCATCCACACCATCAGCATCAGCATCATCATCATTTTCATCTCTGTCATTAATCGGCACTTAGGTTTACAAGGCACTTTGTTGAGTACAAAGACCTAGTGTTCCACATACTTTACCTCCTTCAATACATGACACAAGTAAAATAATTTGCCTTTTCCAGAGGCAGCTGGTATTGACTGAGCAATCACAATGTGTCAGACCTGATGCTCAGCCCTTTCTCTGAGCTCAGCCACTTCACATGCACTACAGCCCCAGGAAATAGCTATGATTACCTTCACCATCTAATAGACAGGAAAGTGGAGACCAGGAGAGGTTAAGTAATTTGTCGGAGGTCACACAGCTAGTAAGTACACAGCTAGGAAAAGAAAACGGGATTTTGGAGGTGAAGCCCATGTTCTTAACCACCACAGAGTGGAGCCAAGCACCTGGGTTGTGCCTGGTCTTCCTCCTTGACTTTCTTTGGACCAGCAGCACTGAGGGCTGTCTTACAGCTCTGGACAGACTTCTTTGCGGGCACAGCAAGTCACTCTGCTCCCAAGGGATCCTGTGCTTGCAGATCAACTTAACTTTTGGTTTACCCCCCAAAATACACACAACACACACATATATACATGCACATACAAGAGATGACACACACATACACACACTATATTTATACCCAACACACGCACACCCACACACCCAAGCGCACACATGAACAGCACACAAACACATGCACATAGAACACATATGACATAATAGCTTACACTGTACACATTCTTGTGACACACAACACACATAGCTAACACACATAGTGTAAACAACATACCACGTGCAACACACCCACACATATACACAATCAAACAACACACAAATTTAAATACACAAAAGCACACAATATGTACACATACACAAATTCACAATACACAATAGCACATATACACAAAACTATGTGCACACATACATGCCACATACATACACAAAACACAATGCACTATATACAACACATCACACACATGCACAAATGCACACGCAAATGCACACCAGTCATACACACAGACAAATAATACATGAACAATATACACATGCACACACAATGCAGAATAATGCATAATACACAGCATAGACATGTACACATATACACCACACATACACATGTACACAAACACACACACAAATTTCCCAGATGTCCAGGTCAAGTCTTTCAATGCCATCCTCTCACTCTTTCCTTACACCTCTCACCTGTTGTGGCCCATGCTTCTCTCTTAAAAATAGATTTGAAAATGGGGCCTCCCTGGTGGCGCAAGGGGTTAAGCTCAGCACTATGAAGCTGTCCGCAGCCTCTGCAGCAAGCACGAGTTTGATCCCCGGCCAGGGAGCTACCCACATGGCACAGCAGACCTCTCCTGTCTGCCTGCTGCTCCCCTCAGCAGTGTATTTCGTCAGTCTGCCTGTTCCGTTGCCCACTCTGTCTCTGGTGAATCCTCTCACCACCACCCCCATCTCTGCCTTGTACCCCAGTTCTTGTGTGCTAAATAAATCTTTAAAAAAAATAGATCTGAAATCAAACAACTGCTCTCTACCCACTCTCCATGCCTGCTGCGTGATGTTGTCTGTCCTTTGGACATTGTAGTGGCCTCCAGCTGACCGTCTTGGTGTTTCCATTTCTTCTGTTCTCCTGGCAGAAGCCACAGAGACCAGCGAGGTTAATGCATTAAGTCCGGTCACGTAGCCTCTCCTCCCAGGCCCCCCATAGCTCCCATTTCACTCAGAGAAGAGCCGCACGCCTTCCCGCCAGACCTGAATGACCGGGCGACTGCCCTGTAGTCCGGCAGCTGCTGAGCTCTCCCTTGTCCCCTCAGTCACATTTCGTTATTCACGCGCGGCACATCTGGAGTGTGGACACGTGTCGTCCTGCCTCAGCCTGACGGCCTTCCCTGTGCCCGCCTTGCTGCCTCTCTTTCCCCTACTCAGTGGTAACCTGCCCTGGATTTCAACATTCTTCGCTCTCCAGAGCCACTTCCTTTCTCCATGTTTTTCTCCTTAACCCTTAGGATGGCGCCAACAACCGTGTCATTTATTGATTTTGTGTATTTCCTGTGTCTGCCAGCAGGGCCTAGGGTTAGCGTCTGCTGGACACGGCTTTGTACCTGGCACAAAGTAGGCATCTGGTTCATATTTGCTGGATGGCGTGTATATGGCAACACATGGGGATGATGGAAAATTTCTAAGGTACACTTGGGAACTATTTCTTTCCTATCACCTCATTTCACCTGGGAAGCAGTGCTGGGGCTGATTATCCTGTCTCTTTCCAGGAATATTTCCTACAAACAAGCATTCATTTGTATGCATTTACCTGCCTTTACCTCCATCTTTATCTGTATCTCTTTCTCCACCATTATCTCCACCCCTTTCCCTAACCTTCCACTTGCTTTATTTTGATATATCTCTACCTGCATCCCCCCCTGGCCCCCAGCTCCATCTCTAGCCCTCCCTCTGTTTATGATCTGGCTGTGGCAGCCTCATATACTAACCCTTCCTTCTCCAATTAATATCTTGGCAAATCTTTCACATCAGGACACGGAGAATTGCTGCAGCCCCTTTAATGCCTACCGATGGTGCACACACGTTGTCCCCCTGGCTCCTTGGGGGTTCACTTTTGGGCAGTTCCCCCGTCTTTGGCTCTTGCAGACGTGACTGCCATGAATAATGCAGTGCTTGCCTCATTTCTCACAACTGCGAGTCTATCTGTGGGATGGATTCCTAGAAGTGAAATTGTGTTGGCTTACTTAAAAAAAAAATCAATGCCTGGCAAGGCCTGCTTCCTGGAGGGGGGCTCCTGACGGCGCCGACCCGGTGGTTAACGGTGCTTCTGTGCTTCATTATGTCAGGATGGAAAACCGACTATTATACAGTTAATGGAGGACTCACGACGTCTGCCAGATCGGAAGCCTGACCTCAGGCTCCCCAGCCCCCGCTGGAGAAGGCGCCACGAACCCCAGAGGCTGTAAGTGGCAGAGAGTTTCAGGGCCTGATTTTCTGCTCACAGCAGCATAAGACCTAATTTTCTTTAAAAGCAGCCCTGAGGCCAGGACTTCTCTGCTATGCTGTAAGCGTCTCTAATTTGGACTCTGCCTATTGTCTCAGAGGTTATTTTTCCTCTGCTTGTGGAGCTGGAGCTGGAGCTGGGGCTGGGGTGGGGTGGGGAGACCAGGGCTGCTGTCCGCAGCCAGAGAGAGAGGACACAAAGAGTGGACTTGGGGTGTCAGCCTTGCTCGAGCGCCTCGGGACATCCTGGGCAGTAGTTTTACTCTCTGTAAAATGGGGACAATGAGATCCACCCGTCTGAGGATTTACTGAGCTCGTGCATTCCTCTGGTAAAGATGCTTGCCTACAGGCCAGCCGTGGACGAGGCTCAAAGGAATGGAGACTGGAGCCAAACCCCCAGAATCCCTCGACGGCCTGCATGTTATCAGCATGTGAAGCTTTGGCATCCTGCCTGGCGCGTAGTAGGGGCTTTGCCATCATCAGAGGGTAGAGAGGCACTTGTTCCGTTTGGGAGAACTGGAGCAGAGAGGGGGATTTGCCTTGCAGGAGGAGAGCCTGGGTTTTCAGGAAGGGGGTTGGAGTTTCCCCTCGGAGGCGGCCTCCGGAGGAGGGAGATTGCTAGGGTGTTTGCGACAATGAGGAATCCACTCCAAAGGACGCCTGGAGGGGAATGCCCCCAGCAATGGCATGCTCTCCCCAGGTCGCCCAGCTGCGCCCACCAGTTAGTGACAGACCCCTCGGCTAAGCTGGGCTCCTCAATCCCTGCGTTCAGTTCTGTCCTGGCGCTGACCTCAGCCTGAGCGGGGTCCAGAGGCCTCTGGCCCAGAGGCCCCCCAATTGCCCCCTGAGCTTCATTCTATGTGACACCCCATGTAGTTCCTCCGTCCCGTCACCCTCCATGACCTGGTATTTCAGCGAAATAACCCACGATGGGCCACCTTAGCTCATGCGTGTTCTTTGTCTGTTTCCTTATGGTTTTTAATCGTTCTCTTTTGATATGATAAATGAGTCTTGGCTTCTCACAACTTTCCTGAAGACCCAGGGTAAAAAAACATCCTTTCTGGTAGCTATTGCAGCTGTGAGGGAAAAATGAGCCTCCTCTATAGTCAATAAATCACTTTGTCACCTTAATCTTTTATTGATCTCAATAAAAGTTGTATTTTGTTTCTTAACAAAAATCCACCCGGGAGGACATCCCGTGCAGGTGGGGCACAATGAAAGTCGTCGTCAGGCCATCACCTCACCTGGTTATTTACGGGAGAGGAATGGATCGGAGGGGCCGGGGGAGGGGGCGAGAGACTAGGAAACCATTTTGGCGAGTGATGCATCATGTTTTAAAAGACACACTTGACTCCAGGTAGCCACTCACAGACGAGAGTCTGAAGCTGTATTTTACGCAGACGTTCACAAACAGGTCCTAAACATCCTGCTTCTCTGGGTCGGGAACGGGGCGGCGCTCTCCTGCTTGCAAGTAAAGCATCTGCGTGGTCAGTTAAATTTAGAATGTGGTGATCATTGTTCTCAGCCGTGGCTCGCGCCCTTGGGGAGGAGGCTCCGAGCAGGTTGCTCTCGGAGGAATGAGGAACGGTTCGTCAAGGCTTAGAGTAAGCTTTCGTTAAGGCTTTGAGGAAATATATTTCCCCCTCGGTGCAGAGGTGAAGACATACCAATAAAAAACGGCCCCAGTGTTAATGTTTGTGTATGGCTTCTCTCCCCGCTAGGGTGTCGGGGAAGGGAGGGTTTGGGCTTAATAAGAAAGCAGCCAATTAGAGCCGGGACCACACTCATTGATTTCCTCCCTGGCTTACTTTTCTGGAAGACTCAACTCGGCTGTCCTGTCAGGGCATCATCCCTGGGACCCCAGTTTTTATTGTCATCAAATATGCTGTGATGTCCTCGGTCATCGTGGAGTCATACCTGACTGTCCCCATCCGGCAAGGGCCCTGCTTTCGTGGCGCTTATGTTGTCAGGTGAAGCAATGAACCATTGTGGGCATAGGAGGGGCTCAGAGCTTGGAAGTTTGAGTTTATTTCTAGTTCCTTCATTTAGCTGATGGTTGTCATAGCCTTTCCCTCTTGCTCTGTGTGTGTGTGTGTGTGTGTGTGTGTGTGTGTGAGAGAGAGAGAGAGAGAGAGAGAGCGGGAGCACACATACCTTATGGGCTCATATCCCTTAGAGGTGTGAGCCACTTGGTGTCCTCAGTGGTGTCTCTCTGTGCAAGCACCTGGGATGTTACTGCCAGTAGGTCAAGTACTTTCATCCTTTTTTTTCCCTAAATATTTATTTATTTATGCATACCAAGATCTGGGGTACAGGCCGGAGGTACGGGGAGGGGTGAGAGGATTCACCAGAGACAGAGTGGGCAGCAGAACAGGCAGACTGATGAAATACACTGCTGAGGGGAGCAGCAGGCGTGATAGGAGAGGTCTGCTGCGCCCTGTGGGTAGCTCCCTGGCCGACTGGGGATTGAACTCCTGCTGCAGAGGCTGCGGATAGCTTCATAGTGCTGAGACTTAACCCTTGTGCCACCAGGGAGGCCCTAAATTACTTTCATCTTAATTCGCATACAATCCTAGGACGTAGGTATTAAGAGTTGCTGTTTTGCCAGAGGGTAAACCATGTTCCCAGAGATTAAGAGGCCCGAGGTCATTCAGGAAATGGCAAGGTCAGCTAGGAGCCCAGGCAGCTGGGCTCTACAGGCCGTGCTCCATACCATTGCATTTTTTTTCCATCCCTCTAAAATCTTAGTGTCCTAATTCTCCTAAAGGGGAAACTCAACCATCACCTTTGATATCGGGACCAGGAATGGGGCCTGTCTGGGCATCCACTTGGCCAATCTGGGACAGTGGATAGGAAGAGGGTCACGACTCAGAGTCCGACACCCCTTCATCTGATGGGCTTCAGAGCCCACGAGCAGTGGCTGTGTCTTTGTGATAGTTCCAGTGTGGATGTTACTTCACAGCACATTTGACTGTGAAGAGGAAAATGTTCTCCAGTAGGAGTTGACCGATCACCTATTCAAGGGAAGATTAACAGGCCCCCAGATACAATGTTTGCACTGGACAGCATTATCTTTTCTCTGATCTAGGAGAAGTAGGAGGGGATATATAAAATAATTAGCACATGTAGCCCAGGATATGCCCAAGAATAGGGAAATGACTCCAGAAGACTTTTGGTTGTATTGCCCACCCCCCCGCCCCATCCATATACAGCGATTTATCCACTCGCAGAGTGTGGGAAACCCAGGCCTGTGCACATTCAGAAAAATGTAAAGCACTACATAAAACAAAGGAAATTGTTAGTAAAACAGATGCAGTGTTAATTGCACTTGTGAGAGCGGCATAAATAAAACAATACATGTGCTAGAAACTCCTCGCAGTATGCTCAGATTTTACAAAACTGGCTTTTCTGCAAAGGTAAAGAAAAAAAAAAAACAATAGCAGAATTGCCAGACTTACATCTTTTAAAAATTATTCAGATCGATGCTAATAGAGTCAATGATGTTCAGCCTCTTAGTCACTTTTCCATTCAATCAACATTTGCTAGAGCTCTGCTCATCCTTGCACTTACGATAATAGAAGAAGGTTGTCTTGCTCTTGTCTTCACAGGGCTACATGCTTAAATGCCAAGTCAATGTTCAGGGCAGTGGTGCTGCCTGGGATGGGGGTGGGCGAAAGGGGCTCGACCATCTCTGAAGACAGTTCTTGTTGTCTCAGCTGGGGAGAGGGTGTTACTGGCCTCTAGTAGGGAGAGGCTTCAGGTGCTGCTCAGTGTTGCACAGTGTGCTGGAGAGCTCCTTGCAGCAAAGACTTCCTTGGCTCCCAGTTCCAGTAGTGCCAAGGTTGAGAGGCCATCCTGCGGAATGGGAGTGAGGAATGCTGACATAAACACATGCAAGTTCTACAGGAGCACAGAAAGAGCCGCTAAGCCAGCCTTGGCGCTGGGAAAGATTTTATGAGGGAAGTGACATTTGAATTTAGCCTTGGTAGGTGACTGAAAGCTTACTTGGTGTGGAGGAAGAAGACCAGCGTGTACGAAGGCCTCGAGGCAGACAAGGGCAAGGTGGGGTGAAGGAATGAGGACAGACTGAAGATAGACTTGATGGTAGACATCAAAAAGACTGAAGCTTAGTGTGTGTTGTTGGGGGGTGGGCAAGAGTGTGACAAAGCCATGAGCACTTGCAATGCCAGACTCGGGGCTCCAGACTCTTCATATAGGTCAGGGGTCAGCAAACAGCAGCCTGAAGGCCAAATCCAGCCTGAGGGCTGGTTGAGAGCGACTCATTAGTCATGGTATATTCCACATGTTTAAGTGTTGAAAAACAATCCCGGGAAGGATAATATTTCGTGACACATGAAGATGATATGCAATTCAGATTTCAGCGCCCATAAATAAAGTTTCCTGGCACAGGGCCACACTCCCTTGTTTATTTATCATCTGTGGTGGCTGTCCCGACACAACAGCAGAATTGAGTGGTTGTGACAGGGACCATACGGTGCACAGAGCCTGAAATATTTACTATCTGACTCTTCCTCGGAAAAGGTCTGCTGATGCCAAGTTAGAGACTAGTGATGCCGTCACACTGCAGAAACCGTGATTGCACCTTCCAGATTTGAACGAATGCCTGGAAGTTTAGATCCAGGTAGAAAGAATTGTTATCCAAGAGAGATACTTATTAGGGAGATTTATCTAAGTCAGGATAGGCTAAGCTGCTCTGCAGTAACAAGCGAGCCCTCAAATCTCAGGGAGTTTCAAGGCTAGTTTCTCATTTGATGTACATGTGCCTCAAAGGCTGGCTGGGGTTCATCTTTGTCCCACCCACACTCCAGGATTCAGGCTGAGAGAGAAGACACAGCCGGGACATGTTGGCTGTGGTGGCCACAGGAAAAGTACAGTGCCTGACAGATTGACTCTCAAAGGTCTTGCCTGAGACAGACAGACACACACACACACATAACATCACACATCCACAGGCTTTTACTCAGATCATATTTTTCAAGGCAGGTGTTACTCCTTCTGTTATAGGACAGGGAGAGGGGCAGCCCAAAACCCCGCAAACCTGCCTATTTTAAATGGGTTCTGTCATCCGCCACATCAACACAAAACACATGAGACTTTAATGGGAAGGAACTTTAATAAAACTAGGAAACAATACAGGAAAGGCAAAGAGTCTAGTTTCTAAATGAAGCACCCAAAGTTACCCGTGGGTAAAAGTCCATCCATATGGGATCGGCCCAGAGCAAGGCCCCAAGGCCTGCCACAAGTCTAAAGCATCTTCCAGTGGGGACCCACAGAAAAGGGTCAGAAACAACCAGACAAGCCCGGAAGGAAAAGAGCAAAATCAACATCAAGATAAAAGCTGCCATGGTCACCTCCCCACGGGTCTCACCCACATCTGTGTCACCCTGTCCACGACCAAAAGGCAAGCGCAGTTTCTTCACGTGTCTCTAGGCTCCATGCGCCTCCTCCAGGGCTCCTGGCTCCATCCTGCTTCCTTCCTTCCTCAGTCTCTTCTGCTGCTTCTCCTCTTCCTGCTCAGCTCCACCCTCCCTTGGGTGGGGCAGGGAACCTCCCCCTTTCCTGGGGACCATCCTGTTACACTTCTGGGTCCATATGACCAGGATGGCTAATCCTTCCATAGTGATGGACACACTTAACAGATGGGGTCACCAGTCCTCTCGCCTTTTCAGAGAGGGAATGCCAGAAAGAGCAGGGAGATGGCAGCGTCTAGGGGACAGGCTGCTTTCTATCTGTGATGTTTTGGAGCACGGTGATAAACTTCATTGAGATGGACAACCCAAGAGAAGAGGCTGGAAACAAGATGATGAATGCATCCAGGGCGAGGGAGTATGGGGTGTGTGTGGGCCATGAGATGAGGCTGCTTCGTTAGTCTGCTGGGGAAGTAGGTCTGAATAATCACAAGATGATGCAAGAAACCGAGAATGCAGTCTTCTCTTATTCCCCCCGTGGTTGGAGAGGGTGAATCTTGTCTAAGTCAGATGACAAGGTAAGTAAGGTGCTTAGCACTGTGCCTGGCACGGAATAAGGTTTCATGAAAGTCTGTAGCAACTATTCTTTCTCTTACAGCCCTGGGGAACCATGGAACCCAGTGGAATGCTCATTAATGATTTATCTTACCTAACTCTGGCTACATGGTCATTCCAGCAAAACTACTTGACAATATACAGTTTGTTTGTTTCCTCCTGACCCAGAGCTGGCGTTATTAAAACACACGTGTTGCAACCTACATATCCATACTCCACCAGCTGCTTCTGTGTTCAAGTGGGACCACAATGCCATTAACCTAGAGCAGATTTCTGAATAATTTGAATTCTGGTAGAATTTGTATCTTTCCAGTACAGTAAACAATAGGTCAACCGTTAGGACTATGTTGCCTGAGAATTCCAAAGCTTGGGGGATGCATCCATGTGCTGGAGTCAGGTGGCAGAGAGGGTCGATGCGTCTTATTCCTCAACAGTTTAGGGAGAAAAATAGAGAACGACCCATCTGGAGCGCTGCTTGCTTACGCTGGGAAGGTCAGGGCCTCTCTCTGATGGATAGAGCGGGTTTAGTGGGATCTAAGTTAAACCAAGCAATCAGAGACGATCTGAGAATTAGGGAGGGAGCTGCCTTCATGCTCACACATCAATATTGGCTTTAACTTCCTAAAGCTAGTCAGTTTTGGGGACTAGCACCACTCCTTCCTTCCTTCATTTGACACATACTTGAGTTCTCATTCTTGTCCTGGCCACTATTGCAGGATTTGGAGAAAGAGTGGTACATGAGATGAATTTCTGCTTTCTGGAGGGGGAGACAGGGCATCAACAGATGAACAATAAAGATGTAATATAAGTTAGGTTATGATAACTTTAGCGAGGAATTACAGGGAATTCAAAAGGTGTAAAGTGAAGGAGGCAGTGGGTTTCCACCACGAGGGGCCCTGCATGCCTGTGTGAAGACCAAGTGTCTGAGCCTCTCCAGATGGGACATCAAAGAGGCGTCACTAGACAGAAGTCTGATAGGAGATGGTTGGGCCTGCTGATGTGGAGGAAGATTCTCTCCAACTGGAGGGAAGCAGCCGCGATGGCCTTTGGGTAGGAAGCTACTTGCTATGCTTGGAGAGCAGCAGAGAGACCTGTGGACCAGGCATGGGCTGAGTGTGAGGAGACACTGGGCTTATGAAGGTGCCAGGGAGCAGATCCAGGGAAGAGACTGATTTTATGAAGGTCGATGGATGGGACTGGAGTTTTGAGTTTACAGGAGTGTCACCATCTGACTGTCATTGCCGAAGGACCTCCTGCCTCGGCGCTCGGTGGGGTGGCGGGCGTAGGTTGGCAGAGGCAGACATGGGAGGCTGGCTATGGGGCTGCCGTGGTTGTGCAATGACCAAGGTCATTGTGGAGGAGCTGAGATGTGTGCTATTTGGGGAAGTATTTTGAAGTTAGTGTAAATCGAATTTGCTGAGGGATTGCATGTAGAGATTGGGAGAACAAGAAGCATCCTCCATGAATTTCAGACCCAACAACTGGGTGCTGACATCTGCGGAAATGAGGACACTGAGGGTAGAGCAGACTTTGCTGGGTCAAGAGCTCCGAAGCCCTCAACATAACTAGGGCCATGTATCCAGGAATGACTTATATCCTTGTGACACTTGACATTTTGCAAAAACGATTTCATGTCAGCTTTATGAGCTAGGCAGGGCTGATGCTATTTGTTTCCATTTTGCCAATGAAAATAACCAACGCTCAGAGTCGGCCAGGGATGGGTTGTAGACAGGACTGGTTTTGAAATGCGAGACAAAAAACAGTTCCAACTAATACAGGGCTGCGAGAAAATGTAGCGGCTCTTACAGATGAGGATGCAGCTGGCATTCCTCTTGGCCAGGATTGATGGTGAGTGCTGCCCATCTCCTTGTCTGTCTGTCTGCCTGTCCCAGGTGCCACTTCCCAAGCCCAGATGCAGGTTCTGAGCCTCAAGAAAGAACACAGACGCTAGCGCAAACATCCTTCCGGGCTGACCCTCTGGAAGCCTCCTCGTCACTGCTAGACCCATAAAGAAGGAAGACGGAGTGCTCAGCCCGCTGGCTGACAGGCTCTCGTTTCATTCTGATTTGGGAGCGGGTTATCCATCGGCCCCTGTCACCTCTCTGCCAGGAGAGAGTGCCTTCTCTCTGCTCTGGAAAGATAAAGAACTCCCCACCTCCCAGAGAAGCATTTTCCCCAAGCCAGTCACTGCTAGACTTTCTGGGACAGAAATTTCTTGGACTCAGCTCCAGCTGGTGCCAGGCTTATAGGGAGGTCACTGCTGCTGTGTGTGACTGTGGGTTCTCAGCAGGTGCCTCTGTCCTGGGAATTCTGCCAGTTCAAAGTGATCTCTTGGGCCCTCAGCTGTCCTTGTTCCCTCCTGTGACACAGAAATGCCCTAAACTCGGTGCCATTTATAGTTATTTACACTGATTTTTAAGTTTTTTTTTTTTTTTTTTTTTTTTACCTCTGGCTGATCTTCCTATATCCCTTCTTCTTCACGCTTCTCTGGTCTCTGTTTTGGGTCTCCATGACACCCCAACACACTTGCTTGCTTTCTACTCCATTGGCTGCTCAGTCTTGCTGATGTGTCCACTCCTCCACTGTAAAACATTGGTACGGCTCAGGCATCAAGCCTGGATCCTCTTCTCAGCTTTGTCTGGACCCCTGAATAGGTGTCCCCATCCCCTGTGGTGGAGACTACTGGCTGCCTATGGCCAGTAGGCAAAGTTCTGATGGCAAAGTTCCATTTGGCCTAAGTCTAGGCAGGTATGTGTTCAGGGAAAGTGGACGACCCTCATTACTCTTTGCCAATGATTGGTTTAAGGATGAACAGGTGACCCAGTTCTGACCCGTGTTATCTCACAGGAAGTGGGGAACTCTGGGGGAGATGTCCCAAATTAGTGACACCCACATTCAATCATGTCAGCCTTCCTGAATCTTCTCATGCCTCCTGCAGTTAAAAAAATTCCTCTCCTAGGTCTTGAATATCTCCATTTTCTCCATCTGATGGTGCTCAGGGCCCATGCCAATGTCACGTCTTCCCTGTAACCCCCTCTTTTATTTAAACATACCCGGACCTTCTCCCTTCTGTTGCTGCGGTTGCCCACCCTGTCTGTATCGTGAGATCAGATGATACTAAAAGCTTGCGGTAAGAGGACTGGTGCAATGGACAAGCCAGAACTGAGTGAGGGGGAGAAAACTGAATGAGGGAGTCGGGAAGTAACACACACGCGGCCTTGTTTCAAAGCTCGACGCGGGTTATCTCCCGCCTACCCGATGTGGTAGGAATATAGGGATCGATATTTTACAGGTGAGCCGCAGAAAGGTTAAGTAACTTGCCCAAGGTCACAGAGACAGTATTCACACTCAGACACTGACCCGGAGGCAGGGACTCGTTGGGGAAAGATAAATCTCGCCAACCTATTGTCAGGCTTCAGCCATATTTCCCGCAGCCCCGTCCCAGATCTTTGCAGCAGAGCTTTTAAATTCCGAAGCTGCTGGAATTACTCCTCCTTCCCCTGGCTGCTGAGAGCATGCCAGTGTACATCACTGAAAGCCGGTGGCATGGTCTTCAATCTTTCCACACTCAGCCACTTCCAACCTTGACCTTACAGCCGTGAAGACGATCCTTATGGGGCTGTTACTCAGAGGAAAATTGAAATGGTCCCTGTGGGGAGACTGCAGGGTTTAGCTCCAGCTTCTCATTTCAGATCGGGCCAGAGAAAAGAACGGCGCTAGCAGCCCCATCTGCAAAATTGGGTGAGCTCCGTTCTTTGCTCTCTTAAGAAATATGGGCGCTGCTCTAAAAATCTTTTTTTAATCTCCTCTCTGGTCCATGTAACAGGAAATTGGTCTCTGTCATAGGCCAATAAATCTCCAAAATTTTATTGAATATTAAAGAAAGACTTCAAGTCAAGTTCAAGTCTCTTCAACTTGCAGTTTCTTCCCTAGCGCCACAGCTCTCAGACCTCAGGTCACGAAAGCTTTAAAAAGGAAGAGAAAAATGGAAAAGCTCTCCAGGTCAGTGGCCCCTGGGGATGATTTTTTCCTCTTCGGAAATAATAGCCTATTACTCTAAAAATCTTAAGGCAGTCCCTCTCTGGAGTGCACGTTATAATTGAGACGTGGGATTAACAACTGGCAGTCACTCGATGCATCTCAAATGAGCACCTTCTTGGAAGGCCACTTGCTCGGACGTTGGCCTGGAAAGAAGCAGGACCTGGGGTGGCCAGTGGGTGGCTCTGCCCAGGTACCTTTAGGGAAGGAGGCCCTCTTCGGCCTGCTTTGTCCCGGGCTGACAGAGACAGCATCACCGCCCAAGGGCATGCTGACCCTCAGGAGCAACATGCTGTGAATGAACTAGACAATGAAGGGGTTAAAGTCTGACCTTGCCTCCATTAGGGGCATCTCCAGGGAGGCCATGCCAGCCCCGGGCCTCCCCAGGGGCTGCCGGTGCTGTGCTTTCTTCTCCCCTCCGCCCGTGCTGATGCTGCAGGCCGTCCCATAAGCCTCCTGCCTGGAAATCTCACCATGCCTGGGAATCTCAGCCAGCCTAAGACAGACCTTTTTGCACCAGTGCCTTTGAGAAAGAAGCTTCAGAAACATTTAGAAGGATGGAAAGATCTTTAGGAAAAGACGTACCAGAGGACACTGTTTTTATATCATATTTAAAAACACGCAGAAGCCTATGTACACTATTTGAAAATGTATAAATAAATGCACGGGAATGGTAAACATTAATTCAGAAAAAATCGTGTCTCTTGAGCAGGGGAGGTAGTTGAGAAGAGGTATGGGGTCCAGGAGGGACATTCAGGGTCTTCAGTCACATCTGTGAAATTTTATTTCATGGTCTGGGTCGTAGATGCATGAATATTTATTTTATTATTCATTATGCTTTTGGGAGGCATTTTCTTATGATAAAGGTAACAAACAAGGCACTTTCAGAGGCGTAGATCTGAAATCTGCATCTCCCCTTTAGGACTGTGTGACTGCAGACAGGTGACTTGGCCTCTCGGAGGTGTCAGCTTGTAAGAAATAGAAACCAACTCTGATGGGCTCTAAGGACTTGGTAGGAATTGGAAGATCACAATTTTTAAAGATTTATTTATTTATGCATGCAAGAGCTGGGGTTTGGCCAGAGGTGTGGGGGGTGAGAGGATTCACCAGAGACAGAGGGGAGCAGAACAGGCAGATCCACTGAAATACGCTGCTGAGGGAAGCAGCGGGTGAGTCAGGAGAGGTCTGCTGTGCCATGTGGGTAGCTCCCTGGCTAGGGATCGAACTCATGCTGCAGTGGCTGCTGAGAGCTTCCTAGGCTGAGACATAACCCCTTGTGCAACTAGGGAGGCCCCAGAATTATTTTTTTTATCGAGGTAACATTGGTTCACAACACTGGATGTGACTCGGCGGCACAGTACAGGCTCTCACACCTTCAGCTGCACACCACTCCAACCACCAAGGCACCCATAATCACCTACCATGGTCCATTGGCTCCCCTCTGCTTTTTGCTCTCCACCCTCCCCCTGCCTTGGCTGCCTCAGCTTTATAGTCAGAATTCTAGGTTTTGTCTTGGCTTGGTCTTGTCAAATTCCAAAGGTGAGGATAAGCACCCAATAGGTGCGTTTCTCCTTCTGACTTGTTTGGCTTTTGCATCTTCCCCTCCAGTTCTGTACGTCTCCTGTTGCAGATGGCTGTTTTGTTACCACGGCAGATTCTAGGTAAAGCTGACTAACACAGAGGCATCCTGTAAGCCCCAAAGGCTGTGATGGGAGCGCACTGAAAGGCCCAAGGTTGGCCGGGTACACTCAAGCATGTTTCAGTGTAGACACTTACCTACCATTTCCTCATGGAGCCTTATATAGTTGAATTAAAATTATGAATAGAATTTTAATGAGCACTGGCTTAGGAGGCACTCTGCAAATTTTAACACCCTCTGTCTCTGTGTTAGACTCACACTGGTGTAGTTCTCATCCAAGGTCATATCCACGAGCAGTTTAAAGGATGGAGCATTGACCTGCTAGGACCCAGATTCTGGTTTCATTTCTTACTCCCTGATCAGGGACCTTAACCCCTTTGTGCTAGAGTCTTCTCACTTGCAAAACGAAGATACAACAGTTCTCGCTACAATAGACTTTTTGGGAGAAAAAAAAAGGAGACAATTTATATAATATGCTTTCCTGGTTCCAGACACAAATAAAGCCCTCTCCTGTTGAATCCTGGTTTTCATTATCACCAATAAACTTAGGAAGCAGGAAAAAAGATTCTTGGGTAAAGAATTCACATGATGAAGTTTGCCCATGGCAGCCATGGTCCACCTAATCCACTAGGGTCACGTTTGCTGAAAGAGTCGTGGGCAAGCTACACACCCGTTAACAAAGATATAACAGTCCAACACTCATTTAATTACTGCCTGTCATGTGCTAGAGAGTGGGCTCGGCTTGGCTCCTGTGGTCTGATTTTAATGCTTGCCCAGAAACGGGCAGTGACAGCCAAGCACTCACCCTTGCCTCCCCTAACCCAGTCAGAGCGCCTCAGCGACCATTCCCACGATGTCCAAGGAGAAATCTCCAAGAGTGGTTGGTAAAGAGAGTACACGGGATCTAGTCTTGTAGAGCAGTGTCTGACGTGGTAACTGCTAGGATTGTTATTACTACTGTTACTACTTCTATTGTTACTATTATCTGTATTACCACCACAAGGCTATTATTACTCTCTTGCTGCTCCTATCACTAGCACTGCTGCTATGGACGCTTGAGGTCTTATGATCTGTGTTTTCCCTGGTTTAAAAGCATTTCTGGGGCCTCCCTGGTGGTGCAGGCGGTTGAGCGCAGCGCTGTGGAGCTGTCTGCAGCCTCTGCTGTGCAGGTTCGAGAGAGAACCCCACATGGCGTGACAGACCTCTCCTGTCTCGCCCGCTGCTCCCCTCAGCAGTGTACTTCGTCCGTCTGCCTGCTCTGCTCCCCACTCTGTCTCTGGTGAATTCTCTCACCCTCCCGCGCATCTGGCCTGTGCCCCAGTTCTTGTATGCATGAATGGATGGATCTTTAAAAAAAAAAAAAAAAAAAAGGAAAGAAAACATTAAAAAAAAAAGCATTTCTGCTCCATGGGCACGTTCTGATCACTTTTTTATAGACATCCAAGCTTCGAGCTTGCATTTGAGCTCTTGTCTTTGTCTCTGCGGTCTCCATGTTGCCTGATTTCTCACTGTTCCCCTGCCCAGCCTGGCAGAATGGACCCCCATCTCCATCCCTGGTGCATGCTCGGAGCCTCCCAGAGGCGTGGGAGGTAGGGATTTGGATCCTTGGGTGAGCAGCTCAGATTCCTGTAAACGTGCTTTGCTTGTTGGGGACAGGTGTTTCTCAGCTTCACCTTCTCCAAGGCAGGCGCTCACAGAGGAGGTTAATTTCCAGGGAGCTTTCTGAAGAAGGGACTTCACCACCTGCTGTCTGAACCGTGACCCGCAGAGGACAGCACCCGGGAGTCAGGTGACCTCTGCTGTAGCAGCCGCTCCTGCTTCCCTGCCAGAGGCCTGCTGAGCAATGACACACCCCAAAAAAAGACTCTTGCCTGCCACTTCCCAAAACAAACACCCTCCCCCCAAGAATAAAAAGACCCATCCAGTGACTTGCTTGGTACCTCTCAGACTCGAAGTAATATCGAGCTTCCTTGCTCTCCCTTCCCCCAAAGCGAATCATTTGCTGGATCCCAAATGGTCCACAGTTGATGGATGGCGGGTGATTTCTACATCAGCACACCTTGGAGCCCCAGAGCTAACCCTCTGACAGCGTTAGCATAAAAGATTTACATTTATGCTACGAGGGCCACACAAGAATAATAATTTTAAGATACATTGCCTTGGCTGTGAGGGCACCCTGGGAAATCTAGCCGCGGCAGGCGCTCAGGCGCACTGTAATTACAAAATGGCAGAGCAGGAGAGGGTTTTGGAGACAAGCAGCTAGAGACCAAAGCCATCTGCATGCCTTGGTGGATTGAAATTACAGTAATATATGAAGACATTACCTGAAAAACCCAGCACCATTGAAATGATTTACTCTTCAGCCCCAGCAAGCTTTAATTTAAGGATAAAGTCATTCAGAAAGCTAATCTGATAGAGGAGGCATTATTTCACACAGTTAAGTTAATTTACAGTAGCTGATTGTTGTGGTTGCTTTTGGTATTATTATCTCCCTACAAACAGCTGATCTGCCAGACAGAAGCAATATACTGCTTAACACAGTGTCTTAATTCAGCAGGCAAGCTATCTGTGATAAAGGTCTGTTTATAAGCAATAATAGGAAAGTCATTTTGAGGCCAAGCTGATAACACTGATGAGAAATATTTTTTAAGGGGAAAAAGCACAATTAAATAAATAAATGAATCAGCCAGCCCTGCACACACAGGTCTGTTTGCCTAGAATCGGTCCAAGGTCTTCTTCCACTGGGGTGACTCTCTGAAACCCCCTTCCTGAGCTGTCACCCCCACCCTGTGGTCCTCAGGACACTGAACCCAAGTTGTCTCCACACCTGATGCCAACTTTGTCCTTGTGTCAATCTGATTTCTCTGTCAAACCTTTGAGAAAACCGGATCTTGGGAGTCCAGTGAATTCATTCAGTTATCTGCCTTCCAAGGAAAAAGTGAGTCTTGATATTTCTCTTTGGTGAGTTTCTTCATCTCTGAGATACTCAGAGCATGTTCGCTTATGGAGGTTGAAGTAGAAAAATCTCAGGAAGTGGGCATTTGAAAAAGGAGCTCGTAGACTGGGTCGTGGTGAAATTGGAGAGTTTGGAAGAGTTAGATAAAAACCAACCTGTTCTTTCCCAGGCAAGGCTAGGCAGGGGCCACCCTGTTTTGTGTGAAGATTCTAGAGCTCTGTTAGCACCAGCAGGAATGTTTGCTTAGGGATTTACCTTCATCTGAGTCAGAAGGTTTTCTTCCAAGATGAGCCGGCTCTCATCACCTCCTGAGAGAAGACTTCTGGCAAGCGGCTGTGGAAATACCACCCAGGTGACTGGTGACTCACTTGCTAGCGGGCTCAGAAGGTGTTTCTAGGACGGGCATCTGTCAGGAAGGAGCAGAACAGTGACCAGTGATCACAGTGAATGGGGCTCAGCCCAGCCCACGCCTACGTAGCCATCACGTCCTGAGTTCTGACTATGGAGCAGGCACTGGGCGAGACGATCTTACTCCATTGCTTCTCCAGTTTATGGAGGAATAATCCAGAATCAAGAGCGCATGTAACTTCCATCAAAACAGAGGCAGGATGGCTCACTGCAGTGGTGACAGTGGCTTCAAAGCAGGTCTCTGAGGTCCTGGCCACCTGGACTGTGTGCCTCCCGCCTTTAGACTCGCTCCTAAAATCGACGACAGATGGCTCAGGAAGTGACAGGGCCCTGAGCCCCACTCTGTAGGTGAGCTCGTGGAGGTGTTAAGCTTTTTTGAGTCTGGCAAGTGTGATCATGTCGGGATCCCGCTTAAAACCTTTCTATAACTTCCTGCAGCTTGGATGATGCCTACAGCTTTTCCTGTGGTTTACAGGACTGAGCACGAGCTGCCTTATCTGGGATCGTGGCGTCTGATCTTGGGTCATACTCCCTTTCACACAAAGTAGTTCTGGAGCTTTTCAGTCCCTGAGCTTGTCCAGCTTCTTATCATCCTACCTCAGGAGCTTTGCATATGTTGTTCCCTCTGCTAGGCACACCCTTCCACCTGTCGTTTACCTGTCGTAACTCCCACTCCCACTAAATGTTGCTTCCTTTGGAAACCTTTCCTCCACGAATCTCTCAGACGTGTCTGCATCTCCTTAGACCAGCACAGCATTGTAGCCTACAGGTTTCCTTCTTGGGTCTTACCACAATTGTAGAGTTAATTGAAAGGAGTTAGTTAATTATTAGCTGGTGTGATTATTTGATTTGTTTGCTCCCTTTCAGTAAATGTTAAGGTCCATGAGGGGAGGGAGGGTACTTGGCTTGCTTGTAGACGGAACCCCAGCCCCAGTGCATCCCTTGGTATCCAGGAGTCACACAATAAGATTTCCTGAATCAATGATTGATGAGGTAATACATGAATGAATGGGTGTCCTTAGCTCGAGTGACCTGGCCTTTTTTGAATATTTTTCTGGGGGCCGGACGAGGTGTTGACATTGCATAGCTCACGGCACACACTTTAGTTCCTGTTTGATCTTCCCTTCGCCCCTCAGGGCCTCCTCACTGGGGTCGTGGGGATAGGCCCTCGTCTTCACTCCACCCCTGTGGAGCGATGTGGCGTGCTCATTCCTGCGCCCCTGAACTCCGAGTCTTCCCGCTGCCGTGGAACGCAGTCTCTCCTCTTGCCCCTTCTAGACGGGGAGCAGGACATGGGTCCCTGCACGGAAGCTGGAGCAGGCTTATCAAATCAGCGATACCATCAGTCATGTCAGTGATATCATCAATCATATCAATCATGGCGATGACGGCCACTCTCTCTCGAAGATGAATCTCCATTCCTTCTGCAAGAAAAAAAAATCCTCACATAATTACTCAAATCACCTAGCGAGTGTCCGGCTCAAGTTAAGTATGTGTAAATGCCAATCCCCTGATCTCGCATGTGAAGGTGCATGCTAGAAAGAAAAAAAAAAATTAAAACCAGATCCAGACAAGGGGGCAGAAGACAGGGCCCCTCCCCCCCGGGATGGAGAAGGAAATTGCTTGCTTTGTGCGCGGGTGATTGCTGCTCACTCCACACGATTCCTATCACGGGGCCACGGCTTGGAAATAAGATTTGGTTCCATTTCAAGCACCTCTCTTCAGTCTTTCTGGGGGGAGGCAATGGCTCTGGAGGAGAAAGGCTGGTGGAAATCACTCGCCCTCCAGGGCAGAGAGCCCGCCACGTGAACTCGCTCGTCCTCTAGTGGACACTCTCGGTCCAAGTGCAAGCTGGTTGATTTTATTTCTGGCCTGGTTACCAGGAGAGGGAAGAAGCCATGCGCACAGCTTGGAAAACCTGCGATGACCAGCTCTTCCTGAAAAGGGTTTGTGCTCTTGGGACTGGGGGACAGGTGTCTGACTTAGCATCCTTCCCCACCCGCTCTTCCAGCCAACCAGCATGGACTGTGTTCCAGGAAACGTGCTTCAAAATCACCACCTCTGGGCTGGACTGTGTCTCTAGGGCAGGCTCTCTGTCCTACTCATCGTGCGTCTCCGGTTCTGCTCTGGCCCTGGCACAGAGTAACCAGAGTGACCACTCAGTTCGCCCCACTCCCGGCTGCTTCTCTGTAGCGACAGCTCAGAAACTCTTCAAAGGGTGCAGTTGACTATCCCTGGCTCTGCCCTTCAGCCCCCAGGTTCCCGTCTTCCTCCAAAAGTTCCGCAAGCCACATCCACTAACATGCTGGCAACTCCCCCACCCCAAAGTCCAAAAGGCTGCGATGGTCCCATGAGATGAGTTCTATGTAATAGGGGACCCCAGTACATTCAGAGGCACCAACTTCTGTTCACACACCATGTCCATTTGACAAGAGTGAAGTGGATTAATTAACGTGGTGGGTCTATCTTCCACCCAGCTGTCTTGTGCCGCAATGGAGACCAAGAAAAATCCATTAGATTATACTGAGAGATAGCTGGAAGAAAGTTTAGATTAAGTTTATCTCTCGAGGCAATTTTATTAGATAGATTAAGTTTCTGTTCATCTCTCCAAAGACCGTAGTAATAACCAGTGTCATGACTTTCAAATCCTGGGGACTGCAGAGGGTAATCAAACGCAGTTGTCTTTTTATCCCACTCTTTTCCTTCTTAGTATTCTCCAATCCCACCTCGTTCATCTGTCAAAAGGATAGTATTAAGGGGATCAATGCTGACAAGTGATAGTACAAATTATGTAATGCTGATGACATTTCACTGTCTCCTTTTGATCTGCAATTCCCACTCTCACTCACTCCTTATTCGATCAAAAACATGGAAAGAAAGGCAGCTGAGGAGCCATTGGCTCGAGTCCTCGAGCCCCCGGGGCAAAGCAGGGTGAGCTTGAAGTGCACAGAAGCCTTCCCAATTGGACACGGGGCCCGGGAAGATGGCCTGCCCGACAGAAGGGGAAATTGAGGTCATCGTCCTACAAGGGTCTTGGCAGCTGCCACTTGGGAGCACCTCACCGCCTTTGGCCCTGCTGCTTGTCCTGTGAATCCTGGATGTGTCAGGTCCTCGATGGCAATGGGCTTTCAGTTCCAAGAGGAGAAAGAATCGAAAGGCTCTCCTCCCTGGGGTGTCCACCCTTCCTTTGGGAACTGGGTGCAGGATGGTTCAAAAGGAAGAACTGGCTGGTTTGTAAGCGGAGGAAACTAGGACCATAGCCAGAGGCCGAAGAAGGGCTGCCTTTCTTGGGATGGAGGCTGGGGGTGGTCAAGTATTGGGCCAGGTGAAAGGGCCCAAGGAAGAGGAATCAAAGATTCTCTGAAGAGGCTCAAGGGATGGCAGAAGAGACTTTTTTTTCCCCCAAACCACGATTGAAGAGTGAGCACTTCCTGCCTCAGAAGTTTGCATCCATGTGGGAGAGTTTCTGTTTGCAAAAACACCCTGGGCCTTGGCTCTCTCCCTTGTCTCGCCAAGAATGACTTTCACAGACATGGACTCTACACCTGTATGAACGATGGCTTTCTCATTTGCAAAATAAAAACAACAGTTCCAATCTTGCAGGGAAGCTACAACGAAGGAAAAGCTTAGAGTCTGGAGCCTTTTACCGTCCTAGTGAGCAGTCATGGAGGAAGTCAAGCAGGAGGATGTGCCCGCCTGTTGACTTTAAGAACTGGCCCTGGGTGGGGAGAGGTTGAGCTGGTGGCCAGCAGTGACCCCCACCCACCTGCCCTGGGGCTGTTCATCACAGCCTTGGTCCTTGGAACATGCCTTCCCAGAAGCTACTCCAAGGACACAGCCTTGAGAAAATGTGCAGTGCAGAAAGTGTCGTTGGGAGTATCTGGACTGCAGGTGTGACTGAATACAGTCAGAGCCTCGCTAAAACTCTGGAGGTGCAGGGGGGCTGATGCAGGAAACTCTCGGGGCCACCATGGCGAAGTCTCATGAGTCACTTCCCTTCATTACTAAAAGTGCCATCCATGACTCTGCACGGGTCTGCCTTCCTCTGTCTCTCCCTGCCCTAAAAGTGTACAGGGACTGCTTTTAGATTTGACCTGACCGGTTCCTGAGGTTGCAACCGGACAAGAGCTCATAACTCTGGACTTCTCTGTGGAGTCAGATTTGGTCTGGGACGCCACCTGATCCCCACGGCTCGACAGGCCTCATATGACGAATATAATATTTTATGGTTCTTTCAGCCAAATGGACTTTGCCTTTGTTCTAAAGTCCCAGGGTCATGGGTGAGTGGGAGGGGGTTTGATAGCTGTAGCACAATTTATTGCCTAGCTGTTCCAGTAGATTGATTTATCCCACAAACCATATTATTAATCACACACGATGTATTAGGTGCTGTTCTAGGCTTTGAGGACCTAATGGTCAACAACCATCCAGTTTGTCAGTTCATTGATGGAAACAGCCCTGCTTTCCTCCTATGGTGTTTCCATGACCTGCCATGGTGTCTAGAACACAGTGGGTGCTCAATTAATGTTTCCTGGATAAGTAAATGGATGCAAGCACCAACCACTCATATCTGTTACCATTACTGTCATCTAACCAGTAGCGCTGAACTGGGAAGAGGTTGAGTTATCACTGGAAAAGGTTCTCAAGACATGAGAAAACCCTGTCACTCAACCCCAGCAGTGAAACCCTACAAGGAAGAAATGGGATTCAAGCCCATATTTCACCATGAAGTATTCTTTAGAATGTAAAATAAAAGCAAATAGAACTTTATTAATCTATTTTTGCCTACAGCCTGGAAAAGCCCTTATGTCAAAAATACCTGCCTCTAAATTATGCTTTGTCTTCCCATTATAAATTTTATTAACCACTCTTTTATTAGCAATCTTATTACAGTTGATCTGCACATGAATAGAAACAATTTACAAATGATCAGGGTTGGATTAGAGAAACCATAAACTCAATGCAAATTGTTACAAATTATTTACTGGCTTAGCACAAATCTGCATATAGATGGAGGAAGTCAATCAGAAAGGTACCTTCAGGTATTCTTCGCAAGATATGATTGTGAAGATAGTTGCAGACTGGTATGCGTGGTAAGGCATGGAAATGAAAATAAATAGATTCATTTGTCAAATACACATAGGTGTGGGCCTTCTCATTTCATCAGAACTTAGAGCACTAGACATCTGGGAAAATTGAAAAAGGGTAAGGAGGGGTGGGGGTATTAAAAGTGGGACTTACTCTAAATATAAGGTCAAGAATCAGTGAGGTAGAAAAGGATTTTGGAAAAGAACAAAAAGCAGAAACATGGACCCAGCACATTCGAGGCGGACAGAATCTTTCTTCTGCCTCACCTCATTAATCTCCCAGCAACTTGACCCACTAGGGAGGATCATTGCAGGTGTTTGCAGCTGGGGCAATAAAGTTTTGTGGCTTGGCCAGGGTCATCAGGCCATGAGGACTTACCCCTGCAGCCTCCACCTCCGTGTCTTAGAGTCCTCCAGCAGAAGCGCCGCTCATGTCCTTGGAACTGCTTTTATGGGGCTGGTGATTCTTGAGGGGATGATGCTGAAGCCCTAATTCACTGCTGCGCCATAAAACTTGAACTGGTCTAACTTGTCCCTTTACTTCTTTATGAGAAGAAAAACCCGAGGCAGGGCCATGATTTAATGCAAAGAACCCAGGGCTGGGCATCTGGAAGGGTGAGTTTTATACAACTCGCTATGTGAGCCTAGCAGTTTCCTTTACCTTTTCTGGGTCGTGGTTTATGCAAGGGATTAGGATTAGGTTTCTCTAAATTCTCTACAAATTTACTACCTACCTACAAAATTCCCTCCTCCCTATCACCTACTACCTACCTGGGCATAAATTCCCTACAAATTTTCTCTTACCTCCTTGTTGCCAAATTCCCTGCAAATCTATGCCCAGGACTAAAAGACATGACTACTAGTATGTTTTCTCTTGAGACACCCTCCCCACCCCGCACCCCTCAGCAAGGGGGAAATTGAACAAAGTTGGAATTCCCATCTCTTATTCCCGCCTTTTGTTGATGCATTGTTTGTTTCCACTCCCGGTTATTTCAGTTTTTCTCTTTTAATCAAAAACTGTTTGGGGTCTCCCTGGTGGCGCAGGTGGTTGAGCACGGCTCTGTGAAGCTGTCCGCAGCCTCTGCAGCATAGGTTTGATTCCAGCCAGCCAGGGAGATACCCCGATGGTGCAGCAGACCTCTCCTGTCTCACCCGCTGCTCCCCTCAGCAGTGTATTTCAGTCAGTCTGCCTGTTCTGTTCCCCACTCTGTCTCTGGTGAATCCTCTCACCCTCCCATGCCTCTGGCCTGTACCCCAGCTCTTGTGTAAGTGAATAAAATCTTAAAAAAAAAAAGCAGTAAATTAAAAAAAATAACTGTTTTTAGGTTAGTTTGCATTCTCATTCACTTAACTCTCTCCCCATGGATATTTGGCTTTTAATGGAGACCAGAGTCTCTTCACTTAAATGGTGAAAACCTTCACAGGGACATTTCAGATCTTCCCATTAAATGGACAAAGTTTTTGAGGACTCAGGGACTTGTCAGTGTCCTGAAAACTCGGCTACTTTGGCAGTTTTTATTCTTTTAGATTCTGTGGAATCAGCACTGTGGAAATGTGGGGGAGAGGGTGGACATGGGATGGGCATTTTACCTCTTCATGGAGGACATTTTCTCTCCCCTCCTTGTTGTCATTGCATTGTGTCAATGATGAGGGTAAGAACACCAGTGAGGGGGACATTCTGTTTCTTCTGTCTCCTGACCAGCTGGGATCACACTCACTTCACGTGAAAAAATGAGCTTGGCCTTACTGACAGCAGCAAGAGCCACATTTATTAGATGAGAACCATGAACCAAGCACACGCTCATAGCTCTGCAGGTTTTATTTTATTGAACGCTCATTATGATCTGGGATTATGGTATCACCCCATTTTACAGACAAATAAGTAGAGATTTTATAGGGTCAAGGGATGATTTACTTATCAATAATTTCAGCCAGGAATCAAAAGCAATGGGACTCTTTCAGTTCTGTCTCACTCTGAAGACTATATCCTTAACCTATAAATGACATCAACCTCATGAGTTGAGATACATGGGACTAGGCCAGAAAACCTTTATGAACATTTTCCCATCTCAAAGTTATAACTGAAAAATCCCTACACTTGGACAATCCCTTTGGGAGTTCCTGGTTCCCTACCCTACATTACAGATGAAGAAACTGGGGCAGCAAGAAAGGAATTTTCCTGTAAACACATTTGAAGACTAGGGCCTTGGGGATAACACCGGGAGCATCAGGGGAGCAGGCAGCCAGGAAATCCTGACTCGGCTCCTCTTATCCAGATCCTCCTTGCACGGTCAGCAATGTTGTGCACTGCACAACCCCATCGGACGCCATTTACCTTGATGGTGTGGTGCTGCTCTGCCCCTCCCTCTGTTCAGTCCCCCTACATTGTATGTAGAACTAGGCCATTTTCTTCTCATAATTATATTTTATAACCATAGAGAAGAGCGCTAGTAGACCTCTTTTTTTTTCTTTTTTTGTTTGCTGAAAGAGAAGCTGAGAGCTTGCAGAGACTTGTGTTGCTGGCATCACTGACTTTGGAGGTTGCTAGTTAATCAATCAGGAGCTGCATTATGAATGCCTGGCATGGATTTTCTTTTTCCTTTTCATTCGTCGTGGTGTGTGCGTGGGGAGTGTGTGTGTGTGCCCGTGCGTGCAGGCATGCACATACAACTTCGGTGCTTTTCTACCAGCAAAGGATTCAGGAGTTGCATATAATTAAGCAGAAACAACACACTGTATTCAGGCTTGCTCTTCACACACATCTTCCCCCTTGCTCTGTTCCAAATGTCTCTCTAGTTCTGTGCTGTGCATTCGTTAAACATCCCTGCACCTGGAATGTTTCAGCGCCTGCTGACATGGTCTCCCCAAGACTGCCATCCAGAGTCTGGGCCTTAAGGGACCCCACGTGGCTGTTAGCAGCCTCCTAGGCTGCTCTGAGGTTATGCGGAATGAACTTCGCAAAGTCAATAGGACGTCTGCGGGGACTTCTGGCAGTGACACCCGTGGCTGAGACTGTTCCTCTCGGAGTTCTCCGCCTCAGTCCTCGGGAGTTGAATTCAGATAGAATTGAAAGGTAAACTAATTATAGTGGGGCCGTTTGTGCTTTTGTGGTTCGGCTTATGTCAGCGTTTCTAGGCTAAACTGAGTTCTTTGGGGATTTCAAAATCTGCTTTAAATGTCTTTTTTTTCACCCTCATTACTGTTCTCACTGGTTCTGAATCTAGTTCCATTACAAGATCTGATGTTTATAGAAATGGACTTTATTACCACTCCTATATATAGCTCAGGTGAGATTGCCCCTCACACACACACACAAACACACACACACACACACACAGAGTCAAAAAAACAGACACAACCATTCCATTCACACAAGGCAGGTTTAGTTGTGACAGGAATCCAAGTCACACTGGCCAGAAGCCAATGGGTGAAGCTTGTGTAGAGAAGTCCAAGGGTGAATGTGGTTTTGGCCGGTCTGAGCACAGCCTCATGTGCTGCCAGACCTCTGGCTCTGAATTCCCCAGCTCCCTGCCTGACCTCGCAGTCTCTTCACAAGGTGCTTGCTCTGTGGTCGGCAAGATGGCCGCCAGTAGGCCTGGAGTAGAAAGAGTCCTTCTCTTGATGCTACTGCCAGCGCTAATGATTGGCCCTCCCTGGGATCACGTGCCCAACTGAGTCAACCACAATAGCTGTGGGAGGGACAAGGAATCTGCAGTCCCTCTCTCACACCCAGGGAGAGTGACTGACAGTCCTGCCAGGAGGAGAGAAGTAGAGAAACGAGGGCTTGTTTACTTCCTGGCAGCCTGGCTGGGCAGTGGCCACAATGTCACCGCTTTTCTGTTTCTACTCCTGTGGAAGGGGTGGTAGACCAGTTATCTCACAGGGACCCTGCAGGAGGAAACGCAGTCCTGACACAGACAATAACTACATGGGTGGGGGGATGGCTACTTAGTGGTAAACACAAGACACTTCATAGGCACCGTTTTGTGGAGAGTCCTTCCCAGAGCATGAAGCATGGGGGATGAAGAGCAAGGTCCAGGGCTCATGTATGTGTGCAAAATGAACAGGTTTCCTAGGTGGAGGATTAATAAGAATCTGTAGCATGAATTTCCCAAACCAGTTTTAACCTGGATGATTTTTGGTCTTGGATGCTTTGAGCAAGGCAGCGATCCACATGACCCAGTTTTAGAGGCATGCCTTGCAGATACTAAACTCTAAATTCCGACAAAAGGCAGACCAGGAGCTATGTGCCTGGAGTGGCTTGCTTTGGACCCTCCTAACCATTGGTCCCAAATTTCTCTTTGATACATTTCACTGTGAGATGACATGAGGCCTAGAATTAAAATCGGTAATGCTTTTACCGCGGGATGTGCTTGAGGTCCATAAAACAGTGGACAAACTGAGGCCTCAGTATCAGGGAACCATGCACCTCACCCAAGTTTCTGTCTAATCTTTTATTTTGTGGAAATATTTTGTGAAAACTGTTTCCCTCTTTGCCTTGGCTGCCTGGAAACTCAAATGAGGGCCCCACTCCTAGTAAGTGGACAGAACCTCTGTCATGCATTTTGTGTATAACTCTCTCCCTGATCATCTCTTCATTCCTATTCCTTATCTCCTTTTCCTTATAGTAAATGGAGCATATCCCATTGAGTCCAATTTTTAAAAATTAGTTATATTCATCTTGTTTAATTTCTGTAAGTAACTCAGATATGTGTGGGGTTGATGGCGCTTTACAGGTGGATAGATAGATGGATAAATGGATGGATGGATGGATGGATGGATGGATAGGTAGGTAGGTAGATAGACAGACAGACAGAATGCAGGTGGGTTCTCAGAAGCCTTTTTCTGCAAAGATAATGTTGGCTGTGCTAATGCCCTTTCTCCTTCATTGCTTATGTCTTGGCTCTGCTTGGAGCCACTTGTTCAATTACAGCGCCAAGCTCCTGTTTTACAAGGCTTCCTTTGAGCACATCTAATCAGGAACAGCTCCTCACTGCAGTCTCTTTGTTCACTGACTGGAACCTTGAATGCCTTGCTTTGCCTAATAAATAACCCAGGGGCTCAAACTTGGCCTTCGCCTTTATTTAGAAAATGGAACTGGCAAAGCTCTGAAGCAGACTCAGCCAAGGCCGTTGGAAGGTCGGGCATTTCTCGGTGCTTCAGGAAGGCTGTATACTGCTCCGTTTCCCGCACATTTATTGGACAATTTTTTTTCTATTGGGCCTTCAGCGCTCCCTCCTATCCTGGCATGAACAACATTGGAGAAATCTTCCAGTGTGGGGAGTACTTAGTGACTCATTTTTTTCTGCTCCTCGGTGTGGACACAATAGTTCAGCTGGCGACAAAAACAGGGCTGGGTTCTGTCAATGTCGCCATCTGGGAAGTCTTGATTCCTTCATGCCCCTGTTTTTCTCTTTGTCTACTTAGAACTTCAGGTGACAGTGATGACAGAGGCCTGAGAGAATGACACCTATCCATCAGGGAGCGGCCAGAATATGAAACTAGTCCTGTGCTGACTCTAGACCTGGGTTTGAATCTTACCATCCTCGTTAAGAGCTCTGATCTTGACCGAACTACCTTCTGTTTCCAAGTCTCAGCAGCTTCATCTTTAAAGCACTTTCCTGATGGAGTCGTGGAGTTCACTGAGATTCAGTCCTTTCTTCTCCCACCTCCATTTACCTCGATAACCTCTTTCTGGTTGCCCTTGAACTTTGTGTGTGGGAGATGCTTCCTCGGGGGAAGGCTTTCCTCCTCTTCCTGCCTGGGCGGTATCCCCTTATTATACAGCCCCATCATACTGGCATCTCCCTCCTCCAGACCCTGGCCATCCTGTGATGGCCATCCTGTTTAGTTCCCATGTCTCCAGAAGACTCTGCGTTCCCTGGAGGCAGGCACTGAGCTTGCTTTTGTTTGCCACTGTACTTCTCTGGCGCTTGCCTCTGGGATGGACATATTAGAGTGACTGGTGAACGGATGAATGAAGATGGCAGGTTGATGGTGCCCATCAGGATCTGCAAAAGAAGAGAGAAAGATGCTATTTTGGGTCACACCAAGCATGGCGCCACTTGCTTTGCTGAGGCCCACACATCCACAGCTCGGCACAACCTCATGAGACATGGACTGGCTGGTCTTCATCTCAGCTCCTCAGAACCGTGCTGATGCACAGATGCAAGGCCCAGTGCACGCTGTGTGATCTCAGACATCAGATAAAGGAGCAAACACATCTTCATTATATGTACGGAGTTGGAAATTTGCCTCCAAAAGAATGTCCACATTGCCAGGATGGAGGTTTGAGTCCTCCTTACACCCCATTTCTTGGAGGTATCAGGCTAAAAATCAATAGCTAATTATTCAAAACACTGTCCCCCCCCCCCACCAGCCTGTGCCTCCCCCTAGCTCATGTGAGGTGGTGTGTTCTTTATTTATGATACATGTCTGCCTATTGAGATAATTGGGTTGTAGAATATGGCACACGGACTAATCTGAGAATGATTTCTGCTGAATAGAAATGACTTATTTTGATTCCTCGGGGGTTTGTTTTGTCAAAACTCATGTAGTATTTAGCAAAGTAATCATTGTTCAATTGCCGAGCACAGGAAGTGTAAAATTATCCTAATAAGAATGAGAAGAATGAAGAGAACCTGCACGGCTGACCTCATCGACTTGATTAGTGGTCGCGTCACCTCGTCTGCCTGACCTCCCGCACCGCAGCGGAGGTCTCCATGTACCTCTTCATCTCACCGGCCCTGATGAGATACGCAGCTTGTCATATGGTTGTTCAAGCAGAAGAGAAACAAAAAGAATGATAGAGGAAGAAGAACGATATTACTGAAATTCTTATGGAGACTGCTCAATGGCAAAGCAATACCCAAACTGGAAGGGGAGCTTTGAAAACAAGGAGGCACGTTTGTTTTTTTTCAAATACGTGTCCATGCTGTGTGACCCTGAATTAGTCACTCAACCTCCCTGAACTTAACTTCTTCATCCCTTGACTCCTGATCAAGTCTTTTCACGCACTTCTCAGCCTCAGCACGGGGATTTGGGATCTTTGCCCATCCAGGGCAGCCGTCCACTGGGGGGCCAGTGGTACTGTGGGGTCCCATTTCAGAGTCTGGAACCTTCCAAGTTTACATCACACTGTGGTTTTGGGCATCTGTCCCTGGTGGAGGTTTTAGTCATCTTTGCAACTCTAAGTCCTTCACTGGCTTCTTCCTTAGTACAGAGAGGCTTTGATTATTGCCTGGCTGTGGCTGGCCCAATATTTCTCCCCCAAACCTAAGGCCAATGTGAGAATGAGAATCAGCAGGAGATCTTTTGAGCTGAGCCCTAAAAGCCTTCCCGTGTCACCAGCTTTCAGTCCTGTTATCCACAACACAGTTTCCCATGCAGTTGGAGAACTTGGGGTTATCATTTTCAATTTTCTTCCTGTGGTGATAGTGTCTGATATGTGATAAACATTGGTCAGGAAAAAGGCAGGCACCTTTCTTTCAAGAGTTAGGACCAAAGAGCTTACGGGCATTTTTTTTTTTTTTTTTCCAAGCTAGCATTGCCTAAGCATTTGTTGTGTGTCAAACGCTGTTCTGGCATGTTCCACTGGTTCTCTTATTGAATCTTCCCGGTGATCCATTCACGACATGCCCATTTTAAAGAAGAGGAAGTTGGTGGTTAGAGGGTAACTTGCAAAGCTAGGAAGCCATGGAGTTAGGCCCGGCATGCAGGCAGTAACCTTGCTCCAGAGACTGAAACTGCTACTTCACATGATTCCAGAGAGTCAAAGCTGCTCTCACCTTAAGCCCTCCAGAGGGCAGCTTCTAGTCGGATCATGCATTTTATTTATCTCTGCATTCCTTGAGCCTCATTTAGGATTGGGCCCACAGAAGGTGTTGGACAAGTATTTGTTGAATGAATAACTGACAGAGGAGGGTCAAAGCAGTGATGTGACTGGAACAGAGCGTTTGCTGAATATATGAATTGGTCTTAGGGCCATGTTATTCAAGGAGTCACTGCAGCTGCTGGCACAATCTCAGTGGCACCAAAATAAGAAAAGATAAGAGGGTGGCGATTATTGACAGAGCATCTCCTGGGGACCCGGAGGACCACATTTCAGAGCCAGGAACTGGGAGATGGAAGGGTGATTTCACATTTGTGATTCTCTGTAGAGCTGATTAATTTTTCTCCCTCTGCAGGCGATACATTTTATTATTTTTTGCAAATGTTTTGTTGGTTTCTTTGCCCATTCTGAGAGCAAAGGATGAGCTCCAGAGTTTTCCTGTGTTGGTTAAGGAACTTCACCAACTTCCCAGAAAACCCAGTTTTCTGGGATGTTCATCTCTGGTCTGTTCTACTGCCTGAGGGGTGACGGCTGAGGTCCAGCCCAAACACGGTCACCAGGAGTCCTGCTCCCCAAGTTGATGGGATCCTTGGGGAGGGGAAGACATGCCCAAAAGTGACTACCCAAGACTTTGACCCCTGTTTCAAAGTCGCCCTCACCTCAGGATGTCTGCGTGGAGGCTTGCTGGGGCCTCGCTGGCTTAGAAAGGTGCCTGCGAGTCTCGGGAAGGTGGTGCTGTGCCAGGAGGCCTGCAGACGGACCCATGAGAAACTGTGAGATTTGGGGCCATCTTGAAAACTGGTTCCTCCCCGTGTGAAGGGCTCCCAGTGGTTACCCTGGGATGGACATTGCCTGCGGTGCGGGGAGCCGGTTGTCGCAACCTGGAGTGGACGGTGCGCATCTGTGGAAAGACAAGGCTTTACACTCACCAGTTGGGGTTTTCTTTTCACGTCATTGGGGGAGGAGTTGGACACCCAGAGAAGTTAAACAACTTGACCAAGTTGGGAGTCAGACATTTTGGGGCCTAAGTCTGGGTGGACCTGAATGTGTGTCCTGGACTGCGGAGTGTGTCTTGCAAGGAAAAAAAAAAAAGAAAGTAATTTATCTTCCCTGAGCTGCTGGGGGAGGCGAGGGCCTCCAGGTAGCTGGGCCCCAGGGGCACGCAGGAAACGCCTGATAGGGATCTGTCTAATTACAGGGCACTGGAGTGACTCTGGGGTGGTGGGGCTCTGGCATGGGAGGGCACGGTGCCCGAGGACTGGGGAGCGTGGGGGGTGCCTGGCCCACTCACCGTGACAGGAAGCCTCAAAAGGCACATTGAATTCTGAGGACGGCAGAGCACCAGAGGAGAGAGAGAGATGATCTGTCAACTCACTTCTGCATCCGGGAAGGAAGGGGGTGGGTGCTGGGGCTGGATGGGAGGCCTTACATCCCAGGCCAAGCTGGGCCTTGCACGGTGGGCGGAGAATGCAGACCTGGGCCGGTCAGAGCCTTTGCGGTGTGCAGCCTCCACGGTTCCTCAAACCCATTCCTGTCCTCAGAGCTTTCCCCATTTCTTCATAACTAACAGGCGCCAGAGCGGCTCAAGGCTGGGCCAGCTCTTTGAGGAAGCCCCGACCCCTCAACAGGCCTCAGAACGGCTCCTTTAGAAATTATTATCAAGCCAATTCATCATCCAGGGAAACATCTTTATGCTGTTATTCTGGTTGGCTGAGCAATTACTGCTGAAGTTACAAGGGGCAGGAAGATGGGAAGTCATATTTGATCCGTCTCTTATAAAATCGATTGCTTGCTCAAGTGAGTGCTACGTTTGGTGCTGGGGACCCAGTGGCTTGAAGAAGGCAGAGCGTGTGGCTTTTAAGACTCAGTCTCCTTAGTCAAAGCTCATCCCAGAGAGTGTGTGAGGGGCCGGGCGCCGCCACCAGCCTCATACGGCTCGTTGTGGCGCTCAAACTTCCAGGCTTCTCTCCAGGTGCTTTGATTTTATTTAATGCTTATTTATCACCTTTACCAGACACATGGCAGCTGTTAACCCAGGCAGCACTCACACCAGCCCGGGACATATTGCAATTGTTTACTTTGAATGCAAAGTTTACATTGCATTAAAATTGCAAAGTTTACTTTGAATGAAGGAGCTGAGGAAATGAAGATGTTAAATAATTTATACACAGCCAGTTGGGAGCAGAGCCAGGATTTGAACTCGGAGACTCTGAGTCTTGAGCTTACCCAGCTGCTAAGCGGCCCTGCTCTCACGCCCACGGCTCCTCTCAGTGTGAAGGAGGCTGTGCAAGAGGAAAGCTCAGGGGGAAATTGGGCGAGATGTTCTCGGGGTCGGCCCACACACGCTCCGGTGTCCCAGCCGAGGGCGGCCGGGTCAGGTGCTCTGGGGCAGACCTGGCTTGTATCCCTGTGTGTGCGGCGTCCCTGGCTGCCATCATCTGCAGCTCCACCTCTTGGTGTTTTCTGAAAGCCGTTCTGCTCCCATGCAAGGCAGGCTGGGGTGCAGGGAGCTGGCCCCCGGAGCAGCCCTCACTGAGGTCTGCGGGAGAGGGCGTTTCTACAACTGAGCTCCCCAGATGGAGCCATGTGCCCTACACCATCCCCCAGCTTTCCCCGTGGGGTTCAGCCACCCGCTGTGGAAATAGGCTTGTTCATGTGTGTAAAGGCAGGATTGGACCACGGAGCAGGTTTTCTATGATCCCATGTAGACGGGGTAAAAGAGGAGAGAGTCCTGGAGACCTCGGCGGGCTTTCAGGCTTTTATTGGGGTTCATCATGTATACGGCAGGCAGGGGTGCTGGGGGGCCGGGAGGCTGGCAATGCTCCCAGCCCCCAGCAAATCCTCAGCCTATCGGGCTCTCTGGGGTTCTCTCTGCTTCTCTGCTCTTAGTTTGTTCTGTTGCTTCTTGGCTTCTGCTTCTTTGCTTCTCTCTCGGCTTCTCCTTTGGCTTCTGCTGGCGTCCCCGTGACGCCGCCCTTAAAAGCCCAGTCTCGGCCCAGGTGAATCCCATCTCCCTAGGCCCACACCCTACTCCAGGTGCCGCCATCAGGCATGCATTCCGGACCACAGGGTTCTGTCATCTCTCCTGATGGCGGGAGGGCAGAAAAGCCTGACACTTTTCCTTACCCTACAATGTGTCTTTCATTGGCTGCCTCCTGCCCCCGAATTGCTTCCCCACGTCCCTCCCAGCCTACTGCGAGCTTTCGGAAAAACAAGCTGCTCTGAGATCGTTGTCTCAGGGGTCTGCTTCCGGGAGGACCCAGCCAAGGCGCGCGGGTTCCGGCCCGACACCGTCTTTCTCTCCCAAGGACTTGCGTGAGAAAGTGGAGTCTGTGCCGGGAGCAGCAGCTGAGCGGGCCAGAAAGCACCACTTGTTGGGGAGCTGGGTAAGCACCCAGTGCTGCCCGGGGTGTGGGGTAAGAAGCTGGATGGGGGATGTGGGCAGGTCCTGGAGGAGGGCGCCCGGGGGCCCCAGTGCCCGTGGGTGTCTGGCTGTGCTGGCGATAGGGAGGGGCAGGCCAGGGGGCAGCTGCGAGGGGCTGCGCGGTTCCAGGGCGTCCTGCTGAGATGGCGGCTCCGCGAGATGTCAGGTTAGCAGCTCCTCTGGGAGGCCGCGGGCTTAAGTGAGGGTCTGGATCCGGGGAGGGAGATGACTGTGCCCACCCCCAAGGCTCGCACCTGCCTCGGCTCATCTCCGCCTTGTCCCCCTTCCGCGTCTTGGTCATCGGCTGGTGTCTCTGGGTTAATTTTCTCCAGCAGCATTTCTCGCCCTTTTCTTGAGTGTGATTAGGAAGGAATTAAACAGTATTCTGCGGATTTGCTGAGCTCTCTTACATCTTGTTGAGAATCCCAGGGCATTTATGGAGCATTTTCCTATTCATGGGTTGATTCTGGAGACTGGAACTCGTGAAGGAGCCACAACAACAGGAATGAAGGTGATGGCGCTGGTGACCACGGCACAGGATGTTCAGGCAGCGCCCAGAGGGCCTGCACTTGCTCACGCGGCCGCAGGGCACTGCATGCGCCTCGGGTGGCGGCGGCAGGTCCGGGAACTGGGCCAGATGCTTCATCACCCAGGTGAGGGAACTGACCTCCGCCGTCTTTCCTCCCCGTGGTTCAGCCGGGAGGCCCCTGGGATGGTCAGGAATAGGCTCAGGCTGCTTCTTGGCCACACTCTGGGCTGGGCCCCTACAGGCTTGGGGAGGAGGCAACGCAGGGAGGGCCCGTGAGGGGTGAGGGGCGAGGGCAGAGCACCCCAGACGTTCCTGGAAAGTGGCCTCTGTGATGTGACCTCTCCACACACCCCCTCTCCACACACATTAAAGCAATGTCTCTGCTCCCTGAGCGTCCCACTGGGGACTCCGTGAAACCAGGGTGGTTCTGAACAGAATAGGGGGGTGTCACCTCATAAAGTGAGCGAATCAGCTAGAGCGTCATTACCGTCTTATTTAATCAAAACGTGTCTTAACCTCAGAACTCCCGGAGGACAGAGGACACCCCCGTGAAAGTCTCGGAAGGGCTGGCAGTGGGGTGCTCCTTCCTTGCGGGCCCGGAGGACAGGGGTGGGGCATGTTTGCAGGACCCCAGCATTCGGGGGGGCGGGCTGCACGAGGCACCCCCTGATGGGTCTCTCTTTTTGCTGTGAAAAGATTGAGCCCTGGCCTTCCCTCTCCCTGGCTGCTTCTTTGAACTCACAGGAGGAAGATTTCAATATTTCATTTCAAAATTTGTTTCTGGGCAGCGCAGAGAGGAGAGCGAATTCCACGTGGCACTGCCCGGCTGCTGGCAGAGAATTCATTTTTGCTGGTTTAAGGGCAGAACGCGGTTCTTGAGGTCGCTGGCTGCCCCGACACAGCCATCCTCTGGGGTGCTTCGTCCCCGCTGCAGGCTGAGGCCTGCAATATTGGAACCCAGGGAGGCTTGGGGGCCGCTGACAATTAAAACAAGCAAACCCTGGGCGGCAGCGCTGGGGCTGGGCCGAGCGCTCCCATTTATCAACGTCTTCGCCAAGGAGCTCTGGTGTCCCCCCCGCCCCGTTACCCAGGCAGCTCCCAGAGCCACTCCGTCCCCCCCACGGCGGCTCCCGGAGCCCTGGATGCTGATTAAAAACCTGGTGAGTAATGGGGAACAGCACCTGCCGCGATGCCTCGCGTAGATCCAAGCAAGTTAATAACCTTCTTTAAAGGGAAAGCAAATCAAGTCCTATTTTAAACATTTTATTGACAGGCACAAAAAGGCTTCTGTCTGCGGCCCCGGTAAATTTATCACTTGGCGTCGTTACTTGTTTCTGACTCACGCTGGGGACAAGGGCGTTGCAGTCACCCAGCCCCCCGTGGCTGCCAGTGGGGAGCAGGTGTCAGAGCAGGGGCACGGCCCAGGGGAGCGAACTCGCTTTTCCTGGACCCAGGAGCTCTCTGGGCCCTGTCGTAGCCCTGGCTCAGGTGGCTTCATGGCCCTAATTGTTTCATTCCGGCTTCACCACTGAGGACTCTGAGATATAAAGGCGGGAGGCGCCTCACCCCGAATCCTATGGCAGTGGGGGTGCCAAGAGTCAGGGCCTCCCTGGCATTTGCCATCTCACGCTATCGGGCAGGTCCTGAGTTAACACACGTGCCCGGCCCAGCTGGGGGCGTCCTGGGAGCTTTGACGAAGGGGCCACTCCTATAAGTGGGATGAGGTTTAGGGAGCACCAGGGGTGAGTGGAGCCCAGGGCTTGTCGGGGTGGGGTGTGCTCGCCGCTCCTAACCCCGAGGGCAAGGGACGGGAGGTCACTGAACCCTGAAAACGACCTTAGAGCTGTTTTCAGCAGAATCGTGACTTTTGGTCCTGGACAGAGGTGGCCCAATGTCAATGTCTGTGGAGAGAGATGGGGGATCCCCCATGGGGGGGCTCACAGAAGGCAGAGGTCCCGCAGAGGGGGCCGTGCCTCCCGGTGAGGAGGGCAGGCTGGGGACGCGGAGACAGCCCAGTGCCTGGTCTTTTGTCCCCGTGGCTCCCCCACGACACTTTTTTCCACATGGTAACAGCCGTCACGCTGAACCACCAAGAAGCACGCCTTTAAAGAAAACCGATAAACAGCGAAGCGCTTCTCCTGACATGTCGTCGAAATCGTCTCAGGCTGCTTGCGTAGATTCTGGTCGTGACCTAGAACCTATAAAGGATCTCGAAGAACATGTTATGTTCATAAAGCTCACCACCTAGCAGAGCGGGGGGCACGGCGGCTGGCAGCTGGGGGTCATTAAGACTCACCTCTCCATTATGGAATACAGACTCACCGCAGCCTGAGGCGGGCAGGGGAAGATTTTCTATAAACCGTGTCTACTTTACAAGTAGGTCTTTGGAGGAGAAAATAAATGCTGTGCTTCCTCTTCAAAGGAGAGTAGTTTGGCCATGCTGGGTCAGCTGCGGGGCTGATCCCTCGGCTTTGGGAAGCTCTGCTACCGGCCTGGGGGATTTGGGAAGGGGGAAACCTCAGAATTCTCCTGTACCCCAATCACATGGCACCTTCTCTTCCTGCCATTCTGTTGTGCACACACCCCAGGATTAGGGCCTGTCTCTGTTTCTCCAACTAGAATTTAAGGAGCTCACGAAAGCGACTTTGCTTTGCATCTAAAACCAGCCTTCTGGGTACCTCCCTGGTGCTATAAGGGGTTAAGTCACAGCACTCTGCAGCCTGAGTTCCATCCCCGGCCAGGGAACTGACCCACATGGCGCAGCAGACCTCTCCTGTCTCCCCGCTGCTCCCCTCAGCAGTGGATTTCAGTCTGTCTGCCTGTTCTGCTCCCCACTCTGTCTCTGGTGAATCCTCTCACCCCCTGCGCCTCTGGCCTGTTCCCCAGCTCTGTGTGCATAAATAAATAAATCTTAAAAAAAATAAAAACAACCTCTGGGTACCTCTGGGTGCCAGGTCCTGTGCCAGGCTTTGTAGACGTGCAAATGAAGAAAGCAGTCTGTGCTACAGAGGCGGGGGCTGAGGCAGGTGCTGGCTCGCGGGTCGCGAGAGCACAGCTGGGGAGCTACCTACCGGCGAGGCATGGGCCTCACATGCCCAGCACAGAGAAGAGGGGACTAGCCCTTGGCCAGTGGTTGTTGCCTGGACTAAGCACGCCTGGAAAGAGACCTCCCCCAAGGGGCAGCCCGTCACCAGTGACAACATAGAGGGGTGCAGACCTCAGCCTCTTTGCTCATAGCAGGACCCTTCTCCAGGCACAAACACCCTCCAGAGTCCCCCCGTCAAATCAGACTGAGCTGGGATGGTGGCTGAACCCATTTCTTTGCTTGGGTTCTTTCTCTGCCCCATCCTGCCTCCTCCTTTTCCTTTCATCTTTGTCCCAAGAGACCCCCAGGAGAAGACACCTCACTCCCGGATGCCTGCTGCAGATTGTGCTTTTAGGGAGCCCTAGGGACTGCGTTAGAGTCTTGCCTGCATCCTCATGTGTGTGCACGTGTCTGGGGCAGGACTGTGGCTTCCACCAGGGTCTCCAAGGCGCATGTGACCCAGCAGGTGACAGCGCACCTGCCCCCAGCCGGCGGTGGGTGCTCAGTGCACCGGCCTTCCTGGAGAATTGAATCTAGAGGGTTCTCCTTCTCAAGATCCACCTGCAGAGGCCTGTTAACTTGCCAGACCAGCCCAAGTCTTCCCAAAGGAGAAGAGTGCAAGGCCAGGGGTTTTGCTTGAATTTACTGGGGCGCGCTGGAAGGAAGTGGCCATCACAGGTCCGGGAAGAAAGACTTAAGCTACGCTTTTAAGTCCTAATCAAATACTAGCGAAAGCATTTTCAAAAGCAGGAAGAATTGCTGGTCAAACAAAGCCTTCCTTAAGCCGCGCATGCTTGCTTACACCCGCGCGGTAACAGTTTCCTCTGTGATAGCCGCTTAGAGCAGCGGCCTCCACCCTCCGAGCCCCTCAGACACTGCTGCTCGTGAACCTGGGTGGGTCTCTGGAGAATCCTTGCTTGTTTTCAAGGTTGGTGGTGTCACCAGGTTGACCAAGGAATCTGGATGCTGGTGCTGCACACGTCTGTGAGCACACATGTGCGCACACCTGCTTCCCACCCTCCTACAACCGTGCACACACATGCTCTGCCCAGCCCACGCCTCACACCATTGCCATCGCTAAGGTCATGTTCTCACCACACACCAACAACATTCCCCCCTCACTGCGCCTGTTTCCACAACTCTTGCCCCAGCACACTTATCACACTTTTCACGCTGCTCCGTGTACGGACTCCTGCTCATGTGCTTATGCCCAGATCCTACCATGCATGCACACAGGCACACACACAGGCACAATGCACACATGTGCACACAAACACACACATATGCATATGCACACACATGCACAAGTGCACAAGCACATGCATGTGAACGCAACACACTTGAGCACACACATGCACACATGCACAGGTACACACACATGCACAGGTGCACACATGCAAGGTACACACCTGCAAGGTACACACCTGCAAGGAGCACATGCATGCACATGCACAAGTGCACACACATAGGTGCACACATACACACATAGGTGCACACATACACACATGCACAGGGACACATGCATGCAAGGTGCACACACACATACACATGCACATGGACACACATGCACAGTTGCACACACACTGGTGCACACATGCATGCTCACCATCCCCTCAGTAGACACCAGCGCTCACCTTGAACACTCACAGCTCTCGCAGCCTCCTCACACTGTCCTTTGTTTCTCCTTTCTTGCCCCACACTCTCCCTCACACACCCACTCACCCTCACACTCGTCCTGACAGCCTCACCACCCTCCACACAAAGTCACACCTCATCCAGAAGGAGCAGTGCATAGAATCTTGGCTGCAATAAAAATCTCACATGACAGAACTTCTCTCCCGGCCCCCAAATCCTTCTTGTTGATGGATATGCCTCGTGGCCGAGTGGGCTTCCCCAACTGTGCTGGGCTCCTCCTCCGTCCGCTGTTGGGGGCCTTGTCTGCTCACCCACTTTAAATTGGGCTCACCCACTTTAGATGCCTGCCCTGGGTCAGTTGCCCCCTTCCGAGCCTCAGGTTGCTAATCTGTAGAACAGGCGACCATGGACATATGCCTCTCAGGCTCGAAGACCAAGCAAGTGGGGTGAAGTCCTTGCTCAGCTCCAGGATGCCAAGTGACGGTGCCCTGGGGTCAGCAAGCCATGCCTAGTGTTCGCACTGTTTCTGCGAACACCCAGGTGGGGGGCAGGCCTGGGGTGGGGCCCCCAGAAAGGCCTTATGTCCCATTCAGGCCTGTCTCGTGTTGCAGGCCCTGTGCCCTGCACGGAGGTGTCCCGTGGGCAGGGGGCTGCGTCTCAGCCAAGATGTCCGGCTGGGAGGACTCTGGTTTCTGCAGCATGGGCGGGGTCACCAGGTGTGTACCTTGTGGCCGCAGGTGAGGTTGAGTTTGGGATTCAGGCTTTTTGTCACAGGCGTTTTTGGTGGGAATAGCAAAGATTCTCTCCCAGGCCAAACTCTACCCAGGCTCTTCTGGACTCTAGGCTTGACCACGGCCTGGGCCTCCACATTCATGCCCGTGTTATCTGTTTTTAGCAAGAATCCTCTGAGTCAGTCTAGCCAGGACCCCCCACCTTTGGTATCTGATCACCCTCCGTGTCTGACCAAATTCCTCACCCCCATCAGCCCCCAGGTGATATCTGATCACCTGGTCTGTCAGTTAGGTGGGTTGAGCCAGACTCCCCTTCACCCCTGAGGTGTCCCTTAGTGTTTTTCCATCACCAACCCCCACCCCTTCCTTGGCTGTCGAGCCCCTTGTCCTTGTATCTGGAGTGGAGCTCATGCTCCCCTGGTCTTGTGCCCAGGTGCCCCTACACCTGTCACCATCACCCCCTGAAGGAAGCTGCCCCAGTTCTAGAACAAGTGTCATGAATAGTTTTCCTGTGGCAGGGGGGCCAGTTGGATCCTGGGGGGCCAGTCCCGGTGCGTCCCCTCCTCTGGGACAGGGAACCCTCTGAGCACCCTGTTACCAGGCAGCCTGTGCCTTTGGGGTAATTATGCTTAAACTTACCCGCCTTCCTCCACCAGTGATGATTAGGGCGCCTCCATTTCTCCAGCGCTGCCTGGTTCTGGGGATCGCACAGTGAGCCCTGTGGCTACTCTGGGAGGGCTGGTCTTCTTGGTGGGAGGGGCCGGGCAGCTAAGGCTGAGGGTAAAGCTCCCTGGTTCTCTGCAGCCATGGGGGCTGGTGATCGAAGGGACTGATGGACCAGAGACAAGGGCAAAACGCAAGGTTGTTGGCATGCGGGGTCGTTTCTCCCACCCCGCTGCCGCCTTCTCTGCTCTCTGGGCTGAGTCTCACCCTTGGGTGAGCCTGGGGCAGCCTGATCTGCTGGCACCTTCCTCTCCACTTTGCCCTCCCCTCTGAGGACACACAGCAGATCCACGGAGACAGCTGCGTGTCCCGGCTGGCCTGTCAGAACATGTTCTCTTACTGGCCCTGTTTTATTTTCAGAGCCCAGGGGACAGGCTGAGGCAGCGCCTCTCTCTCAAGGTTTCCACAGTGGTCACGGGGCTGGGCGTTGCAGCAGCTGCCACACTTCAAATCCTGGCCTCTCAAACACCTGTCCCTGCTGCCCTGGGCCCTCAGACTCAGCTTTCAGAGGAACAGAGCCGCCCATGCCTGCCCACGTCTGCAAATCACAGCTCCTGTGCCGTCCAGTTGTGACGCTGGACCAGTGCCCATCGGCCTCCTGACCCTACTCATCTGTCTGTAAAATGGGTGCAGCAGCGATGATGTCAGCCCATGTGGGGTTCTTCTAAGTGTAAAACGGTCGCCACGAGCTAATTTTTTTTTTAAGATTTATTTATTTATGCATACAAGAGCTGGGGTACAGGCCAGAGAGGTGGGGGGTGAGAGGATCCACCGGAGACAGAGTGGGGAGCAGAACAGGCAGACTGACCGAAGTACACTGCTGAGGGGAGCAGCGGGGAGACAGGAGAAGTCTGCTGCGCCATGTGGGTTGCTCCCTGGCCAGCTGGGGATTGAACTCGTGCTGCAGAGGCTGCAGATTGCTTCATAGTGTGGTGCTTAAACCCTTGTGCCACCAGGGAGGCCCGAGCAAATGGTTTTTGGGCCCAATCTCTTGACTCAGTGGCGGACGTAGCAATGTGACGACCTTTACCCTTAAAACATGCTCCGGTCCCCTGCCTCCGGCAGGCCCGGGCCTGGACTCTAGGCACGCTCCAGCAAGCCTGCCAGAGAAGAGCAGCTGCTCCATTTGACCAGGGAGGAGGCTGGAGCCCAAGAAGTTAAGGGGGATTGCCTGAGACCTGCGGGAAAATTCGTGGGAAAGCTGGGATTGGATCCCCTCGTCTGCAGGGGGTCCAGGAGCTCTGAACAATGGACTACGTTATAATAACAAAAATAACAGTTGCATCCTAGCCCGTCCGCCCACTTTTGTGAACATCCCACCTGCAAGCTCTGCTCTGTGCCCACGTGTGTTATCTCACCAGATCAGCTCTTGGCAGGAGGGGTGACAATCATCTGCCACTGCCGAGAAATTCGGGCTCAGCTCAGAGAAGCTGAGAATTGGGGCAAGATAACGCAGCTAGAAGGTGGTTGGCTCAAGGCATTTATGTTCCAAGTCCATCTCGTAGGAGAAGCTTCAGTGACATTCGCTTCTGGGGATGGAGGGACGTGACTTAATCGAAGGAGAAAGCTCTGTGGGTGCCAGCGGCCTTCTGGAATCTCCTTCCTGGCACACGGGTCTGTCTGTCATTTGCTCAGGATAAATCCAGCCAGACACCAGCAGGTCCCTTGTGCTGACCTGGCCCTTGGTCATGCTCCTCTTTCTTACCTCGTTCAGCTCAGCTCTGCGCTCCCGGGCGCTGGCGTGGCGCTGATGTTCTTCTAATGCTGCAGTGAAAGCGCTTCTTCTCTGCGTTTCCTTTTTTAGCTCAACACTTGAGTTCTTTTAATCCAACACTGGAGTGCTTCATTTTTACTTTCTTTTCTTTTCAGGGGTGTCTGAGGATCTAAAATTCCCTCCCCACATCTCTCCCTGCCTGTGTCTCTTCCTCTTCTTGCTCATGTGCACACAGTGAGCTTGATCTCACTTCTCAATCTAGGACTGGGTGCACGAGAAAGTTAGTGCTGTGTTGAGCTAAGACCAGGGCTTTGGTGCCAGTCAGATGGGAGTTGAACTTGGGTAAACCATCCAGTTCTTCTCAGTCTCAGTGTCATTGCTGGTGCCGCTGAAGCTGGTCCTAACCCCTTCCAGGTCTGCTCGGGGGTGGGGTAGCGCCGACACGGGGCCCCTGGTGTGCTGTGGGACTGGGAGGCTGGGGAGGGGTGTCTGTGGGGTGGGGGGGGGAGCGTGAGAATGCTGAGCCAGGTTGGGGTGCTGTTGACATGGCGCTGGCTGCCAGGTTAATGAGAACATTCATCAACATTATGTTCTGGGCCATGATGAATCTGCCCAGAGGGTGCACGACTCCTATTTTGTTTAACATTTCTTATTATTCTTCTCCTTATCTTCCACTCCCCCTCTCCACCCACCCCGGCTCGGTCCTGTGTTAATGCATCTCCCCACTCTGCAGCCTGCATGCCGTTTCGACACATGTTCCTCACTGGGCCTTGCATAATTTTGCATCAGAATTTTGCATAATTCGTATTGTGTTCCAGTCCTCCCTCTCTGTTTCGCTCAGTGTGTGTGATTGAAATCCACCCTTGTTACCATAGGTGTGCTGTGCTCTGAACACCTAATGGTCTTTCAGCCTCTCATCCACACTGACCTGTTTCTTGAACAATGGAGGGTTCCTCCACGTTTTTGCTCCTGCAGGCAAGGCTGGGTTGATCCTCCTCATAGGTGTTTCCTTGCGGCCTTGGGTGAGAATTCCCTCGAGACCATCTGCAAGATTTAGTTGTTGGATTGTAGCTGTGAAAGCTGTGTAACTTCTCTAGTGCTGTCACTTTGAAGAGCGGTAGGGCTTCACACTCCCTATGGTCACTGGCAACAGAATTACGTCTCCCCCCATCTCCCCTCTCAGCCCCACCGCCGACAGCATATTTCCCCAGCTGAAGGTATGAAATAACATCTCATTGTTGGTTCCACTTTTATTTCTTGAAATCCTGGAGGTGGGAGGCTCTCATCAGCTACTTTCTAGCCAATCTGCTTCCTCTTTCTCTCATTTTGTGGATAACTTCTTTTGGTCTGCCACCTGCAAATGGTATCCTTCAACATTTCTCAAAGTTTCCTAAAACACTTCTCAAAGTTGTCATAAATTAGACCAATCCATGAGTCCCCACCCCTCAAAGCTGTTGCTTTTGGGTTATCTTGGAGAAATCACTCCACACCCTGAAGTCACAAAGCTATTTAAACTTTGGTTGTCTACGAAAGGTTTACCATTATTGTATTTAGAACATGCTTTTGTATAAAGATTCAATCTTATCTATAAATAATTATTAGGCATGTAATAATTGTCAAATATTCTAAATATATAATAATCCATCATTTCCCCCAGAGATTTATGCTTCCACTTCTAACATATATCAGCTTTGAACATTTCTTTCTCTTTGTCTGTCCCTTCTTCTCTGTCTGTCACATGCTAACTATCCTGCTCCATTGGTACATTTGCTTTTGTATCATGTCATTTTTATGACCATGGTTTTGTAAGATGTGACCATATCTGGTTGGCTGAGTCTACCCTTTCTCCTCTTCTTTTTAAGCCAAAGCTTAAAGTTCCTTTCGGGATTTTATTCTTAGAGACACGTTTTTAAACCACGTTGTCAAATTTCTTATAAAGTCTTGCTGTGAGAAAGTCTATTCCACAGGGCAGGTTAGGCAACTGCATGCAATAATGGATAAAAAGGGCTTTGCAAACTGTTAAAAAGTCTGAGAAAGTTAGTGCTGTGTTGAGCTAAGACCAGGGCTTTGGTGCCAGTCAGATGGGAGTTGAACTTGGGTAAACCATCCAGTTCTTCTCAGTCTCAGTGTCATTGCTGGTGCCGCTGAAGCTGGTCCTAACCCCTTCCAGGTCTGCTCGGGGGTGGGGTAGCGCCGACACGGGGCCCCTGGTGTGCTGTGGGACTGGGAGGCTGGGGAGGGGTGTCTGTGGGGTGGGGAGGGAGCGTGAGAACGCTGAGCCAGGTTGGGGTGCTGTTGACATGGCGCTGGCTGCCAGGTTAATGAGAACATTCATCAACATTATGTTCTGGGCCATGATGAATCTGCCCAGATGCCCTGCCTGGATCTTCCGGGGGACAGGACATTAGCGGGGACATCTGTGAGCACAGGGGAGTGTGGCAGGCTCCCGGAGGGGGGTGGGGCCAGTTCTTGCCTCTCTCCTTCAAACTTTCTGCTTTGGCATCTTAAACTCAGCAAGGCCTATGGGACCTGCTGGGTTATTTCTTATTTGCCCTAGAATAAACCAGCTAAGGGAGCTGCGTCTGCTATTACATGCTCAAACAATGCTGGGAGGCAAAAAGGCAAAATGGAAAGGGCACCAGGCTTGGAGGGAGACGCAATTGGGCTCGGGCTGGCTGTGTGACCTTGGGCAAGTCATTTTGCTTAGTAAATAGGCCCACCGCGCAGGATGGCTGAGAGGGTCATGGGTATAATGAATGCCAACAGAATGTGATGGTAACACATCTCAGGGATGTGAGGCATTGCAGTCCTTAAAAAACAGACACCTGCTGCCTTTCAGGTGACAATTTCCTTGCAATTTCAATTTCAACTCTGCCTCTCGCCAGCAGTCAGAATACTTTCCTGGGACATACGGGGGATTCTGACCACTCCCTGGACAAGATAATGATGTCTGCAACGTAGCATGCGGTGTGTCTGTGTACGTGGCGTGTGTGTTGACTGTGGAGAGGGGGAGCATGTTAAGATGGGAGATTACCAGGGAAAAGAACAATTCCAGCTGAACCCATGGTTTTAAGGGATGATCAAATTAAATGGACTTTTCATTTAAGTAAAAGAACAGCTGATGCTTGCCACTCTCCGGTGCATTATGACTAGTGATAATGAGCAGTCACAACAGCCGCAGTGACAGCGACATTCCGGGACTTAATTAGTTAGTGCATATTCCTCCATATATCTTTGCAACCATCACACGAACCCCCGTCTTACAGACGAGGAAACTGAGGCTGTCCAGGTCCGTGTGGCACAGCTGGTAGGATGTGGGGATCCGGAACCGAACCCAAGCCCGTCCGCCCCGAGAACCAGGCCCTTGGTGCCTTGGCAGGGCCCGTCAGCAGCCCTGGGAGAGTCACTGGGGTGCTTTTCTCTGTCACGGGTACACTGCCCAACCATGTCACTTCTGAAAACAGCAATTTCTGGAACTGAAACTTCAATTTTTCAGATTGGAAGGCTGACACTTGAGATGAGGCGTCCTGTCAGCCCCGTCACAGCCGTGAGGTGCCGGGTGCAAGGGAAGCAGTGGGTGAAGCAGCCAGCTAGAAAATCAGAAAAGAAAAACGCGGCTTCACTCGGCAGACAATTCGTGTTTCTGCGGTTCACCGAGGCCGATCCCTTACCCGGTAACTTCCCGCTCCACACGCCTTGCAAGATGACCACCTTCTCAGGCCACCGGCCGCAGACTAGACAGCCTCTTTTCACGTGGTCGAGACTTTTTTTTAACCACTAGAAAAATATTTTCATCATCGCACAATTAAAAAAAAACTCACTGGGGGGAAAAGAGAGATTCAAATTAATCTACAAATCTTAATTGCCAGAAGGCATCTTGGCTTCGTTCAGAGGGCACGGAAGGGAGCAGACAGTCAAATCCACGCTCTGCTCTCCCCCTGCTGGGCAAGCTCAGGGAAGTGTCCTTGTGCCTCTGAGCCGGACGGAGCGATCGCACAACTCCAGGTGGCGCCACGTGTGCTGGATTCCCGGGAGTGCTGTCGCACGGCAGATTTTATTCCTGGCTCTTCCTGGAGCGTGTGGCATAATTTCCCTGTCTCTGAACATCACAGTCTTCATTTATAAAATGAGGATGATAAAATAATGTCTTCTTCATAAGGGCTGTTTTCAGAATTAGGTGGGATAATGAATGCAAAGAGGTTAACCGTGGCTGGCACCGTCGTACGTGTTCCACTGTGTTCATTCTCTTCCCACGTTATTTTTCAGCAATTGGAGGAAATGGAGATAAATAAGATACCGCATAGTCTAGTGCTTGGGAAATCAAGCATAAAGATAAATGATGATATCAAAGTTTGTGAAACAATATAAAACAGGAGATTACAAAGTGATACTTGTCTAAATATTAGATAAGTGACATAGTGAATAAGTATTATGACTTCCTAAGAGGGAGGTTGTCTTAGGTGAGCTTCCTCAGGAGCAGATGTCGAGATGAGGATTCATGGGCGATTAAGGACGGGCTCCGAGGAGGGACTGCAGGCGTGGGGTGTCCAGCGAGGGCGTGATTCCAGCCAGGACCCAGCTTGGCTCTGATCTGCAGACAAACGCGGGAAAGTGAATTAGCCCCTGGAGTTCGAGTGACAGGAGCTTTCATGCTGCTGCCCAGTGAGGCATCACCCAGGCTGCCTGGGTGGCTCCTGCCGTGGGCACCTGATGTCTCTGTAGTTCTCCAAGCAGAGTCGTGGGGTCAGCCGCTTCGCACAGAAGCTGGCGAAGAGACGTCTGTTCCCAAGTCATATTTCTGAAAGCCATAGTTATTTCCCATTCCATAAGCTCTTTGGGGACTATTTATTACCCCCTTTTTGCATGGAGGCTGGAGGATGGATGCATGGATAGAGAGAGGGACATATGGGTGGGTGGGTTGGATGGACGGATGGATGGGTGCATAGATGGGAATGGACGGATATAGGTAGGTAGGTAGATAGATAGATATATACATGGGAAGAGAATGATTATGGTGGAGCCTCACCACTGTTAACCTTTTGCGTTCATCTCCCCAGCCAATTCTGAAAACTGTACACACATATGGACACGTATCCACATCCATATCCATATATGCTGACATTTGTGACTGCCCTGATGACTAGACACAGCAGAAGGATGTCTCCCTTCCCTGCTGGGGCGAGGTCATAAGGGCCACACAGATCTCTCTCTTGGAACATTGCTCTTGGGACTATGCCCTTGGGTGCCCATGCAGGGAGGGACCAAGAACTCCGACCCTCAGTGCCAGTCAAGCTCCCCCTGACCACAGCCCATGCCTGCCAGCCCACCGTCTTGGAAGTAGACCTTGCTGTTGAGTCACTGCCTGATGCTGCAGGGTCCCAAGGTGAGCCCCTGGCTGGGTGCTGTCCAGCCCTCAGAATCATAGCATAAGCAATCACTGTTTTAAACCACTAGGTTTTGGGGGGGACTTGTTATATGATGCTAACTGGAACATGGTACAAGGAAATAGTGAAAGGAATCTGAAAATTGGGGTGAAGCACTAACAGCATCGTCGATGGGGTGGTGCCATGTTCCGATCTCTGCCTGTGGTGTACCGGTACCCCAGAGTTTACGGTGGAGGGTGTCGCTCTCTTTAGGAGAGTTCCACTGGGAAGCCCAGTGCCATGACCAACTGACACGGGGTTCAAGTGCCCACTCCCTCCTTAAGGTGGAGCCAGCTCAGCTCAGGGGATCACGTGGCATCTGGTCTCCTGGCCCTTGGTTAGGTTCTTCACCTTTCTTCCCTCACTGCTTCTCCCCTGAGGGTTCTCTACTAGTAAGTCACTTGCGCGAGACCCCTCAACACAGGACCTGCTCTAGGGAATTTCACCCGGGACAGACAGCATTTTCCACCCAGGCATCACCGCAGAGGTAACCTACGATGCAGTTGAATGTTTTGCATCCAATAAATGCAAGACGACGCTGTGGTGGTGGGGAAGATGGTGTAATCTGATATCTCAGCTTAACTTTTATCAGTGTGTCCTTCAAACACCCCGAAGGGGGTAGGATGAGGATGAGGATGAGGATGTCTTTGTAGCTGAGAAAGGACTGTGGTCTTTGTGTCCTCAGACTGGGCTGGACAAAACTGGATGTCATGACCTCCGGCTCAGCTCCAGGACTGTGGAGGGCATCCGACGGCGTGTGGACCAAGCACGCACAATTAAAGTGATTTCCAATTCAGCACCACAACATGTGAAAAGCAGATGCCTCAATTAAAGGGCAATTGTTTTCAGTAAGTCTTGGTTGTAAGGTCTTATGCTATTTTTCACATATCAAGCCCCTCTCCCTGGACACCATCAAGATATTAGAAAAATCCCAGGGCCTGCCAGGGGATTACTCTGTTTATTAAATTTAGCTTCACAAACAGAGAAGCTCTGCACTTTGTATCACCCTTGAGAACTTGAGCATTAAAGCATTCTATTGGCTTGAAACCCAGCAATTTCACAAGACAATAAAACAATGTATGTTCTTTTCAATTTTTTTCCCTGTATACTTTATTTGCTAGGGGAAGTAAACCGTAGTACAATGACATACCATTATGTGCTATGGAAGCTCTCTGCTGAAATTAAATCTCAACATTACAGGGTGAATACCCAAATCTGTGGCGTTAGCATTTCTACGTTGTGAATGCCAGTGGCTGAGGCTGGGTGTGATCCTTCATTCCACGAGTGTTTTGGAATCCTTTGTTCTAGCCCGGAACTTTGCAAATGAGGTGAGTGCACAGTTTCAAGTTCAGACATTGAGAGAATGCAGAATTGGAGGAACCCCCAGAGGCCATTCAGCTTGGATAGTCCCTCTTTAAAGCCTGATATCCTGAGGGACAAAGACCAAGTCAGGTGTTGAGCCTCTCAGGTCAACCATCTCCCTGGAGGGCACAGAGTCCTCTGCCATGCCGACCCCTTGGTGATCAGTGGCCACAGGTGAAGGTTTAATTCCTTCATTGTCCGGCCGCCATTACACTTGGGTAAGTCTTGTTCCAGGAAGGAGCAAATAGCTTGGCTGTGAAAGTTCTAAGAGAGGCAAAGAGTTTGAACACTGTAAAAAATGTCTCCCCCCCCAGCACTATAGTAGGTGCTGCCTCCTTGCCACCAGTATCCTATGCCAGACATGAGAGCTGTGGAGACTTGGCCAAAGAGGATGCTCTAAGACATTGGCTAACCCCCCTGTAGCGTGCTGACGTACCAGTACCTTCTACTTGCAGAGCTAACCTTCCCCCTAATCAGGTCTCAAGTCTGCCCACCTTTAGGAAGCAGAGGTTTGGCACAGTGGCCTTTGTAGGTCAGTGGTTAGCTCCTGGCAAGGGTGTCTGTGCTGTGCATGGTGAGCTCACGCCTCCCTGGGGCCGCCTCACTCATCTGAGGAGGTGATAATAACAGCGATTCAGCCTTTGGACTTCAAAGCGAAGAACGCTGTTGTTCTTGGGTGAGTCTTGTCACCTCTCTAGGCTTCGATTTTCTGTGCCTGCGTCAGGAATGCCTTATCACACGGCCATTTGGGGAAGTAAATGAGATCATTGATGGGAGGCCCATTAGCTCAGCTCTGGCGTTGGAGCATATCCAGTAGATGTGGATGCTTTCCCTTCAATACCAGCAGCCAGGGGGCAGTGACTGCTGCATTGGGCGGGGGGCTGGGCAGGTTCAGCCCCCTTTCTCCAGTCCTCACAGCAACCTTGAGCTGAGGATCTGCACCACGGCTCACCAGGCAGAAACAACCTGCTGAAGCGTATCAATGTGGTATCTGAAAGTTACAGGTTTTGACTCCGAGTCTGTCAGGTTCAAGGCCTGTGCTCACCTCACTGTATTCTCCAGACTGAAAGGGATCTTGGAGACCAATGAACCCAGCATGACCACGGGATCATGGGTTTATAGGCACCAGATCAAAAATAAATATTTCATAGTGGATTGAGTTGGACAAGGAGGGCCCACCAAACATCCTACCACAGAGCCAGCGTCACCCTTAGTGTCCTTCTGTCTATCTGAGGTTTCAGAGCGAGTAAACCTGTGCCCACCTTGGAATTTCCGTAGTGTATCTGATTGGACTAGCATTCTATGGAGCAATCATTGCGATAAACTGCATGGGGCGAACATCCTCACTTCATAGACAAGGAGAAAGGTCAACAGGGCTTAGCAGGAGTCACGAAGTCTCCAGATCTCCAGGATTATCCTCTCCCCACTGCTATCCTCTGCCGTCTTGCCTGCCCCAGGCCACCCTGAGCATGAATCACGTCGGGTGCTGGCAGGCCGGGACATACTCCATCCTGCTATGAGGGCCTCCTCCTCAGCTGGCAGAGGCTTTCCCCTCCTCTTAGACCCTCCTCTCCTTCCCTTTTACAACAGCCCCATCTGCTGATGGATCCATCACCGGGGTGACAGTGTGCTGATGATGTCCTCACATAATGCATTATCGGAGTGCCAGTCCCATGGCCTGGTGATGGATGAAGCTGGCGTCTGTCAATGCCCCGCAGTTCCACAGAACCACCTGTCACAGCGTCCTCTTCATGGGGGGCACTGCATGGAGACACCTTCCCAGGGAAATGAGGAGTGGGGTTAGGGGTAGGTGAGCAACCAGGTGAGCACTGGAGAGGTGAGCAGGTGCCCCTGTTAATCCCCTCCGGGGAAAGTGCCCTCCGCAACCCTTGTGGATCTTTGCATTCGTTCCGATGCATCCAGCCACATAGATTCGGTTGCATCTTCTAGTTGTTGGGATTTAAATAACAATATTGACAACAGTCCCTGAGACTTGAGCTCTTCCTAAGTAGCATTCAATGCAGCAAATGCTTTCTAGGTGTTATCGCGTCGGGTGCCCTTAGATTCTGCTCATAGATTCGTTCCACTTTTAGAAGAGAAAACTGAGGCACAGAGATGCTATGTGGCTGGAGAGGGCAGATCAGTCGTTGGACCTCAGGGTCTATTCCCCCAACCGCTGGGCCAGCCCTGCCTAAGAGGAGGCACCAGTCTGCAGAGGAGCCCCACTCTGTCCTGCCAGTAGCAACCTGCAGAGGTAGCTTTATTAATGTCATTTGCAGCTGGGGATACTCAGAAGGGTCCCTCTGCTAGGAAATGGTATCACCAGGGATTGAGCTCGGATTGGTCTGACTGCAAATCCACTCACCTTTTATCCAAGGCAGAAGTGGGTGGGCAAGAGGGAAGGGTCTAGATTTAGACCTGGGTTCAAACCCTGCCCCACCCCTTACTTGCTGTGCAGCAGTGGACAAAGTAATGAACCTCTCTGGGGCTTTTCTTGTCTCCATTGATAAATGGGGACCTTAGGGACTAGGATCTATCTTACAGATTTTGTTAAGAATTGTCTGGTGTTGGGTATTGTTTCAGGCAGCCATTTTATTGAAAGAGGGAAATATATCAGGAATTGTTATTAAAATAGACTCATTAAAATATAATTAACACCCAGATCTTGGTTTATAAATTCCATTTTCTGAATAAGCGAGCCAAGTTTCCTTGGAGAAATATGTGAAAGTAGGCTGGGGAAGGGATATTAGAAGTTGAACCTGGAACGATTAGTAGTGCTAGAAAGTGAGGAAGTGATTAGAAAATTAGAAAATTAAAGGACGAGGCTGTGTCAAAGGAAGCTGAGAGCTGATCTGATAGAGTTGCTAGTTGCTAAGTTGAAATTTTTAAGCCACAAGATACATAGTAATGCTGTTGAATTATAACCCAAAGAACAAAACAAATCTATTATCCCCATACTGATATGAATAAATAAATGAGTGGGGAGAAGAGACCAGTCTTCCTTAGAGAATAATTCAAGCAATTAATATAGAAGAAACAAGGGAAATAGAAAATCATCATTCGAACACAATGTAATAAAGGTTTCTTGCAAGGTCCACGTGAATGCTAAAGTTAGTAGGTGAAACTTTATGTAGAGAAACAGAATAATCGCATGGTCCCAAAGTGCCTCCCCCCAAATATTTATTAATTGCCATGGTGGCTAAAATATACCTGCAAATTCTTTGACACCCATCTCTCCAGGAGGTGGAGTTCAACTTCCCTCCCTTTGAGTGTGGACTAAGGGAGAAGCTTCTCATAAATAGAGAGAGGAAAAGCCAGTGACTTCACAGGGGACACCACCTTGCCCGAGTTGTGTTAGTGTCACCAGGAACAGGTGAGGCTGATATCATGGGCCTCTTGAAGGGTAGTGATGAGAAGGGCCCGTCCCATCTATGGGATTCTCCTTCCAAATCCATCCAATTATGAGAAAATATTGATGAACCCGGTTTGGAGACACTGTACAACAGCTCTGACCAGTGCCCTTCAAAAGTATCAAGGTCATGAAAGTCGAGCCAAGCCTGAGAAACTGTCCCCGGTTGGAGGAGACAGAGGAAGCAGGACAATTAAGTGTCAGGTGGAATCTAGGCCTGGATCCTGGCACCGAAAGAAAAAAAAGCTTCTGGGGAACAAACGGCAGAACCCAGAAGTGCCTGTGGTTTATTTGATGGTACGTTGTACAGATCAGTGTCTGGTTTTGTGAGGTGCTCCCTGCACGGCTCCTGGGCTCTTCTCTAAACACAGCACTATTTCAAAACATATAGTTCCAGACATAATTAAGTATTTAACTGCAAGGATTATGTCTTAAATGGTCTGTGCAGGTGGCGCAGCAGCAAGACGATGAGGGCCAGTTGTATTGTTTAGGGTTATAATACATTAATGAAAAAGATGAGTGGGCAGAGAAATATGGGGGAGATTTGTCCTCATCAATAAAAACCAGAGGGTATAGACATCTCCGTTTTCAGTTAGCTGCAGTCTCAAGAGCAGGGTAAGCCGAGAACACAGCACATCTGGCCCAGCCGTAGTATTGCCTCCTCGTTAGATAATACTGTAATAAGAAGCCATACACAAGTGAAGGGACTGGTAGCCAGGGAGGGGTCAAGAATTGACTGCATTGTCTCTCGCCGGGGGAAGCCAAGCAGTGGGGTGTTTGTGCTGGAGCAAAGGGGAGAACCCCCTGGATGCATTTGGATTGTGACTGAGAACATGGAGATTCATTTTTGTGGTTACTGAGCTCCTGTGGTTTTGCTCGTGTCATGGCGCTATGTATGGCCAACAGATCCAGGGATCACGAGGCCTCATTGCCCTCCGTGTTCTGAACATCTACACAGCACCTGGAAAAGCCCAATCTATTTCCCACTGACCGCTTTTCCCTAGCCTTAGCTGGCCAAACTGAGAGACATGTCTTTGCCTGGTAGGCTGAATGATCAAATAACTAAATTTAATAAATCAGGTAGAAATTAGACTCTCTTTTCCTTTGGTAACATGTCCTGGCAGATAGAATGTTGAGTCTGTAGTTACTTTTCCCCCTGAGATGCCAGATTACCTAAGAGACAAAACACAGATATTTTTTCTTTGATGATTGTCAACTTTGTCACGTGGCGTCCACCCATGTGTTATGGGAGGTCACCCATGCTACATAACTCACGGTGCTTTCTTATGATATCTTTAAGGAGCTGTCCCAGTTTGTAAAATTTAGGCATAAAGTTGTATCATCCTTAAGAACCTACTTTAAAGCTTGAATGCTTAATTGGAGGGCTTTTGACAATAAGACACTCATTTTCAAACGGCTCTCATTTCTCTTAACTCAGTCCATTTTCACAACAATCCCATTTTGCAGACAAGAAGACAGATTCAGGGGGGTGAGGCTGCTTATACCTAAGTATTAGCCTGGGTCATACTTGACCTTGGGTCTCTTCAGTTCCAGAGCCTCTACCATTCCTCTACATGGATCTGGAGGGAGAACTTCTGAGAAGGGGGGTGCAGAAGATAAAGACTTGTGGAGATTTTGAGTGAGAAAGGGCACAGGAATGAGAGTCACATGGATGGAGTTCTTGGGTCTTAGTTTCAGCTCCTACCAGCCACTGGGCCTCGGGGGGGCAATGGAACTCCCCAAACTATAATTCCTCCCTTGTACAATGAGGCCCATAATAACGGCCTTCTGGGATGGCTGCAGAGATTAAATGGTTTAATTCGTGATGGTGTTGACGCCAATGCCTCGCAGGAAGCAATCACTAAATATTAGTTTTCCCTTTTGCTTTTTAACTGACTGCCCCTCTGAATTCTAAAAGATCAAATTCTGAACAAGTCAACAATGGAGATCAACCTTATAGCATCCCAGAAAGTCGCTCTCGGCCCAGAGGCATTTTGCAGGGGGATGATACGCACGGCCTCTTTCTACCTGGAGCGGAGACAGAGTTGACACGCCATTGTTTATTTCACCTTTTGCTAAAGCCCCTGAGTCTGCTTGCCTTTGAACCAGTCACAGCTGAGAACCACACTCTGCCTTTCGAGGGGGGCTGGCCTCCAAGAAAGTCTCAAATGTCACGGGGCCACAGCTGGCGCGATGTCTCTTACCTGGGCAGGGTGGAATGATTTATATCTGATCTGTCGGAGGTCACCAAGCAGCTCAGAGTTAAACTGAAAGATTAAGAATTGATCCAGATGTAATAACAGCCCAGACTAGACATCCAGGCTTCCAGCTCAGGTGTCTAGTCAGTGCCACGAGGCATTGTGCAGGCAGTCTCTGCTTGCTGGGGTTTGGGGAGATGATCTGGAGCTGTCTTGGGGTGCACACATCATCCAGGGCTCAGCTGGGAGTCCTGGAATCGTTGTATGAGAAATGGTATTTTTTGAGGCAAAGGAAGCTCAGAAGGAATTTGTAGTCACTTGACTCACTTATTCAAACACATACTGAGACAAGCACATGCCTTGTCTTCTACACACGCACCGTCCAGTGCAGAATTCTAAACCTGAGGTCCAGGGATTCTTGGGTGGGGGTGACCATTAACTCCCTCCCCCAAAACATGCAAAGGGACATGCCCGTACCCTGGAACTATAACAGCGACTTCCTGGGTTGCTGGAGGGATGAAATAGTGGCCAAGGCTCTGATCCCAATTTTGGCCTCAGTTCCTTCATTTATAAATGAGGCTATCATAATGTCCATTTCAGGACTCCAGTAGTTTTTCAAAGAAGATAAACAAAGAAGATATGCAAAAGATATACAGTTATAATGTAAATAAGTACTGGGGATGTAACCTACAGCACAGTGACTCAGCTGGCACGGTGTGTGACGCGGAAGAGACTTGCTAAGAGAGTAAAGCTAAGCATTCTCATCACAAGGAGAAAATGTCTTTCCTCCCTTTCTTTTCTCCTCTTTTCTTGTATTGCCAAGAGAAGAGAGTTGTTAGCTGAACCGATCGTGGGCATCATTTCACGAGAGATGTCAATCGAGTCATCTGCTCGCCTGAAACATATGCACTGATGTGTGTCAGTCAACTATTTCTCAATAAAACTAGGGAAAAGGAGGAGCTGCAGATCAAAATCACAGTGAGAAGCGACTTCATTGCCCCAACAGAGCAGTGTGTCTTCAAAAGTTCGGCATAGGCTTACTATAGGACCAACAATCCCCGTTCTAGAAAATGCAGAATATTCCACACTGGTCAATGAAAGTTTTCCAAAGTGCTATTCATAATGGCCAAACTGTAGAAACAACTTAAATGTCCATCTGCAGATGAATGAATAAGCAAACTGTGGTACGTGCATAAAATGGAATATCACTCAGCCATGAAAAGGAGGGTTGCACCTGTAATCTAGAACGCCTTTAATTTCAAGGATTTCTTCATTAACTTTCCATGATACACTGAACAGACAGTCTCAGCTGGTGAAACCATGATGCAGTGCATTATGAAATATAACCACATTATCACAAATGCACTGATTTTGCTTTGGCTGACGGCCACAGATTGTGTACTGGTGACCAGTTTATAAATTTGAATCTTCGATCCCAAGAAAGATGGGATAAGAGGAATATTTTTGAACTAACATAAATTCATTTATTTTTAGAAAAAGGAAGTACTATTCCCTGCCACAACTTGAGAACATGATGCTTAGTAAAAGAAGCCAGACAGAAACGAAGAGGTTCCTTTCACAGTGAATGAAAGGGTGATTGCAATCTGGAAGTGGGTTCGAGGGGCCACTGTGGCTGCTAATTATCTTCCCTGGATTTCCCAGACCTTGGATCAAGACTCTCCAGTTGGTGAGCTCTGACACTGCCTTCTGCCTTCTTTAGATGTTTCCTAGGTGGCCGCATGGTGCAGGTAGTGAGACTGCTAGGCTAAGAGCCCTGGGTCAAGGTCAACCCAGGGGTGCAAGAGATTCAGCCAGGGGAGAGGAGGGGCACGGGAGGGTGAGGCTGAGAGATGAGCAGCGGCCAGATGGGCTGCAGGGTAAGAACTTGGACTCTCTTCTAGAAGTCGGTGAGGGAAACATGGGAGGGTTTTACAGGGGTCGAACACGTCTAGATCTGCACAGTAGAACATTGGGGCTCACTATCTAGGATGCATGGGAAGAGAGGGGGAGGGAGGGAGAGGGTCCCATTGAAAAAACCATCCAAATGTTGCAGGTCAGGTAAGAGTCTGGACAGGAGGCCGGGGGAGGGAGAGTAGACTGTAAGCAACAAGTTCAAGGGGAGGAATATCCCTAGGTCTAGAAGGGCAGACAATGGCAGAGGGGAATTAAACAGTGCTCCCCACCCCTGTGGCCCCAAGGGGACAGAAGGTCTCCTGCCCTGGAGCTTTCGGGCAATGTTCCCATTTAGGAACTGACCGCGCTGTTTTGCTGGGCCCAGGGTTGGGCATGGCCTGGGGCGTGCAGACTGGCAGGGTGAAGTACACGGAACCAGAGGCTCCTTGCTCGCAGCATCCAGATCCACCCCAAAGATGCCCCAGCCTACATTCCTCTGCACAGCACACAAATCCACTGATAAAGGTTGGGAAGCGAATGCTATAGAGCGATGGCTGGAGAGAGGATGGCCCTGCTGGGCCCGTTCCAGGTGATGGGGGAACAGGAGCTAACATGGTGGGTTGCTCCGAAAGGACCTGGTTCCATTCTTTATGTATCTTATCCCTTCTAGTCATTTCAACAGCTGAATGCGATGAGCGGCGTGGGGGTAGGGGTGGCTGTTGACCTCAAGTTGGGTGATGACCCAGACAAGACTTGCATGCATTTACTATTGAAGCAGAGTTGGTTCAGGGCTGGGCACTAGAACTGGGTTCTTTTGAGCCCCGACCCATTTCCATCACAGCTCTGTCAGCCAGAAACGGATGCGATCTGCTGTTGCCAGCTGCTGTGATGCTGCTCCTTGGAAGGCGTTGTCTCTCTTCCGAGCCAAGACCCTCCTCTTCTTCCTTGGGTTCGTGGGGTCTTAAAAGATGCTCTGCACACTTTGGAGCATCACAGGGCGAATCATCAGGCTTGCAAAACTGGGGTGTGCCATTTGGTGCTCTCTGAAATGAGGGTGGAGGAGAGTGTTTGGGGGACCATTAAGAGCTTCCAGAAAAACAAAAAGAACTGTTCCCAGAAGGACGCAGAGGCTCTCGCTGTCACGACGGGGCTGCCCGAAAGACCCCGCATTGCTATGGAAACAGCGCATTTCTTTTTTTTTTTTTTTTTTTTATGGAGCAGACACATAAAACTCCCAGAATGTGTCATGAAATAAGTCACTACTGTCCCGAGGCTGCCAAAGATGTACGCCCTCATTAGGGGAGCGACGTGACAGTTTGGGGCTTATAATGAACCCTTGGCAGGCTCGGAGGCTGAGCTGAGCTTACCTTGGTGGGATCACACCCTGTTGGTTTGGGGGAATGAAAGGTGCCCCTTCCTCAAAGTGCCCCCAGACCAGAGAGCCATCAGCTTCTGCACCGGAGCACGGCGGCCAGGTGATGTAATTATGGCGCCCGCATGTCTCATTTACATGCAACTAGTGAACAAATTCTGGCATTTCCATAAAGATACTCCTGCTGAAATGAAGCGTTTTATCACCTTCTTTTCACCTGGAGCCCTTAATTGGGTAGCTCTGCTCCCCTCAAAGTTTAATTTACCTGGTAATGTGCAGATGCTAGTTGGCCAGCTCAGAAACAGGGAGGAGAGCAAAGGAGAGACAGAGGGACAGCACAGGTGTGTCTTCCCTCCGACCTGGAATGAGGCAGCCGTGGAGCCTCTCCGACCATCTTTAAAGCTCTATTGTGCTTCCTGTTGGTTGACAGTGTCTGATAGTGCTTTTGAGAAAGACGAGCTTGCTTTGGGAATCAGGCAATTAGTTTGTGCAGTGCGGGCAGTGAAAAGGAAGGCAGGCAGGAGAGTCAGTCAGGGAACACCTGGGCTATTGTCAGTGGGTCCCGGATAACCAGGAAGGATTTGTCATTGACGTGATGGCCATCGCTGCCCAACGCTGATGGAGAGAGGGCGAGGGCACGGCCAGGAGGGACTTCTGGGGCCATAAAGCAATAGCTGCTTTAATAAAAATAATACCCAGACAATCAAAGGATGACAACATAACATCTCCCCTGGGGCTTTTCTTTCTAAGCAGGGGGTGGTTATGAGCTTGGGCTTGAAGCTGAAAGGGCTGGGGTTCAATTCTCTGCCCTGCTCTGCCAGTATTTTGAGTGCCTTCTGTGCACCAGGCACTGCCCTTGCCAGCATTATGAACCTGAGTAAGTCGTTTAATCCCTCTAAGCCCGGTGTCCTAATTCATACGATGGGCAACATCATACCTTCCTCACTGGGCTGTTGCGATGATCAAGTGAACAAATGATGCAAGGCACTTATTCCCACACAAACAATAAACACTCAGCAGTGCGTTTAATGCTGCTGGTATCACACTCTTGGGTTTCAGAAAGAAGGGGTGGCACAACTCTTCTCTTTTCATACAGAACAGTGACTCAGCAGTGGAAAAAGACATCTTTCTATTAGGACTTCTCCTGTGCTGGGGACCAGTCAGGGCGTCCAGTGAAATCCTACTAAAGCCTTAGGAATACGAAGAAATAAATAGTAATAATAGTAACAATAACAACAACAGCAATAGTTCCAGCAAATATGGCTCTTGCGGCTTAAGCTCTGGTTACCTTTTAAAAAACTCAACTCCTAGAGGATCTATAATGTAGCAGAAATGGTGATGGCGATGACGATGGTGGTGATGGTGATGGTGGTGATGAGGATGAGAATGAGGATGAGGGTGGTGGTGGTGATGATGATGATGGGGATGATGATGATAGGGATGAAGGCAATGATGATGGTGGTGACAATGGTGATGATGGTGGTGATGGTGATGATGGTGGTGATGATGAGGATGGTGATGATGGTGGTGATGGTGATGATGGTGGTGATGATGAGGATGGTGGTGGTGGTGACAGTGGTGATGAGGATGAGGATGATGAGGATGAAGGCAATGATGATGGAGGTATCGATGATAATGGTAGTGGTAGTGATGGTGGTGTAGATGATGATGGTGGTGGTGGTAGTAATGATGTTGATGATGAGGATGAGGATGATGGACATGAAGGCAATGATGAGGATGGTGATAATGATGATGGTGGTGGTGGCAACAATCATCAGAGTTAGCTTTTCTTGAGCGCTTACTGAATACTGTGTTAATGACTTCATATTCTATCTTATTTAACTTTCATAACACTATAAGCTAGATGCTATATATACATTTTAATTTCCCAGAGAGGATACTGGAATTTAGTCTAGTTATCCACAACCACCAAAAGCACAAGTTCCAGTTATCTGGACATCGAGAAGTTTAGTGAGGCCAGGGAAGGCTGGAGAATGACCTCTACCACCCTAACTGTGATTTGCCTTTGGAGAAAGGTTAAATTTCTGAAGTCTCATATCCATTTATGTGGATCTTAACACAAGGAAGGACCACTTTTTATTGGGGAGGCTATACTGACAAACAAAATATTAACTAGCTTGGGACACAGTAAACCCCAGACTTTATCCACACAGTAGGAAGAGGTGACTCTGTCATAGCATCCAATGAAGGTTTTTATTGAGTGGAAGAGACCAGTGATGGCCAGTCTCAATTTCCCTTTTAGGACCTCATGACAGCATTTTGGCATTAAATACCCAAATGCTATAAGATCACTGAATATTGGGGAAACTAAAAGTCTGAAAAAGTTAAATGACCTTGCCAATGTCATGGAGCTAGTTGATAACCCAAGTCATGCCTCTGGGTTTTTGGTCTCCTGCATCATACTGGCTCTCCTGGGGAGAGTTGCTGTTTAAGAAACTTGGATGATCTTTTGCTTGGATGAGGTCACTGGTAACACAAAGAACTTCGCAGGAGTTGGATGCAGATCCTGCCACTTCCTCACCGTGACATCGGCAGTTCATTCAACTGCTTGGACCTTGATTTTGTTGTCTGCAAGATGGGGCATGATGTCTTTCCTGTCTCACTATATAGTGTTTCAAGAATAAGAAAATGATAGAGAAAGCGCTTGGTCTGCCACATCTTTCCGAGCAAAGTATTTCATGTAGTTTGAACGCACATGGGTCTCTGTGCTGCTACGTGATTCTGCTCCATTCCTGCTCTCTGGCCACCCATCCAGTTCTGCACACCACTCTGGGACTAAGGGGCTGAGTCCAGAGATGATATTAATTTGATCCTCTTTACCCTGTAGCTTCTGAGTGGACTTGACCATGGTAGGCAATGGGAGGAGCCCTGAGATTTGCAGGATATGCTTGGGGTCTTATTACCCAGATTCTGGGGTGGGTGCTACTGGCATCTAGTGGCTGAGGCCAGGGATGGTGCTCAAATCCTACAGTGCACAGGACCCCCCTCCGTCCCCCAACACACACACACACACACACACACACACACACACACACACAGGATGATCCAGCTCTGAATGTCACCAGCACCAAGGATGTGAAATCCTGGTTTAAACTCATCTAAAGTGAACTTCATATTGAACATAGCATCTCAGTCCCAGTGCAGAGTTTTCTTTTCATGAAATAGATTCATTTCTCTCACCATTAAAATATAAAATGATGCTAACAAGATGACTTGGGCCATAGGGCCTGCAAATAGCTCTTGTTCTGCCCTTAGCAACAGAGTATCCTTGGGCAAATTGCTTAATCACTCTGCACTTCACTGTTTATTATTTGTAAAGTGGAATATTTCAATAGTATGTCATGGGAGGACTGAATGAAAGGAAGAGCATAAACACTTCGTGCAAGGCACAGTATACGGTGGGTGATTAATACATTAAAAATAATATTATACTTTCCACCCTTTCCTCTGTGAGACAGAGAACAAACCATCCTTGTTTAATTAAAAAAAAGGAAAAAAAAATCATCGCCAACACAGGGAAGCACCTCTCAGTGTTTGAGTCAAATCAAACAGTCAACGGCAGCTCTAACTCGGTGGTGAGAACAGCACCACCCAATCTGGCCGGTTCCAGCTCCACTCGTCACTTTGTGCCAAGTTCTGCCCCTGCCCGCGGGGAGATAAGAGGGAGAAATAAGTCACGGTTATGGTCAGCAGATACCTGGGGACCGATGGGCCTGGCAATCTGAAGGAGAGGGCACAGGAGGACAAAGTTAAATGGGTTCTGGGATGAGCTAGCCTCCAGCAAGGGACACCACAGCACCCCCCAAACAGAGTCGCTCCACTCTGAGTTTATATAATTGATGAATCTTTTTTTAAAAAAAGATTTTATTTATTTTTGCATAGAAGAACTGGCGTGCAGGCCAGAGGTGCGGGGCAGGAGGGGTGGTGGTGGTGGTGAGAAGATTTACAAGAGACAGAGTGGGGAGCAGAACAGGTGGATTTACTGAACTCCACAGCTGTTGGGGGAGAGGGTGGACAGTGGGAAGTCTGCTGTGCCCTGTGGGAGGCCCCCTGGCCAAGGATTGAACTCAGTTCCTCATGGTGGTAGTGCTGAGCCATAGCCCCTAAACCACCAAGGAGGCCCCTTTTCTTTTTGATTTTTCCTGGTTAAACAACAGCAACCCCAGACCACCCTGGATGAGTTGGAAGCCCCAGTTGGGCTGAGAATGTGATCAAAAGCAGAGGAATCCAAGAAACTTTGGGGTGAGGTGTTTCCTATGGGCACTGGAACCCCCGCATGGGGCCATTTCTCACTCCCGATGAACACGCTAAGAAATCTTAAAAAAAAATGTTTCTGCCGGGATTGGAAACACCTCATGACTGCATTTGTTTGTATTTTTCTATGTTTAAATGGTTCCCTAATTTGGACCAACGTGCACTTTCTATTTATTGGCTCCTTGTCACTTCAGTGCACAGCAGTCTATGATAATGGAAGTTATGATTTACTATTCCCTTCTTGCGAGCAACTTGGATTATTTCCAATCTGGGACTATGATCAACAGCAAGGAAGGCACCTTCGTGGGTGTGTCTCTATATGATTTTTTCACAGGCAAATCGCAGGACAATCTCCAGAGGTCCTCACCTCCTGGTAATCACCCTGGGGGGAGTCCCCTCCCCTATGGCTTCTAAGCAACGGAATGTGGTAAAGTTGAGGGGTGTCGCTTCCCTTACTAGGCCACAGAGGACCCTGCCTTGTCAGGCTAGAAAACTTCCCATGCTTGCATGCTGTGCTGAAGCACGGTGCTGTTGGGGGGTCCGGCACTGAGTCCCCCAGCCCCACAGTCTTGGGAATCCGAGCCCCGACGGCAGCCCTGAGTGAGTTGGGCAGAAGATCCTTACACGCCCGAGCCCTCTGATGAGCCCCCAGCCCAGCCCACATTTGGTTACTGCTTCTCAACAATTGGTGGACAAGGCACCCAGGAAAGTCACACCCACACTCCTGACCCACAGAAGCTTCCAGATAATGAATGCCTGTGTGTTAAAGCCCTCCTGTTTCTATGTAACATGCTGCATAGCAACAGAGAGAGGATGCAGGTAGCTAATAATTCAGTAGAGAAACAGGGAAATTGGACCGCATCCGTCTGCTGACGGGCCGGCCGAGTGTGATGAGGGCCGGGGGGCTTCAGGGTCAGGGCTGCGGGGACTCCTGGGTGGATCCTTGGGATTCTCAGTTAAAGGCGCCTTTAGCTGAGCTAGCTGAGCAACCTGGGAAACCTGGGCATGGTGCTCCGACTGCACTGGGCTGCTACTTTTCCTTCATTGATTCAAAACCTATTTTTAAGACCCTTTTCTTGTGTGCCAGGCACCGTGCTCAGCTCAGGGGCTCAACAATAGTGAATGTCAAAGCCCTTTGTTTCTTGCTGTTTGGCCCCCAGTCACAGGCAGGAACAGGAGAGTAAATAAGCGGAGCAACGAGGTGCTTGCTGGTAGACACAGGAGCGGGGTGAACGGGCCAAGGAGGGGCAGCAAGGGCCAGAGGGCTCCTGCGTGCAGTCAAGGAGGACATCTCTCCACGGAGGCGGTACAGTGCAGCCGGCGTGGTGTCCAGCGCCCAGCCTGGGGCCTGTCCTCCCACCCGGGCCTGGCTGCTGCCCACCCCCAGCTCCACGCCGCCAGGCCAGACCCAGCAGACCCGGGAAGGCAGCCGACAGAGGCGGAGCCTGGCTCTGGCTGCCGCAGCTCCTAAGGCCCATGATGGATGCGGCGCTGGAAAGGGGACGGCTCTGATGTTCGCGGCCTGGTTTGATTAATGAGCGGCTCTGCCGGGAGGCTACGCTGGGAGTAAATTACTCTTTTCAGAAATGGCTAGATCGGCACTATTGTACTAATTATTTCACAAGCTTGGGGTCAGTTCCAAATTCCCTGACACACACAGGGGAACAAACACCCAGGCTAACTGAGGCCGACAGAGCTCTAATTAAAGCAGAAACTGTTTGTGACTCCCCTCGCCCTCCACCCCCACCCCAGCAGCTCTTTCTTCACAGTGGAGGAAGCTGTCAGACACGTTTCCTGCCAGCCCCCTGAGTGACCCCGCATGCACCCCCAGGGTTCCAGGAAGCGGCCGAAGCACCCCAGCACATAGCTGAGCTCCAGCAAAGCGGGGACACCCGAGGGGGCAGCGTCCTGGTTTCTGGCATCTTTGTCGGAATTAAGCGCACTGGGACTGTAATCACTCATTCATGCATTCCTGTTTTTCCAGGTGTTTGTTCATCCCATGCATATTTATTGAAGTATTTGCGGGCCAGGTCTGGCTGAAAACGAGCAGGGACCCAGTCTTCAAGGGCCAGCTGACTGCCTGGTAAGCGGACACACATTTGCCAGATACTCACACAGGCACGGGTAAAACTGCAACTGTGAGGAGCCGCTCCTAAGAGGAGGGCGGTTCTGAGGACACGTAATAGGGACTTTGACTTGATTGGGGACTCAGATCCTTGGGGAGGTGGCACCAGAGCTGAAAACATTGGCGTGCAGGATGCTGGCAGATGCGGAGGCAGCACGGGCAAATGTCCTGTGGTGGAAATGAAGGCGAGGATCCCAGGGGCCATGAAAGGCTGAATGGGTGGAGCCAGAAGGGAAGCAGATTGATCTGGGTCACCCCGAGGGCCCTTAAGCTGTTTGCGCCTCCATTTCCCCAACTGGAAAACAAGGATAAAATTTGTGAAGTTATTCATAAACATCGAGAGGCTCTCCAACAGGTTCCTGCAGGAACCCCCTGGCCTTCTCCCACCAACCCAGACTTGGGGCTTCAGCTACACCCCATGGCTTATAACTTTGGTGCTGGGCCCCATCCCCACTGACCCCAGAAAGGCTGACTGCCTCTCAGGGCAGAGGGAGAGACGAGGTCCAGGGACCAAAGCTTGGTGTCAGTCACACCCTCACTCAGCTCGGATGACCCCAATTACTGTCACATGCTGCCCTGTTCCTGAGTGTTGATGTCAGTGATTTGGGGGGGTTCACTTGCCAAATGATGAAACTCTCGGCCTTAATGTGGCCTCTGGGCGTCACAGAGGTCCAATGGATGCCAGGATGCTGGCAGCTCCCGACCAGCCCGTCCTAGCCTGTGTCTTCCCGAGCGTTTGTACCCACGCTCTGATCCTCCCTCCCCAGGAGCGTGCACAAGAGGGTCAGTGTAAGGTCAGGAATGGCCACAGAGCAGGTTTTCTATGATCCCATGCAGACAGTAAAGTAGGAGAGAGTCCTGGAGACCTCGGCGGGTTTTCAGGCTTTTATTGGGATTACCAGGTACACGGCAGGCAGGGGCGCTGGGGGGCCGGGAGGCTAGCAGGCCTCCCAGCCCCCAGCAAGTCTTCACTCTCTGCTCTCCGGCCTTCTCTCACATTCTCTCTGCTCTTCTCATGCCTCTGCTTCTCTCTCAGCTTCTGCTGGCGTCCCCGTGACGCCGCCCTTAAAAGCCCAGTCTCGGCCCAGGTGAATCTCATCTACCTAGGCCCACACCCTACTCCAGGTGCCCGCCCTCAGGCATGCATTCGGGACCTCAGGGTTCCATCATCCATCCTAATGGAGGGAGGGCAGAAAAGCCTGATACTTTCACCTTACCCTACAGTCAGGGGCCAGCAGTGTTGACTGACTCGCCCGGACACTGACCTGTAAGTGTGTGTCAGGGCCTGGTCGGGCCCTCTCTCAAAGCCTTCAGTTGTTATCTGTGAGGTTGTGCGTTGCTAAATTTATCAATTGGTTTTAGCAGTCACGATGGCTCACTACTGAACACTTGTCACAGGTCGGGCCTCGTGCCAGCACGTCCTGTGTCTGAGCTCATACCTGGGGTCATTCCTGTTTTGAGGGTGGCGGGGGGCTGGGTTTGTGCCCCCACGAGAGAGGTCAGAGCCACACCCTGTGGGGCCATCACCTCCTGGCAATACCAGGCCAGTGAGGAAAGCACCTGCCTTCTGATAACCCCAAAGCCACCTTCGGGAGGCGTCCCCGGGGCTGGCTAAGGTAGGCCAGAGAGGGTCTCCAAAGGCAGAGCTCACTTAGAGTCCTTTACTTGGGGAGTTGGGGACTTGGGGGCTCCTGGCTCCTTTGCACTGTCTAAAAAGAATGGGCTGAATGGGAAAATCAATAATGCACCCGGGCCGTGATGTTTACTCTATTTAAGAGAACAAATTCTTCCGAAGCACCTGGGATTCACGCCTTCCCTGCACAAAAGGGAAAAGCTGGGAGATTGCGGGTCATTCTTATCTATTCCAGGCGCTGACTCCCTAACAGGCAATGATTCCATTGCGCCCCCACTGATGCCAATTAAGAAAGCTTCACTTTACAGCCGTTTCCAGTATAGATAAGCCCAACAAAAGAGTGGAATTCCTGCAACAAACATTGTGGAGTGACTATTATCTGCCAGACATGAGGCCCGGGGCTGAGCCCAGGAGACCAGCCATTAGCAGGGACAAGCAGGACACGCGCTTCTGAGCCCCTACTCTGCGCCACCTTCTGGTCTAGGGATTCATTTCCTCTCCACAGGCCCCCAGGCAGGCGCTGTGGCCATTGCTTATTAGTGTGTGTGTGTGGGGAAGAGGAAAATGTGCCCCAAGGTCACGCGTTCAGGAGAGGAAAGAAGCAGGATTCGAACCCAGGCATTGCGGCGAAGCCACCCACAGTCCCTGCTGGGGAGCCAGGCGCTCACTTAGTGGGGCAGTCAACAAACACACCCACCCCAAAGCAGGCCGGTCAAAGGAGGCAAGACCCACGGCAAGGGGGCAACTTGGCCTTCTTGTTGCCGGTGCCGTGTAGCGTGTTGCAAGTAAACAAAATCGAACCGCGGGATTCACTGTTGATCTCTCCTGGAGATGCAGGGGGGCGGGAGCCCCGGGATGGCTCATGTAAAGAGGTCCAGGGACCTAGGAGGCCTGGGGTGAAACCCAAGGGGTGAGAAGAGAATGAGATGGGCTATGGGGGAGGTGTTATGGTGGGGGTTGCGGGATTCCAGAAAGGGGGGTACGAAGCAGGTAAAGAGTCTGAGGTGGGAATAAGCTTGATGTTTTGGGGCTGAATGAAAATCCTGTGGAGCGAGGGAGGATTTAGAAACTGGTGAGGCCTTTGTCTCACCTTGGAGGGGGATGAAATGAGACCAGCTCTGTCATTTGCATATGACAGTGCCTGGGACTTCACAAGCACCCAATTAATATTCATTTATGTGATCATGACATCCTTCCACACCGTGTTCCACTGTCTTGGATTCCTCGTAGATTATCGAAAGGCTAAAGAGGAAGATTTTTCTTTTAAACTTTCCCCTTTAAAAATAAAAAGAGTTTGCGCTTCTGGGGTTCTGGAGACAGCCCATCAGCGCCATCGGGCTTCAGCCCAGCAAGAGGAGAAAGTTCTAGAGCTCTGCAGCGCAGCGCGGTGCCCGGGCCGACATCACGCACGGTGCCCTGCAGTGTGTGGCGAGGGCGGAGCTCAGACCAAGTGCTCTTTTGAACTGAACAGAACAAAATAAAACACAAAAGGGAACGGGCTCTTCAGGCCTGCAGGGAGGGGCTGAGGGCAGGAGCTCTGCCGCCCGCAGGGGCTGCCTCCGTGTGCACGGCCTCAGGCCTGCGCTGAACCTCAGGCCCGGGACAGGGGGTCTGTGCTGAGAAGAGGCTTTATTTTAAGACCTTCTGTCAGAGAAGGCCTTTGGAGCGAATTCAGCTGCTCGCCTGGGTTCCTGAAGGTCGAACAGCAGCTACATGATCTGCTGGATTTGGGGAAACATCTCACAAAGGAGGAGGAGGAGGAAAGAGAGAGGGATGGGAAGAGGCAGGAGGAGACCAGAAGGCTGGGAGAAGGTTCTGGAAGGATGGAATTAAAGGGAGATGAAAACCTGCCTCTTCAGCTCCTGTTGAAATTGTTCTTAAATCAAGCAGCGGTTTCCAGACAGGGCCGTGTAATTGATTATAAATGTTGGAATTTATTTCAATAAGCCCTGTCATTCCCGAGCAGCTGTTTTCCTTTCCGGCAAAGCAGCCGGCAGACGGCGGCGCGGGCCGCGGCCTGTCTTCCGTCTTTCCCTCTGACGAGGCGGTGTTGGTTTTCTGTGGGACGCCGTGGGCAGAGGCCCCTCTCCTCCCTTCGGCACAGGAAAGTGGGGGCGCTGCCTTCACGCCACCTGCCTTCGTGGGGTCTCAGACACCCTGGGGCAGCCCCTCCCTGGATCTGTGCTTGAGACCCAGCAGGAGGCGACAGCCAGGCTTCCCCCTGCACCCGCCTCAGGGAGCCATCTGCGTGCTCTCGGAGGAAGCCATTTCTTATTCTCGTAAAAGCAGTGAGACAAGGGAGGGGTGCTAGGGCAGGGCTGAGGCGCGGCTGTGCTTCTCCGGGGCCAGGTGAGGATTCCTGGTCTCTCTCACTTGGGGGTGACGACGCTGCCCCCGGAACTGCAGGGAGAGTCAGTCCCCAACGAGCCAGGGTGGCAGCACGGCGGCTGGCAAACAGTAGGCGCTCAATAATGGCCTCCTTCCCGCCTTTCGGGCTTGCGGGGGTCTCCCATGTACTGGCCGCCTGGCAGGCAGGGCCTTAAAGGGACTTGCTTGGCGTCCGGACCCCCACGAGGCTGACCGCCCCCTTCTTTCTCTAACCTCAACATGGGGCTGAGCGTGAGGCGGGAGGGGGCACTGCCAGGGCGCGGCCGTGGCCCGGGAGGGGCTGTGTGCCGGGCTGGCTCCTGGGGACACCACCGAGGACCAGGACCTTCCTGTGTGCTTTGGACCCAGCTCACTGAAGGCCTCGTCCAGGAGCAGGGAGCTCAGGGGAAGGGTCTTCCCACGTCTCCTCCTTCTCCCCGGATCCGGGCTCTGGCGGCCGAGGACACCTCTCCTCTGTGGCTCCCTGCTCCGGCCACACTGCCCGTGTTTTGACCGTGCCTTGTTACTTCGTGCCTCAGGGCCTTTGAACACGCTCTCTCTCTGCTGGGAGCCTCTCCTGCGGGCTTTGGCATGGCTGGTCCTTCTGGTTTCATGAAAAAAACCTTCCCCAGCCACTGTCGCTGCCCTCGCCCCAGCCCGCAGCTCTCAGGCGGTGCCTCATCTGTTTCTTTTCTTTTCCTTTTTTTACAGTTTTTCTTAAATGTTTATTATCTTAGTAACTCTTCATAGACAGTATGTTTTATTTATTTATTTTTAATAAATTTTATTTTTATATTCCCCATACAATTGCAATCCCCTTATTTTCCCTTATTTTGACCCCAATCCCTCCCCTCCCCGCCCCCCCACCCCCCATAGAGTGTCTCTGGTTCATAGTTTTTTGTTGATTTTGATTTTCACTTTCTTATATTCATTTTCCTGGTCCCTTATTTAAGTTTTCTAGATTCCTGCTATGAGTGAGACCATCCGGTATTTTTCTTCTTCTTTCTGGCTTATTTCGCTGAGCAGGATCCCTTCCAGCGCCATCCATGTTGCTGCAAATGGCATGTGTTTATCTTTTTTGATTGCTGAGTAATATTCCATGGTGTCTATGGACCACATCTTCTTGATCTGATTATTTTCTTATCCCCTGTGAAATGATCTCAGCCTGTTCTGGTGTGTGTGTTTGCTCCTAGCTCCCCCAGAATGTGAGCTGCACAGACCAGGGACCCTGCCTTGTGCGTGGCCTCGGCCAGGAGCCCGGCAGCCTACTGAGCGCAGGCGGCCCCGGCACTTAGCCTCTCGCTGACCCTTCTACACACCCCTGGCCTCCTTCCTCCGGGGAGCTCGAGTGTCTCTGGAGCCGTTTCTTCTTCCTTACGTCCAGATTTTCTGCTTTTAGAATGACTGTTGTTCACAGTTGAGTTTACCTTTTAGTTTCTTCAAAGGGATGATCCAGATGGCCTTCTCTGTGTGGGAGGTGAGCGTGGAGATGCCGGATGGACGAAGAGAAATAGCTGTTTGGGGTGGAGACGAGGAAACGGAGCCTCCAGGGACAGAGGGGGTTGGGGCAGGTGCCTCCCCCCATTTGTGCTGGGCTCCCCTTGCTGGGAGAACAGTCAGCTGAAGGCGAGGATGCGCTTACGTTTTTCAGATCAGTAAAATCTGGACTGAGCCTCAGAGGTCGTACAGAATTCCACACCCTCATTTTTTTAATGAGAAAATTGGCAAAGAGGGAGGAAATGTGGTCTATGAGAACCCATGCAAATTAGAGGACATCGGTGTGGCGGGTTCTGCTCTGAGGCTTACGCCTCACGTAATGCCCACCATGCGGCATGAGGTGGTGCTGGCCATCTCTTTGCGCTGGTGAAATAGCGAGGCTCGGAGAAGCCAAGCAACTGACTGGAAACGCGCAGCCTGGGGAGGACCTGCACATGGGTCTCCACGCTTCCTTCCCTCCACCTCGAGCGCTGGCACACATGTCCCCTCCCGTGGGGGTCTCTCGCAGGCCTCTGCCTTGCGTCGCCTGCTAGAATTTGCAGGTGCCGGAGGCCAAGCTGTTTTCCCTTGGCGGGCTCAGAGGACGCCCACGAAGTCCCGCAGCACTGCCAGCTCTGCCCTCGCGAGCCGGATAAACCGACATTCTGTGTCAAGGGCTCCGTGAGGTCGTTGCTTCCAGGGAAGAGAAAGTTCTGTGTCCCCCTCCAGCCACATGGACAGGGAGCCCAGAAGTGGGTGCAGCCATGCACTGCCTGGACCCTCAATGCTTTGCTTCTCTCCCCTCTCCAGCCGCGTGTAGGAAGCAGGGTTTTGTAGAGGCGGGTCCCCCGGGGTGTGCCCTGTGGGCCCAGCAGCACGGAGAAGCCCAGGCTCCCTTCCAGGAGGGACGATGCCTGAGGGCGAAGGGACCTCAGCTGCGGCACGGGAGGACCCAGGATGCGACAGGACTGCCCGGAGGCCACCTCCCCGCCCCACTCGCCTCCCGCCGGTGCCCCCGAGGGGCCTGGGTGACACTGGCAGGGACTGCGTGGGAGATGCCCGCACTGGTTGGCGCAGATCGATGCTCAGTGAAGGTTTCTGGGAGACGCCCGGTGCTGGTCATCGCTGCACCCAGCGTACTCATTGAGGCCTCCTGTTGCCCCCGGTGCCAGGTGTAGAACATGGCACGTGACTGGCTCCCCAGAGACAGAGCCCCTCTGCGCCCGCGTGCGTGGCCATCGAGAAGGGGGTTCTTGCCAAGTCATTCAGTTAAAGTTCTTGAGAGGAGCTCACTCTGGATTTCCTGGATGGGTCCGTCCTAACTCCAGACAGGGTCTTCATAAGAGGAGAAAGCGCAGACGGAAGAGAGAAGACGGGAGGAGGCGCCGTAGGAAGAAGGAGCGGAGGCGGGAGGCGAGTCCCAGCCACAGAGCGCCGGCAGCCGCCAGAGCTGGAGGCGGCTTTGGGAGGCCTGGCCCCGCGGTCGCCCTTCTGGCCCCTAGACCTGGGAGAGAATCGCGGCGTTCTAAGTCCCTCTGTGCTAATTTGTGATGACGGCCCTGGGGAAATGAACCTTCGTGCTCTCCATTTTACTGATGGGCAGATGCAGGCACAAAGCCTCCCACCTGGAAGCAACAGAGCCGGCCACTGCGGCCGGCCAGCCCGGCTCATAGGGAGAAACAGGATCATGAGTCAGCAGCCAGGAAGGCCAGGTGCAGAGGGCTGAGCAGTCGGCCAGGCCGCGTCTTCCTCCGATCACACCTTCCAGAAACATCGACCCGCTGATTGAGAGACACCCGGGGCTGGCGGGCTCTGAAGAGGGGTTGACGACTTACGGCCAGTGGACCAGGGATGACTTTCGCATTCTTAGGTAGCTGTGGTTGACAGTGACGATTTCACCTCTGCTCTCCAGGCTTACCAGTGTTTCCTACATGACCTTCCATAAAAGGGTGCAGTTCTAAGGAAGGAGGGTGCCAGTGCTTTCCATTCAAAGAGTCCTCCCTGATGCACCTGGACACATGGCATTAGTGCACCGTCCCCTGTACCCATACCTCCACCCACGTCCTCCGCCTCTTCATAGCCTTGGGGTTAACAACACCGTCTTTGGCATGTGGTGGGGATTAAATGAGGCGGGTGAGGGTGTGACCTGCAGCACAGGTGCTCACTGAGTAGGCTTCTGCACGTGTGTCTCCCTGCAGGCGTGGATTCACACCTCCACCTACGGCGCTGCCTCTACCTGTGCTCACATCTGTCAGCACATACCGTCCTCACACATCACTCTTGTGCCTGTACCTTTAGATATAGAACCATTTGGCTGTTTGCTTCCCCCACGCTAAGTCACGAGCTCGGCGAGATCGCGTAGGAGTTTGCTCAGGCTGCTGTCACAGACCAGGCGCTGAAGCGGCAGAAGCTTGGTTCTTAAGGTCTAGAGGCTGGAAACTAGAAATCAAGGCGTGGGCTGGCTGGCTGGCTTCTCCCGAGGCCTCCCTTCGCTCCTGTCTGCATCCAAATCTCCCCCTTTTACGAGGATACCAGCCACAGAGGGCTCGAGCCCACACTTTCGGCCTTTTGCAGCTTAATCACTTCTGTAAAGACTGTCTCCAAATAGTCACGTTTGAGGGACGGGGTTAGGACTTGCGCGTAGACTATTGTGATTCGGCTGTCACAGGGTGTCTGCCTTTTCTTCAGCGACTTTCCTCCCAGGGCCAAGCCTTGTGCCTTGCACATAGTAGGTGCTCAGTCCGTACTGGGAAGGCAGAGAAGCTCTGGGGAATTGGCCTTGGGGTATCCTGGGGAGGGTGCAGCTGCAGGGAGTGTGGGTGGCGGCTCCTGAGAGAACTGCCGCAGCAGGGGCAGGCGCAGAGGAGTGTGGTTTGGGGCTGGGGGCAGCGTAAACAGAACTGAGTGATTGGATGGCGAGGGTTGGGGAAGTGGGGATGTGGAATTGACTGGTTTAATGGCTCCGTGTGATCCCCTCGGGCCGCTGCACCCATGGCCGTGCGGCGAGGCGTGGCCTGCCCTGGACTCCCCAGCGAGGCTGTGCTCTGGCTGTGACAGTGCCCGCCTCGCGCCTGTCCTTCGCCCCCGGCCATCAGCGTCCCCCGCTTCCAGCGGGAGACTATTACTCGCTGCGAGTTCATCGCAAGCCACAAAGGGCCAAGCTGCTGGGCTGCGGAGAACCTGATTCTGGGAGAAGAGGAGCATGAAAGATGAATGCCGGCGTGGAGTTCAGCCCTCGGCGCAGAGGCGGGCGCCTGCTCGGCTGTCCCTGTCTCTCGTCCGGCCTGATCTCGCTCTCCCTGATCTCGCTGGCGTCTCCCGCTGACTCAGACATGTGGGGGCTGCGGGCTGGAGGTTAGCGGTGCCCCCAAAGCACACCCGCCTCGTGGGTTCTGCTGCTCCAGATGCTCAGACGACCGCTGTCGCCCTTATGTAAAGGGAGAGGGCTCCTCTCCCCCCGCCGGCACCCCGGCTGTGGTGCCCGCTCTCCCCACCTAATAAAATCCTCAGCGCGGAGCCTGCTGTGTAATTGGAGCCCGGCAGCCGGATCCCAGGCTCTCGCCCAGGCTGTGCCTCAGAAGCCTGGCGGAGGAGGGGATCAAACTTGGGGAAGTAATGATGTCTCCGGCAGCCGCTGACTCCCAGAGGTCAGACCCCAGAGGCTCCTGCTGCCTTCCCTGCAACCCCAGAAAGAAGTCTGGCTTATTTACCATTTTGGAAAGTTAGACTTTTCAAAGAGATGCCTCGGGCAAAACATCCTTCCTCTCCCGTCTCCCAGAAACGAATGACTCTTCTCAGAATGTCTTGACAGTGAGAGTTGCCCCGACAGCTGAGGGACGTGGCTGGGCCCAGGCCGGCGTGTGGCCAGCAGAACCGGGCGTGGCTGCTGCAGGCTTGGGGGGCTGGTTCCCCAATGCAACAAGTCTGACTTTCTGGAATAGAAGTGGGGAGGTAGGAAGGGTGCCCCAAGCTGGGAAGCCTCTGAGCTGGAAGCCAGATTCTGGGTAGGGGGTTAGTTTGAGGCTCCTGACAAATTTTTTTTTTTTTAAAGATTTATTTATTTATTTATACAAGCACTGGGTACAGTCAGAAGCGCGGGAGGGTGAGAGAATTCACCAGAGCCAGAGCGGGGAGCAGAGCAGGCAGGAGGACCGAAGGACACTGCTGAGGGGAGCAGCGGGCGGCAGGAGAGGTCTGCGCGCCATGTGGGACCCTCCTCCGGTGGCCGGGGAGCAGCCGGGGATCGAACTGGCGCTGCAGAGGCCGCGGGCAGCTTCGCAACCCAGCGCTCAACCGCTGCGCCACCGGGGAGGCCCGCTCCTGACAAATTTGGATTATCGCAGCCATTGAGGTCCTGAGGCCATCTGAGGTTTGAAAGAAAATGGATTCCTTGCACACACGGCCTCGCCTCAGATCCCTGGAATGATGAGCACAGGTCAGTTGTTCCAAGCTTTTCTCTTTGAGGGAAACGAGGCTCAGACTTGGGTCCTATCTGGGAGTCAACTCAAGTCTTTCTAACTCTACCACTGGCTTTGAGGCCCCCGGATGGGGAAGCGTGGGCTGGAGGCAGAGAGCGAGTCGGCAGTAGAGATGAGACTGTTCGTGGGCAGAGCAGTGGCTACACCTTCCTCCTAGGGCGAAGACACCAGAGAGGCTCTCATGACAGCCCTGACAACCACATCCACGAGCCCCTACTTTTCATAATCACCGGGTGAGTGGATCAGGGACAACGGCACATGTTTTCTGAAGGTGAGGAGATTAGTTTAAGGAGCTTATGAGACTCCGGCAAGATCAAAATGTTGGTAAATGGTGAAACTGCCCAATGCCCAGGAACCTATTACAACAGAAACTGAGGGCTCTGCAAGGCAGGAATCCCAGATGCCTCCAGAGAACCCCCATGCCCTGGTCCGTGGCTAGATGGTCGGAACCAATTCACGTTCTTACAGCCAGTTCCAGGGAGGATGGCAGCGAGCTGGGCAAGGCAGAGGAGGAGGTGTCCGGGATGCGACATCCTTCCTCACTCTCTCAGCATGCTGTAAATCCTCAACCCTCAGCTCCCGTGTCTCATGAAGTTGAGGGCACCAGCAGGGCGGTGGAACCAAGACAGCGGGCGGCTCCTCAGTGCTGCCTGCTCCATTGACTTTTCTCTTGGGCCCCATTACCAGGAGGCCACAGCCAACTGCTGAATGAAAGTGCTTCACCCGCAGACTCTGAACCAGTCAGCCACTGTGCTCTGTGTTCTAACAGAAACCAGCGTTCAGGTATATCCTAAAAATCTTCTGTTTTCAATTCCCTCGTTTCTCCAACGACTGCCCTGCCTCTTTTTACTACAATAGTGTATTCTACTCCCTACACCTTTTCACCATTGTGTCCTTGGCCTCAATAAGTAACCAGCTGAGTGATTTTAAACAACACACGCTCAGTTTCTGTGGTTCAGGAGTCTGGACCCAACTCAGATGGGCCCTCTGCTCATGGTTTCTCCAGGTTGCAATCCAGGGGTCTGCCGGGCTGTGTTCTCATCTGGGGGCTGGAATGGGGAAGGCCTGCTCCTCTGTTTATTCCCTGCTGGCAGAATCCATTCTTTTGAAGCTGTATGCTTGAGGCCCCTGGCTTCTTACTTGTTGACTGGACAACCTCTCTCAAGTCTTAGAAGATGTGAAGCAACTCTCTGCTGTGTGACCTCCGTAGGTGCTTAACTACATGCTGGATGCTTCTTCAAGGCCAGCAAGACAGTATCTCTTATCTCTCTGTCATCTAGTAATTCAAGTCTGAAATGAAAACCACACTCTAGAAGTGACAGCCTGTCTTCTTTGCCAGGCAAGATAACCTAATTCAGCCATTCTCTATTCTAGAAGTAAGTCACATCTGCAGTCGAGAGGCAGAGGTGAGAGTCGTACAAAGGCATGATGAGTGAGGGCCAAAGGGTGTCATACATCCTCACTCCATTAAACCTGTTCGTGTTAAAGTCACCAACCCTTTCGTGTTTGAGGATGAGATTTCTTTTTCTCTCATTTGTTGAAGACCTACTAAGTGCCAAGCACTTTGTACACATTAGGATCTTTAACCTGTGGAAACACCTAAGATAAATATTTGTTACCCATTCTCCCCCCACAATCCCAACCATTGGACAGGTGGGTATCTGAGACTTAAGGACCCAGTCACCAAGCCCAGACAATCTGATTTCACAGAACATAGTTAAACCATTATTTTGTGCTCACCTCAGTCTGTTCTTCCTAATTGACCTTTTAATATATACTTGACTTCCATTCAATATTTGATTTTTCTTAAAGCTTTCTTTCCTTGGCTTGATGAAGTCACTTTTCCCTGTTCCTTCTCCTTGGCTTGTTCTGCCGAGCCAGCCACTTCTCCCACTTTCCCATTTAATTCAATCCCATTTCTCACAACCCTCATGCATTGCTCTATCCCTTCCTCGCGCCTGAGAAAGTACATCCACACCGGTGGTTACAGTGCTGTGCTGTGACTCCCATAGCTGACTCCCAACCCAGATCCCTAAGCTGAGCCCCAAACCTATAGTTGAAGTGCTTTCTTGTCACCCTTACCTGTGTTTCTCTCAAATTGGAAAAACAAAAGGAGTGACTTATTTTTCCTTTGACTGCTAGCATTAGAAATTCAAGATTTCCTTGTGTCTGTGTCTTCTGGCTCAGCCCTCTATTCACTTGGTCCCCCACCATGGCAATTCAGCTTTTGATATGACCATCGGATGCTCTGGGGTGCAGGGAGATGAACAAGACGAGATTCTTGCTCTGGACCATGCACCAGACAAGCAGCAGTAGTGAGTTTCTAAAGGGCAGAAAACTATCCAGCCACCTCCACATCTTTGTGCTTAGCCCTATGCTGGGCACTACCCATGGTCAGGAAATGTTTCTGGGATGAAGGACTATTATTTCTTTTTTTTTTTAAGATTTATTTATTTATTTATTTTACACAAGAACTGGGGTACAGGTCAGATGTGCAGGAGGATGAGAGGATTCAACAGAGACAGAGCGGGGAACAGAACAGTCAGACTGACGAAATACACTGCTGAGGGGAGCAGTGGGCACGACAGGAGAGGTCTGCTTTGTCATGTGGGATTCTCACTGGCTGGCTGGGATTGAACCGGCGCTGCAGAGGCTGCAGACAGCTTTACAGCGAGGCGCTCAACTGCCTTCGCCACTAGGGGAGGCCCTATTATTTGTTTTTTAAAAATAACAGCATTCCTCCTAAAGATGTAATTATCTAGTTACATCAATGTCTTACCTTCCACCATCCAAAATGGTGAGCTCTTCAAAGACAGTGATTGCCTGTCATTAATCTCTTGGTACCGACTATGGTGTGTGGTCCCTGAGGTATGCTCAGTTGATCTTGGAATACTTGAGCCAACAAAAAATTTCCTCCCTTAGCTCAGGCTCCAACTATTGACAATATATCCTCCAGCCACCTGACTCTTCCAAGAGATAAAGGGCCCGCATGACGACTAGGTGGCAGCTTGCAGCTATGGGTGTTGTGTCAACAACACCACACTGGTGAAGAAACGGGAGTCGTGGAGCAGGCTGCACAATGCAGGATGCTGCTGAAGAGCCTTTTTATTATTAGAATAATCACACTGCGTCAGTTGTGTGGGGAAGGAAGACAAAAAGGAAAGGGGGTGGTGAGCCTAGAAAAAGTGCTCTGTCATGGATAGTTTCAGGGGTCTTGAGTCTGCCCCCCAGGCACTTCTCATCTGCTTGATGACTCGGTATTGGGATTGAGATCAAGCCCTAGTTCCCCAGCCATGGTTTCAGTCTTATCAACAAGGCGGTCCACCGATCAGCTCCCTGGTCCCTGTTATACATCAGTCAATGGCCCCCCGCCCCCCAGGCATTCCCGGTCATACCTCGCAATACACATGATGCACGCCCTTCCCAGAGTGATCAAACTTTCTGCTCCTGATCGATTTGAAAGGCACCTTGTAGGGTTGGGCTCCTATAACTGATTGGGCAGTTCTGATCTTGTATAGGAATGTAGAACTGTAGGTAACAAAAATAGTGGCTGAACCAGCTGCTTAGGATTAGTGGACCCACAAATGTTACTCTATCATTGCTGTGAAAAATTCAGGCCCTGTGGATAAAGTTGCCGGGATCAGCCTTGCTGTAGGTCCAGTCTGCTTCCTAGAGGTAAAGAGTGATCAGATTCAAAAGTACCATTTCAGAATTTGTGTTTTCACTTAAATTTGAACGTGCACATATAGAGTTGTGTATTTCATATGTATACAGCTTGCTTTATATATACAGTCCAAAGCACAGTGATTGGAATAGTTTACAACTTGCTTTTCCATTCCCAAAATATTTCGGAGGCATCTTTGCATGTCATTGGCGCCAGCTTTGTCACATTCTGTTACATGGCCGTAGAGCATGAAGGCTGATTTTATTTAACCAGCCTCTTCTCATGGATATTTACGTTGCTTTCAATCTTTGGAGTTGACCACATTTGTACATGCGCCTGGATTTATACTTACTGAGTTTCTTTCTAAGGTGAAACGTACAAGCTGATTTTCTGGGTCACAAATATGTATGTACTAAAGTGTTTGCACGTAATTTGAAGTAGCCCCCCAAATGGACTATTTTTACACCTCCTCTTCCCAGTAGTGTCTGAGAACACACTTTTCCCCCAACTCACCAACACTTGATATTGTCAAAGACCTGAAATAACTAACACCTGAGCGCTGTCCAAAGGCTGCTCTGGATAGGAGCTTCCCGAAATGTGGGCGTGTCCAGACCATCACCCCACCACGACCAGGTCCGGCTCCAACACCATCATGCTGTTGCAGGGCAGCCCCAACATGAAATGGGTTGGCCTGACTGTGGGTCCTCACCTGTGTGTTTAAAAGGGACTTAAAATGAGACTTAATTGTAGGTACACACAAAAAATTTAATAAAGCATTTATTTCTAAAAAGGGGAAATGGAGAAATGAATAATGTGGTGAATGTGTTTTACCAGTTTTGTTGAGCTGGAACCCCAACAGCATGTTGAGAGTCGGTGAAAAACCGAGGGCCTCCAAGGCCCACCTGTCTGGTTACATACCAAGTCTTGCTGTTTAGCTATATCCTTAGTGTTCAGTAATTTTTTTTTTGGTGGTGAGGGCATTATGGAATTTGTAGTCTTTGGTGTTTTGGAATTTTTTGGCCTGGGGTGGGGGTGGGGTCCATAAAACCATTTGTGGAGTTTGCTCAGGACATCCTTTCCCCAAACAAGGCGGGATACTGGCGTCATGGGTGTCAGGATGAGCTCTCTTCACACTTAGTTTGTCCTCCCAGACCTTGCTGATTTTATTCGCTACGGAGGTCAAGGGAAGGTGTGTGTTTATTGCACCTTTGCGAGAATGTCTGTGTTGCTGCCTATGCTCATGTTTCCCGAACCTATTGGTCTTTGTAATCATCAGAGAAGTTTAAAATAGAAACAGGTAATAACCCCGCTCATATTCCCAGATCCTGATCCAGGCACACAGACTCAGAACCTCAGAGATGGGTCAAAGGGATCTCGACTGTTAAAAGCTTCCCATGTGATTCTGATGCAGCTGGTTTGCAAACGAAATAGGTCTCCTGACCCCAGAAAGCCCAATGTCAGTTACAGCACATTAAATAACCCATGTGAAGCCGGAAGCTTTGCAGGCAGGAACACCTGAGTTCAGTTCCCCGGTCAGCCTCTGCCCACTTGGTGATCCTGGGCAAATCCCGACACATCTCCAAATCTGAAGCGATTGTCCCGAATAGTTGTGGTTGATGCCAGATGTGAAGCGCTGATTTATTTTCAGCCTTCAAATTAAAATAGAGTCAAAACAGAACAAACCAGGCCGTTCTCTCCTGTTTCCATGGTATCCCTACTGCAAACGGAGGCTCTGGAAAGTTATTCCCCCTGTCAGCCCACCATCTGCAGGATCTGAACCAGCATGAAAAAGCACTAAGGTCTCCAAGTAACAGATGTAGATTCAGATCTGCTGTGTGGAGAGGTGAGCGGCCCTGGAGACAGGCAGGGGTCCCTGAAAATGGGGACAAGGCTAGAGCATGCAACCTAAGACTTGGAGTCGATAGACCAAACCTCTAACCACATACGGCTTGGGTAGTGGAGACCACAATTTATCCATCTGTGAGATGGGACGTGAATGGGTACCCTGGGGTATGCGTGTCAGCAGTCAGGTGGGTAATTCACAGAACATGCAGTGTCTGGCCTAAAATGTGCTGTGGTTTATGTTAGGACCACACAGGGGTTGAGCCTTGACAACTGGGAATTAGTCGAAGGGAAAGGGAAAACAGCATGTCGCGTGGGCAGGCTGATTTGGGGGCAAGAGTTAGAACCGCGCTTAGAGTTTAGAGACTGATCCGATGGGTCTGGGAGGGCTGCTGCAACAAGGAGCATGGGCTAAGTGGCTTCAAACAACACACTTTGATTATCTTGCCATAATCTGCAAAGCTGCGACGGGTAGGGGGACATTCCTTCTGGAGTCCCAAGGTAGAATCTGTGTTCCTGTGTTTTTCTAGCTCCCAGTGGCTCCTGCCTTCCTTGGCTCGGGACCCACCTCTGTCTTTGGAGCCAGCCGCAGAGCAAAGATTACCTCCACGAGCTTCCTTGTCTCTCCCCTCTTTGTTCTTAGCCTTAATTGTGGTGAAGGCTTCATGGTGTGTGCGTACATCCAAGATCATCCAAGTCTAAACATTAACTATGTGCAATTCTTTATATATCAATTATGCTTCCACAAAGCTGTTAATTAAAAAAAATCCAGTAGTGCACTGTCTTTTCTTCTCTGTCTGACTCTCCTGCCTCCCTCTTTCATTTATAAGGCCCCTTGATGACATTGGGTCCATCTGGAGAATCAGGAACATCTCCCATCTCAAGGTCTTGAACTTAATCACCTTTGCCATGGAAGATGACGTAGTCATGGGCTAACCCAAGGGGAGTAGGGGCTTTGGACATGGGGGCTTGTTTGGGAGGCATTATTTTGTCTACCATAAGGATCAAAAATAGAAATGTGGGTTCTAGGAGATGCTAAGCATACGTCTAAGAGCTAAAGGTACGAAATTTTAAATTCTTTTAAGATTTGAACTTTCTTTTATCGATCTCCTAAAATTGTAGGTTATGAGATTTGAATGAAACTGAGTAATTTCTTTCTTTTTTAAAGATTTATTTTGTTTATTTATGCGTATAAGAACAGGAGTGCAGGCCAGAGACATGGGGGGGTGCAGTGAGAGGATTCACCAGCGACAGCGCCGCAGAACAGGCAGATCAACTGAAATACACTGCTGAGGGGAGCAGCGGGGAGACAGGAGAGGTCTGCTGCGCCATGTGGGTCAGCTCCCTGGCCGGGGATCGAACTGGTGCTGCAGTGGCTGCTGATAGCTTCATAGTGCTGAGAGTTTAACCCCTTGTGCCACCAGAGAGGCCCACAAGTGAGTAATTTCTTATTTGTTTTTGTTGGCCTCGTTTATTTGACGAGCATTTGTTAAATCCCTATTACGTTTCAGACACTGAGCTCTGCACCCAGGACCTCACAGCTCACATGAGTGTGGGTGCAACAGTGTGGAGACGGAGGAAGTTGAACACCTGGCATCTAAACAGGGGTGGTTTATTTGGGGGTGAGTTGGGGTTTGACAAAAAGTTTTCAGTACAGATAAAATTTTAGCTGAACCCTGAAGGATGACAAGGAAATCATTTTTTCAGGAAAAACAAAGGGACAGATAGACACAGTGCCCCGCACCACGCCCCCCAGGACTGTTGGCTCCCCACATCTCCACCTGGACCCACGCTCCCCTGCCAAAAACACATGTACCCCAAAGGAAGAAAATCAGCGCCCCCAGTCTCAGAAACCCTTGCTCCTGCCACTGTGCTCAATCCAATTAATGTTTCTTGAACCCTAGGCTTGGAGATTCGCCTCCAAAGTGTCCACAGCAATGTGGCTTTGCAGATGGAAAAATCAATAAAAGTGCCGCCTTCCTGCTGCCGACAGGGCAGGGCCGAGGGCAGAGGCTATGGTTTCTTCTCCGTGAGCCAGATCAAGGGGCCTTTGGTGTTTGTGATGGTTTATGACTGCGAGCTCTGGACTCAGTGGTCTGTGTTTGAACCCTTACCCTCCACTTCACAGTTGTGTTCCTGGGGCCCCTGGTTTCATCGCTCCGTGCTTCAGTTTCCTGGCCCCTAAAAGACAATGACGGGATGGCCATCACTGGGCCGTTGATGAGGGTTTGCTGAGTCCTACTGTGTCCAGCATTTAGAACGAGAGGCCCACAAAGTAATACAACTCAACACTCGCTGGCACCACTACTGGCTGCCATTTCTGCCACAATGGCGGCGTTCAGAAACTGGGACCGAATGAAGCTGATGTGGGTTTGCTGGTAGAGGATGCCCACGGAAACCCCGCATGGCCTCCTCTTCATCTTACAGCCATGGACGGAGACTCGGGATGGCTCATCGGAGGTCATAGGCGGAATGGATCCTGCCCCATCTTACAGCTGGAAGGTGTGGCCTGGACTTTCAGTCCACAAGATCTGGTCCAAAAAAGAGTTGGGGGAAGGAGTTGGGGTGTTGCTGAGGACTTGGGGGATGGGGTTCTCCATACACTCCCATGGCAGGCACCAGATTTAATCCATTCTGTCCGTATTAATGAGCCCACAGGAACCTGCACTCCCCACAGCAGTGAGTAGGAGAAGCCAGCCCAGGTGCTTCCCCAAGGCCCGCATCCACCTTAAGGAAAAGCACTTGAACCTGAGAGAGACTGCTTTTCAGCGCCCCAGATGGCTTGAAGGAGAAAATAGGGAACACTGAGAAAAGCACAAGTAGCGCTTGGAGCATGGCTGCATGGAAGGTCAGGCACGGATGCCCTTGCTGCTCGGGGCAGGACGCGGGGAGGTGACCACTCCTTCCCCAGCAATGTCCTGCCATTCCCCACCCAGGATCCTAGTTTCTGGGTTCAGAGAGAAGGGCACTTTCACCCCCCACTCCCCACATTTTTCTGACTGATAGCCACAGAAAGCTCTAGAAGCTTTATTTTTCAAGGACAGAGGCAACCCCAAATCCCCCAAGGGAGGGTCTTCAGAAGAAAAAAATGAGAATCCCACTTTGGGCATGTGTTTTCAGATCCCAGGAAGACCCTGGACTGCCCGATTCGCCTTCTCTCTCCAAGCAGCATCATGCCACCTTGGTATCTTAAGCTCCCGAAAAGTTTAAATGTTTTATGCAGCCACCAAGTGCTTAACCACACTGCATTGTTTGGTAGCTCTGTGACCAAGTCTGGTTTTGTGTGCCCCGCTTGGAGCACATGAGCCAGAATGACCAACCCCAGGGCTCCAACCCTAGGTCAGAGTGTCCCCACTCCAGGTCAATGACAGCATCCCAACCCCAGGCCCCTGGTGTGGGGGGAGAGAGCCTCAGCCCCCTGGCCAATCAGAGCACCCCACCCCAGGCCACAATAAATGGACAAATGAGGGGACACTGTCATTAGGTCAATGGAATCTTGTCCCAGACAAGATATGTGGACAGTGAATAATAGCGTGTTCTCTCTCTCTCTCTCTCTCTGTGTGTGTGTGCTGGGATTGATAACCTGGGGGACTATGGATCTGGGGATTCTGGTGTGAACTCCCCAGCACGTGGCACCACTTTGCTGAAGAACGAGCTGAGGCAAGATGAAAGATTGGAAGAAAATGCCCTGGTGGCTTGAGTTGCCATTCTGGCCGCTGGAGCCTGGCATCCAGAAGCGATTCCTCATGTCGTACGGTGACCCCAGTGTCTTTTCAGGCCGGGCAAACCCATTTCTTCTCTAGGTTAACTAGAATTTTTGTCCTTTGCCACCACAAGGCTCATGGTAAGCATCCTGGCTGATCGGGCGGGGGTGACGAACTCTGCTAATCTCTGCGTTCCCACAGCCTCCACTTTCTGTGGTCCCTGAACGTGGCCCAGTGCTATCCTTGATCTGACAAAGTCCAACTCAACCTTCAGTTCTCTCCTTGCTATGAACTCCTCTAATGTGGGTGGGGCCCCCTTCTGTCCCCCTCAGCATGCTAGGCTGGTCTTCAACACAAAGTACAGCTTCTTTGCTTCCTTTACTTTATGCTACATGACATTGCAAAACCTGTGAAGGTGGGGAGTTCTTAGTTCATCGCTGCATCCCTAGAACCGAGTGTCAAGTGTGGAGTGAATGGAGCTCAGGGCACACCCCTGTGCAGGGCTGAGCAGCTGTCGGAGAAAAGACAGGAGAGAATGGCCATCGGCAGAGCATCTGCTTGTGTCTGGAGTAACAGTAGATACTCGACAATTGCTAGTTTCTCACCCCCCTCCCGTTTATGGATATATGTGTTAGGCACAACGTTATATAGTAGAGGGTGTTGTCTCCATTCTATAGATAAGAGGAGACTTAAAGAAATTAAGCCTCTTGTCTAGGTTGCATCTTCTATCTTGTGTAGAAGATCCAGAATTTGAACTCAATTTCTTTCTTTCCATTTTTTTTTTTTTATTTGCCATTCAGTGGAATATCGACTGAGAAGACACGGTCTGTGTATTCAAGGAACTCAAAGTTTCGTAGAAGAAACAAGCATGTCAGCACAAACCAGGTCACATAACACGAGTCAACACAAAGCCCCCAGATCACTTGAGGTCTACGTCAAGTGATCAGAGAGCCTGAGTTGAGAGACATTCTACCCCAGACTTGGATTTGTTTTGCTTTCTAAGTGAGAACTGTATCTTGGAAGACTTGCCTACTAGAAGTCCCTAAGCGGGGATGGACACATTAAAGTGAGGTGTTCCCTTACAAGAATAGACATTAGGTGGGAAAGTTGTAGAAAGCATGTGAGAGCTCTTCCACCCTGAAAGTTGATGATAAATTAACTGTGGTTTGTTTGACTCTAGACCAAAATATTAGGCATTAAGCCTAAAGAGAAGGCAGAATGTTGCATGGACTTCTTGGTGGTCACTCCAGGGCGCTGAGGCATTCAGGATATGTGTGTCCTGGAGGATAAGGTGGATCCATCTGTTGAGTGGAACATGGTCTTGAGCTTCTGGGGTGGGCTTGCAGAAGAAAGCAGTCATACCCAGGCTGCAAGGCTTGCTTGGGAGACCTGGGAACTTTGTGACTTGTGGTAGTCTCTTAATATGCCCCGCAGCTCTGCGATGGAGGACTCATTTGCTGCTAATGGCGTGTTGCTTAAGCTCCTCTTGACTCTCTGGGAGCTAATCTAGCATGTCTGGCAGTCTATTAGAGGTGTTTGTGTGTGTTGATTTGCATGGTTGACAGAGACAAGAAAATGGGGTGACAAGAGAGCCCTACTTGAGGAAGGGAGGGAGTTCTTAGCCCAGCTGCTGGGTAAAGAACAACTTCTCAAAAGTCCCATAACACCATGGGGCTATCTACTCTGGTGCAGTTTGCCTTCTGTGTTTGGTCCCATCTGACCTTCCAGGTTTTGCCAGAATCATCTTTATTTGATGAGTGAGGAAATGTAGACCAAGAAATACACTCATAGAGAAGACTACAAGAAGATTGGGTGCAATTCTATAGGAATTCTAGGGCCAATTAGAGATTTTGAATTTCCTGTGCAATGCAACTGGGAGCTGTTGATGAATCTTGAGCAAGGGGTTGACAGAGGATGGCTCTGCCTTCCAAGTGGCCATGACATGGGCCATGACATGGGGAAGGTGTGAAACCAGAGAGACAGTGAAAGAGCTACTTCTTATTCCACACGGTGCAAGAGAGTAGTTTGGATTAGCACAATTGCAGTGAAGGGGATATTCTTCCTTATGGAACTTATGGAATATTCTTCCCAACCGAAGAGGGCTCCATTGTGCCAACGCCGGAGGCATTAAGTGGTCAGCGAGGACCCTGAGAAAGGTCAGCCTCTGGTGGTTGCACAGTCAGAGTGGATTTCTGCTTGAGTCTCCTGGGTGAGCAGCACAGGGACTTCCCCATTCCAGGAGGTGCTTCTCTGTTAGGGTTTCTCCCAGCCAAGAGCGACGGTAGGAGATTGACCACATGCAAATGTCCCGTTTCTTCTCCAGCGGCCTACAGACCCCAAGTCCTTTCTAGAACAGGAAGAACATGTTCAGAAGAAGCCATGACAACTGGGGAGGCCCATCCAGGAAGACTCAACTGCAGGTCAACATGCTTATCTAGATACTCACGGGCAACGTGTGACTTCATCTTTGGAGCTTGCTCTGATTCGGGGGCCCAACAAGCCGAAGCTCAGTGATGTCAAGACTTTGCCTTTACACGTTATGCCGGTAAGTGCAGAGTTAAGACCTGTACGCATCCAAACCACAAGTAGCTACTATCCCAACATGCTATGATATGCTGGAGGCCAGGAGTTCTGAAATGGGGAAGTGTGTGGGTGCAGATGGTGGGACATCTTGGGGACATTCAGGACACTAGACCCCATATCAGCCCCCCCCGACTCCCAACTGGGTCCCAACTCAGGTTCAGGCTGCATTTACTGAAGAGACCCAACGGGGGTTCAGAACCAGCACATTCCCCATCAACGTTAATGTGCATTAATATGGACAGGGAGTTGGGGAGTCTCTTGGATACACAAAGGAGGAAAGAAAGAATGATTTTATCAGGAGTTCCCTTGATTTCAGAATCTCTTGGCAAAAGCATTGCTGAAGGTTTGCTTGAAGCCTTCCCTGGGACAAGGGCAGTTGGGGTTTCACTGAGCCCCAGAAGAAGGCGCGAGCAGGATGCTGAGGGCCGGGCGGTCTCGGAGGAGAACACGGCCGGCTGTGAGCGGAGCTCGGTGGATCTCCGGCCAGGCCCCTGCCACGCTGGCTGCCTCCCCTCTCCCCGGAATTACAGGTAATAAGGTAGAGCTGATGTTAATGGTTTATGACACGAATTCATTTTGAGAACTATATGCTTCACCCATCGCTTTTATTTTTCAATTTGGATCTGTTGGGTATTAATAGCTTTGGGCTGTGTTTTCCATTTTAATCTTGCGTTTTCTCATTTCCAAGTAGATTCCTTCTTTCAATTTACACAAACATTAAACCTCCATTTCCTGCAGCCCACACTCCTCTCTCTCTCTCTCTCCCCCTTGTGATGAGCTTCTCTTTCATGGCAGCACTTTCCTAGACCAGGTCTACCTTCCTACCCCGCTGCCCACCGCGCCTTAGGCTGCACCCCAGCTTGCTGACTTTCGCAGAGACACCAGGGCACTGGGGGCTGCAGGAGGAGCCGCAACTCAATCCCCGCGTCTCTGCAGTGACGTCCATCACGGGCCGCGCAGGACCAGGCTGGGCTGCTCGCTCTGGAGGCGGCGTGGCCCCGGGCAAGACACCGACGCTTCTCCCCTTTCTGCTCGGCTCTTCTTAGCATGGGGCCCTGCCCGTCCCTTTGTTCTTCAGGAAGGCTGGGAGGACCCACGGCTGCACTCACAGGGAGGACGTTGCTCCTCAGTGGTTTCTTTTCATGGCCAGCATGTTTCCCTCAGACGCTCCCCTTTTGCTCCACCTGGGCCCCTTGCCTAAACCAGCCATGGTATGAGGTGACCTTGACTGGACAAATCCTAATTCATTGCCTGCCTTCCTGAGCAGCTGTGGACAGACAGATCTGTGAGCCTGAGCGGGGGGGGATGGTCGCCCCTCCAGCAGGGGCTGCTGCTCACGCAGAGCCTCTCCCGCCTCTGCCTTTGCTCGTGCTGGGCCTTGCTGCTGCCTCTTCTTCCACCACCCTTGACCTCGAGTGCCGGCGGCGCCTAGTCCGGCTTCCACCTTTCTGGGTGGGCCTGGTTTTGTGGCTTCTCTCTTGCAATTCCACAGAGCCCCGGGCGCAGGCACGCACCCTATCTCCAATGTCATCCTTGTAAGCAGCAGCTTGTCCACCCAGACTGAGTTCTCGCAGGCAACGGCCGGGTCGTGTCACTCTGTCACCACAGAGGCTGGCACAGAGAAGTGCTTATAGGGACCAGTGGCTCCAAGGCGGAGGTGGGGGACGGAGAGCTTGTGAGATGATGCCCTTGGCTGGTCCCTGCCGTGCAACACCGCCCCCCACCCCCCGACTCGAGCATTAGGCAACAGCAACAGAGGCCACGTTCAGTTCCCCAAACAGGCCAAGCTCTCCAGGCCCAAGAGTCTTAGAACATTTCTGCACCAGCCACCTGCACAGCCTTCTCGAGGCTTCTGCTCAGCCATTTCCTTGGCAAACTTCTTCCCTCTTTAAAAAGAACCCTCTCCTAAAAATGTTTGTCATCACTTATTAGCAGGAAAATGCAAATCAAATCCACCATGAGATGCCAGCTCACACCCCACGAGCATGGCCTGTGTGGAAAAGACTGGAAGCAACGGTGTTCATGAAGGTGTGGAGGGAAGGGGGCCTCGCGCTGTGGTGGGGATGCAGACGGGCCAGCCCATACGGGAAACTGCGCAGGTCTCTGAAAACATTGCAGACAGCGCTGCTATGTGGCAGCACCTCCACTCCTGGTGGCCCCCCCGGAGAATGCAAAGTCACAAATCTCAGTGTTCACTGCAGCGCTGGTTGCAAGAGCCAAGTGATGAAGACAACCTAAGCCCCAGAACAGAGGAGCGATGGGGAGACATGGCCCGGACACATGGCAGCGTATACACAGCTATAGAAAAGGTGGGGCTCATGCCAATTGTGACCACGTGGTTGGAACTGGAAGGGATGAAGCTCAGCAAAGTAAGTTGGAAGAAGGACAAATACTGGATGATTTCACTCATGTGGCGAAGAAAAAAGAGCAAAGGACCAGACAAAAACAAGCCAAAACAAACCCCTGAAATCGGCAGCAGAACTGAGGCTCCCAAAGGCGGGGTGCTCAGTGTGGGAGATTATTGGGGCCATGATGGTGGGTATGGTAACGCGCACTCCAAGAGGTGTGGACCTGCACCCCTAAGATGCAGGCACTGCACCCCTAAGATGCAGGCAGCACTGTAAGCCAGCGTTACTCAACGGTAACACTTTTATTATGTTGATAGACATAATAAAAAAAATAAAAAGAATTGGCTCCCGCATGACCAGCCTTTTCTGGAACCCCCTCCTAAATCGGGACCCATTTTCGGTGGTGGCCCTGTTGCACTCTGCGTGCACTTCCATTAATGAAGGACAAGGTTTGAAGTCTTTCCGTGCACTGGTTCAGATGAGAATCTGATATAAGGAAAACCACTGCTAAGGTTTTGAGGAGTGAACGGGGTAGAGCAGTTGTGACAGTTGTAACACAGAACACAAAATCAAGCATTCCATGCATGGTGGGGGGATTCTAGGGGGAGGAGGGAAAGGAAGGTGGCATGGGGTTGGCTGCAGCGGCACACAGATCCCCCCGTCATGCACGTCTGGCTGTGTTCTTCCTTCCCTAATGCACTATGGGCTCCCGCACGTAAGGACCATGTCTCGTCCATCACCAGCTCCAAGATGGGGCCCCAGTTTGGTGTTCAGATGGCTGGGGACTGAGTGAGTGAACGTGGAGTTACCTTCTTGGAGGAAGGCATCCGCTCCATCTCCTGGAAAAAGCAACAAGGCCTCAGAGGATAGAAGCTGGACAGAAATGATTCAGTGATTCAAACGAGTTCATTTCTCATCCACCCAACGACAGAGACCAGTGCAAATAATTACCTTTGTAAACATCCTCTCTGCTGGCTTGGAGCAGACTAAAAATCAGAGGATCCGGATTCTAAGACTTCTTTTGCAATTGACTGCAAGCGTCCTTGGGTAAACTCCAGAGGCAAGGTTTTAGCTTCCCAGTCCGGAAACATGCAGGAGGGCTGGAACAGTAGCTAAGGTTTTTAGCATTTCAGACATCTTACAAGTAAATAAGCGGGAGAATAAAAATGAGACATTTTGTGCCTTCAAGGACTCCAGAATCTGCCTGAGGACAGAGAGATGTGAAAGGATCATGATTAATTGCAATCCGCACCAGAAAGGCGGGTCGCTGCCTGGACCTGGGAGAAATGGGGAGCCAAAGACCCCGCGTCCAGACAGACCTGGCGTCTTGTCTCCACCCGGTCACTTGCAAGTCAGGGCTCTTCACCGAGCTAATGAAATTCTCCAAGCCTCAGTGTTTTCATCTGTAAAATGGGGAGACAGAACACACTCCGTAGGGTGGTTATGAGAGTGATTGTTCTTGGAGAGAGGAGTCCCCGCTGGCGACTCTTGTCAGGCAGTGGCACTTGAGATGAAAGCAAAAGGATGGATATTGCTCAACAGTCTCATTTCGATCACAAAACAACTCTCTAAGGCAAGGGCTATGATTTGTCCTCGTTTTACCAATTAGAGGCCAAGGCCTGGAGAAGTCAGGTCACTTGCCCAAGGTCACACAGCCAAGGTCACACAGCCAGGCTGAGCTGAGATGGAGACCCATATAGACCTGTCCCAGCACCCGTGGGAGCTTGTGAAAGGCCTTGGGTACGAGGTTAACATCTTGGGACGATCCGTTGATGTGACTTGGCGGCCTTTAAAGGACAGCGGAGGTGGTCCAGGCCCACAGCTGTCCGAGTGGAGGAAGGGTAGCTCCGTCCTGCCGCTTACGCTCCCCTGCTAGATGCCTCCACAGGGCCTAGGTTGCCTGATGGCTGAGTCACGGCTCTCAGGATCCTGGCTGGCAAATTGGAGACACCATTAATTGGATGCTGAACAAGCCGGGCCCGCTGCACAATGGCTGCAGCGGAAGAGTTATAGCTGTTTACTGTAACACACAGACAGTCCCATTAACAAGAATGATGGGAGGCTGCTCCGTGGCATTACTCTTAGCAAAAGACTTGACAAATATGCTTTGTAAATGAAGGCGCTCCAACAGAGAAAACACAGAAGGCTCCTCCGCCCCTCCCTCGCCGCCCCTCCCTCTCCGGGGAGACTTTGCATGTTGAATCCCTTATACATTATTCAAGGCTCCGGATTCTGATGACGTTCATCAATTGTGGTGCCCGTGGCAGGGAGAAGCTTGTATCAACTGACAAATGTAGACAAAGCAGGCTGCTTAACCCGGGAACAGTGGGTCAGGGAACAAACAGGGGAATTGATTGTGCCGCCATATTTCTGCGGGAGGCAGGAGGGAACGGGCCCTCACATCACAGCGTTATCACCGACGGCGGCGGCCTCGTGAATGGAGCTGCGTGGCCCGCCTGGAGGGTGCTGTGAGCATTTGTTCTAGGCTGGGGTTTGTCTGATGAGGGGGGTCTGAGGCGTCTGGAGGATGAGGGTCTTCGGAAGCCCAGCCTCAGGCCTTGGAGGTGGCATCTGCTGAGTGGATAGTGAGGGGGCGGCCTGACCTCATGGCCAGTGGACTGGGGTGGCCAGCGGACACTCATGGATCCCTGCGGGGGTGCACCAGGCCGTGTCTTTCATTGATGGCGAGAGGGTGTCATGGTCGTGGGTCTGGGCTTCGGCACTGGTGGTATGAGATCCTGCTATCCTGGTCCGTCATGGGCTAGTTTGGGGCCAGGGTAGTGGACTGAGCCCCCAGCACCTCTCCTGGAAAATGGGCTAATGACAGCCTCTCTTCCTGTGTCCCGGGAGGGTGTCGGGACGGCTGAGTCAGTGGGGGGGCCTCAGAGCACGTGCAGCTGATTGGCTGGTGTCCTGTGACGTCGTGAGTGGCCACCCCTGGGGGCTTTAAGCAGGTGTCACTTGAGTCTCTGGGGTGACGCTGGGGGCAGGAATGGAAAGTTTCGAGGCTTGCTGTGGAGTCCTGGGCCTGCCAGTTGGCTCTTCGGGGGACCTCATTAAGCCTTGCGGTCTCTGAGGCTTCGTTTCCCCTCCTGTCAAATGGAGAAATGGAAAGCTGATGTCTGCAAAACTCAGGCTCGGTGTCTCCCCTTGGCAAGGCCATCGGAGTCGGCGAGGAATGGGGGCTCGCTGAGAGCCCACGCGGCATGGAGAGCTGTGATGAGGACTCTGGGGCAGAAGCCGGGGCTCTCCCCAGAAGGGATTAAGTCCCTTCGATCCTCTTATTCAAACCCCACAACCTTTCCTTGCCCACATTTCCCAAAGGCCACAAGCCCCAAAGGTTCTCATAGAAAAAAAGGGGGACCAGGGGAGTGGATTCTGGGTCCAATCAGAAGCCGCTGTCCCACCCCCGCCTGCCCGTGGAGCCGCATCCCCAGGGCCCGGGGGCTCCCCTTGAGCTGGCTCAGAGGGTGCTTTTCAGGAGGCTTTGCTGCTTCCCGAACCCTTCCCCGGGGCGCGGAGAACACGCTCTTTGGGCCCGGCTCTGTGACATCACATCGCACTGTAAATTGGATGGTGCTCACGTGAAAGAGAAGAACAACCCACAGGAAATTAGCTGTATAATTTACTGCACCTCGATTGTTCAACCTGTTATCATCTCAACATCTGATCAATATTACAAAATTATTAATGAGATATTTTATACTTTCCTCTGTGCTAGATCTTCAAAGTCCAGTGTGGATTCAGCACGGATGGCAGCTTCAGATGGATGTGCAGGTCTGGACGGGGACCTCATACCTGGCGTCCCCCTAACCAGAAAGGCACCCCTCTCCTCTCTGTGACCCCCCATCACACCATCCTGTTCGCCTCCACGGCGTATCACCATCTGCTGGTTTCGCTATTGGAGTCTGTTTATTTTTGCTTTTAGTGTCTGGCTCCCCAAGCAGAATGTAGGTCCCCGGCACACAGGACACAGGGGCTGGGTGGGACACGGGGGTGCCCAGAGCACCCGGTGACGCATGGAACAGGGAGAGCATGGGCGTCGGTATCCAAGGCTGCCAGACTCCAAGGACCAGCAGGAAAGGCCATGTGGGGACCCAGCACACCATCCAGTACGTCTTTTGCACACACCCCCACTTTCCCCATTCTGGTGATTTGTACAGTGGGGTGCCCTCTGTCCCATCTTCATTTATTCCCTTTCTGGCGACTGATGACTTGGTGCTATCCTAAGACCTTCCGGGCAGGTACTTAAAGAAAGATCCAGGGTCTGTGAGTATCTGTTCCTCATCTATGCTAATTTGCCCGTTCTTCTGTAATTTGTAAGGTGGCAAAGCCCTGACATACTGTCGCGGTCTGGGGAGCCAGGACTGTTTATCAGCTGCTGCCTGCTGCAGCCATTGAATAATTCTTGGCCGCCTGTAAGCAGCAGCCTACCAGATGCATTAAATCTGACGGGTACAGCCATTCGCCGTACCGATGAACTTGGCACCGCATCCTGGGACGCGGGATTCTACATAGTCGGGATTCCTGGCGTCCCTCTGAAGCCCTCACCCCTGATGAAAGGGAGGATGCACGTGCTCAGGGGCTGGGGAGCCCTGCAGGTCGGAGCCCATGTTAGAGACCCATCTATTGTTATTGCAAGGAGCCTGCTGTCCTGACACATACGACATGCCCCCGTCTCGGGGCTCCCTGCGAGCCTACAGCCCTGGATCTCACATCTGTCTCTGACGTCGGACCCTGAACCCCTCGTGGGCTGGAGTTCATCCTTGTTTGTCTCTGTCACTCCAGCTTCTAGCCCAGGGCCTGACACATAGTGTATGTTTGTTGACAGAATAAATGACCCAGGCGAGCCTCTAACCTATCCATCCTCAAAGCTCTTGATGGAGCATCTGCTGATGCTGACTTCTGTTCCGGGCACCTGAGATGTGTCCCCTGCCCTCCTGGAACTCACCTGCCAGCGAGTTCCATTCATTTTGTCAACTTTGGTTGTTTCCCCGAAGACCACCGCAAGCGTGTTTTGTTCCCGTGAATGTCAGAAACAGCCTGCGATCATTTAACACAGCGGGAAGAGCTCTGCCGGGCAGGCTCTCGCCCCGGGGTCAGCTCCTGGCTCTGTCACTTGCGCTTGGGTCTGTGAAGGCAGATCCTGGTGTCATCACCTGACAGGGAGGCTGGGGACAGGAGCTGGTGCCTGCCACTGCAGAGCAGGTTCCTGGCTGGACGGCAGCTCAGGCTGTGCGTGGTTGCCACCTGGGAGGGCTGTGTTTGGCTGGACACCCAAGAGTGAGTTTGGGGCTGGGCTAAAGGGGCCCACCCCAGCCTGGGGGGAAACTTCCAGAGGCGGGAGTTGCTGTGTGGGTCTGGGATGAGGGTGGGAGGGGCTGAGGAGGCCTGGGGGCAGCAGCTGCACACTTGCTGGCGGGAAGCGAGGGACACTTAGATGCCAGGACTTGGCAGAATGGCCTAGAATGGCCTAGAAGCAGGACAGTGGGCTGCTGCGAGCAGGGCCCAGGAGGAACCGCCGTCTGCATGCCCCAGGAGCACCCGCTTCAGTCCAGTGGGAAGGCCGAGGGGCATGGCCCTCCCAACCCTCCCCGCCCCTGCCAGGAGCCACCATCTCCCCAGAGCATGTGAGTTTCTGAACTGGGGTGGGCTCAGAGGGGTTCCCCCAGCCTTAGGGGGAGCAGAGGACTCTGAGTGACAGTGGCACAGAATGTTCCAGAGCATCCCGCACCCTTCGGCACTTGCTCTCTGGGGCAGGTTTATGCGACTACTATCCTGGCTTTGTCATTGATGGGTAAATTTGGGGGGGGGGGTCACTCAACTGCAGCCTCTGCTTCCCCATCTGTAAAATGGGATGATATTGATAGCCATTAGACAGTGTTTTTGTGAAACACTTAGGCCAGGGAATGGTATCCATGGGGACCGCCCAATAAATCCTTCCCCCCAATCTCTGGGGACCTCCCAGTATTTTGGGGTTTAAGCCCGTGAGTCTGGTTACCATGGGCATGCAGAGTTTCTTCAGAGAGGTGCAGGTTGAAGTGAAAATATCTTTATCTTACTGATAGTGGTGCCTGCTTGTAGAATAACCTGGTTGTGTTATTGGGGGGCAAGGCAAAGAAAAGAAAAATCAGGAAAATAATGAAAAAAAAATCCTCTATTTAAAAAAAAAGTCATTGTACGTCTCTGTTTTTATATACCGTTTATTATTTGGTGCCACACACTTGCTAATAGCTTCAGCCAAATTAGAATCGCAAGTGATATGCGTGTGGGTGGTCTTTTTATCAAATTATTTTTTGAAACATCCAAACAATCATATTTTAGGGAATGAAAAAAATGTGCATGTGTGAAACATTCTCAGGAAGCAATCGCAACAGAAAGGAATAAACTGATGCTTTTTTTTTAATTAAGAGAAAAGAGTAAAGACATTTTTCAAAAAGTAAACCTGACACCTTAAAATAAAATGGGATGATAAAACGCTTTGCTGGCAAAGTTGCAATTTCTCCGCTGGAGTTTGGATCTGGCTTTTATTATTAAGGCTGGTGCTGAAGCTGGCATTTTGACAGGGACATAAAGCGTTTGTCACTATCGGGAAAAGAGAAAGCTGTTGAATGACATCTTGGGAGAAATGTACACATTTTGGGTCTAAGAGCTCTTTCTCCTTACAGGAAAACTCCACCAGCAAATGACGGATTGGCCACCTTGAGCTCCAAGCCCGCCTGGCTGTTTAAGTGAAAGCAGAATTAACAGGGCTCCCCGCTGCCCCTTCTTTACCCTTTGGGGAGGAAATCCCAGCCGGGGCTTCTTGGAGGTGGCATCCCGGGAGGGGTGTGGACATGTCCCCCACGGGAGAAGGAGGCTGCCGCCTCCCAGCCCTGCTCATTTATGTAGATAACTCAGGACTATGGCAAAGAGCTCAGGAATGTCACCCGAGACCTGAGTTTTTCTAGCTTTCCTGCCTCATCCCTCACTTACCTTTGTGTGACACGTGGGGCTAGTGACTCCCCATTCCTGGCTACTGCGTGAGTGTGACGGTGGAGTGGCGCTCCTCCCTGGCAGGGAGGATCCAGAGGGACAGCCTGATGGGGAGCCATCGATGGCCGCCCGCATATCTCCTGCTGTCATTTGGAAGTGGAGTTCGTGGCCCTGAAGGAGGAAGAGCAAGGGTCGCCTGCAGAGGGAGGGGTGTCCGGCTCTGGGGGCGGCCGGCCTGGAGGTGCGGGTTGATGCGGGGCCTTTCCGGGAAGCTGAGGGACACCTGGCTTTAGATTTAGCTTCTTGCTTTGGATTTTACTCTGCCCATAGCTCAGGTGCTGCCCTCTCTGTCTAGGTTGCTGGAGACTTAGAGAAAGTTCCAGGCCTGCTAAGGCTTCCTCTTAGGTAAAGCTGCAGGCCAGGCAGTGGTGGATTCAGTTCAGAGGATGTTCTGCATTTTTATCGCTCTTGGCCTTCCCTGCCTGCTTTCTCTCTTGCTTGCTGCCTGGGCGTCTCCTGGAGCCAGGCCTCCAGGGAAGCCCCCTGAAAGTCAACCCTCAAGGGACTGGAACTTGGGGAGGTCTTCCTTACAGAGACAAGCCTGCCCAGGGAGTTATCATAGGGAAACCCAAACTCTTCTCAAAAGAGAGGCCTTGGCTCAGGTCTGGGTGGGTCTCAGGAAGTCCTCTGCTTTGGAGGCGTAGGTGGTGATAGTTTCTGTACTGACTATACTGGCCAAAGTCCCCTCCAGGTTTTTGTAACCATTTGCAAATTTCTGAAGCTCGTTGCTGGGTTACATTAATGAAAATGCTGACTGAGTTCAAGTTTACTTGAGCCCTGTGCTCCCTGGAAATCAATGTTACTTAAGAAAAGCTCTTACTCTTTTGTTTTCCAGGGAAATAACTAAACACAACGGGACCCCCTACGCAGCTCTTGCATATTCCAAGAGAAGACCCACCTTCCCGCCTCCTCAGTGACTCAAATAGGTTGGTCTCCGACCTTCTTCATGATCCCCTTAAGACTCGTGAATGACTTCCTTGCTTCCCTGCCTCTGTAAAGCCCCTGGCCCCCTTCTTTCTGTTGAGACATTCTCATTAATGAATGTTCTTCCTACGCAAGAGCCTGAACACAATCACCTCCTTAATTGTCAGGTGCCTTTTGTCTTTGACAATCCAAAGTTGACTATTTTTCCAGACCGGGGGAAATTCAGGTCCCCAACAAGGCCATAAAAGACTAGAAACAATAAGGTTATGGGGAATCAGCAGGAAAGTCCTAAAAACAATGAGCTGGAGCTAGACTGAGGAAGGAACAAAAGGGCAATTTGTATGCAAATGGATGGGCATTCAAACCTTTCTGCTTTAAGGCGAACATCACATCCTTGGCAAAGGGAAGAGGAAAAATAGGAGGTAATGAAAGATGCCCTTGCTGGCCCAAAAGTTGTTACTATTTTACTAGAACCATATGTTTATATATGTCAACATTTTGGGGGCTCTGGACACCAACAAAAAACATACAAAGGTTGGGACAAGTGTGTCAGACTGGAAATTGCAGGATATATCCAAATCTTGACCCTTCAGAGGAATGTCCTTGGAGCTTCCCAAGATTTCGTTCACAAGTCTCTTCACTCCAGCTGCCACGGCCACGACTGGTGGGAAAGCATCAAAGTTGGTGCCTCCGCCTCCAAGCCCAGCAGGCTGGGGCTGATTGTTGTCTAGAGTGGCCATGGGATCTGGGTAAATTTGCAACTTCCCCTGCAAATGCCAGTTGGTTGGTTCCTCCTCTGTCTGTCCTCACTTCGCCACCTTTTATCAGATCGTCTGGGCCTTTGCTTAATGAACTTGCACACAAACCCTTGTTCAGGGTCTGTTTCTGAGTGACTAGACATAGCCTACTGAACCACCCTAATGAAGGAGGAAGAAGAGGAAGGACGGACAGGAAGAATCGAGGCAGGAGAGAGAGGAATGGGTAAATACTTTCTTTTTTAAATTTTTTTAAATTAAAAATTTTTTTTATTTTATATATTTTTTACATCATTTTTCATTTTTGCACAATGCGTGCATTTTCATCTTGATTATAGTCCCCGTACAATTCCCACCCCCCCCCCCTTGTTTTGATCCTACTCCCTCCCCCAACCCCCAGTGTGTCTCTGGTTTATAGTTGCTTGTTGATTTTGATTTTTACTTTATTATAAGTAGTCTTTTTCCTGGTCCCTTATTTAGGTTTTCTAAATTCCTGCTATGAGTGAGACCATCCGGTATTTTTCTTTTTCTTTCTGGCTTATTTCGCTGAGCATGATCCCTTCCAGCTCTGTCCATGTTGCTGCAAATTGCATGAGTTTATCTTTTTTGATTGCTGAGTAATAGTCCATGTTGTATATGCACCACATCTTCTTGATCCAGTCATCTATTTTTGGGCATTTGGGTTATTTCCATAGCTTAGCTACTGTAAATAGTGCTGCTATAAACAAAGGGGTGCAGGTGCCCTTTGGAATTAATGTTTCTGTGTCATGGGGTAAATACCTAGGAGTGGAATTGCTGGTTCATATGGAAGCGCCATACTTTCTTTAGAGATAGATAACTATATTTGGGGAGAATCCTTGATTTTTGGTTGAACAGCAACCTGGAATTTTGAATTCCAGTTCTGCCACTTTCCAGATGTTTAACCTTAGACTTGAGTCTCAACTTCCTCCTGTTAAGTTTGTCACTGACTCCAGGTTGGTGCAATAATTGAGGTCATACTTCTGAGTGGACCCAGCACACAGTCATACGGGCTCATTCAAACATAACACCGTTTTCCAAGGGAAGCCTGTAGGAAAATTTGTCTTCCTTAGAGAGATGATCCCAGCATTCCCCACCCCATGCCAAGAGAAGTGTTCTCCTTCATCTTCATCCTTCCTCAGCTGTTGCCTATGGGTCTTGATCCTAACACAGAAATAGAGATAAATAGAATGGGCTTAGCTCAGCAGATTCCAAATTCTCAGAAGCACACAAATGACTTGGAGGTCTTTGTTAAGGACAGAAACTTCCAGGCTCCCCCAAGAGATTCTGGCTCAGTGGATATAGAATGGCCCCAGAAGTTACAGTTATTTTTTAAATTTATTTATTTATGCATACAAGAGCTGGGGTGCAGGCCAGAGATGTGGGGGGGGCGGGGAGAGGATTCCCCAGAGACAGAGTAGGGAACAGAACAGGTGGATTGACCAAAGTACACTGCTGAGGGGAGCAACAGGCAAGACAGGAGAGGTCTGCTGCGCCATGTGGGTCAGTTCCCTGGCCAGCCAGGGATCAAACTCATGCTGCAGAGTCTGCAGACAACTTCACAGCCCTGCGCTTAACCCCTGGCGCCACCAGGGAGGCCCAGTCAGAGATTTTTATAAGCTCTGTGAACTAAGTTGGCAATCGTCTGACCTTATTTTTAGAGACATTGCCTTCAGTTCAGAGACGAACTGTTCACCAGCGCCGTTCTCACTGCTGTGTACTCTGGGCTGTTGCCCTGGTGCATTACAGTCCCACCAGCTCTTTCCAGCTCAGGCTGGACACTCGGCGCTTTCTGCTCCCGAACCGTGTCACTTAGCTGGGCCCTTGATCCCAACCACCTCTTGGTCTACCTTGCCCCATTGGGTTGACACTTGGCTCCGTGCGTCAATGAATTCATTCATGGAAGTCAATGAGCTCTTGTCCATTTAGTGCAAAACAAATGGGCTGATGTTGCTAAGAAATCCTGAGATGACACAGACAATCAATCACAGCGCTCTGTGGTCCACCTCGTCTTGGAAGGTGACAGATCTATTACGGCCAGTTGAGACCAGGAATGACAAGAAGCCGAGGCCCTGCCTGTCTGTGGCCCTGTGACGAGGTCCCAGTTCAGGCTCCGACTTTGACCCTGAATGCTGTCACGCTTGTCGGCGACCTTCTCCTTTCTAGTCACTGACGCTTCAATCAATGTATTGGCTCATTACATTCTGGGCTGACAGCGGCTTGGCCAGCAGTACCTCCCCAGGCCTGCCCAATAGCTCTCCTAAAGGGACCCCCCCACCTCTTGTTCTTGAAGTTTCCGAAACAAACCTTCCCCATCAACACTGTCCTGCTGAACCCAGGATGAGTATGGGGAGAAAAGGCATTTGTCGTGCGTAAGACTTTCCTGTTGAGAAACGCTGAGTTCTAGACTAGGGATCGGCAAACTTTTCTGTAAAGGGCCACGTTGTCGACATTTTAGACTTTGTGGGCTGATGACTTTGGTGGCAATTCTCAGCTTTGCCATGGTGGGGTGAAAGCAGACATAGATAGTAGGTAAATAAAAGGGGGGGTGGCTATATCCTAGCAAAACTTCATTTACAAAAATAAGTGTTGCATAGGATTTGGTCCACAGGCTTTGTAGTGCCCATTTTGTTTTATCTGTACCCATTTATTGAGCATCCCATGTGCCAGGTGCTGTGCTGGGCACTGGGAATGCAGCACTGGGGCAAGACCACGGCAGTCCCTGCTCTCCTGGAGCTTATAGTTGAATAGCGGGGAACAGATAATACAGAAATAATGCAGGTTCCCTGTATCAGAAAGTAAAGTGAAACTTTGAAGGATTAAGTCACACTGAGGATGCAGATTTTCTGATGGATTTCACTTGAAAAACCATCTTGTGTTTGGATGAACGGGCCTGGCAATGTGCTGGGTTCAATCAAAAGGATGACTTTGATTATTGCACCAATCTTGAAGCCTTTCATAAGCCAAGATGGCATAGGGCAAAGAAGCAATTATCAATGATTTCTATGGAAAAAGTTTTGAGCATTTCCACACCCAAAAAATAATCTACCAAATCATATGAAATAACATGTAAAAATCCAAAAGCACACTAATGTGTTGTAAAAGCAGGGGCGACCTGATAACTATCCAACCTATGTTAAGTGTTTCCCAGGGAAGCAGCTTGGCGGGGACACTCACTGCTCAGGGTGGGGGCCCAGATTAAATGTAATTTTCACTTTTCATCTAAGAAATGAAAATTTAATTTGAGGTAGTCTCAATTATTAATTTTTGATTTCATTTCCCTTGCCATTGAGGTAGAATCCCCAAACACATCCCTCTCATTGATGCCGTAGAATGTATCACCTACATTTTCTTCTAGATATTTTATGATTTTAGATCTATATCCAAATCATAGCTCCATTTCAAATTTATTTTTGTGTATGGAGTTGGAGAGTGATCTAGCTTAATTCTTTTACATCTTTCATGTGTTTTAAAGCAGGAGAGTGAAATGAGTAGATTTAGGTTTCAGAACAATTTATCCAGCCACAGTTTTGAGAGCAGACAAAAGGCAATAATAAATCCAAGTCAACTAGACAGCAGGTTCCTGCAGTGCTCCATCAATTTTGGTCTAACACAGACTCTCACTTTACCTCTCTTTTTGACCAACCTCACCCACAAGCCAGGGATCTGAGTAAATGTCTCTGCCTGAGGTCGCCAGATTGAGGCAAAGCTGCCAATTCATTGCGAATCCATATCGCTAGTGCTGATGCTGTTCTTGGGAAATTGTTTTTCAGTTGTGCTGGCACAGGGTTCCACAGGGGACAGGTGGCTGCTGAGGATGCTAGTGGGTGCTGAGACTGAAGGGTAGGTTGGGATGGATGTTTCAGAGTTTATTAATAATGAAGCATGTAGACTTCTAGAAACCATTGCTCTTGCCGCTGCATTTCAATGCCACCTGGACCTTCTGAAGCATTACTTAGAGCCAATCAAGTAGGGAACATTTCGCTGATAATATTTGAAGATGCTATAATGTTGCAGAGTGTCTGCATTATCTAAGGTATTTAATACCCCTACTTGGAATGCACAGATATGTAGATCATTAAGCAGAACAGACCTTCGCAGTGAAAGGAGTACTAATTGCAGTTTTCGAATGCCATTTTCATTTGCTATTTGGCAGGGATACCACAGTCACGGTCTTCCTATTTCGATTAACCACAAGGGCTGGGACAAAGTCATCCTATCTTCTTGTTGGCAAGCCTCCATTTCAGATTGTCAGATATGTGGCTACTGAGGCAATACAGAGAACAGTGTAGCCACCTCCAAGACAGTCCCCAGAGCTTACCCCCTACTAGTCACACACTATGGAGCACCCAACATGCAGTGGTGATCAAATGTCATTTCCAAGATCAGGTGATAGAAGACATTGCAGCTTCCCTCTGGGTCACACTCTCTCTCTTGGACAACTTGAGACAGAGGGTAAAAGAAACTGCAAATCGGTAGGATGAGAGTTGCCATTGAACAAGGGAATTGAATGGAGGGCTGAGCTAGGCTGAGTGGCCCAACTCACTACCTGTTTGAACAGATAGACTAAATGATGGACTGGTGGACTTTATCCCAACATCTTATCTAAACAGTTTGGCCCACCAGACTGATGAGCCATCGCCCTGCTGGACAAAGGTTGTTAGATCCTGACTAGCGATTGTCTCACAGCTTACTGAAGGGGGAGGAGCCCGCATGTGCAGTTGCAATGTAATCCATCTGTGTCTCCTTCCGTGTCCATGTCTGAACGCCATCTCCCAAGAAGTTCCCAACAATGGCTCATCTTTGAGATTGTCATCTGGCTTCACAGTTGCAAAGACAGTCTCTTGTGGTTGATTCTTTTGGAATATCATGGAAATAACAGAGCGAGGTGACAATGGAGAGACAGCCTAACTAGTTATCTAGACAGAGAATTATAATTTTAGGCCAAAACCTGACCTGTGGGGCTACCTAAAGATGCCCAATTGCCCCATGGCCAGACACTTAAGGATTTTATATAGACAACGGATGTCAATGTAATCTTGTATAAGGAGAAATAAAACTTTCCATACCTCATCACTGAATGCTAATTGATAAGGAAAATTACAAATCAGAAAAGTTATTCAATATGCATGGGATCCAAGCAGGACTGATATTTTTTGTGATCTTATTGCTTATGTAAACTGAACTACAATAGCTTTGTATCTCTATCTCCAGTCTAAAAATCTACCAATTCATCACTCCAGCATTTATTCTTTTACTTATTTACTACACATGTGTTGAACTCTTACTTGAATGCAGGAGAGGATAACCAACAAGATAGCCAAGGTCTCTACCCTTCTTATGTTACTCAAGTTCAGTCAATTTTATCAGCAAAAATCACTGAAATCCTCCCATCTTCCCCATCGTCAGTGTCTAACCCTTATCCATATCATCTTTTACCTGTAAGAGATGTCTCTCTAGCCTCCTCTTCCTTGCCAGTCTTCCCCCAAGCCAGTTTCTAAACAACCCGCTGACTTTGCTGCAGTGTGAAATTTGATCATAACAAGCCATCTAATATTTTCTCAAAACCAGACTCCCAGCTTTTTGCACATACTTCTCCATCTTCCTCAGAGACCATTTGCTGCTCTCTATAACTCAGAAACTTCTGGTCTTCAAGACTGATTCTGTATCACTTGCCCCCTCGCAGTTTTTCTAACCCCTCAGGCTTGTGTGTCCCTATTGTGTCTTTCTAAATACAGCACGTTGGACTTTTCTCTAGGATAATATGTCACACCGACATTCATTCTCCAAACACAATGAATGGTTCTTGCCAAGAAAGCAGTTATATAGAGAATCTTTGGTAAGGAGTCCTGAGCCGGTCATTGAAAATAAAGCCTGGGAAATACGGATTTATTTTTAAAGTTTCCACACCCACCCTTCTGTTTCTTCTTATGAAGTCCAAGATGTTGTTCTCTATTAGAGGATCCTACGATGATGAGGTTCTTGCCAGAGATGATGTGGCAGAACCAGTAAGACTTACTAGCACGCCCAGGGAATTGGCCATACCTTTGATGAGGCCAAGATCCTGCAAGCTCTGGTCGCAGCCTGGAAAGCTAGAGAGCCTAAAGCCAGGAAAACAGAAATCAACTCAAGTTCATGAGTGGGGACAAGCACTTAAACTAGAGTCTCATGGGCTCCTATTTAGAGCAGTAGAGTAGGCGATGTCCCAATTACCTAGATGGGGAAAACTAGGAGGAGGAGGAGCAGGAAGGGGGGACGTAGGTGGGGAAAGAAGAGAAGAGGAACAAAAGGAAGAGAGGATTTGGAGGGGAAATTAGACTGTACATAACTTTATAGCTCTGGTATATCTATATCTATATCTATATATGGGTTTATACATATACATTTCAATATGTATGTGTATATATTCCTAAGTGATTGCATTAAATTGCAGATATATGCCTGTGCTGGCTGCCCAGTATCCTCTGACTTCCCAGGAGCTGAACTCACCATCCACTCGGCATGTTCGCATGCACCTCCATGCTGTGTACATAATAGGTACCCAGTGCCCAATGTGTATTGAGATTCGGAAATAAATTCATTACAGATGCCATGTTCACAAATGTCTAGGCAGCTGTAATTGGGTCTGGGCTTGCCTGCAGGGACTTTGTATTTATTGTAGTTATTATTTTGTTTCTGTCTGTGAAATATGAGCCTGAAATTCCTCTTGCAAGTTCCTTTTCATAGAATGATAGACTTCATAAGGGGTCACACTGAATCAGGCAATGGATCTTCATAGGAATTCTCAGACTATGCCTGCTAATCCTTGCCTAAACATGGATATCTGACAGATACTGAACGTTTCATCCATATTGAGGGAATGGGGGTAATCATGAGGGGTGTCATGGAGCACCCTCCTTAAGAGTCACACACTTCCAATTTTTGGACATGGAAGAAGATGTTCAAGAAAGGGAAGAGGAGGGTTGCACAGCACGGTAGTTCTAGCTTGAACTGACACCTGCCACTAACTCCCTATATAGTGTGAAACAGGAAGTTCTAAGCCTCAGTTTTCTAATATATAATTTGGGATAAGAATAGTACCCAGCACATAGCAAGTGCTCAAATGTTAGGTCATTTTTCATTAGAAGAAAGGCCTTGGGCTGTGATTGAAGACACCGAGTCTCCATTGAGCATTTTCTGAAATGAGAGATTTGTATTTGCCAGTTCTGACTTACAGCATGAAGTGCAGGGGGAGAAAACACCCCTAATACGTGGTTCATGAGTCAGTCTCTTCACACAGAAAGCATTACAATTGGCATAGCCCTCTCCCCACTCGAAAAAATAAAGATGGTGAACCCTAGCTTCTCCATGTACTAATTGTAAGTAGTAAGGATGTTGTACCTCTCATCTCCATTTTTCTCACTTTTAAACAGAGAAAAAAAAAATAGCAACTTTACAGGGATGAGAAGAGGAGAAGGCAGGGTACATAATGGAGACAGAGAAAAGAGAGTCAGGTGCATAGTAGCATGTCAAACAAGAATAGCCCTGCTGTGTGGTAGGGAGAAAGTCACCCAGTTCTTTCAATTTCACTCTTTGTAAAAGAGGAAGCATCTACGGCTGTTAAAGGGATAAACTGATAGATGATGGGGGTGGGGGAGAGAGAGAGAGAAGAGAAGAGAAGAGAGAGAGGACTAAATAGGTGATAGGTAGGTTGGTAGGTTGACAGAGACATAGCTTCATGGACAGATAGTCTGATAGTTATCTAGATGTCTGATAGCAGATTTCCCCAAAACTTAGTGGCCTAAAACAATAATCATTTGTTTTCTCTGTCACTGTCAGTTGGGAATCTGAGTTCAGGTTAGCTGCGCCTCTGTCACAAGATCTCTCAGTGTCTTCAATCTCTGTGGTGACTTGGGCTGCAGCCTCATCTGAAGGCTCAGCTGAGGGAAGATCCACTTCCAAACCCTCTAACATGGCTGTTGCCAGAATTCAGCCTCAGTTGTTGGACTGGGGTCATCAGCCTCCCCTTGGCTGGCCTGAGCACCCTCAGCTCCTAGCCATGTGGGACTCTCCACAGGTCAGCTCAAGTCTGGAAAGTTGCTCCCCTCACCATGGACAAATGAGAGACTCTGAAACAGTACACAAGATGGAAACCACAGACCGTGTGCAGCCCATTGCTAGAGGCGCCCTCCCATCATTTCTGCCTGGTTCTACTGGTTAGAAGTGAGTCACTAGATCAAGTCCACACCGAAAGGGAGGAAATTACATAAGAACACAAATACCAGGAGGGGGAGATCACTGGGGACAACTTAAACTCTTTCACCCACAGACCAGGGAATTTGAAAATTCCTTCTTTGTCTTTCAAATCCACTGGCTTAACCTGTTAGCTGGAAGCAGCTCATTCTTCTATGTCTCCCCATTTTTAACTACTTATTTGATCTTTTCCCAGCCACACTCATTTCCTCTGGCTCTAGGGTGGGGTGGTTGAAGTAAGATTGGGAGAATTGCACAGTTGGAAATTAAGGAAGGAAATGAGCTTTGGATGATTAACAAGGGAGAGGCAAGCCCTTCACTGTCCTTATAAAACCTCAGCATTTCACATTGTGTATTTTCTCTATGCATAACTGCAAGATGGAGTCACCACTTCAGAAAATTTAATTTCATAGAAAGTTGGCCATGGTTCCACTCCCCTCTCCCTATGAAAGGGAGTGATAGAAAGATCTCTGACTGGTCACAACTGTCGACTCATTTTCAGACAAGATTTTGGAGGCGCCTGAATCCCCTCTCTAGAGAGATCCCCAAATGCAAGTTCTTAAAAGGGACTGAAATGAGGTTAAAAGCTTTTGAGAGCAAAGTGATAAAATATAAGGTGAAAATAAAGACACACACAGAGACAAACACACAGACGGAAATGAGATCCTTCTCAGAAATTAGGGGTGGATGATTTCCAGAGGGAACTCTCTCCTGGGGAAGAAAGGATTTAGTACCTGACCCTGCCACCAGTCCTCTTCAATGGATTCCTCCGTTACTTGATTGAAATGCTCATAAAATAAAGGTTAGTCCCATCCTAAGGATATCTTCCACCTTTCCCAAGCCATACTATTAAGTTGTATTAGCTCCTTGGGGTTAGGCCACCATAGCAGGGAGAATGTGTGCTAATGTGGCTCGCCTGGAGTTAAGCTCATTTAAAAATCTAGAATACCATGGAGAAAGTTCCCCAGGCTAAAATAAGGTTAACGAATCTAAATCTCAGCAATGAACTCCCCTTCAAAGTTTCAGAAATAATTAGTCCTGGGAAGGGCATCATTTGTTCGTTCAATGCCATCAGTTGAATACCTACCCCCAACCTCAGTAATTTAGATACTTGAGAATTGAAATGCAGAATGAGGAGTGTGTATTAACTTTCTCACAACTGAAAGGTAAGGGTCCCCATATTCTCAAAGCTATCCTTACAACCACTTTGCCCAATGCAGGGTGTTTTGTTTTGACTGAGTGTAGCCAATGTTCTCATCAGCCCATATCGCTTTGTCCTTTTGGAAACAGAACCCACCTCTGCCTTCAGGAACTACACTTTGGATATTCCACATTGTGCGAGGGGAGCTGGTAATCACGGTGTCTCCTGTGCTGAGTCGGGGGCTGAACCAATGAGTCTCCTTCTGTCCTTTTTCATCATAAAATGAGACTGATGCCTCTTCCAATTAGTCATGGCAATTATACTTCTATCAAAGAGCTGAGACAAATAGGGAGAAGCAGCGCCTGCTGTTTGGGAGTCTTGGATGGAGCCTCAGTTGTGCCGCGGTTTGTGGGACCAACAGACAGGTGTTCGGTCTCTACTGAGGCCTGGAGCAGACTGTCCAGGTCGGGGGCTGAACCTCCATCCAGATGTGTCTCGGTGGTTTTCAACTGGGGGTGATTTTGCTGCCCCCAGGCACATCTGTTTATGTTTGGAGACATTTTTTGTTGTGACAGCTGTGGGCAAGTGGGCTACTGGCATCTACAAGGTAGAGGCCGGAAATGCTGCTAAACTTCCTACTACGTGCAGGACAGCTCCTTCCTATTGTCCACAGTCCTGAGGCCGAGAGACCCGCGTCTAAGCATATGTGTGAGGACGAAGGGATGACCTGGGGCTGGGTTCCAGCCGACTCTGCCACTCAGTCACTGTGTGACTATAAGTTACTAAACTCTTCTGGACCTCAGGGTTCACACCCATCACCTCAGAAGATGGGAGCTATTTCTAGATCGTCGATTCTCTCTCAGTTCTAAACTGTTATAAATGTGTGACTGCCCCCAGGGTCTCCTCATCATCTCTCAGAAATCTGTTTTCAGTCTTGCTTATAGATTGTTTTGGGGAGAGATCATGTCAGGCACTTCCCTTATAGATGACTTGACCCTCAAAATTATTTTGAAAAGTTTTCCATCATGCAGAAGGACATTTGATGCAAGGGTTATAAGTTCTTTCTTTGGAGAAAGTATTGCCTCACATTTATTTTTCTGAAATTCAATAGCCCAGACTCAACCTCACCACCCAAGAGAGAACAAGGAAAAGAGACAAGACCCCAGAACGAAAATCTGAGAATCAAGGTTTAAGAATTCAAGGACACTTCAGTCCATGTTTTCATGCAAACTAGAGAATCTGACGCTTGGTCTATTTTCTACCCCTCAAAGTTGCTCTTAATATTAGCTGAGCTTTGCTCATATTCTTCCAGTCACCTAGTTTCACAAAACCTTATTGATTGAATCCTATGTCCTAGGCCTGAGTTGCATATTGAAAAGTATTTTGGATAATACAAAAACATTGCATAATTGCAGGAATCACTATTAACAGTTCATAAAATAATGTGCAAGGTGGGTGAGGAAATACCAACTAATGGGGGAATTAGTTCGAGTGCAATTTACAAAGTCTTCTCTTATTCTCCTGGGGTCACTTCACACTGGGATATCTGATCATTAAATATGACCCTCAGAGGCACTGTGTCTGGAGTAGGGGAAATTGCTCAATTTTAAGACAAGATTTTAAACAAGGGCCAAACTGTTTTATCTACTTGGAATCGGTCACTAATTATACCCACTGATCTTCAAGTAATGAATCTAACAACGGCCTCATCAATTGTGCAGTGACAACGAGTCTCCTTTCTGTCCTTTTCATCATAAAATGAGACTGATGCCTCTTCCAATTAGTCATGGCAATTATACTTCTATCAAAGAGCTGAGACAAATAGGGAGAAGCAGCGCCTGCTGTTTGGGAGTCTTGGATGGAGCCTCAGTTGTGCCGCGGTTTGTGGGACCGACAGACAGGTGTTCGGTCTCTACTGAGGCCTGGAGCAGACTGTCCAGGTCGACCCAGCCAGGGCCGACTGCTGCTTTGGCTTTGCTGCCCACATGGTGGTCATATCTGGCCTGGCGTGTGCTTGCTGCTCCCGGCTCTGCTCCCGGGAGCCAGTGACCCCTCGCATTTCTGTTCCTCAATTCGTGCTGCAATTCCTGCGGTGAGACCTAGCCCATCGCCACGTGGGACTACAGAGTTCTTCCAAAACACGGGACTCCCCTGAGAAACGGGGAAGGGGATGTGGTCTGGATGCTCCTGGTATGGGTAGTGAGTGGGTCCTAAATAGCAGGTCCCCTCCACTGCTTGCTCCAGCCTCTGATGGCCTTTGAATCCCTTCTTTCTTTCAAGATTTATTTTATTTATTTATGCATGCAAGAGTTGGGCGTAGGCCAGAGATGTGGGAGGGGGGGTTTACCAAAGACAGAGTGGGGAGCAGAACGGGCGGATCTACTGCAATACACAGCTGAGGGGAGCAGCAGGCGAGGCAGGAGAGGTCTGCTGCGCCATGTGGGTAGCTCCCTGGCTGGGGATCGAACTTGTGCTGCAGTGGCTGCAGATAGCTTCATATGCTGAGACTTAACCCCTGGCGCCACCAGGGAGGCCCTGAACCCCCTCTTTAACAAAGGTGTGTCCTATATTTTCACTTTGCTCAAGGTGGGTCACCTTTGGTTCTTGTTTTAGCCAACCAGAGTCCTTTCTCACTCTGAACTGCCAGATTGCGTGCAGAATCTCTGCTGAGTGGCCCAGGTCAGTGCATCCAGCCTGATCCAGCCTTCCTTCCGCCTTCATCCCACACCCTGAAATTCATCCCCACCCGTGCTCCCTGGGTTCTGTCTGTATAAATTAGCCCCAGTAGTTCTTCTGGAGCATAATGCATCTTTTCAAAGGGCAGGCACAGCAGTTCTCCTTCAGGGGCCCGTTGGGACTTGAGTCTATATATGTATCGCGCTGAGAGCACAGGGGGCTGGTTGGGTGAGTCTGGAGGGGACCGCGTTGTCTTCATGGTGTCTGCCTCGGGGAGGCCATTACCTTTCCCTCAGACAAGGCAGGTGAATCCCCTCAAAGGGAGAAGGGCAGGCCAATCCTACTGGGGTGAGGAAGGCCCTGGAAATGGGGAGACCTCTCCCACTTATAGACTTGAGAATTTAGGGGCTCAAGGTCCCCAACTTTAGGTCTTCCTATGAGCGCCATCTCAACTTTCTCTTCCCATCACTGCCTGACTTCAACTGTCAGCACCCCCAAGGCCAGGCGGCCAACCTGCTCCCTCATCCAGCCAGTTCCTGGGGAGGTGACGCCGCCCTTGATTTCCAGCCATTCCAGCCCGAGGCTGCAGGAGCTCAGACTCTCCCTCGGGACACCTGGGAGCTCTCGGGTCATTTCTGCACCGAAGCTGGAAATTCAAGCCCCCAAGCTCATCTTCTCTCACCACTTTGTCCAGCCCCGTTTGGAGCTACCAACCTGAGCCATTATATTTGCTAGCTCTGCAAAGTGCTTCAGAAGCATCTTCCACTGAGTCTCCTGGTGGCTTGTTTCTTGTAAGTGGTTGATGAGGAGTGTCCAGTGCAGACCTTTTGCTTTCTATAGACAGTTCATGCCACCCCCACTCCTTCTACTACTGGAAATGCATTTAGGAGAGGCTTTAAAGTTGATCAGATCAAAGAACCAATTCCAGAAACCCCAGAGCCCATCCAAAGAATTCCAAAAAAGTTCCGTCCTCTAACTCGGTCAGTCAGGGTTTCCTAGGCCCCATTACTACCGGTATGGGGGTGCAGGGAAAAGCCAAGAGCCCCTATTTGCCTTCCTGGACCTAGAGGAAGTCTCTCCATGCCACATATGTGTGCCTTATTATAAACCCCACCTTCATAAATGTCTCCATCTCTATATTTTGAAGATGTCTTCACCCCCATTTGGGAATTCCTCTTTCATTCATGGCAGTCTGTGGGCAAATGAGCTCCACCTGCAGCGAGTCTCCTGGGAACACACCTATTCTGGAAAGCCAGACAATTCTAAAGCTGGGATATTTTAGTAAGCAAAAGTATCTAAAATTGTTACAATCGTGAATCGTTGAGAGAGAAGCAGGGACCTCAACCTCCCAACACTGCTCTGCGGAGCACACGCATCGTGTTCAGCAGCATGAATGTGTTACAGGCAACCCCGATGTGGAGTGGGTTGCCTGACTGAGTGCTCGAAGGGACTTACAATGAGACTCAACTGCAGGCACATTCAAAAAGGGGCAATAGAGGGTTTATTTACAAAAAGGGGACGTGAAGAAATGAGTTACTCAGGGAGAAAGAGAGATAAATTGGTGAATGTGTCCTCAGTTCCACTGAGCTGGAACCCCAATAGCACGCTGAGAGCCGGCAAATAACCAAGGGACCCCTCCCCTGCCCAGGCCCCCATGTCAGGTTATAACCAAATGTGGCTGCTTAAAGCCACCTCAGTTCCCAGCATCCTCCCTTCGGTGGTGATGACATTACGGGATTTGTGGGCCTTGGTGTCTTGGATGGTTTTGGTCTGGGGTGGGGGTAGGAGTGGGGTTTGTTCAGGACATCTTTTCCCCCCAACAAATGGAGAGTAAGAGCAAAAATGCAAGCTCACAGCTACATTTTAAAATTCTTTCAAAACCTCAGTTTTTTCTCCCTCTCTCCTCTCCTCTCCTCCTCGCGCTCATCAAGTTTATTCTGATTCTATTGTGAGAAATAACAGAGGCGGGGGTGGGGGTGGGGGAGCTGGGAGCTGGGGAGACCAATGAAGACCCCACTGGAGGTCAGGAAACAGCAGCTTGGGCTGGAGGGAGGCCTGGCCTTGAAGGGGCGGGCGGTGCGAGCCCCTGAAGTTGAGATTGTGGGCGGTGCTAATGGGCTGGGTGGGGGGCGGGAAGTCAGAGGGAGAAAGGACCCTCAAAGTTTAACTGCCGAGCCCATCCTGGAGGAGGTGGGGATCGCGCTGTTGCAGTTCACGTCAAATACCTGTGCTGAAATGATACAGGTCTGTAGTAATTGCAGTAGAAAACTGACCTGATCAATTGGGGCCTGAGATGCCACTAAGCCGCGATGAGAGCACCATGAAGACGCAGCTGGCAGCGGGGAGTGGTCAGGCCATTTGGTGCCATTTCGGCCACGTGTCTCTGGGACGCTTTATTTGAGCGCTTGGTGGGGTGCTGTCTGGGGAGGCGGCGGCTCTCTCTGCCTGGTTAGTTGCTTTTTGGGAGGGAGGGGTTTGGATTCCTAACGCAGAGGACAGTGCCCAGTGCACATTCAGGACACTTCAGGTACAAGGATGGCAGGGAGGTGGCAGGTGTGTCTATAACCAGAAAACAACAAATGGTTTGGGGTTGTTTGTGAGGCCCGGAGCTGTCTCTGATTTCAGCTTGAGCAAACGTCGTCTTGGTTGACTCAACATTGAATCCCAGATGAAGTCCTTCAAAGTGGAAAATTTCCCTGTGATTTATTTTTTTCTAGATGTAAATATATAGCAATAATGCGGTTATAAAGCTGGCATTGTATTAGACCATAAATTATATTTGACACATAATAATGCTGAATTACTATGGAAGTCCATCAAGCTCAATGGCATTGCCAACGCTGCCGCCGCTGCTCCACCAGCCCTATTGCTTGCTCTGTAATGAATAAAATTCTGGGCATCTTTGCTGCCAGGGTCAAAACAGAATAAACTCCCGCTGAGGAGGATGTGCCAGAGACAAGCCAGGGCTGAGGGACCGGCATGGAAGGACCCGCTCTTTGGCTTATTTATTAACTTAATCCTTCTCTGCTGAAGGCCTCATGGTCCTAGGCCCTGGCGGTGGATACGACAGATGTGTTGACCTCTGCCCTCATGCAGAGAACACAAGGATTTGAGAATAAAATGCACAACTCATGACTTAATTACCTGAATTCATGTGGCAATTCCTGGAAGAGTTGTCTTTTCTCACTACATGGTCAGTGTCAGTGGTGAGGCGGGGTTCTGGAGCCCAGTCCAGCTGGCGCGGGAGGGAGAAGGGAGCAGAGTGGACGGAGGTGGAGCTCCAGGCAGGCAACGCCGCGGTGCAGAGCTGCAGGCGGCGGGTGGAAGGACCTGGAGTGGTCCACGGGCGGAAGGGGCAGGACGAGGCTTGTGAAGAGCTGCTTCCAGACCAAGGACTTCAAGCCAGCGTAGAGCAGCAGGGGAGCTCTTGAGTCCACACTCCTATTTTGTTTGTTTTTATTTTTAATCGCTCATCTTCCACCACCCAGGCCAATGTTGCGCTTGGGGGGTATTCAATAACAATTGCAGAAAGACGGAATGAGCTAAAAGAACAATACCATGGGGGTGCTGAGTATTATGGTGACTATGAGGAGAGTTGCAGTGGGGGCTTAATCTGTGTGGTGGGGCACTGGGACACATCACCAGAGGCTATTGATGTATGACCCCCACTAGGACTTCTGGGAAGGGGTGCAGGAGGCTTTGGAGCTGACACTCAGATTTCCTAGAGGCAGTGAACTGTCCACTTGTGAAGAGAACCAAAGGCCTCAGCTTTGGGGTTGGGGTGCGGATCCATGCAGTGGGAGGAGGGAAGCCTACCAGCCCCCCATGAATCTTTATTCTTTCTGGGTTCTTTGGTGTCTTTTGTGATTCTCCGCCTCCTCCCGGCCTCTGCTGCCCCCTTATATGCAACGTCTCTCAGCGGAGGGCACCCACCCACACACGCCCACACCACACTCAGGCCCCAACGTCAGGCCACAGGTGTAGATGGTTGATGCTGATGGTGGGAGGGAGGAGAAAACCCCAACACTTCCATTTCCCCTGCAGGGGGGTGAGCAGATGCTGGCCGGGGCAGGGACTACGACAATTCAGGCAAGAAGACTGTATTTTCATAAAGGGGGAGCAGACGGGGGCCAGTAGGGTTTGTGAGAGAAGCTGTCAGCAGTGGGTGTTGCTAAGAATAAAGTCAGCCATGGAGAGAGGGGATGAGCTGGGCAGAGAACAAGGCCAGGTTTGCTCAGTTTGCAAACGTCCCTTTGCACAGGCACGGGGGCAGGATCTGGGGCGACTGTGGCGCTCAGGACTCAAAGGGCAGAATCCCCATGTGGGAACTGGGGAGCCATTGCTGGTGTTGGGGATGGGCCAACTGTCCTTGACTCCTGTCCTCAGGCTGCTCGAACCAGCAAATTAACATCAGATTAGTAGAGGAAACAAGTTTAATTACCTGCCCACGGGTTATCCATACCCACATGGATTCCAAAGCCATGAGGGGGCTATACCCTGAGCTAAAGAGTGGGGTCAGTGGGGCTTCCGGGAGAGAGAAGGAGGCCCAGGATAAGGAGAGTGACCCCACGATGAAGAGCAGGTGCTCTGTGATGCAGACAGATTTCACTAATAGAAGGTGTGTTCATTCAATGATTTAAGCAGGAGAGCAGAGAGATCATATTTGCATTTCATACTCATCTCTCTGGCTGCTGTAAGGAAACTGGGTTTAAGGGGGGCAGGTGGAGGTGGGAGGCATAGTGACAAGTTACCAGCAAGTGAGGTGAGGAGGGCTTGAGCCAGCGAGGTCTCCCCAGCACCCTCCCCAGCACCAGTGGGTGTGGACCCCTCCAGGACTGCTGGGGAAACTGTGAGCACAAGGATAAAATCCCACCCTTCGGTGCCACAGGAACCATTTGATGCTGAGGGAAAGGAAAACACTGATCTGCAGCCTCTCCTTAGTGCTCTTATGCAGGCAGCATTGCGAAGGCGACGCGTGGGAAGTGTGATTGATCTCATCTGGTGCTCCCCACGCCAGGGGTGGTCAGGGCAGCGAGGCAGACCACAAGCTGGCTGGGGGAGATGAGAAAACCAACCCCGATTGGGGAGGCAGGCCGTTCCTAATTGAACTGTTGAGGGAATTTTGATAAATGACCCCGCCAAAGCAGTGAAATTAATAAATCATGCTTGAGGCTGAAAGACTGTTTCCTGAGGGACAGGAGCAGCGCTCCAATCCCATCGACGCTGGGGATGGGGAAGGTGCTGGAATTCGGGCAGGAAACATACCTTTCCCGCCTCTCCAGCGGGCGGGAGGAGAGACAACCCTGGTTAACGTGGCCTCCGTGCCCTTCCTGCACACAGAACCCTGTGGCCCGTGAACAGTGTGGAAGGAGCAAGCTGTGGCCCCAAACTGGAGGTTAAAGGTGTCCTCAGACTCAGCGATGGGTGAGTGGACTCTGGGTGGGGGGTGGGGGGGTGGGGTGGGGGGGAAATACTGCAGCCGGCTGTTCAAGGCACATGCCAGGGAGAGGAGGGGTGGGCACTTCACTGTCTGCAATGATCTCCTGGTCTCCTGAAGGCTGTCACCCCTGGGGTTCTTGTCTTTTCAAATATCCTCTGGTTTCCTGGTGCTGAGTTCATGCTCCCTGTTCCCCCGAGTCGAAGCATGTGCAAGGAAAACAACCAGGTCCGATTTGGTGCACAACCTTTCATGGTTCTGCCTGCTCTTTCCAGCTCCATGCTTTTAGCTTTGTAGGGTAAGTGAGCTAATTAGGCCTTTACGCCGCTGACCTCTGTGGCATCTCCCGTGGCCTTGATTGTGCTAATGTAGAAGGCGCTTGGGAACGTGGGTGAGGGGCGTGTGTGCCTGATTGTGGACGCCTGGAGAGGGGTATGGGCATGTGTAGATGTGCACACTTGAGCCTGGAGGTCAGGGATATAAGGGCGGCATCACTCAGAGAGACGGCTGCAAGGAGACACGTGGCATGACTAGAAAAGAGGTCAGACCATGAGAGAAGCTGGAGAGCCCAGAGGAAGAGCGGAGAGACTCGCTGGGGGCTGGCAGGCCAGTCCCTGCTGCCCTCTGGTCCCTGAACCCCCAACCTGCCCACCCTGTCCTGGGCTGCCCCTCTACAAGCATCTTTTGTGGAGAAGAACATAATATATGCTCCGGGAGGAGGAAATGGAGCAGAGTCCTCACAAAGTTGACATTTGGCCAATGAAGAAACAGGCTGTAATAGCATGGCTTAGGATAAGAACTGTATTTTTCCCCCCCACCTTTTGTGGCACAAAACTCCTGAAATCCTTAAAATTTCCTTAGTGATAAGAGTGATAAGGAAGCACCTGTTGAGGTGATGTTTAGAAGCACCTAAGGGTGAAGACGCGTTGTCAGGGAAACCTGTGCTCAGGGACTGGGACTCACAGCCCACTCCCCAACCTCCAGGGAGGGGAGAAAGATGAAGAGCAGATCAGTCAGTAACCCCTGGGAGTTTGGGAAAGCTTCCGAGTAGGTAAACAGGTGGAGATTTGGGGACAGGGACAAATCTGGAGAGGACACGCAGCTCCCCTCTGTCCCCATTCCTTGTTCTATGTCCTACACAGCACCCGTCTGTGGTTCCTGAGTCAGATTCTTTTATGATAAACCTGTCATCTGGCCAGTGAGTGTTTCCTGACTTCTAGGAGCTGCTCTAGCCAATTAACCCAACCCCAGGAGGAGGTCCTGGGACCTGCTGCTCTTAGCCAGCAGTCAGAATCCCAGGTCACGACCTGGGCTTGAGGTTGACATCTCAAGTTTGGGCAGGCCAGTAGCGCTGGGTCCTTAACCCATGAGAGCTGACGTCCTCTCCAGGTAGATAGTGTCAGAGTTGAGTTGAATTCTAGGACACCCAAGTGGGCTCTAAGAATTGCTTGGTGGCGTGGAGGCCCCTTTGGCCCCCATCACGTACGCATTGTAATTGGTCCCAGAGTCTTAGGTGATGATCAGAAGTGAAGTCAGTGTCGGAATCTTATAGGCTAAGTGAGGTTAGTCAGCTCACCCCATGCGGATGTGAGGTGTTGACAGGCCAGGGGGCTGGTAACTCAGACATTTAGTATTGACACGAGGTTTGGGGAGGCAAGGCAAGGCGCACTCTTCCCAACAACCCTAGACAGACAATTCCCTCTTGCATGGGTAGACCATCAAGATGGCAACAGCAGCAAGACCTCAGGGCAGAGCTAGCTCTGAAAGGGGTTTTTTGACTTAAAAAATTAATGAGCTCTGTGTTTACTGGGAAAATTTCCCTGGTGACTCATGTTTGGGGTAGAAAGGTTTGCCCTCCCTTAAGGGAAGAATGCCCATAAATGACAGAAGTGGGCTCAGGAGAGGGCGGGACAGTGAGATGAGTTCACTTCTCCGCGTGAGCAGAGGTGGTGGTGAACAGGCTTCCTGTGCAGACGCGCCTGGCCCACAGCTCACAGCAGCAGCTGGCATGAGACGCAGTAGTGCGTCACCTGAGGAGGGGGCGCTGATTTGTGTAGGAAGGATGCAGGACAGAACAGTGTCTGTCTTCCAGGTGATGCCTGGGAGAAGCAGATAGAAACACCAATAAGCTCTGGAACCCTCAATAAGCAAGGGGGGAACTTCTAAGCTCTCGTACATCGTGGTTTTAGTCATCCATGCAAATGTGAGTAAATCCCTGCGGTGGCAGGGAGACTCCACCTGCGTTTGGGATATGTGGATTGTTGAATTCATTCCTGCTTTGGAGCATGGTGGCAGGTAAGTGATGTAAGGGGCTCCCAAATCAGACTAATGATGAGGTTTCTGATGACTGAAGCTTTAGCTGAACTGCGACAAATGAGCAAGAGTTAGATGAAGTGGAACAGGAATGAGGTTGGTTGAGGCAAACAGGAGATGTGGGGGGACGGGGTAGTTCCCCCTCTCTCTCTGGGTTCTTTTCAGGCTGGCTGAGCAGTCCAATTAACATCGGACAGGTGAGTAAAAGGAATAAACCAAATTGAATTAAATACATATGTGGAATATACATAGACACAAGGATTCCAAAGACAACGAGGCAAAATAGGGGCATAGATGCCCTGACCTAAGGAATGGGAAGCCTGAGGAAAAGGTGTGAGAAAGAGCACATGTTTCTGCAGTTAGATGCTTGCCTTGCTGTATAGCTCGGTCTCCCAGGCGGAAAGGCAATTTCTGGTAAAAACCCTAATTCTAGGGAAGAGCCCAATTTACTTTCTTTTGTATAATTAAGGGAATCTACAGGGTTTCAACTGACCTCAGCTCAAAGTGATTCATGTGTCAAAGTAACACATCTTGGGGCGGCCTGTTCTGGCTATCTTCATATGCAAAGCCTGGTGGGAGGAGGAAGAGCACCATCTATTCTAGAAGCTTCTGAAAATAAACACAGGAACCTCATCCTTATGCAGAAAACTTGCCCTTCGTCCCACATGCATCTCCTCCCAGTCTACAAATCAGGTTATATGTGAGGGCAGTGCATTTGTGTTCAAGTTGGGGGAGGTCTCTGCCATCAATTAGCTCCTCCACACTTAGGGATAACAAGCAGGTAATTTAGTATAATTGTGTGGGCTAAAGCCTGAATACTGTGTGTGTGTGTAAGTAATGACAACTCTGTGAATATATATCCAGGACTTGTATTTCCAGAATTCTCTGCAGCATTGGAAGGAAACAAATAGCAGATGAGCAGTATTTGTGTTGTCACATTTAAGAACCAGCAAATATTTTGGTTCCGATTTTTTTTTGTTTGGTAGGAATAGTCAATTCTCAGATGGGCACTGGGATAAAATCATAATTTGTCTGTTTTATCTACATAACAGTTCACAAAGCATTATCCTGTAAGATGCTCTTGACAGTCCCAGGAGGGAGGTAATTCATTAATGCTTGCCCTATACTTCACATACTCACTTAACAGTGTATTTTGAGCACCTGCTGTATGCCAGGTTTGTTTTTAAGTTCTGAGCTCAGAGTGTTAAAACAGAAAAGGCCCTTTCTTTGGGGTGCTAAAAATCTAGATGGGGGAAGGTAGGTGATTTAAGCAGACTGTTGCTGGGGAAGAAAGGATCCTTCTTCCTTGTGCTGGGGTGGGGAAGCAAAGTCCCTTCCCATGGGAGAAGCAAGGTGTGGCACTGGTTACCCTAACTGGGTCACAGAGGCCTTTCTCAGGACCTAGAGAATCCCTCCTGGCACCTCAGGGTGGGAGCCAGAGGTCACTGGAGGCCTGTGAGCCTGGGGAGCTCCATTGTCATTATTAGAGAAGCCAGATTGTCTTGAGTTAAGAACAGTGAGGACCCTGGAAGCTAGGAGAAGCTTCTGCTCCTGCCTAAATCCTTCCCTAATAGAATTTCTTCCCTAGGAGAAGAAATCATCAAGTCCTAAGTTTCTGTCTTTTTCCTAATTGAAGAAACAATCACTGCTCTCCTTTTTATGACCTAGAAGAATATCGTTTGAGGGGTCTCATCCAGTTGTAATGCCACCAGGCAGATGGCCTATTTTTCCTCTCCTACAGAAGGTTCTGTGAAAAAACAAAATTCAGTGGAGTACATTTGGAGATCTAATTGGCTTGATTAAATGATTCATGAATCAGGCAGCCTCCCGTCTAGCTAGTAGGAGCTGGACGAAATAGAAGGTTTTCAGAAGCAGCAAGAGGGTAGGACAAGGTTATTAGTAAAATGAAAGGGTGTTTCAGGCAAAGTCACCTTCCCTCCGGGAAAGCCGGGGGTCTGGGGGTCTTATCTTGCAGATGACCTGACGGTGCAGACCAGGAATCCGCGCTGACTGGGGGGAGTTCCACTTTGGGGAGAAGCTGAAACTGCAATTAGGTTAGGCCTTAAGTCTTGGAGGGTCTTGGCATCAATGAATCCATTTTGGGCTGGTGCTTCCTCTTGAAGAGTACTTTCCTTACCTAAACGTCAGGGATTGTCATTTGGGTGGCGCAAATGACGGAATCTGTAAAATGTCTTTAATGGCACATGCAGGAAACCGCAGACTTGAGGACACAGGAGACAACAGCTCTCTCCCAGAGGGACTTAAGACCCTCAGAGTTCCCTGCAGGGGATCCTGGTAGCAGAAGAAGCCCCCCCCCCCATTCCTCTCAGAAAGCTGACTTTTATCCTGTCCTTTTCTACCTAACTTTTCTGGAATATCCAGGTTCCTGTCTGCTGAAGGTAGCTAATGCAACACAAGCCTAGAGCATGCCAGAGGGAACAAACCAAAGGCGAGTTTCCCAAAGCACCTTACGTTCTTGGTCAGCAAACTTGATGTGAAGGCCAAGACAGGAACTATTTTCATCCTTGCAAGCCACTGGGGTCTTAGTCTTAGCTGCTCAGCTCTGTCTGCCCTTGCAATGGGAAGGGACCAAGGCAATTTGCAAATCAATGGGCGTGGTGGTGGTCCAGTAAAATGGGTGGTGACTGGACTGGAATTGGCCCTCAGGCTGCAGTTATTAGACCCCTGGTCTAAGCAATACAACAACTCCAGGGGGTGGGAATGACTGGGAATCAGAGGTAAGACTCCACAGCATGAGCTACTGATTGCATAAAGTGTGATTTACTGGAAAGTGAGTTCTGGAGGTCCATCCCCCCAGAAGGGTCAGGCTTCTCTCAATATGCCCAGACCAGGCTTTTTCCAGTAAGTTCTTCCAGAAGTGTCACCTGGATCTGGGAACCGAAGGTCAGTGAGCCCCTATGAGCCTTAGGATGTCTATTACCTCCCTTTACTGAAAAAAATGTAGATTATTTAACTTCAGAACAGTGACGGCTCTAGAGACAGAAAGAGTTTTTGTCCTTTGCCCTTTTTATTAATGGAAGAAGCAGTCACTGCTCCCCTTTTTTTTATGACCCAGAAGAATGTGGTTGAGGGGGTGTCACCCAGGGGAAGGTTTATTAGTGACCTTGTCCTCCCTTCCTGAGAAACTCATCTCAGAGTAAAAGAATGAGGTCTCCTTGTCACAGGAAGTCCCCATTTCTCTATCCTTGATGCGCCTGGTCCTCAAACACAGGAAAATGGCCACTCCATTTCCTTTGTGAAGTCCCCATCCATATGTTATTAAATTGATTTTTCCTTTGCTGGCCTGTCTGACGCTGTTTTGATTACTCATCCAGCCCAAGAAGATCCCAGAGGGGAGACTACCCCCCCACTTGGCACTGCCAAGTGAAGTATTAGGAGACCAGCTTCCGGAGAGCAGCCTGTCACTGATCCAGGTGGGACCGGTGCTGGTCCAGTGTTCTCCATGGGCACCGGATTAGCTGGGGTTCGGATTACTTGAATGGTGAAGTCCATCTCTGGCTATGGTACCCTTTAGCCCATTTCAAAGTGAGAGCACTAGGGCTCAGGGGTCACTGGCATGATAAAAACATTTCCTGGAATTCATCTGCCACCGCACATTGTTCAGTGTTGGTTGAGCTCCAGCAAAATATGCCACGTGGATCCCTAAGCAGATGCTGCTATGATTAGCAAAATGCAAAGTCATTTAAACATTTGCAGAATTCACGGTAGCTTTCTGTGACTATATATTCTTTTCAATCAATAGACTCTAAAAATGCAACGACTACTGAGGTTCTGTTCAATTTGTAATGTGAAAGAAGGCTCCTGACACCCAGAGCTGGGAATTCCAGGCAGTGAGGGGCAGGCCTGGGCACTGCTCCTGGACTTGGGTAAACCTGGACTGGGAGCCTGGTGCACCCTGCCTTGGTTCTATGCCCTATGGCCAGGCCACTAAGCCTCCCTTTAGTTATGGAATCAAATTATAGAAAATATAGAGAGCAATTACACAGTGCCTGGCATATAGGAAGCATGTGTTAATACTATTATTTTTGAGATGATGATGGTTATTACCATTAAGAGCTATTCCTATATTAGCAGCAATAGTAGTAGCAGCAGTAATAATGCTGGCAGGATCAAGAGCTACTCCAGGTAAAAGAAGGGCTGTGTGTCACAGGTGAATTTTCTTGACAATACCACCAATCTACCGTAGCTTTTCTAAAACCTGTTTTCTTTAAACACCTGAACTCGAACCCCTAGGGTCATGAGATTTCTTTGAAAGCTCTTACCCATCATTCTGAAACCCATGATTGGGGGGAGCACTGTTGAGCACAAGTCCACTTGTGCAGTACTGCTTGAGGAGAAGAAAAATAGAAGCACATGAATTCTAAGCAAAATGAATTTATTACTTTATAGTCCAACATTAAGATCGTGGGGGATCCCAAAGGCTGCCTGTTGGCCTCCAACGGATACAAAGAAAATAAATCATGGGCAATAGTGATAAATAAGTGAGGAGGCATCCAGCCTGAGAGATCCCAGCAGTGACTGCAGAGTGTGTGTGTGTGTGTGTGTGTGTGTGTGTGTGTGTGTGTGTGAGAGAGAGAGAGAGAGAGAGAGAGAGAGACTGAGAACTTAAACCTAGACTCCGCTCTTGGAAAATTGCCTGCATGAGATTTTTGAGTCTGTCCAGCATTAAGGTCATCATGTGATGCTAATTTATATTTTATGAATAAATGAAATGTTTAATTGAATGAGGATCTGCATTTCTAGGAGATTCTTTGTACACAATAACATTTGAGAGTTACTGTACTGTACTTTCTTAACAGATATAGTTAGGATGTCTTCCATCCTGCATTCTAACTGAACTTAGGCATGTAGGAATTGGCAGAGTTCCTTAGATTTTCAGTTACTGCTAATTTCCTCTAACTTCAGAAAATGGGAAAATAGTACAGCTTTAATTTTTCTCTACCCTGGAGAATGAACAATATGATGTCAATGGCAAAGAGTATTCTAAATATTCATAATATAGGCACTACAGAATATCACCTATAAATCATCGAGCATATTACAACTTGGAGGAATTTCCAAAGTAGTTGGGGGGGGGTTCTTTAAGACTAGCTTGCAGATGAATTTCTAAATCAATTGGTTACTAAATTTTGGAGTTTACAAAGTTAGATGATGCCCTTGGCTTCATATTAGCACTCACATCCTAGTAGAGGCAACTAAGTTGGCATGAGGTCATTGATGCTGGTTCTAATCCAACATGGCTGGTGGTCATATACAGAGAGAAATTTGGGCATCAGTACAGAGGAGAGACGGTGAGAAGATGCAGGGAGATGATGGGCAGGAAATGGACTAGGGGAAGGAGGAAACCAGCCCCGTGGACACCTTGGTCTTGGACTTGTAGTCTCCAGGGCCATGGGGTCAGCCACCCAGTCTTTGTTAGCTGTGATGGCAGCCCTGGCTGGCTGGGGCAGTATTTCTCTGCACTGCCCTTCTCTCTGATCTCTGTGGTTCTTCATTTCTCTGTCTCTGGGGAGGGGGTTGGGGGGGTATTGCTGTATTTTTCTCTCCTGTGTTTGTATTTCTGTTTTACTGTCTTTTTCTGTGTCTATATTGTAATTTTTCTTTCTAGTTCTCTCTCCCTCTCTCCTCCCCCCATCATTCTCTGTCTTCCTTGCACAAAACTCACGTAAAATGTGTAGAGCGGCGACTGTCATATGGAAATTACTTTAGAAAACTCATTCCTCCATGATCTTTCTTTTCTTTCCTTCTTTGCTGTTTTCCTTCCAATTTTTTCACTCACTCCCTAACTGGACATAAAATAAAACCAGAATTTATTTTTTCAGGATTTATTGTCCTTACTGAATAAAGTTTTATGACCCCCAATTCTAATTTTAAAGCAACTCACTTGACTGTTTTACATTCCTCAAAGGGGAGAGAAGGGAGAGACTAAATTGAATTGCCTTTTGCAAGTGACCCTGGCTTGATGTTTATTTTGTTTGTTTGTTTCTTTGGGGTAAAAATCTTTAGATCAGTTGACCTCAAATTTTACTGGGCACAGACTCACCCAGGGGGCTGGTTAAATATGCACGATTTTGCTCTCTCATCCCAAGTTTTGAATCAGCATGCTCGTGTTGGGACCTGGAATTATATAACTTAAAATGTTTTCCGGTAATTCGAGTGCACACGATTGTGTCAGTGTTCTCCGATCATCGCGGACTCTCCCTCTGAGTCCTGCCAACATTTGTTCATTCTAAACAGAGGATAGAATAAAGCCAAGCTTCATTTCAAGAAAGGTTCTTAAAATATTCCTTCCGAGCATCCAACTGTGGTTTTTTTTTTTTCTTCCTTCCCTCTCTCCGCACACAGGTCTGTAGCCTTTAATCGGCCGAGCAGAGATGACATTCATTTCCAAACAATTTAGGTAGGCGGAAGGGAAGAGCAGGACCTGAAAAATTAGCAGTCCTGGATTGACTTCTTTGGCACCTGTTTTGATTATTGAATTAAGGAAGTCCTGGCAGCTACAACTGGCTCTGCCAGATGCTGAAGAGCACATTTCAGGGAGAGCCGGAAGGATGTCAGAAGATGTAAGGATCATTCATTTAAAGAATAAACTGTCCGGATCAAGTTCTGTTTAGGCTGTCAGAACTGATCGCCAGCGTAATGAAACATCAAGAACAAAGGGGCGAGGAGACATTGATAAAGCCCAAACACATCACGAAATAGAAAAATCTGCTGATTTTTAAGTCAACACCCCTGAGTGTCAGCTTATCAGCTCGCGGAAACCTCCGGCATGTTGAGAGGAGTCCATTTTTCCTGCAGTTTGGTGCAGATTCCTCTGCTGCTGTTCCGGAGGCTGTAAAAGATGCTCCTGGGGGACTTATCTGTCAGCATCAGGAAACGGGAGGGCACAGCACGCAAGATCACTGGGAGATAGATAGTGATGGGGGGAAGGCAGGTACCCCATCAGGGATGGAACACCCAGCAGCCTCTAGCATAAGACAGCATCTGCTTCTGTGAATCCTGAGCATCCATTGCAAACACATGTGTGTGTGCACACGACATACCCACAAGCACCGCATGCACCCAGATACACAAAGCATACACACTGCATTGCACACACCATATGCACTGCTTACATACATGTATATACAAACAACACACACACATGCACACACATTCCCACACACAATCCACATAAGCCTACACACATGCATGTGCACACACACCACAATCATGGACCACATGCACACAAGACATGCTGCACACACAAACCACACACATGTGCACAGCACACACCACCGAGCACACACATGCACATATACACTAACCACATGGATACGGATGCACACCACAATGCACACAGACTGCCTACACACATACAAAAACTACTACACTCATGTGCAAACACGTGCATCTACACAGTACACATGCTCTCACACCTTACGCATGCACACACACTCCTATATTCCCAGCAAATGAACTCACATGTCTGTACACAACTGCTTTCACAGATGAAGCTGAGACAGGTCACACACCCCTCCCATCTCTGGGTTCAGGCTGCTGTGAAATGGGGAGACTGGAATTACCCAACCAGGGCCCAGGGCTGGGGCGGGCCAGGGCTGGTTTCCCTAGAGTTCTGAAGCATGTTTCCTTGAAAAAAATTTACTCTGTTGTGCACACCCACAAATCACTTCTTGGACACCCTTTTCAGACAAGAAAGGCTGCTATTTCACTGTAAGCCAGATTGTGCACCAGCGAACTCACGTATTTGGTGGTGTGCAGACAGCAGGCCCGCCTGGGGACCTTGGCCGGGACTGAGCAGGGCTGGACTGGCTGAAGTTCTCTCTGCATTTCGTCCTGATCCCGCTTGTACTGGCTGTCCACGGAGGCCAGCTGGTGGATTAACCGAGATCATGCAAGTCTCCAGGATAAGTACACACATCTTCCCAAAGCACGAGTAGTTAGAGAAGGGAGGAAACATTTTAGAACACCATTTTACAGAAATTGCTTAATCAGCTCTGTATATCATGCAGCGAAAGTGAAATTCACAAACATCTCTAAGGGGGACACTATAATGACCTCAACATCCACAGGATCTGGTGTTTTTTAGCATAAGTGGGTCTTTGTACCACTTTATTTTACTCTTTCTACCTCTTTTATGGGAAATTTTGATCATTATATTTGTTGAGCAAAATGCTTTATATTTCAAATGTAATACCCTATTATATAGCATATAGTATAGTGTGTGTGTGGTTTGCGTACATGGGTGCATGCCGTGTTTGTAGGTATGTTGTGTGCACACACATATATGCTTGTAATGGATGCTCAGGATTCACAGAAGCAGATGCCGTCTTATGCTAGAGGCTGCTGGGTGACCCATCCCTGGGGTGCCTGCCTTCCCCTCATCACTTTCTATCTCCCAGGCATCTCATGTGCTGTGCCCTCCTGTTTCCTGATGATGACAGAGAGGTTATGTTATTCAAACCATTTATAACTTTACTTTTTGTCTATTTGAGTTGAAAATGTATGAGAGAAGCAAGTTAGGATCTTCCTCCATAATTTGTGGATTTGCCCCATTCACCTTGTTTTAATCTTCATTTTGACTTTATGATTTTGCAATCATATTGCTAGGTGCATAGAGGTTCATGATTGTATGATTTTGGTAGACATAAAATATCTCTGTTTCATGCAATGAGTTTGGCTTCAAAAATTGAAAATGATCCAAATGCCTATTAATCGTGAATGGACAGACATGTTGTGGGATAAATATTTTTGAGAGTTAAGATACATAAAGATACACAGGCTTATATAATAATATAAATAAGTAGACTACTAATGTATCTAACAACTTCCTTGAATCTCAAAAACATCACATTGAGTGAAAGTACAGATGAAGAAATGTTGATTGCACTTGTTAGTTAGATCTCCTATTGCTTTTTTTTCCTTTTTAAAAAATAAGGCATACAAGGGCTCCCTGGTGGTGCAAGGGGTTAAGCACTGCACTATGAAGCAATCTGCAGCCTCTGCATCATGAGTTCAATTCCTGGCCAGCCAGGGAGCAACCTACATGGCACAGCAGACCTCGCCTGTCTCCCTGCTGCTCCCCTCAGCAGTGCATCTCACTCAGTCTGCCTGTTCTGCTCCCCACTCTGTCTCTGGTGAATCCTCTCACCCCCCCACACCTCTGACCTATACCACAGTTCTTATATGAATAAACAAATCTTTAAAAAAATTAAGGCATACATTATATGCAATAAAATGCATGTAAGTTTACTGTCCAGTAATTTTTGATTAATGTGTACACCTGTGTATCCACTACCCCCATGAGGGTAGAGAACAGTCCCATCACTTGATAAAATTCCCTCATGCCTCTTTGCGGTAATTCCACCTCCTCCCGAAAACCACTGAGAGACTTCAATCAGCACAGCTTACTTTGTTCTAGAATTCGGATAATAAAGTTATATAGTATCTGTACTTCCACTCAACATGATGTTTTTGAGATCAAAGTTATTATATGTATTAGTAGTGTACTCATTTGTATAACATAAACCTATGTTGTCTTAAGGCTCAAAAATCCTTATCCCGCAACATGTCTGTCCATTCACTGACTGATGGATATTTGGATTGTTTTCCAGTTTTGACCATTGTGAAAAAAGCTGATATGAAGAACTTCAGTACAAGTTATTTTTTGAAGACATGTTTTCATTTTTCTTGGATAAATACCAAGGACTGTAAAATTATTGAGTCATAGGGTATATTTATATTTAACTGTAAAAAATGGACATTTTTACAATGTGGTCATTTCAACCAGTAATGTATGAGAATTCTCTATGAAGAATACATATCTTTGCCCACACTTAATATAATCTTTCTCTTGTGACTGTGTAACCAAGAGATGATATTTCAGTATATTGATTTGTTTTTTCCTGATGACTAAAGCACTCAGCTTTCCATATATTTCATATGTCCTGCTTTGTGACATGTCCGTTCAAATTTTGTGTTTACTAGGAAATTCTGTTATTTGCCTTTTTATTATGAAGTTTTTGGGATTCTTTACATAGGATGGATGCAAGCTCTTTTTCAGATGTAGTGTTGCAAATATCTTCTCCAAGTTGTTGGCTTGCTGCTTTATATTTTTATGGTGCTTTTGGATGAATGCAAGTATTAAATTTTGATGATGCCCAACTGTTTTTTTTTTCTTTTCTGATTTGTACTTTTCATGTCATCTCTAAGAAGTCTTTATCTCTCCTTAGGTTCTAAAGTTATTTTCCTTCATTTTCTTCCAGAAATTTTATAGTTTTAGCTTTTATGCTTCTGTTTATGATTCATTTCAAATTAATTCTTATGCATGGACTAAGATAAAAGTTGAGGTTCAGTTTGTGATGTTACTAAAACATAGAATTTAAAAATATTTTCCAAATATTTTTTGGCTCCCTGTGAAATATAACCTTGCATGTTGGTCTAGAATTTTGTGAGATCATAGAGTTTACTTACTATTTCTTTTAGTTTTTGGTAAATTCCTTAGGATTTCCTTACAATAATCATATCATTGAAAGTAAAAATGCTTTTATTCTGTTCTTTCCAATCTTTATGTTTCTATTTCTTCCATGTATTATTGCACTGGATAGAAATATCTTGTGAAATGAATAGGAAAAACACTTCAATATTTCAACATTAATAATAGTGTTGTTGCTAAGGAAATCTTTTGTGGCTACTATTTGTTTTTATAGATTCCTTTTAACAAACAGAAGAAATTCCATTTTAGTTCCAGTTTGCTGAGAATTTTTTCCCCTTAAATGGATGGTGATTTTTGTTACATGCTTGCTTCAATCTTTTAGGAAGTTTATATACTTACATTAATTATTTTTCATTAGTTAAATAAACATTGGATTCCTGGAATTAACCTCACCTGATCAAGATAAGTTATACCTTTAAATTTTGCTGGATTTAACATTGAGTTAGAAATTTTTACCTTTATGTTTGTGAAAAATATGATTTATATTTTTTTCCCCTCTGTTTTGGTAAACATTTTAAGGAAACGTTGGTACTAGAATTATGTTTACCTCATAAAAGAAGACAAATATTCCATCCTTTATGTTCTGAATATTTTTTTTGTAGAACTACTATTATTTTTTCCTTAAATATTTGAAATAATTCACCAGTGAAATCATCTGGGCCTAGAGTTTCACTGTGTGAAGACTATTTAAATTATAGATTCAATGTTTGCAACAAAGTATTATGCAATTTTAAAAAATTCTCCTTAAGACCATTTTGGTTATTTGTATCTTTTGAGAAATGTGTTCATATCTAAAATGTCAAACTTATGGACACAAAGACATTCCTGAAAAAAAAAAAAAGACATTCCTTTACCCCACTTTTAACATACAGGAGCAGGGCCCCATTTTCTCTTTCATTCCTGGTATTGATCATTTGTGTTTTCTCTCTATACTCTTGATCAGTCTCCTGAGGGGTTTATCAATGTTTATTAATCTTTTTAAAAGAAGGGATGGCACTAGGCACCATAATTCAAAAAGACAAATACCAGATAGTGTCACTTATATTTGAAATTTAGAGAAACCAAAGGGTCAGATAAAGACACACCAAGAACTACCCTTAGAAGCTGACCACAGAACTGGGGCATCCAGAGGGGAGGGAGCCCAAGGGACTATGGTGGTGGACCCTGGGTGCTGTGGTGGTGGGTGCAGTAGGTAACTACACCTGGGGGGGCACCCTAAACTTCCAAGATGCTAACAATGATATAAACCAAAGTTATCGCAATAAAAAATTTAAATAACAGCAAAAGATCAAGCTGGATCTCTGTTCATTTTCTTCATGTTTTTGTTTTATGGATGATATTCAGTTTTCCTATCTTCTAGTTATTTTGCATTTAATTTCTTCATTTTCTAAGTTCTTTATAGGGAAGTATGGATCACTGATTTTCTGATTTCCTTTGTGCTGAGAGCCTCCTGTTGCCAGGTCACTCAGCCCTGGTCTGGCCTGCCTTGGCCATCTAAACCCACTTTCCTTCTGGGAAGGAGGAAGGTATCAGATGGCCCCGCAGTAAACATTTGTTTTGTCTTGCCATATTTAGTCTGCAAATCCCCCGGAAAGCAGACAGACTATCCTCACCTTTATAGATTTTTAAAAATAACACACTAAGTTACTAGTTTAAGCCTTATGACATCATTGAGCTCCAGATTCAGACTTTGGGGTGCCAACGTCCAGTGGGATTTGCCACACACCTCTGCTCCCCATGTTAACAGTGATCGTCCACCGGGACCCTCCCAGGTGCTCTGCCAAGTAAGTGAACCGCAGCCACTGCGTCATTCAGTCCTCACGTGGGTCAGAGGCAGGCGCCATTTTCAGTGGAGTCAGGAATTGGAGTCGTCTTGGCCACGCTGAATGCTGTTAACCTAGGTTGATAGCTCTATTTTAACTTCTAAATCCCATTCTTTTGGCCTCCACCTCAGGAGAAAGCAGGCCCCACTGCAGTGGAGAGGTCTCGCTTATACGTGGAGCACATACAACCCTGATATGTTTGTTTAATTGGGGGATTCCACAGAACAGTGTAAGCTACATCAAGATGAGCCATGAAGAAGAGGTTTGGGAAACCCTCAGGGAAGTGACAGTGTTTGGGTTGATTTTTGTGCACGGTGAGAGGTAGTGGTCTAGTTTCATTTTTTTGCACATGGTGGTCCAGTTTTCCCAGCACCATTTATTGAGCAAACTGTCCAGGTTCCATTGCATATTCTTTGCTCCTTTGTCAAAGATCAGTTGTCCATGTAAGTGTGGCTTTATTTCTGGGCTCTCTGTTCAGATCCATTGGTCTGTGTGTCTGTTTTTGTTCCAATACCAAACTGTTTTAATTATTATGACTTTGTAGCATATATAAGGTTGGAAGTGTGATGCCTCCTTTCTCCTTTGTTTTCATTGAAGACTGGATCAAGAAGATGTGGTCCATATACACGATGGAATATTATTCAGAAATCAAAAAAGATAAACTCATGCCATTCGCAGCAATGTGGATGGAGCTAGAAGGGATTATGCTCAGTGAAATAAGCCAGAAGGAAAAAGAGAAATATCGGATGGTTTCACTTATAGCAGGACTATAGGGGAACCCAATAAGACATCAGCGTAAAAAAATAATAACAGTACAAAACACAACAAAGCAAAAACTGACAATTATAAACCAGAGACATCCTGCAGGGGAGGAGGCGGGAGAGGGATCAGAGGGAGGGAGGGAGGAGCACAGGGGACTGAGGTGATGGTGCACGGGTGCCTTGGGGAAGGAAACTCTATGGGGACTCAATCTGAGGGGGTGGGGGGAAGCAAATATTATTTAAAAATAATAAAAAAAGGAAGTGACAGTGTTTGGGGTCCAGAGCACCCCCTTTCCTTGGGAAGGGAGGACTACTTTCCAGGCACAGCAATGGGCAGGGATGCATTCGGGAGAAGACTTCTGAGACCACCCCCCAGCCCCACTCCCACCCCACCTCTGGCACTGAAGCCTTGCTGATTTACTACAGGCAGTCACAAAAAAAGGGGCTCGACCTTTTTTTTTTTTTTTAAAGATTTATTTATTTATTTATACAAGCACTGGGTACAGTCAGAAGCACGGGATGGGGAGAGAATTCACCAGAGCCCGAGAGGGGAGCAGAACAGGCAGACTGATGAAGTACACTGCTGAGGGGAGCAGCGGGTGGCAGGAGAGGTCTGCGTACCATGTGGGACCCTCGCCTGGTGGCCAGGGATCGAACCGGCGCTGCAGAGGCTGCGGGTACCGGGGAGGGGGCTCGACCTCTTGTGGGGTGACGATCTTGTACTTTAAATGGGTTAATAGTTTAAACTTAAATCTCTCATGGTGTGTGTGGGGGAATCTTACAAAGTTCCTTTAAGAGAGCACATGCTCAACCTCAGCAGGCTTAAGTAACCCAGTTTTACCAGGTGGTAAGAGAGAGAGCCAGGATTTGAACATGGGTCGAGCTGATTTCAACACAAACAGAAAAGCAAATGCTCAAGAACAGCCAGGTGCGCTTGCTGCCTTCCTGCAGGAGACTGGTGACCCATGTTCACTGTTCTAACAGGATCCAATCCACATTCTCAGGGCCGAGGAAGGGCGAGGAAGGGCAAGGATGTCAGATCACCAGAATCGATTCCTGAAGGAATCAGCGTAGACGCTCCATCCGAGCAAGTCTGCTCGGGAAGACAAGCGAAGCCATCTCGTTTAGCTGCTTCTTATAGCTGTTCAAGCAAACTCAAACTGAGGCTTCAAGCAGAGCCTCTTGGGCTCTGCGGGCAGGTGGGCTTCTCTGGGGCTGGGGCTGGGCAGGCCTTCCCTGCCCAGTGGGTGGTGGGCCGGCCGGCGCTGAGGGCCTGAGGCCTGAGTAGTTCAAGTAGCCGTGTCCGCACCTGAACTCAGGACTTTTAAATTCACATTCTCCAGACTTGAGCCCAGAACAAGATTTGTTGCCTGGAGGCAGGAAGGAGAAGCTCTGTTAAGGATGACGCGGAGCGCTGGATCGGAGCTGTTCAGGCAAGTTCAACCCGAATCCATCCTGTTTGAGGCTTGTTTTTCACTTGAGAAAAGGCAGGCGAGACGATAGAACATCTTCACAGCTGTTGATGTCTCCCAGTAACTTTTGCTAACCTTTTTCCCATCTGCTTTTGCAGTGGGAAAAATCATTTTCTCGGGGTGATGGGTCTTCAGTACCCTCTTTCCACCTCGTCATACTGTACTCCAAGATACTATACTAAATTACAGTGATTCATTATTCCTATTAAAACCAACAATATCCTCAAATTACCCCACAAACTAAACAATTGTGAACAGTAAATTCAAACAGTAAAACATGGGCACATATTGGGTAAATGTTATTTTCCTGAACAAGAAAAGCTTTCAGCAAAGTGCTTAACTTGAATACAACAAAAGGCAATTTAATTTAGTAATACAGCTGGGTGAAAAATGGAGACCTCGGGTTTAATAAGAAGGGGAGAAAGACATGCATATATCATCCAAAAGGATAATTATGAGAAACTATTTTGTATGATCCAGCTAAATCAAAGCTTCTAATGCTTTCTTACTCCTGTCAAAATAGGGAGATTTAAGGCTTTAAAAATGGGAATTTTGCAGACTTCACTGCCAAGAAAAAATGATTTGCCTCTTGATAAATTACTGTTGGGCTTTAGACTTGGGAAAAAATACACTTACACTGAAATAAATGCCAAGAAATGGCTAGAGAATTTATATTATTCCTTCATATCTGTCACTGGGTTGGTTGAGAAGACAGTAGTCCCATTCAAAACGTCCTCTGGCCTGCTTGACAGAGGCAAGATGAAAACGGCTGGCTGGGTGGAGGGCCAGACTCCGCGAGCTGGCAGGGGACCAGGGGTGGGGGTTCAGGACGCATGAGAGGGTCAGGGTAGGGGTGGCGGGGAGAGGTTGGGCGCAGACCCCACGAAGCTGCACACACCAGGTTGCTTTTATTTCTCTCCCAGGACTACAAAGTTCCTGCGGTCTTTGTACTGCATCTTTCCAAAAGCACCCCCACTGTGGATGTTTCTGTGGGCTCTTGCACATGTCCTAGACAAACTGGTTCCCAACACAGCAGGGGCCAGGAGAAGGAAAGAGCACCCTGGCTGGTACAAAGCCCCCAGCAGGCGGGGGCGAGGTGAGGCGGCTCCTTGGTATCCACCCAAGCCTGGCCCACCCAGCCGTGGCAGCCACCCTGAGAGGCAGGGGCCCGACCCCCGCTGTGCCTCCCACACCACCCCCGGCACCTTTGACTTCCAGGTGGCAGCTCTGGGCCTCATCAATATCCCATCTGTCAAATGGCTGGTTGGGACAAGCAACTTTTTCTTTGCAAGTATTTCTGCAAAATACTTGGTTTCTGACACACTTTTGTGTGAATCTTGTCCCTGTGGAGCAGGTTAAAGGGAGATGCTCCAGGCACAGCAGAAGCTTCTCCTTCTTCACTCTCCCGGGGTCCCCAGGTCACTCCATAGCACCCCAGGGCTTCAGGGAATATACTTAGAAAGCCACTGAGCTGGGTGTGTCTGGGCGAGCCTTCTGTCTGTGCTCTCCATGGTTCTCATTTGCTCCTTCAATAATTAACGAGGCTGTGCAAATGCTCAGCCAGGCTTGCCTGGTGTTTTTGTCTTCAGTGATGGTGATGTGTCGTGGTGTGTGTGTGTGTGTGTGTGTTTCTTCTCGACAATGCCAGGTCTTGAAGGCATAGTTGCTGCAGCTCACCATGGAGCACCCCTCTTTTTCCCCCGCCAAAGGCACACTGAGACTGGAAGAGGCTGTGGAGCCTTGGGAGCTGTTTCCAAAATCCAAACAAGAATTATCATCCAAATATTTATCTTCAGAAATTTGGAGCATGCTGCTCTTGCTGAAGGCCGATTGATTTGTGTTTATCAACCCCACATTCCAGTAAGTTCTACAGCAAGCACTTTTCCAAATGAAACTGCAAGTACCTAACTCTTGAATCTTCCAGTAGCTGGATTATGACTCATCTGCTGTTCATTCAGAAATAAATGAAAGAACTAAATGCATGCTTTGGGGAAGGGGGTTTTTTGGGCTTTGTTTTGTTTTTTTGGTCTTTCTTGATGCTAAAAAAAGGGCTTTTTATTTTGAAAATGAAAATCTTTCTAAAAATGTCTGGATTAATTTTCCATCTGTGTAACATCAATTGAAAGTGCTTCCATCCTAAATTGTTTTTGTAGTTTACAGAGTACTACCCATTTCGCAAAAACACTTTTTGGTTTACAAGCAGAGTTGACTATAGATTTCATCGTTTCTAAGGCGCTCTGCCCCTTCCAAGCTACCTTACAGTTTGCAAAGCCCTTCTGGTTTACACATTCCTTTGTATAAGTCACTTTATCATTTCAAAAGTATTTGGCACTTTATAAAGCCCTCTTATCATTACAAAGCACTTTGTAGCTCACCAAATGTCTTGCAATTTGTAAAATGATTCCAAGCCCATAACCACATTCGGTTTCTGCAGACTCAAGTGACATAATTGCATCTTTCTTTGATGATGATAAGCTCATGCTGGGCATAAGAGTCATAATTGTGAACTTGCCTTACTGAACACAGACAGACCCAGTGGCCTATCTATATGCTTGTTGTTGCCTGATGGATTAAGAATATTATTGCTCTAAAGTGATAGAATTAATGAAGGTTGACAAAAGTTGGGTCTTGACCAGTGGTTCTTCATGGGGGATGATTTTTACCCCCAAGGGCATTTGGCAATAGATGGAGACATACTGGATTGTCCCAAACAGGGGAGGGGGTTCTACTGGCATCTAGTGGGTAGAGGCCAGGGATGCTGTTAAATATCCTACAGTGCACATCAAGCCCCACAGCAAAGAAACACCCAACCTGTAATCCCAATGCTGCCAAGGCTCGGAAACCCTGATCTGGGTCAAGGTCAGACAATTTGGTCATTTCATGCTGCTGCTCTCTTGCATGGAAGGATGCTTTGGGTTGCAAATGACAGAGTCCTCCAACCGGCTTAAGCATCACAGCCATTTATCATCTTGCTTAACTGAAAGTCGAGGGGCAGGTCAAGCTACAGGGCTGGGTGATTTAGACTCTGACCTGTGGCACCTGCAACCGATCCTCTCCTGTCTCCATTCTAATGTAGGCTGATTCTCAGCTGTCAGCAGGCCCAGGGGCAGCCTGCCCTTGCTCAGATTCAGATGGAAAAGAGCTGACTTTTTCTTTCTAAAGATCTCAGAAGGAGCCTTTGCTTGTGAACAAACACCCACATCACCAGTCCCTTGCTGAGGGGAAGGAAGAACGTGAGGGACCCAGCACTGCCTTTGCTAAACCCGAACTCACTCCACGTCCCCCGACCTCCATCCTTTCTGGGGCACTAACTTTTGGCCAAAGATTAGGACTTTTCTGAAGACAAACATAATAAAATCACTTGTTGGTTCCACTGGAAACAGATCTTGTGAAACATCTAATTGATTTATGTACAGGAATTCACACGGTTCCTCAGCCTGGAATTCTGACCATAAATCCTACCCCAGCACATTACACAGGCACACACATGCACACGCACACACACACACGCACACACACACACACGTGTACTACCTTCAGCTAATTACAGCTCACATCTGTGTTGCTAATGCATTTTTGACCTACGGTTTCAGCCTTCAGGGTGGTGGGCAAGCCTCATGTCCACCTTGTGACATGTAACTGGCTGAGGAGAATGCAGAGCCCAGAATTTGGCTAGTCTGCAGGTATTGAGACCTTCTGGGCAAAGCTCTCTGCCCAGAAGGAGGTGCTTACCTAGGGCAGATGGCTGGGTCCAGCATCCTACGTTAAAGATGAAAAACGACATGTTCCACAGAGTGCTGATGACCAGCCAGATGTTCTGTTCCTTATTTGACTGTTTTCACATTTCTTTGGGGGATACTGCTAAGTTCTAGGGCTCAATCATCAGGGCAGCTCTGTGACGTGAATGGGGCTTTTGGAAATTCATTTGCAAAATCCTTCAGTGCTTCCCAACTACAGGTAGGGCAAACTCAGACCCGGCGCCCGACTCTCACAGTCGTTGCGACGTATTGCTTTCAGCTTTATTGCTCTGATGGCTCCTTCCCTACAAGTATCATCTCCGTTCAGATTGATCTCTTAGTTAGAGTTCAAATAAATTTGATGTGTTTCTGAATTACAGAAACTAGAGCAGAGCAGGTATTAAAAAGCAGCAGATTTGGATCTTTATTGTGATTCTACATAGACAGGCCAGGTGACCGTGGAAAAATTGCATATTTAGTGAGACTTGGGTGTATTCATTCGACAGATATTTGTTGACTGCCTACTGGAACCACATCTGTCTCCCTCACCCCTATAGCCCTTCTACCTACGGCAGTTGCTGATACACAGAAAGCACTAAATTATTATCAAGTGACTAAGGGCAGTAGTAAGATAAAATGGTGCACTCACCATTTTACTGACATCTACTCAGTTCCTGCCTTTTGTTGGCAGAGAGGGGTAAGTCAAATGTTTATGGTCCTGCACACTGCTGGCTTCTTTAATAGAAGAAAATGCAGTGTTTTTGGTTCCCTGAGAGGTGCAACCAATCCACTTGTGGGGATAGGTGGGATTTCCAGGAGTCCTTCCTGGAGGAGGTGACCTATAGTTGCTGACACCATAGGGATACATCAGGGTGGACAGGGAAAGGAAGTATGTGAGTGTGGGCAGAAAGTATGGTTGATTGTTCCAGACAGAAGGGGAACTCAATTTAGTTCAGCCGGGCCTGGGGTTTACTGTCCGAGTTGGGTAGAGAAAGGAGAGAGGGATCTGGAGAAGTGGGTAGGGTGAACATGAAGGCGAGACCATCTTAAAGGACCAGGGCTCTATTCTGAGGTTTGCAGGGAGCCATGGACAGATTCTAAATAGGGAAGGTTGTAGAAAGACACCCCTCTGGTTTCTGTGTACGAAATTCTCCAGGGGAGAGGGACATGGAAGTAGACCACGGATGCTCTGGATGCTGCTGACATGGTCTAGAAGGATCTCTGTGTCTTTGGATATGGGCATAAAGAGAGGAGACTGAGGAAAATAAATAACAAGACTTTGGTGCTCATTTGCTATATATAAAGTTTGCCAGATCTTGAGGAGAGGAGCAGAGGGGGCTGACGTGAGTTGGGAGCACATTTGACACTCGAATGCCTGGTTCCTCTCTTCCAGCAGTGGGTGGGAGCCCCAGGGAAGGCAGGTGGGTTCCACCCAGCTCGAGGCCCCTGCTGGGTTCCGGCCTGCAAGACCCCCTGCGCCTTTTCCACAGCCCCTGGCCCACGCAGAGCTGCACTCCCCCCAATCAGCGTGGCCGTCTCACCCTTTCCTTACGCATAGTCTTTCCTGCGCTAGGCGGCCCTGCATGTTCGAAGGCAAACCATCTGGAATGATTGTTCCCGGGGATGAGCCTTGGCCCCATGATCAGCCTGGAAGCCAAAGGCACGAGGCTTTTTCCATATTGAGGAGACAGAATGGTAGAGGCAGGAAAAAGCCCTGGGGCGATCGATGGAAACCACCAGGCAGACACCTGTGACCTTGAGGAGTCGGTCCTGCCTCATCTGTTCTGTGGGGGGAGGAAGTGACACTTGTGTGGCCGGGGCCGTGCTCCTTCCCCGGTGCTCTCACGGCTCCTTGGACACCTGTTTGTGGTGGGGAATAAATGTATGGTGCGGGCTTTGCTCCCTGGGGCCCAGCAGCTGGACTGAGAGATTTTGGACAATGTCTCCAACCTCTCTGAGCCTCTGTTTCTTCATCTTGGACAAAGGGGGATGAGCACGGTTTCTACTCATGCACACGCAGAGCCGCCGAGCTTCTGCCCAACTGCTGGGAGGAGGCGGCGTATGGGCATTAGACGGCAGCAGGTCACACCGTGGGGCTGGTCAAGGGCGCAGAGGCAAGACTTGGCCTGTAAGTAGATGCTCTACAGCCAAGCAGCTGCCGGGCTGAAGCGTATCCTCCGGGACATGAGGACCGCATCCTTGGCAAGGCCCTTCCTGGGGGAAAGATCCTGGGGGCTTTGGTGATCATGGGAAACAGGGGGAGAGGGAGAGGCAGGTGGGACGCCCTTCAGAATTGCTTCTCCATGGACTCAAAGGAGCTGTGGGAGAGAAGCAGGTACTGGGCAGCTTTCCCCATGCCCGGATGGTCTGCTGTTGGTGAGAAGACACGGTGGATGGAGACCACATGCGCACCCTGTTTCGGCAGCCACTGGGGGTTTACCTGGGCGAGGCAGCTGGGCCTGCGCCTGGGCACACCGCTCTTCCTCCCTGACTGTTACATTACACTGTGGCTCTCAGTGAGCCCCATAATGCAAACAGGCAGAGACCCTCCATGACCCCTGCTCCCTTCTTGGGACTCCCAAGCCTGTTTACGGAATACCTTTCGGATTGCTGGTGTGAAAATGGATGACGTTAAGTATTTTCAAAAATATACTTTTGGTCAATGTCCCCCAGAGAAACAGAACCAGTGGGGGATGGGAGGATGGATGGCTACATGGGTGGGTGGATGGAAATATGGACACACGGATGGATGGATGGATGGATGGATGGATGGGTACATGCATGGGTGGGTGGATGGATGGAAGGTAGGTGGGAGATTCATTCTAGGAAATGGCTCAGATGAGTCTGGAGGCTGAGAAGTCCCATAGCCTGCAGACTGGAGACCAGGAAAGCCAGCCTGGCACTGAAGTCTGAGTCTGAAGACCAGGCACAGAAGTCCAGGGCAGGAGCAGGTGATGTCTCAGCTCAGGCAGCATGCAAACCTGCACCCCGCCTCAACCAACCGCTGCCTCCCTCAGGTCCTCAGTGCACCGGCGGAGCATCATCTTTTCATGAAGATGACCTTTCCTCGGTCTGCTGATTGAGACCCTAATCCCTGCTGTTAACATCCCTCAAGACACCCCTGCAATGACGTTTGACTGTCCTTTGGGTGCCCCTCAACCCAGTGAAGTCGACACCGGACATCAACCCACTCAGGCATGTTTCGCAAAGCAGATTTCGTAGCAGGCTGGATGGGGCCAAGAGAGGGACATGCATTGGAAGGCTGGGACCCACAGGCTATCCCCTCTCACACGCACCCCTCGGAAGACGCCCACCCCCACCCAAGCACCTTCCACTGTAGCTTAAATGACAGACAGAAAGCAACGTCAAAGCAGAGAGACACTTCTCTGTGGTTGACACATTTCACAGGGAGAAATGGATTTTAAAACTGTTTTCAACTAACAAATTGACAGTCTTAGCCTTCCCTCACCCAGGACGCACTCCCTGGAGTGCAGGAGGAGAAGGAGGTGGATGAGGGCTGATCAGATCTAATCCTCTGCTTACAGAATTTGAGAGAGAGTTTTTCTAATCACCCACTAGAGGGTTCCCCCTCCCGACCCAATTTCCTCCTAAATCACATACTAGAGGTCAGAGAGAGGGGTGATAAGCTGTCTGCCACGAGGTGGTTTGCGAAGGCCCGATTTTAGCCCATCAGAGCAGTGTCAGAGTTTATGAATTGTCATGTCTGTCTGTACGAAAAGGCAGAAAGTCTACTGTCTCACCCAAAATGCATGATTTCAACTTAGATTTATCATCTTTAATATCCTGGAAGAGAGGGAGAGATGGAGACAGAGGGTAGGGCGGGTACGGGCAGCAGACAGTATAAAACAAGGACAGTCGTTCCTTCTGCAAAGCCCAGACCAGGGGGTCAGGGAGGGGTGGGGGGTAGCAGGACGAAAGCAGAGGGATTGAGAGTGAGGCCTTTGTGTCTCCCTGCCTGGGCGCAAGTTCAGGCTCTGCCATTGTGTGAATCTAGGTGAGCTCATCTCTCCAAACAGCCTCATCCCGGGACAGGAACAATGACAGGACACAAAGGTTGGACCGTTTCTGGACCACTCAGTGGCCCATCAGGATGGCCTCAAGGTGGCCATCCTGCCAACTGACTAGGGCGTGAGTGTCACCTGAGTTTCCTGAAGACATAATCTGAAGGGCTCAGTTGGAGCTAAATGCCCACCCCTGACCCAACCTCAAATCCCAGGAAAAAAATACCCAGGATGGAGGGTAGGCAAAGTGTAAACGCAGAGCTCTGGCAGCAGCTCAGTATCCTTAACACCCTCATGACAGAAGTAGAGCAGTGTGGTGGTTACAGGCACAGGCAGAATCAGACTCCTTGGGTTCGAGTCCCAGTCCCGCCACTCCCTAAAGGTACTTCCTTGAGAAAGCAACTTAATTTCTCTGTGCCTCAGTTGGCTGATGTAAGAGGCAGATGATAGAAATTCCTACCCCCGTGGGTTCTTCTGGTTGAATGGTGCCTACTCGGCACATAAGAAGCACTCACTCAGCAATAAGCGCTTAACTATTTAATCTGATTTTTCTTGTTCCTGTGCAAACAATGTCACTGGAAAAGGCAACTCTGCAGAAGAAGCCGTAACATCCCGCTTAGGAGTCTTATTGCAAAGACGCTGTACATCAGCTCCAGACGTCATCTTGTCCATCCTCCTGGGCAGGGTTTGGATTTATGTCTGTGTTAGTCTGAGTTTCCCGTGGATGTGCACCGGAGTGCCTTTCCCCTCTGGGGGCACGTGTGGAGCAGGGAAGCATCTGCCATCTGCCCCAACCCCAAGCGGTCTGATGCCACCACATCCCTCCCTGCCCCGCTCCCTGCCCCCGCTGTGGTGCCTGTGCCAGTGGTGGGTGGTGATGGAGGATCAGGAGAGACAGACCCATTAGGTGGAAGTGCAGGCAGATGAGGTTTGCCGATTATGTTTTGTTTCTTTCTGCTTTCCTTGTGACTTTTAGGATATACAGATTCTTTCCGGCACTCCCCCTGGTTCTGTGCCTATAAAATAAGTTTAATGGCTGAATTTTCTTTAAGATAATCAGAGGCAGTATAATTTATGCATATGAATTGTATTGTAGCCAGATGTAATTTTGCTCCAAGTTGTAGCATTACAGTTAGAAATGGCTCTGCTGGCTGTGTTTTGTAGAATTTGCAATTTATTTAACAGTTGACTGAGCAGTGACCCCAGATAAAATAACCATAATCAAAGAGTAGTTTTTAAAAAAGAGATATAAAAAACAAAGGTGGGAGCGAGCTCTGGAGAAAAACTTGGGTCTGGTGCTGATTGGAGAGGACAGCAGGGGGTGAGGTCTCTAAGGCAGGTGACTGCTGTTTAGACCGCACACGTGGCAGAGGAGTCTCGGGTCGGGAGGGGCAGACATCTTGATTTGGAGTCCCCCACCCTCACCCCAGGACGTTCTGCTTGGAGATTCATCCTCCTTTGGCTGAAATGCAGCAGACTAGTTCTGCATTGCTCATGGAAGCTGGATGTTTCCCGTCCCTGGGGTGTGGGGACCATGCAGGAGGGCATAGAGGAAGCTGGAAGGGGTTCCGGGGGAGTTCTGTAAGGACTTGTCCTGACACTCCTCAAGTCTGACACTTCATAGTTGACTTCATTCCATAGGGGAAGAAGAGCTTCTTCTCCTCATCCCAAGCCTCTGCTTCTCTCCTGCCCATTGGTTGGGGCCAGGCGGGATGGTGGCCCTCACTCCATGAGGGCCTGTTGCTCATGCCCATGATTCCAGGCTGTATCCTCTTCAGCCTGTAACCTGTCAAGGTCTGGCCCCTTGGAATGGATTGTCCTTCTTCATGAAGCTTCCTTCTTCCAGAATCTACAGGGCAGGGGAGGATGGGCACTAATCACGGCTGGAGCCAGACCTGACCTCCATCTGGTCTGGCCACTGAGATCTGAGCACCCACCATCCTTAGGGCGTCTTTGAAGCTGAGTGCATTCTGCCTTCAGTCTCCTGGTGAAGGGAGATCAGGCAGAGAAAAATGTAAGAATATTTTAGCCTGGCCAGGAGAGATCCTTCACCATCTGCCTCTTGCCTGCCACCCATCCCTGATGGACACACCACATCCCAGCGACCCCAAAGTTCTGGACGTTTCCTCTGCTCATGCCTCAAACTCAGCCCATGAGAAATCACCCCTTTCTTCAGAAGGTGGGTGCAGGGCCCTCGTCTGTGCTTCTGCTCCCTCCCATGTTTCTTTTAGGCCCTGCAGGCTTATCGCCCTTGCTCTGTTATCATGTCTGCTCCAAACCCAGCGTGTTGCTTTGCACATAGTTCAACACGTAGTTGTGAAATGAAGACAGAGATAAGCGCCCTCTAAAAATTGTGTTTGAGACTGATGTTTCCTGGGGGAGGCAAGAGAGGGCAGGGGATGGGGAAGGAAGACAGAGAAAAAGCTCACCCCAGGAATCAAACTACTTCAAGGTTGATGAGGATCAAAAACAGCAATGCTAGCTAGTCTATACAGTGCACACCGGCCATTGCCAGTGCCATCTCATCACTTTGCCGGTGCCATCTCATCAAGTCCACATAGTGACACTGCCACAGGGCTCCATTATTCCCTGTTTAACTGATGAGGATACTGAATACTGAAGGGTGACTACGTGACTCCAGCAGGTTGATGATTCAGACCTCTAGATCTTGGAGTTTGTTCTTTCTTTATCCTTTCGGCTTTTAAAATTCACATGAATTCAGAAAAGTGCAGAGAATAAAACAATAAACACTCCTACACCTATTAAACACATTTTGACAGCCATTAACACATTTTTAAAAAGGTACGTTTATACTTCATTTCAATTCCCTCTTCTCTCCCATAGGCAGTCACATCCTAAAGTTGATTTGTAGCCTCCCTTTTCATGTTATTTAGTTTTTGTGTTTTCACTTCTTGAGTGTGTATGTGGGTGTTGGGGAGGCTAAGCCCTGCACCCCCCAGACTGCCAAGTGACCGGCATGGCTTCCCAGGCAGGACGCAAACCAGGTCCTTTTCCAGCCAGGATGAGGGGGCTGTTTTCTATCATTCTAGCCGGACCCCACCATGTCCAGAATCCACCCAAGCTGGAATCAGCAACGCCGGTGCAGGCCATGGCTGAGTCCCGGGAGAGGGCCTGCTGGGAAGGGGGTGAGGCTGAGCGGCCATTTTCTGGGCCTTTAAAAGGCCGGGAGGTAGGTGGTGTTGTGCCCAAGATTGGCAGACTCAGCGAGCATAGCCTCCAAGAACCCAAAGACAGCGGATGCAAACACAAAAGGGAGTTTATTACAGACTCGAGTCCGGGCTCACGGCATGTACCCACACAGTGGCAGATATCGAGAGAGCCCTGAACAAAGGAAGCAGGGTGTTTTTATAGGGTTACAAGCAGATTTAGAAAATTAAATCCTGCTGGCAGTTACTCATTGGCTACAAGGACGCGTTCTTCAACTTTGCGCGGCTGTAATTCTAAGCTGATTGGTCTGGCCGAGATGCAGCTCCAATTATGGCAAATTCGCCCTCATTGGTGACTGGAGGGCGAGGGTGGACTGAGGGTCGAAACTGTCAAAACTGTCTCTGGAATGTAGTCGTCATTCCCGGGACAGCAAAACCTAAAATTCTAAAATGGCAGTTACACACAAAATGACAAAGCAATGGCTAAGAATACTTATGCCTGGTTCCACAGGTGGGTTTGTTCTCTTTTTGTCATTGGAGCTGCTGTTGACAGCAGTTGTTGCACGGGCAGGGCCAGCAGCCTTCATAACCCCATAACTCCCTCCAGCGGCAGCCTCTGGCAGCAGCACCAGCAGGCACAGGCCGTCACCATGCACAGCCCACCTGGTGGTGGCAGGACTTGGGAAGACCACCCTGGGGTTCTGCAGACTGTGGCTCCAAATGGGGTGGGTCTTTCTGCATCTTACTGTCTCTTGTAACAGCAGCTCCACTTTGCACTGTTGCAGTGACTGGACCTTCTCCCTCTCTCCTCCATGTTCACCCTCTCCCCTGTTTAAAATCATTTTATTTTTTTTCTGCACCAAAGCCTATTTGTTGCCATTTGAGGTTGCCAGAGCCAGTGAAAGAGGTTCTCACCCGCTGCAGGGTGACACCATTCATGATTGGAGACATTTTGTGTGTTTAGATATTTTATGTTAATGGAATTATAATGGGTTCATTCTCTTTCAGCTTATTTACACTATTTTAAAATTATTATTTTTATTTTGGAGTGATCTTAGATTTATAAAAAAGCAGAACAGATAGCACCAAGACTGCTATACAACCTTCAGCAGAGTTATTCCATTTTAAACAGCTACATCACCATGGCACGTGCTTCAAATGAAAAATGAAATCAATTAATTACTAATAATTAACCATTATTAGTAATTAAACTCACCTAACAGCTCTGTGAACATATCCCCGTTATGAATTGACACATGACTGTACATCATTATAGTCTCGGCTATTTATTTTATACTTTGAAGTACATTCCAATACTATGTTGTTTGTTTTGTTGCCCAAATTGTCTACTCTGGGGAGCTATTTTCATTTGACGTCTATGTCCCTTGGACGTGGTTCCATCCTTTTATATTTTTGGACATTTCCTTGTTTTCACATCTCTTGTTTCCTTTTCCAGCCATTTCTCCTAGAATCATTTAGTGTTTTTAAATTTCTCTGTTGTAGTAAAATATACACAACATAAAATTTCCATCATAGCCATTTTTAAGTGTACAGTTCAGTGTTAATAATTATATTCACATGGTTGCCCAACCATTCAACACTGTACCATTTCTGTCCATTCCCTTTTGACAGCTGTATAGTATGTCATTATTAGAATGGAACACATTTTTTCATTTGTCTATTGGTGAGCAGCTAGGTTGATTCTGACTTGTCACCATTTTAGACAATCCTAAAATCAAACATCGTTTTATCTGATTCCAAATGTGAGTGTTCAAGAGCACTAGATGCCGGCATGTAAGAAAAATGAACATCTTCAAATCTGCTGGGTCTTGCCAGATTTTTCTGCAAAGTGGAGGATAGTTTATATTCCCACAAGCTATAGGGACTGTGTTTCTACACATCCTTTCTGACCCTTGGTATTATCTTGGCGCTCTGATGGGTGGGTATCTTGTTTTCATCTGCATTTTTCTGCTTATCTAGCAGGATGAGCTGCTTTCCACAAATTTACTGGCCACTCAGGATTCCTCCTCTGTGAATTGCTGCTTCTCATGTTGAGTTGTTCATCTTTTCTTATTGATCTGTAGGACTTCTTTATATTCTGGAGACAGATACACTCTCAGTTTTATGTGTTGCAAATATCATCTCCCAGCTGTGGCTTGTCTTTTAACTTTTCTTTTGGTATTTTATTTTTTTGTCATACAAAATATTTTAAAGATTTTCTTTTTGCTTATATTCCTTTAATCCATTCAGAATATAGCTCTTTATAGAGTGGGAATGCAGGATCTAATTTTATTTGTCTTCCACACGGCTTTTATTATATGTCATTGATTCAGAGATATAATTCCTACCCCCACATATTGCCAGCTCTAAAATTGCAATACATATTGCTATCAAGGTGATAGCTTCACCTTTTCTCTTTATGGTATGTAAAATGGTTTTGTGTCTTGCAAGCAGTGGCATCTTAGATTCAATGAAAGGTACAAATATTCAAAGTTTATCTCAGTTCTTAATACCTAGTATGTTTCCCTTATTCTGGCAAATATTGGTCTATTAATATTTCATAGAAGTTTTAGAACCACTTTGTGGTTCTAATATGAGAATGATTCATTTGTTTTTTAGAGTTATATTGACTATAGAGTTTTTTGGGGGAGGGAAGGAATAATCATGTTAAGATAATGGAAGGTAACATTGATTACCCTAGTTAACTTGATAATGGTGACAATAGACTAGTTTTTGTCAAAAGAGATGATCTCAGTTTTAAGACAATGGGAGCTTAAATTGGTGAGCAGATTGAGGTTCCTAGGTTAAGTAGCTGGTCAAATGGAAGACCTAGATGGTGTCCTCCTGTTCTCCTGTCCCCCACTTGCCCAAAGTCCTAGTTCTTTCCATAATGGTATAACTGATTTGCAGGAAAAGCCATCATCCAGAACAACGAGACCTGGTCCCTAGGAGACAGGTGGCCCCCACACCATGGCGAAGTGGCCAGCTCATGGAGGGTGTTCACTATATAGGGCAGACACACACTCCCAGGCTCCGGGTGGAAAACCCCAAGAGCATCGGGCAGCACTGTGTGATTTGGCAAGCTGCAATACGAGGAAGCAGGGAGAAGCTCCAGCTTTGTAATTTTGCCTGGAGCCAGCCCTGAGAGAGAAAGGAAAGGATGAAATTGGCCACTTTTTTTGTTCTGTTCTTGTGGCTCTGGGGGAAGTCAATGATGCCCTGGTTTCTCTCCAGCCTGGGTCTCATCTGCTCTGCTCTTCTGGAGCAAGCCTGGAAAAAGTTTCAAGTAGAGGTGGCAAACTGTGGGGTGCAGGGCTCACCCACAGTCTTCCTGGTTTTGTAAATAAACTCATATATTAACATGACCACACCCATCTGTTGGCATGTCAGCTGTGCCTGATTCAATGCTATAAGCCTGGGGTGCGGAAGTCGTGACAGAGACCCTAGGACAGTAAAATCTAAATTATTTACTACCTGACCCTTTATGGGAAAAGGAATGACCAAGTCTTCATTAGAAGACAGTCCTTTGACACATCTATTTGTCCCCCATATTCAAAACCTCTGGTTGCCTTTATGTTTTGTTCCAGTCCGTGGCATATAACCCTTTTCTCCGAAAAAGGTTAGTTGACCCACTTACAGCTCTGAACAGAAATATGAAAATAAGGGGGGCATGTAAACCCACAAAGGAAAAAATGGACCCAGCAAGATGCAATTGCTTTCGTCTGGTTTCAGAATGTCCTTGGGAAATTGTCTTCAGAAGAGGGAACCAGAGCAAAGGCTGGAAATAGGAAGGGGAGACAGTATTTCAGGGGAACTTTCTGGCAGAGCTCATTTTCTCTTCCCCACGTTCTACGTGGAGAGGGCGGCTGTGAAGTGTTATTACAGCCCTTTATTAGAAACTCCTTTAGGCCAACTAAGCGATCAGGTGAAATGTGGCTCTTCAAATTGTTTGTGACCAAATTATTGGTTTTTGACAAGAACTCTCTCTTGGATCTGATATTTCTGGCTGCCTCTCTCTGCAGCCTTTCCTGACTCAGTCCCTTTATTTCCACATCTTCACAACCACCCTTTTCTATAGCATCATCAAATTAAGGGAGAGAGGTCTGAGCTTCAAGGGCTGTGGGCCAGGAACACCACTCTCCATCACAAAGAGCCACAGTGAAGACCAATATTCCCCCAAGTGTTGCACATAGACCAAGAACAGGACATGGATCTATTTGGAGTGGCACATGAATAGACTAAAAACAATAAATAATGTAAATAATTTAAAGATAGAAATACAATTTAAAAACAACAGGAATTTGAAAAAATAATCCTTGGATATTGAACCCACATTCTTGAGGAATGTTGCTTGGATAGTCAACATCCCAAAGAAAATATTAATAGCACCTATCAAATGTGTTCACATCCTAATCCCTGGAAGGGGCTTTGCAGACGTGATTAAGTTAAGGATCTTGAGATGGAAGATGATTTTGGATTTACAAGGGGGCCAATCCAGTGTCATCACCATGGTCCTGAAAAGAGGAAGCAGGAACTCCAAGTTTGAGGGCAGGAAATGTGAAGGTACAAGTGGAGGGGAGAGAGAAAAGGAGGGATTTGAAGATGTCACCCTACTGTTGACTTTGAAGATGAAAGGAATCATGAGCCAAAGAATGCAGGTGGTGTCTAATAGCTAGAATAGAAAAGACAAATAAATGGATTTCCCCCTGGAGCTTGCAGCAGAAAAACAGCCCTGCCCACACTTTGATTGCAGGCAAGTAAAATGCATTGCAGACTTCTGGCTTCCAGATCCCAGATGATGAATTTGTGCTGTGTTAAGCCATGACATTTGTGGCCAATTGTAGCAGCAGTTAGAAGAAACCAATCCACCCTGGATTAGGGAACACGCAGTTGCCACGATCCTGGCTGTGCTATGAGTGGTGGCTGCTTTACATTTTCAATCTCCTGATGGGTGAGCAAGATTATTTCCACCCAATGGATGGGGATGCTGAGGCCAAGAGAGGGAAGTTATAAAGCCATGAGTCACCAGGTTTGTGACTCATGCAAAGTGCGTGTCCTTATTCCCGAGCTAGAGTGTTTGCTGTCCTCGAGATGACCTCTCCTAGCCTGGTCCAAAAAATCATCCTGGAAGACAGAACTGAGAAGCCTGACTCATGGTTAGATGGACACTAATCAAAGCAAAGGCTCTCTGTATCCCAAATGGAGAGACATTGTGATTTAGCAGCAAGAATCAATCAAACTACCAATTTGCATTTTCTCCAGTTGTTCTTAAACCCCATAAATAGCACCCACAGCCCCATCCTTGCGGACACTGATTTGAGAACCTTGTCTCTACTCTCCTGCCACGTGGCCTTGCATTAAATGGTTCTTTTCTCAAAAGCTGGTGACATCAGTTTTGGTTTCTGTGCTGTTGAGTATTGGGCCACGTGAGGCAGCCTAATCAGGTAGTTTCCTCCATTGGTGACCTTCACTGGCCTCCGTCTCTCTAGTTACCTGGGTAGGGGGTGGACAGATAGAAATACAATTTAAAAACAACAGGAATTTGAAAAAATAATCCTTGGATATTGAACCCACATTCTTGTGGAATGTTGCTTGGATAGTCAACATCCCAAAGAAAATATTAATAGCACCTATCAAATGTGTTCACATCCTAATCCCTGGAAGGGGCTTTGCAGACGTGATTAAGTTAAGGATCTTGAGATGGAAGATGATTTTGGATTTACCAGGGGGCCAATCCAGTGTCATCACCATGGTCCTGAAAAGAGGAAGCAGGAACTTCCTGTGCTATTGAGTATTGGGCCACGTGAGGCAGCCTAATCAGGTAGTTTCCTCCATTGGTGACCTTCACTGACCTCTGTCTCTCTAGTTACTTGGGTAGGGGGTGGACACAAAGTAACGTCTCCTCATTCATTAATCTTCATGAGACATTGAAGCGATCCTGCCATTTCTTCTGATTTGTGGACACAGAAGAGGCACTGAATCACCACCTCTCTGCCTCCCTTGGATTTTGCACATCAAACATTGGCTTTTCCACCGGAAAAAAAAAATGGCTTTAAAATATCAGCCACAACGTGTTCAGTTGAGAGGCAAAGAATGACTAGACACCTTCCCCAATAAACCTGTGCCTGAGAAAACTTGGTATCTCACTGAAATGTATTTCTCTTGTCAGTGCTACTGGGGAATATTTGCATGGCAGGAAAAAGCCTTGCAGCCTTTGCCTCAGCAACTTATCTGGGCTTCTTACTGGAGAGACCATATCCCCTGCAGGTGTATCGTCTCCCTAGGGAATGTGGCAGTTAAAGGAAATGTCATCAGAACCTGCGATGAAAATTGAATTTTCCCAGCACCTAAGGATGGCTTTCTTGAGTTGGCTTGGCAGACTCCCCACATGAAATGGAGGCATGTGGGTTTGCTTTCAATCTGCTGTCCTCTTCCTCCTTTTAGCCTCTTGGATGGGCCTCGTTTCTGTCCACCCTCTCCACCCTGTCAGTTTCTTTTCTCTTATTGGCAGTAGAGTCTGTTTCACCCCAGTTCCTGGCTCCCCCTGAACTTTCAGGGATGATGCACCACCTTCCTCACAGACAAGAAAGTAGGGAGGAGATGTAGAATGGCAGGGCCGGTGTTCTCTTTAGCCTCAAGAGACCTCAGCTTCCATAAAATCATATTATTACTCATGTTTCCACAGTCACATGTGGTTGAGATCTGGGGAACTCTCAGCTCATCCTTTGAGTGTTAGATGACATTTCATATACAGCCGGTCCACATACAGGGCCTGACAGCACGTCACTCACAGACATGGAGCCTGAGGCTGACTGCACTCCTACAGCTTCTCAGCATTTAAGAAAATAAGATTAGGAGGACACAGTAAGGAGAGAGGTTATGTCATCAGGTGCTTTGCCCTAAGGGAGGAAACGTAAAACTCCTCTCTGTGAGTTTTGGGTCAAGCTAGAATGCTTTACACACAATAATTTATACCTGCTCATTCAAACAACTTGAAGGTAAGATCCAGGACTGGCAGTTGGAATGGGGACCCAGCCTATGGGCCCTGGGGCTCTGCACAGCCCATAAGATAGAGAAGGGGGGAAAAAAATCTAACTTTGGAGCTGATCAAACAGCTAGAAAGCATGTGGTCTGCTCAGCTTCCTGGTTGAAAACTGTCTCTTTTGAATAAAGCAGCCATATAACTGATAGCTCAAAGCAGGACACTTTCGTTAAGTGAAAATTTCTATGGAGTAAATAAACGCACAAGTGGAAATTGTGCATTGAGATGCCTTTTTGCGTATGTGTCACCGACGGCACCGCCACCTGGATCCATACAGGAAGACTGTCCTCAGCCCACAAAGCCCCATCATCTTCCTTCTCGCTTCTTCCCAGCAGGGGAACTGCTTTTGTGAGCTCTACCCATGTAACTTCCTCTTGCCCGTGCGCGGAAACCATCTCAATAAAATCAGGCACCATGTCCTCTTTTATGCCCACTCTACAGTGACAAAGAATGAATCCCTGGCAACCACAAGAGCATCTCAGGAACATCACAGCGAATGGAATGAACTGGGGTCTGTTTGAAAGGGAAAGGCTTGCTATTAACCTGCGTGGGGAGGGTGGGCATGAAAGGGATCAGAAAGACCGCTCCCCTGATCTTCAGAACGCCGAGACCTCAAGCCTGCACCGGGTAGAGCAGGGTGCAGCGTCTGCAGACCCCATCTCACGAAATCAAGCTTTGTTCTTTCCCAGCCAGCTTGACCTCTGTTCCCAGGCAGGTCACCTGCTTTTCCGTCATCCTGCCTTCACTCTGCAGATTCACCTGTTGGGCCAGCGAGTGGGGGAGATGAGAGCTGGAGTGAGCAAGAGGCCCTTCTAGTGCCTTTGAAATCTCCCCGTGCTGCTCCCAGGTGGCCCAGGCGTCCACGCGGCCCCCTCTGCTCCTCTCAACTCGGACTGAATTAATCCAGCATGTGGAGTGCTCTCCGCCCTGCGCACTTTTTCGAAAGCCAGTTTCTCACCTGCTTCCACGCCCCCAGCAGAACTCAGGAGTCATTAGTGTTTGATGATCTCCTGTTTCAAGACTTCAATCTCTTGTACTTTGAAATTGAAATTCCTGAGCCTGCAAGGGACCCTGCGCTGACAGCTGACTTATTGAACTTTCTCCAGCTTCAACGGCTCAGAAAGTCAATCTATCCGCTTTACTTCTCACCATGCCAGATCTGTCTGGAAGCTCCGATCCAGGCTGCATTTGTGAAATTTGTGAAACCCATAGCCATGTCCACCCCGCCCCTTCCCTGTCTTTTCCCTGTGTCAGGGAACACAATGACATTAACTTGCACACTAATTAACAAATATCAAGATGACAAAATGCCACACAGGACCACACATGCCTAGACTCTGCTCCTGAGAGTGGTGTCAGGGGCACAATTGTCCTTCCTGAAATCCTGTGTTCAAATCCCTGCTCTCCTGAATAACTCATCCTGCTTTGCCTTTCCTTCCCGGTACAGAAGATAGATTTGCTGCCTCTGCATCACATTTTCTCCACCTGTAAGTGGTCACAAGTAATTAACACAGAGGTGACTATTACATAAAATAATGTGAGTGCCGAGCATGACTCCTAACACCGCAAGATTGGCATCCACTTTAACACTTACCATTAGGGAAGATGGAAAATGGAGATCTTTTTTGTTCTGTCTAAAGCTTGTCAGCTGTATCTTGTCTCTACTGTTCTCTGAGCAAACTTATTTGAATCTGTACTTCCATCTGCCAAAAATAACATTCCAGGTCTTGCCATCTGGCCATCTTCCTTTCCCCACAAGACTCCTTCAGTAGCCAGAGTCAGGATTTCAGGGAGAGTGAGTCAGCCCTTCTCTTGGGTGAAGTTCTCTGTGTTTCTATGTCTGTATGTGCACTTCTGTCCATGGACCTTCCCCTACCAAGAGATTCCTTGTAGACAGAAATTCTGAATTTGCTGGTAAGAACCATCCATCTTCGCTCTGTGTGAGTCTCTGCTGTTATTCTCTGGGAGGGCTGGCGCGGGCCCTGTGTGCAGTGCACAAGCAGAAGTCAGCTCCATGGTCTGAGTCATCTTTCCTGGTGTTTGTGATTTGGACTCATATAAGAAGCCCAGTTATTTTATTCTGTCTTTTCCTTCATGGTGTGTGTCTCTCTCATGCAAGTTGCATGCATTTCTCATTGCTCACCAGTTTCACTGGATGCCTCTCTCTTGCCCTTCAAGGTAAAAGTCATGTTAACCTAATTGCTTGTATTTTTTACTCAATATCTTTAAAAGTTTGTAGGAATCCATTCAGATGCTTTCATCATGGAGGAATCCTTAGTTTAGAATAATTATAAACATAGAATTGATTTATAGAAATTACAATACTTTCAAATTGTAAAATATAATTTATAATAATCATAAAATTATAATTAGAAATTAATATCTTCTAATAATTAAGTTAAACATTACATAGATAATACTACTTTTGAAAGTATAATAATCACATTTTCTAAGATAATAATTGAGATAGGTGATTTCAGTGATTCATGAAATTCTTGAGATACACTTTCAACCAATATACCAACAATAAACAGTTCTACCAAACACAAAAACATAATCACACAAAATATCTGTTGGTACTACTTTCCTTCTTTTTAGGTCTCTAAGCTTGAGACACAGCTATCATTGTTTTTTTTCTTCCTCAATCCTGTGCTAAATCTCTTGTTAATTCATCGTATGCTTTTGTCTTTACGATCCAATTTCATTAAAGTCATCTTTGGGTAGTTTCTTGAGTAAGGATATATGAGTAGGTTTTGTTTTTCATACTTGCACATCTGAAAAAACTTTTTGTCTTTTCACTTGATGGATAGTTTGGCTAGGTATAGAAAGTTAAGCTGAAAGTTAAGTTGAAAATAATTTTTATTCAAAAGTCTGGTGACATGGATGCATGGTCCTCTTCATTCGATCTTTCTGTTGGGTCGTCTAATCCCATGAATCTTCTCTTCTTCTTTTTGTCCTTAGATTGGGATGTCCTTAGTTTGCCCTCCCTTCTCTTCTTCTTTTTGTCCTTAGTTTGGGATGGGCACACTTGTTGTGAAAGCACACATCTTTCACTTCTAGAAGTGTGTTTATGGTTATTTTTGGATAATTACCTTCCATTTTAATTTTCTGTTCCAATTGGGACTATGCGGGTGGGATGACTGGGCATAAGACTATGCCTATCAGTCAAAGGGAGACTCTGGGGTGGAAATTCCCAAGTTCCTATGAAGGTGAGACCACAGGTCAGAACCACAGAAACAGGGGCGAGGGAGAGCAAAGCTGGTGAGAGGAAAGTTGTGAAGGAAAGTGGAAGCTGAGTGGTTTGGGGAGTAGTAGATGAGAGAGAGTACCCATGGGTGATCTTTCTTGCACAACCAGGGTGCCTTGGGGGTGTCAAATAGCTGGGTAAGCTTGGATCACTCCTCACGTATCACCATAGCTATACATCAGCATGTTTGTCTTTCTGACTGATCTGTGAGATCCTGGAGGTCAGGGGCTGTGTTTTATTGTATCTTTCTCAGCACTTACAGGAGGTCTGGCTCAGGGGAGCTGAAGCTGCATTTGTTAAATGAGCACCACATCTCCCAATCCTCACTCTGCATCACAGCTTGGCATCCCTGGGTTCAAACAAAGCTTACATTTCTGCACTTTCCTCTAGATCCAAACCAGAACCTCCAGGGGACCAGTCCTGAGAGCCAGCTGCTTAGACAAGCTGACTGCTGTGTGTTCTACATCCCCCCTCCTTTCTAGCTCTGGTCTAGGAGGCTGAAACCATCATTTTATACACACTTTGGTTTTCATCCTGTAGTTCTGAGTGGCACATGAGGCATCTTCCTCAAGGAAGGCTCCGGTCTCCAGTCTGTTTCAGTGTGTTCTCCCTTGTCAGGGACTGTGGGGGGATTTGGTAACATTTTCCCAGGAAAAGTCAGAAAAGGAGATGTTTCATTCCTTCCTACGAATCCAGACTGGCTTCAGCCTGGGTGTGTCTGGGCATAATGCCCCAAAAGTCACATTCCTTCAGAGATATTTACAGTGGCAGAGATAATGGGTTATTGATGAACCAATCAACTGGGATGGCCCCTGGTGTATTAGCTGCTGGCCACTGGCCTGCCTGGGATAAGGAACTATTGCTGAGCTCAGCGGCCGCTGGGAAAGGTCTAAATCATGACCATCCCTTCCTGCAAAGCCAGTAATCTCCGTTAAAGGTGCTACCACAGCCAATTCCTCATACTGGGGAAGCAACTTATTTAATTTATAGCTAATTGGAGGCTGGGGCTTTGGAATCAGATGGATGAGCATTCCACTACTGGCTCCACTCCTTCCTAGCTGTGTAACAGATGGGAGTCACAGAACATTCCCAAGCTTCAGCTTCCTTGCCTATGAAATAATAATCCTGTTACTGAATTTGCAGCACTAACATACATAGTACCGAAATGATCAATGCAGAGGACTTCATAGTTTACCAAGCACTTTCACATTCATTTCCTCATTTAATTCCCACAATCATCCTCTGAGGTATCAAACATAAGCTCACTTATGCACATAAATATTATACGGGTGGGGGGTTTGAGTACCTTACTCCAGAATCAAGTGCTCCCTCACTCCCACATTTTGCAAACACATTTTGCAGATGAAGAAACAAATATTCAAGAGGCGGCACGTGATTTTCCTACAATCATAGGATCAATAAACGGTCAGGGTAGTAGCTTCCCACAGTATTTAGGATTAAATCAAAACCACATATATGACCTTCAGGGACCTAATTGAACTGGTTTCTGTTTCTCTGATGGTGGAAGATTTTACAAAGATGGCCCCATTTTCCATCCTACCTGGTATTCAGACCCTTAGCCAGGTTACAGCAGCCATCTGCATGCTGACTCCAAGCTCAGCCACATAATTTGTTTGGCTAGTAAAGGCTGAGGTGGCAGTTCTGAGTTCTTGCCTTAAGGGGTATTACGTGTTTTCATGCAGACTCATGCTTCGGCTGTTGCTGTGAGCGCATGTCTGGGCTGGGCTGCTGGAGTGGAGAGGTATGCAGACCAGAACTTGGTGCTGACCCTATCTAGCCCCTGAGCAATAGACGTTGTTGCGTATCACCAAAGTTGGTGGTTGTTTGTTACTCAGCAGTGTTGTATCAAAGATAGCTGATACATTGGCCTCACCTTGGCCATCCCTGCATTGCACTCCATCTGCACTGGTTTACCCTCAAGCAAGCCAAGTGCTTTCTCTCCTGTGGCTGTGAAAAGAGTATTGCATTGTTTGGATGCACCTGTCCTCACTGCTTCTGCGGAAGTCTTCATTTCTCACACTTTGTGTCTTGGCTTGAATGTTAGCTCCTTAGAGACTCACCTGGACCTCCCATCTGAATTAGGTCAGGCTGCATATTCTCTATTAAAGTACCCTGTTCCTTTCCATCACAGCCTTTCTTACAATTTATAATCATATAATGGTTTGATTTAGCTTAATAAATTCCGTGATGATAGGATTGGTGGCAGGATGTTTTATTCACCACTCTACTCTTAGCACCTTACACAGTGCCTGGTCAGAGCATGCTCTCCATACATAACTGCTGGATAAATGGATACAAAGATGAGAAAATGGGCAGAACCAGAATTTCTACTCTTCCCTCTTTTCTCTTAGTCTCCCTTGCCACATCAAGGCTTTATTGGAGATTTAGGGCTTATCTGTTTTTGGAGAAACCTATCTAAAATGCACAATTCCCTGATAATGCTTAGTCTGTTTAGTTAGCATCTTTTTATCACTTTACACTCAAGTGAGCAACTTAACACTTTACAGGATTAGCTGACAGTCAGCTGAGAGAGGAGTGGGAAAAAAACACAGGGTAGATCAGAATAGGAGGAGATGAAAGCTGCAGGGAAAAGAGGAAGCTGAGAATGCAAAGGGAAATTTCTTGGGTTCAGTCATAGCCTCTTCTACATGGGGGACCATTTTGACTCTTGTTGGCAATGATGATTGCAGCAACCAGCTGACAGGTTAAGGTTTCCAGATTTATTGTGGGGATGAGAGGCCTGGATGGAGGAGCAATGTCCATCTTCCTGCATGAGTGAATTTCATTTTGAGTCACTGGCATTACTGCCTCTTGGGCAACGGATGGACACATGTGGTGGACCTTGGTGACCAAGCTGCTGGGTCGGTGTGTGCTATCCAGGGTACTAGATACCCAGGAGCACCAGAGCCCTGGGGACTCAGCTGCTTCACGTTTTATGGCACTGCAGAGGGACAGAGACCAGGAAGGTGGATGTCTCCCATGAGCCTCTCACAATCCTGGGCAAAGCCCCTGGTGTGGGGAATGAGATTAGACACAGAGAACGCAAACATTGAAGTGAAAACTCAGCCTTTGTGCAGCAGTGCCAGGGAGAATGTAAAACAAAAATAGATTTTCTGGTGGCCCCCATATTTAGGTGGTTTTCAGGGGCCTGGTAAGAGTAGGGAAAGAGAAGAAATCAAATCACAGATAGATTCTGCTCACAGTTTTGGTTGTATGATCAGAAATTCTAGTGGAGAAAGTTTGATTGAGCTCTGATAATCCTACAGAAATGATTTTCTAAATTATGTTCCTGAAAGCAGCTTCCTGTAAGACAGTAATAAAAATTCCAAGGAGGGAAAAAGAAAGAGTTCAGGGTAGAAATGAATTATGAAAACATTGCTTTCGTTATCCTTCTCTTGGAGAGTTATAGACATTTGCATATTCAAGGCACTGAAAAGTCCTGCAAAGAGAAACGAGACCTTAAAGAAATTTCATCTAAAATTTTCTCTTTCTAAACTTATTTCACCGAGGGGCTAAATTGCTCCCTCCTTTTCTTCCTCCATTCTTCCTCTGTCCTTCTCTCTCTTCTCTCCTAATCTTGTTTGATGACAGTATTTCGCAAATCACAATTTGTGAAATATTGACCTTGAGAACATTTGCAAAATGTTCTCCATTTTGAGTTCATGGTTAAATAATATAAACAAAATGAAGCAGAATGATTATTCATCCTCCCATACGTCCGTCATTTCACTAAGCACTTTTTGTATAATGGATGCATTTTATTCTCAAAACCACCGTGTTGGGGGGGATGCCACCAGTTTTTCAGGTGAGGCAACAGGCACAGAGAGGTTGAGTTACTTGTTCAAGTTCATAGTAACAATGGACTGGCTGTGTCCAAACCCAGGGGTCTACTCTTAGGTCGTTTTTTTTTTTTTCTATAATAAATTTTATTTTTATATTCCCCATAAAATTGCAACCCCCTTATTTTGACCCCAATCCCTCCCCTCCTGCCCCCTACCCCCCATAGAGTGTCTCTGGTTCATAGTTTTTTGTTGATTTTGATTTTCACTTTCTTATAGTTATTCATTTTCCTGGTCCCTTATTTAAGTTTTCTAGATTCCTGCTATGAGTGAGACCATCCGGTATTTTTCTTTCCACTCCTAGGTATTTACCCAAAGGGCACAGAAACATCAATTCCAAAGAGCACCTGCACCCCTATGTTTATAGCAGCACTGTTGACAATAGCTAAGCTTTGGAAACAGCCCAAATGCCCAAAAACAGATGACTGGATCAAGAAGATGTGGTCCATATACACCATGGAATATTACTCAGCATTCAAAAAAGATAAACACATGCAATTTGCAGCAACATGGATGGCGCTGGAAGGGATCATACTCAGCGAAATAAGCCAGAAAGAAAAAGGTCTGTTATTTTTAGCTGCCAGCTGGGTAGAATCCCCCAGCCCCTAGCAAACCTGAAAAAATCCACAAATCCTATTTAAAAAATTTTGTGATTATAGACCTTTATTTCAGCTGAGACATATTGACCAAGGAATCTCAACAGTTCCAGGAGAGACATGAATAAGCTGCTAGCCAATGGTGTCAGAAGAAACACACCAAGTCCACTACAAACTCCATGGGCTGTGAGCTTTGTGCCTGAGCAATTTCCATTTCCACTGTGATGCGTGGCTGAACACGGTCAATAATTATATCCTGTGGTTACATGGTATGTATAATTATATGTATTTACCAGTTAATTTTAATTTTTTTTCTAGGGAAAAGTATAACCATGCTGAGAATTTTAGGAAGAATAAGTAGACGTGTCCTTGACTATGTTATGGATATTTTTGTATTAATATATTCCGCTGTCCTCCAAGTGACTTCGCCGAGCGTAGGGGCGACTCTGGCCCTCTGCCTTAAGTCACTCATTCCTGTCCTGCTCACAAAACAAAGAAATCCCTCTTGATTCCTCTTGCTCATGTCCATCTTTCTCTTACTCTGTTTAAACACTACAGTGGGACAGAAATTTGAGGGAGCTGGAGAGTAGTGGGTCCCAGTCATATTTTTAATGCTTTTGTTTCCTGTACTGAGGACTTCCTTTCTATTTCTTTCATCTTATTTCCCAATAAGAAGAAAAGATGGAGGTTTAAGGTGGTCAAGTCATTTGATTTCCCAGGTCATCTTATTTGAATGACTCCGTAGATGAAGTGGTGGATTGTGTGAGAGGTGTATTGTGTATCACTAACCAGTGGCCCTCTGTGCAGCAGCTCAGACCAGCAGCATTAATTATTTGTTGGGTCATGAACCTAGGCCTCTGTTACATGGTCTCCTCACCTTAGAGTCTCTCAAGTGTGTATCTGGGATGGCAGAGGCCACAGTCTCAGGTAAATATTGGATTGAAGAGGGTCTCCTTCCAAGCTCACGGATGAGTTATTGATATTTCAGTTTCCTATAGTCAGTTGGATGAAGCTCTCTGTCCCTCAAAAACCGCTGGTTCCTCATCTGTGGACCCTTCACTAGAGTCTCTGAGTGCATGGCAGCAGGCTTCCTCAGGATATGCACAATCATACACCTGGATCTTCTTAAGCACCGTGCAAGACAAGTAGGTGTATTTTTCAGGGCATTTCAAACAAATAGAACTGATAGGATATATATACTCTCTTGCCATTTGCAAGTTGGAGACCCAGGGAAGACAATTCCGAAACTCAGTCTGAATACAATATTCTGGAAACCAGGGGAGCCAATGAGGTAAAGCCCCATCTGATGGTAGGAGAAGAGGAAATGAGATGTTTCAGCTCAATCAATAAGGCAGAAAGAAGGTGTGACTTCTTCCCTCCTCAAGAGATTGGAAGATGCCTACCCACTTGAGCGAGTGCACCAATTCGAGGGCTGATCTTACCCAGTAATACCCTCACACATGTACCCAGAAGTAATGTCTAATATGGAAACCCCATGGCCCAGTGAAGTCGACACAGAATGAACCATCGCAGTAGAGACGGGTATTTCCCACCCCCAACACCCGACCCTGGGGGCTGGAGATCAGCGATGCTGTGTTCAAGAGATTTACCAGTGATCTCATCGTAGCAGATGGGCAGGCTGGTGCTGGTACCCACGTCTTCTTACCACTGCTGACTTTCCAGTCATTAAGATGGGAAAGCTGGGCATGGGGAAAGGTAGGGAACCATCCTGGCTGTCCCTTCACCCGAAGCCGGTGGTCTCCAGAGTGTGAGGTAGGGCCACGATCTTGAGCTGTTGTCTAGAAAGGAGCTAACGACGTAATCATAGACTCTCTCCAGTCAATTATCGCAATTACTGGAAGCCACTCTCATGTCATATTTCATTTCGGATAAGAGAGGCAGGTGGCACTGAGGGTCCTGGGTCCATTGTCACTGCCCTCACTGGAGCAGGCATCTAAAAGGAGAATGCCAACCCCAATAAACTGTTCCTGCAGAAGCCATTAGGCTGGGTGACATGTTCACTTAGGGTGACATATATTGATCATGTAAAACACGCACACTGTGTAATATGATTAAACAAACTCAACCATTTCCAGAGAGTGCAGCTGAACCGTGGACACAGGCTCGCTGTGCAGCAAGGGCCTGTGGTCCTGGCGGGGACCATCTACCTCAGGGTAGGAGCCACCTATAGTGTGTTTCTTTCAGCAGCTACTCATTCATTCATTCATTTATTCAAGCAGTAGTGTGTCTGCTCTGTGAGGGGTATTGTAGTGAGTTCTGGGGACAAAACGATGAGTGAGACACACAGTTGCCACAATGACCATAAGCTTGTAGCTGAGCAAGCAACACAGGTACCAGCAAAGTGATCCATCTGAATCACAAGCAGAAACGAATGCTCTAAAGGAAAGACACTGGTGCTCCGAGAAGATGCCCTGCGGGGATCTGACTCAGCCAAGGGGCCAGGGACTGGGGACCAGGGACCAAGCAGCCCCATTGCTATTTGTTCACACCTATTGTAGTGAGCTGATGATCCCCCAAACCCATGCCCATGCAGGGCCTCAAAATATGACCTTGTTTGAAATAGGGTCTTTGCAGCTGCAATTAGCTAAGGATTTTGAGATGGTTAAGTATTGGATTTAGGATGTGGCCTAAATGCAGCATTGGCAGTGACTGGCATCCTTATAAGAAGAGAGAAGGATGCAGAGACATGTGTGGAGATCGAGGGAAGAAGCCCCTGTGAAGACAGAAGCAGAGGCTGGGGAGGGGGTGGGGGGTCGGGGGCACAGGCCAAGGGTGCTCAGAGCCAGCAAAGTCAGAAGAGGCAAGAAGGAGCCTGCCCTGAAGCCTGGGGTGTGTGGGGTGTGTGTGCCCTTCTTGCTTGTGGGCAACTGTCCTACAGAACTGGGAGAGAGTAAATTTCAGCTGTTTGCAAGGCCCTGCCAGTGTTCGGTAATATGTGATGGCAGCTCTGGGAAACTAAAGCTCCTACTAATTGCTAGAAGCTGCTGGGGGCTACTGCTGCAGATGACACTGGACACGGCTCCTACCAGCAAGGCACTCAAGACTTGATGGTGAGCTAGGCAGTAAGCAGACACCCAGAACCTTCTCTAAGGGCTATGATCAGCCCCAGCCCACTGGGTGGCCTGAGGAGTAAATGCCATATCACTGTGAATCCCCTTCACAGAGATAAGCTCTGTGAAATAATAGTTGCTCAATAAATGGCAGCTTTTACTTAAGTCTTAAATAATAGAGAATTCATCCTCCAAAAGAGCTGTGCTGTCAACTGTGATTTCAAATAGTCTAGCCGTGCAAGTTTTCCTGTAACGTTCAATTTATATAATAGATTTAGATGGCAATATTTGATTCAGATTGTATTATTTGGTTTAGATTGTGAGCTCCCTGAGGTCCAAGAATATGACTTAATAATTATTATTATAATAATGAGTCTAATAATCACATAATATAATAGAATGAAATATATAATATAAAATACATGTATATGACCATCATCATAACACTTCTCAACCAGCGAACTTGTGCTGAAGCTACTGTCTGTATTCAGTCTCATTCGATCCTCTTAACAACCTGGTGGGGTTGGCATCATTGTGACTGTTACCATTTCAGGTGTGAAAAGAAGGGCAAGAAGAGATAAAATAGAGGGTGGGGGTGGTGGTGGGAGAGAGAGAGCGAGCAACACAGTCTTACTTATTTATCTGGATGTTCCCAGGACCTTGAACAACCATTAGCTAAGTGGAGCCCGTGAAAGCCGGTGAATCAATGATTACATAAGTAAATGGAAGAGTAGGTGGATGGGTGGATGGAGATAAAGAAATGAGCCACAGTGACCTCAACCCCGGCAGGCTTGGCTCCTCATTCAACGTGGATGCTTTTAGCCAGAGGGACTGGGCATTCCTGAAACTTCCTTGGGATTATCTCCCCTCTAAAAGCTGGACCAGGAGGTCACTGCACCACCTCCTTCCTTGGTGCCTCTAATCTGCTCATCGGCATGCAAGGAACTCCCCAGCCCTGTTCCTGAGAGGGAGTGGAAATTCTGTGAGAATCGTACCCATTAAGGCCTTTTATGATCCCCATTATGTAATAAAGAGCATCTGGAGCCCGAGAAATTATTGCCAGCTTTTATTTTGTTTTAAGTATAACTGTCTCCTCACACTCTTCTTCCCTTGGACGACTGCAGGATAGTTATGACTGTGCTCTCTTTTAGCTCAGTCTGGTGGACAACATCCAACCCCTTTCTCTATTCCTTCCAGGACCCAGTTTTGTCTGGGCACCGACCCTCCCCTCTGCACATGCGGAATAACCCCCCTTTTGCTCTGGGGTGGATCTGAGTGGTTTAGGGTATCTCTGCCCCTTTCTGAATGGTCGCTCTAGGGAAAGCCAGATGTTGGGAAGTATGCTTGCTGGGGGGACCTAAGTCTTCCTGTCCCCTAAGAGAGAAGCACAGGGAGTGGCCCCATCAGAGTGGGATGCTGGGCTTGCTCAGCCATCCTTCCGCCAGCCTGTGCTGAGGGGGACACTGATGAGGGGGAAGCAGAGACACAGAAAGGATCCGGGTCTAGGGCCCAGCTGACTGCTGACCTGCCACCCTCTTCAACCTCGGCACTTTCCATCACAGGAAGCAACATATTTCTGTGTTGTTTATGTCAGTTTCATCCGAGTTTCTAATATTGTCAGCTGGAAGTGTCCCTATATTAAAGAGCCCTGAGAAATCCAGGGAGAAATCCCAAAGATAAATTCATTTTCCAGATCATCAGAATGGAGGTGGCCTCCCTGCAGTACCGGGGTACTCTTCCGTGTGGGTAGTTTTGAATGCTGGAGCCTCTGCCTGAGAAGGGACTTCAGAGATAACTCTAGTTATGGGAGATAATGTCTTAGTGGTTATCTCAGTAGGATGTTTCCCAAACTCAAGCCCTGGGGGCGGGGGCAATCTGGAGGCAACCTAGAGGGATTTACAAAAAAATAAACCTTCCCTGGGAGGGCTCTGGCATTCTCATCCCAGAGGTTTGGGATGCTGCTGGAGATTTAGAGTTTTAAAGGGTTCCCCAGCTGATTCTGATGATAATCAAGAAGTGTTTACCTGAACCTGATTTTTTCCCTCTCCCTCTACCCAATCACACACAATTTTTTAAAAGTAAAATCTGAAATAAAACATCACTATATAATTCAGAAATAAATGGGCTAGTTTGATCAAAGGGAGCTCAGAGATCATGTGATTGCTGCCCAAAGCAAAACTGGTGGCAAATGGGCCTCACTAGATGTCATGGCCATGCTTGGCTGCTCCGAGAAGGTGGTGCAGTAGCTGGGACCTGAAGGATGTGGAGCCAGGAGGGAGAGGACATTGAAAGAATGACAGATACAAAAGCTCTGAGTCTAGTGTGGCGGAAGAACTGAAAGATGAGCAGCACTATAGGCTAAGTGTGTTCTGATGTGGAAATTGCTCCAGGACCATCTTGACTGTATAAGTCATAGAGTGAGCTTCTCTTGTGTTCATATAGTCAGAGACAAACTGGTACGGAATGACGGGAATGGCCTCAACGAGGAAGCTCCATGCCCTAGTCCAAAAGGAAGGTGGCAGAGTCTATCTATTGTCCACCAAACATTTCATGTTTCCTCTTGGACACACAGCAGGACTACATTTCCCAGTGTCCTTTGCAGTCAGGTGGGATCATGTGACTGAATTATGACCAATGAAAGGAGGGCAGAAGTGATGCTTCTTCCATTCCATGTGCCTCCATTTTATTTAGACCACTAAGGACCTAGAGGGCTGAGAACCAAATGTGGAAAGATCCTGGCTCCCCGAGTTACCACGTGGAGGAGAGTCACCTGAGAGAGGGCCCTTCAGAAACTGCTGAAATGTGATGTAAGGAAACATTAAGCTGTTGTGTTAAGACAGTTGTTTGAAAGAGGATTATGTCCAAATAGAGTAACTGGGGTGCAGTGGTCCCATGGGGTGTGTGTGGCAAACCTGCAGGCTGGAGAGGCGGGGGAGCCGGGAGGCTTGGGAGGCAACCGGCATGCCAGTCCTCTGTGGATCTCTGTGCTCTTTCTCTGGGATCTCTCTGACAGTCTGTCTGTCACGGCATCTCCCGGCCTCACCTCCTCTATAGTCACTCCGCTTGTCTTCTGGTGGCCATTGTTACAGCGCTGGCCTCTAGGCTCAGGTGTGCACACTTACATATGCCCACCCCTGCTTCAGGTGTTCACACTCCCAAGCGCCTTCTGCATTATCATGATCAAGGCCTCAGGTGATAGCCACAGAGGCTAGTGGAGTAATTAGCGTGGTTAATTCATTTATCCTACAGGGTCCCTTTGGAAACAAGTGGTAAACGCTAGGGATGTTTTTCCTCAACCTTTCCTTTCTCTCCTCCTTCTCCTTGCTAGTACAACATAGAAGGGGGGATTTTTAAAGAGTTATAGCAGAGTTATTTATAGAAATCGAATGGTAGAAGGCCTCCAACTTTTGGTTTTGATAGGTAGAGAAGAATCAAGACTTTGCCTCTCCTGACAGACAGGAAAAGGCTGGAAGTGACTCAAGCAGCTCAGAGATAGGATAGTTTTAAGAGTGTCTTTCTATAAACAAACAATAAGCAAGCAATCAAATATAAACGCCAGCCCTATCAGACCAGACATCCCTTTGACAACTTCTTTGAAATGTTAGGACTTTGTTAGAATGTCCGAATCTTGCTTTATGCATGAAAATCTGGTTCCATATTTGAGAGGATCTGAAAACAAAAGACCAAAGGACGGTGATTTTCTCTTTAATTTTCTAGCTGCATTTTTATATTAGACTGTTTATGATGAGAAGTGGACCCTGAGTGAGCAAGGGCCAGGAAGGCTCCCCCTGGTGCGTACAGGCTATGAATCATCTACCAATCATTCCTCACAGCTCCTGATAAAAGATAGAGACAGGAAAGTTCAAGGCAAAGTTTCTGGATATTAAAGGCTGGAGTTGGACTGTCTCAACCAGAACCAGCAATCAGCTGGCTCAAGGATGCTGAGATGCCCAGTAACATGCCCTCCAATGCCAAATCTTCAACAGGGAGTGGCCAAATCACTGTCCCAGGGACATTCATTTAGCAAATGCCAAAGACAGAAATCAAACGCAGGTTTTCAGACGGTGAGTTTTGCAAGTTTTTCTACTTCATTTTCCCTTTCCGTTCCAGAGCCAACTCCTAAGAGCTTAGAATAAAATGGCCAAAGACTCCACGTTTCTTAGAAAGAGTTATTTGCTAAATACCTTGAACATAGATAGCACTTTTAGCTTAAAGAGTCTAGCTGTTTAAGGGTCTATTGTCATTAGGGATGCTTGCCAATTTGGGGACTTGATTATATGTAGATTTATTCAGCACAAGGTGGGTCTAACTTTCCTCATTCCCCACCAGAAACATGCCTGAGCACTGAAGATTGATTTTGCCTCTCTGGGGGAAAGAATAGTCCGTGAGAGTCTAAGCAGTCCCTACCTTGGATCCGGCATGGCTTACTTGGTGTTGGATGTATAGCACGGAATTTATCCAGAGTGAAAGCCCTGTTGGAACAACCTAGAATCTCTTTAGTCAGAGTGAGGGTGTTTTTATCCCACTGATTATCTTTTTTGGGGCAGAAAGTGCCACCTCATGCTAACACTCAATCGCAACTTTTCTCCACCTTATTTAGGAAGCAAAGGGTGAGTCCTTTCCTTCTCTAAAAGAAAGAAATAGAAAGTTAAATATAAAAGAATAAACAAGCAGCCTGGCTTTCTTTTTTTCCGATTGTGTATATTTCAGGTGTGCAGCTCGATGCCTTGATATGTGTACACACTGTACAACAATCACAGAATCAGGGTCATTAACATCCATCACCTCACAAAACTGTGTGTGTGTTGCATACATGCGTACACTCACAGTCTGCCCTCTTAGCAGATTTCAAGTGTACAGAACAGTATCATCGTGACCCCGATTCACCATTCTATACATCAGATTTCCAGAACTTCTGCAATTTGCATAACTGAAACCTTGGACCCTTTGACCAACGTCTTCCCCTGCACTCTCTGCTTCTAGGAAATGGACTATTTTAGATTCTACTTGTATGTGAGAGCATGCCATATTGCCCTTCTGTATCTGGCTTATTGCACTTAGTATAATGTCTTCCAGGCCCAGCAATCCCATTCTGAATATTCAAAGGAATTAAAATCAGAATAGTGAAGAGATATCTGCACTCCCACATTCATTGCAGCACTATCCACAACAGCCAAGATATGGAAACAAGCTAAATGTCCATTAATGATAAATGGATGGTGTCTATATAATGGAAATGTGGTGTCTATATAATGGAACATTATTCAGCCTTTAAAAAGACTGCAAAGAAGGAAGCAAGATTTCCAAACACTGCGTCCTTCATCAGGATTTACAGGGCTTCCCTTAACTTTATTTTTCATATGATATCTTTATGTGCAAATGTACAACTTATCTTTGCAAAGAGGATGCAACATTTTAGCAACTCTGTATTAGAACAATAGACCTTTTCCAGTTTTATCCTGTTTGCAACAAAAAGGGAGAAATGAGTATGCTGGAGGTGCTACGGGATTTCAGATCCTGTTTAAGTTAGTCCTCAAGCCTTATATCACTACAGGTTAACAGACGAGGATTTGGGTCAGAACATTCTAGGTTTAAGACTTGGCACTGCCCATTTACAAACTCCAGTAACTCATTCAACCTCTTTGGCCATTTTCTTCTCTGTAAAATGGGAACAGCGACTGTACCTCACAGGCTTGTTGAGAGCTGAAGTAATTTACAAAGAATCAGGACTCAGTGGGTCCAGAGAACAGAATGGTGGTTGCCAGAGGAAGGCAGATGGAGTGGGGTCAAAATGGGCAAAATGGGCAAAGGCGAACTGCTGCAGAACACAAGGGGGTCAAAAGACACAAGCTTCAGTTATAAAATGATGTCCTGGCGATGTCATCTACAGCATGGAGACTATAGTTGATAACACCGTATTGCATATTTGAAAGTTTCTAAGAGAATAGCTCTTCAAAGTTCTCATCACAAGAGAAAACATATTTTGTGACTTTTTATGGTGATGGATAGTAGACTTACCATGTGATCATTTTGCAATATATATGAATATCTAATTGCTATGCTGTACTCCTGGAATTAACCTCATGGTATATGTCAGTTAAAGAAAGAGAAAGCCCTCAATGGTGTTAGTTTAATTGGTTTTATTTCTTCTGCACAATCCAGGCCGTGGGGTGGAGAGAACTGACCTGTCCTTCCAACTATGGTGCTCAAATCCTCACCTTGAATTTACTGGTGCTCACACTAGGTTCCCCTGGGCTCTCTTTTCTCCCAAGGGTAAAATGTTATCACTTATAGGGTTAAGGCAACATCAGCATGTTGGGGGAACTGCAGTACTGACTGGTGCCAGGGAGGGGCAGCATTCAGCCACCAGCTCAGGTCCAGCCAGTAATGACCCAGGCTGTCTTTAGTGGGCTCAGGAGTTCAGTGGAAAGGCTGGAACCTTAAGAAAACAAGTTAAGAAATCAAAGGTAAAATGGAAGTGGAGATTGAAAAGACCAGAATGTTGGCCCACCAAGAAATGAAGCTGAAATGTTTGTGGAGTTTTGAAACTGGTGTGCCCCAGTTCTGCCTAATCATCTCTCAGATGCACACACACTACATACCAGCTCAGCGGGACTCACTTATTCTGGCATTCATTCACTAAATCATTCATTCATTCACAGCGGGAACTGTCACAGGACAGGGGAACTGCCATCTGAGCGGGGGCTGATCTCTCAGAAGAAACACCGCAGGTCAACTGGATTTGAAGTCCAAGTTCCATCCTGGAAGGTAAATTGGATGGTGGAGTTAGGGTACCTGATGGGGTCATGGTGGTGAGTACAGCATCCTCCTGGTGGGACCACCTTCCCATTCCGCCAGAGGTAGGTCCAGGTAGCCTCAGGCTTACATGCTTGTGGGTGAACAGTGAAGTGTAACTCGACTCTGGGGTCCCAATTCACCCCAAGGTCATCATAGAATTGTATAGTTAGTACAGAAATTTCCAACAGATGGCAGTGAAGCGTGATAAGGATGGGGTGCCATTTTGTAATTTTTCAATGGGTCTTGTTAAAACTTGGTGTGCAATACGGAGGAAGCAGCGGGAATCTGGCAGGAAACTGTCTGCCTTGATGGGCAGCAACATGGACCCTGACAAGAAGTAGCAAGACTAATGACAATAAGTGAAACTGGTCTGATAGGAAGTGGTGAAGACCCCAGGACACTTGAACTACAAAAGGGTGATTGGACAAGTATTAATTCCCCACAAGAAATTGAGCCGAGATGAGCATTGTTTCCGAAGTTACCATACTGTGTATGCATTCCACGATAATAGGCTCATGAGCAGGTTAGGGCAAGACAGTCGCATTGTCTATTACAGTGTGTTACGTGGTTGAATTTCATAATCTTCAAGGTCAGCTTTCCCCCTTGGACTACAGTTGGTTGGGTAAAGAGTGGCAGAAACTGCTTTACTTAGAGTAGTCTTGGTTGGAGGGGAGAGCAGAAACTTTTCAAAACAAATCGAATGATTTCTTATTTTTATTTTTAAGACAGAGAAATAAGCCATCATTCTTGCTATTATTATTATTATTTTCCTAGTTAATTGATTCTTGAACAATGAATTACTGCCATAGCATTCTTATGTCCCTGAAATAAAGGTTGCCAAAAATTCTAATAACCTGATGAATTCCTACATTATAAATAATCTCATACAATCAAAGGCAGTATTAGCTCAATGAAGAATGATTTAAATCAATACAATCCCTTTTTCTCTCTCCCTCCCTCCCTCCCTCTCTCTAGCTGCATAATTTGGGGACTATGGCTTCCCTCTCAGTGTGTATCCCGTGTCACTCACCCACCACCAAGGTTCCGGTGCTTTGGCCCTGTCCCACGAGCTCTCACTCTTGGACCATCTGCCTCTTCCCCCCCAGGAACCACCATCTTGTGCCAGACTCTAAGAGTTATTTATGTTGTGTTTTGCCAGTTTGTTTTCTTTGGTTATTTATTATCCATATACGAATGAAACCATCCACGATTGTCTTTCACTCCCTGACTTATTTCACCTAGCACAATCACTTCACATACCATCTGTGTTGTCACAAAAGGTGCGATTTCATCATTTTAAATAGCTGAATAGTATTCCATTGAGTGTATATAGCCACACCTTCTTCCTCCAGTCACCCACAGATGGGCATTCGGGTCGATTCTGTGTCCTGATTACTGTGAATGATGCTGCCGTGAACATAAGAAACCTGTTATCTTCTTGCAGTGGACTTGTGCTGTCTTCATTTGCCCGTGTTAGGTATTTGAGTGATTTTCATCCAGATATTTCCAGTATTTCTCCATTCCAGGGACATGGAGGGTGCACTTTTCTCAGCATGGAGTTAGATCTAGCCATATGATTTGCTGTGGGAGAAATTAAGTGGAACTGATATGTGAGGGTTCCAAGTAAGAGTTGTTAGCAGCATGTGTGAAATTCACCATCCGTTCCTTCTCGTTCAGCAGTCTTTGAAGGTGCTTTTCTCATTCAGCTTGAGTGGTGCAGAGCAGGGTCATCTAACCCCACCCACAGCATGAACATGCTGTCTTCATTTGCCCGTGATGAGAGATAAACTTTTGCTCTGTTAAGCTTCTGAGGTTTGGGGATTATTTGTTACAGCAGCATAACCCATCCAGCCTAACTCATACACTTCCTTTTATTTATTCTCCTTTAATAGAAGCAAGCCCTGCTCCACTGACTACCTATCCCTCTCCATTTAGAGGTAATTACTTAGCCCCGTCTTGGCCAAACAAAACCTTCTTTGCTCCTCTTCAATTACTAGTTTAAAAACAGTCAAATGATCCAAGCCAGGGAAATGAGAATCAATTCTCTGTTAAGGAAGAAGCCCTCTCTTTACACTGAGAAATTCATTTGGCAGGTAAGACATAGTCCGGAGGTATCAATGGCTGCATTTATCAGCACTTGGGAAGCTGCCCTCTGAGATGAAAACCTCTCCAAAGAAGCAGGAGCTGAAATATGGAGAGGCACAGATTCCTGATGACATTATTTAAGTGTTCTGATTCAGAACATCAGTGCTTTCTGGTGACTTGCCTTTGAAAACATTTTTGTTAAATTTCTTGTCATTTGCAATTGGAAATTCTGAACTAACATTCTTTCTAAACACACTGGATGAAACACCTCAGCTCTTCAACCATATTCATCTACAGAACAAAGTCACATTTTCTCAACTTGGCCTGCGTGTCTTTCAGGGTTTGGGCCAAGACACATTTCCATCTTTATGTCTGAGTCATGCTCTCTAGTCCACTTACCCTCGTCTGTGCCCCAGAGCCCCTGGATTGCACACCGGCCATCTCCTAGACTTCCCTGGATCAGGTTCAGGCTGCCTTGGGCTTTGAGGATCCTGCATATGTTTGTCCCCCTCGCCAGCATCGGGGCCCCATTCCATTGGGGAGGCAGTGTCTCATTTGCTTTTCTTTTCCTTATAGTGTCAAACCCTGACTCTTGCAGGCACTAGGTGCTAAGTTACTGGTTGCAGAAGTGAACCCAGTTTGGCATGGCAGAAAGTCTTCTCATTACACACTGAGTGTACCCAGACCCTGGGCCATAAACCTCCTATTTGGTTGAGCTTTTGACAAAACCGCATTGGCCTCTGCTTCTCTGCACCCAGTTGTCCCATTCCTGGGTTCTTGTGGAAATGCAATTTTCTGCTCAGGCTGCATCTATAGATACTAGTCTCCTTTCCAGAAGCCAGGAGGCTCTTGATTCATCATCATTAGTAGCTTTCTGAAGAAAAGACAATTTGTTCTCCTCGTGCCATGATAAAAAAAAAAAAAAAGTACAATAACATCAGGTTACAGTCCCAGGTGGAAGCTTTTGCTGTTTCCCTCTGACAAAGTCAAATACAGAGAAGTTAAGTGACTTGCATAATGTCACACAGCAGTGCTCAGACAGGATGCCAGCGCCTTCCACCTTCGCTAACTTCTCTTCCCCTGTGTTCCTCGATCCAACACTGAGGAATTTGTGTCTCCCATCTCAGCTCTCCTTAAAAGGAGATGCTGGTTGGAAATCTCTTTGATCAATCAAAATGGGAACACTTTGTACAGCTGGCATGTAACTCAGCCCGGAGGTGTTGGGACAGGAGCGGATCCTTCAACCAGCCTCTGTCCCTGCCTTTCTGGCTCCATGACCTTTGATAAGTGTGCCCAGTCTTAGTTTAGTCATTTGTAAAATGGAGATAAGAACCACACCATGGAGGCGTGAGGATTAAGACTGAAAATGGATGCAATGTTCCCGAGATAGTCCCTGGCTTGGAGTCGTGCTGTGTAAATAGAAACTATAAATAATCACCCGCGATTTCTAATTTTAGTTGGCATATGTCTGGAAGCATCTTAACCATTAGGCTTTGGAGTTGCTGCCCGGTCTCTTTCCTACCCTCCAGCTTGGTGTGCAGTGTAGACACTCACCTTCCAGGCAGGTCTTTTAGCCCTGGATTTTTTTTTTTAAAGATTTATTTATTTATGCATACAAGAGCTGGGGTACAGGCCAGAGGTGTGGGGGGTGAGAGGATTCACCAGAGACAGAGTGGGGAACAGAACAGGCAGATTGACTGAAATCCGCTGCTGACGGGAGCAGCGGGCGGGCCAGGAGAGGTCTGCAGTGCCATGTGGGTTGCTCCCTGGCTGGCCAGGAATTGAACTCGTGCTGCACTGGCTGTGGATTGCTTCATAGGTTGCCTCTTAACCCTTGCACCACCAGGGAGGCCCCAAAGCCCCTGATTTTTGAAGTGGATCCATTTTCTCTACCACATAGGGTCCTTGGGGCGAAATGAGGTCCTGTGCTAAAAAGTGGGGAGCTAGGAACTGGCACCAGGAGTGGACCTGAGCAAATTGGGTTAAGGCAACTATCTGGTAACACAAATGCTTTCCAAAGCCCCCAGTTCTCACCACCCTCCTTCCTGTCTTCTCCCTGCTCTTGGGGCCCCCAAGGAGAGCTCTGAGATGCACGCAGAGCCCCGTCCCATTAGGTAGGCAGAGCACAGGTCTGCGCTGCTCCCAAGTGTGTGCAAATCCACAGGGCGCCCCTGCCCCTGCAGAGGGCACGGGAGGGGGCTTTCTCCTTGGAGAGGGACTCGCCTTCTGCAGAGTGATGGAAGGGGGCATTTCCGAGCCCCTCACCCAGGCGGGATCCAGGTCATCGCTGCTTGTACTGCGTGCACAGAAGTTCCGGCCATAAAGCAGACTTTGGATGAGGCGTGTGCCCCCGCCCAGCAGCGCTGCCAGGCCTCACCACTCCCGGGCGACACCGTGATTCCATCCCTGCAGGCCCGGGGAAGCCTCCCGGGCCTGCAAGGCTGCAATTTGGAAATGGATTTCACAGCTGCAAACTCTAAGATGACCCAATTTGTCTTTTCCATTTCTGCCTCCTCTCCTATAACTATGGAAATCTGCATCCATGTCTCCGTGATGGGCTGCATAAAATACGCAACAGGACTCGATGTGCAGATTGGAGAGCCTAAAAATTTAAGGACAGCTGCTAAAGCGATCTTGGGGTGGGTGGGGGCTCTTCACAGACCCACTGCCCGCCTCCTGCGGATTTCTGTGGCCCCAGACGCAAAAGCCTTCTTTTCCCAGAGTGTTTGTCCCAAAGGCAAGAGGAAGAGAAGCTATCTCTGCCCCCTTGTCTCTCCCGAGGAACCCGGGGCTACCATCTTCCAAGAACATCCCAGATGGTAAAAGGAACTGAAGTTTGCACATAAATTCTCCCCAGGGAATTGGTGGTTGGTGATAGCAGGCCTAATGAAATTTTTTATTGTGGTTATTACATACAATTTGTACAGTATATCATGCACGGAAATTTTTTCTATTCCTATAAATCTGGAATTGCCAGCGTAAATGCCCGGGCTTGCGAACTGCTGCAGAACACAATTACCTCTAGATACAAACTCTCTTTAGGACATAAAAATCGTTGCTACTGAGGAGGCTGAATTGCACCGGCAATTTTGTAAATATTTGAGTGATATATTTCCTTTTGGATAAGTTTTCATGGCCTTGGAAAGCTGTCTCGTTTCTTAATGCTTTTGTTGTTGCGTTTTTTTCCTTCTTCTTGGGTATCACTTGTGGCTGATTGTTGTTTTCAATCATGCTCAGTAAATCAGACTATTGGACAAATGTCATTTATAAAAGTCTCGGCACTGCCAGGCCTTCTGCTGCCATTAAGAGGACTGTCCTCACGGCGGGTTACTTAAGAAGAAAGGAAAAGCAAAACACGTTGTCGCAGGCATATGGGGTCCTTCTCCCCCAGCACGGTCAGCTTCCAGCTGGGGCGGCGGGGGGCAGACATGGGTTCCCCTTGGGATCAGGGAGGAAGCGCCAGGTCCCCATGAGCTCGCCCTGGACGGCCCGGCTGGTCCTCGCGTGGGCGCAGCCGCCGGCACAGGAGGTTCCCGCAGCTTCTAGTTAGGCCGTATTTCCAAGTATGATGGTGAAGGATGTTATGCCCTCTTATCGATTTTCTACAAGTTCTAATATTGGTGATAAGGAGAGTTCTTCCATCAGCTTCCAGCAGCGAGCCGAGGCTGTGGAAACTCCTCGTAACAACTTGGGAAGGAAGACACGAGTGATGGATTATAGGCTGTCCTGGGTGTGAGCAAGCCACCCCAGCCCGCACGGATGTGCGCCCGCCAGCAAGGGGAGGGGGCACCCCCAGCCCCTGCCTGCGCCCTGCTTCCCTCTTCTCTCCCCCTCCCCTCCCGCCTGCCCTCCCTTCTCTCACCCCCTCTTCCTTTTCCTATCTTATTTCATTTCATCCTCAGAATAATCTATGAGGTTATTATCACTCTGCATTTTTTAAAGATTTATTTATTTATGAATACGCGAACTGGGGTACAGGCCAGAGGGGTGTGTGTGTGGGGGGTGAGAGGACTCACCAGAGACAGACTGGGGAGCAGAACAGGTAGATCCACTGAAATCCACTGCTGAGGGGAGCAGTGGGGAGAGAGGAGAGGTCTGCTGTGCCATGTGGGTAGCCCCTGGCCCGGGATGGAACTCGTGCTGCAGAAGTTGCGGACAGCCTCATAGGTTGTATCTTAACCCCTCACGCCACCAGGGAGGCCCCATTCTGCGTTTTACAAATGAAGAAAGGTCTAAGGCACAGGACATGCCATAGGGCAGCTGGACTTGAACTCAGTTCAAATTGAACAGCAAGAAGCGCCCTGTTGCTTGCTTCTCCAACTTTCTTTGCCCGTGATCCCCCAAGAGTCTACACTTGGGGATTATTGGACACCCCAGATGTGCCCTTTGAGCTCAAGCACATGACGGGTATCTGAGAACTGAAAAGAGGTTGGTGTGTTCCCCTGTGCTGGCAGCGTGTGCTTGTAGTTTATACTCTCAGGGGAGCCTAAAAAGAGAACTTTATTAAAGGCAGATACAGGCATAAGCAGGAGCGTGGGCTCAATATAGAGACACTCAGAAAAAGTGGACTGATTTTATGTCAGTAAATTAGACAAAGAACACGAAGTAAAACAATAAACAAGACTAGGAAAAATTTTAATGTTCCTAGCAATGAAAAAAACACCAAATAAAGGAACAGGATTGTACTTTTCATCGATTAAAATGAAAACTTTACTTTCCTAATCACAATTCCTGCTGTTTGGAAGCCACGTTGGCGAGACTGTGGCTTATCAACATATATTTCCATACACCCATCGTGGGAGTGGAAGTGGATCAAAATCCATGGGGACATTTATCCACTCACCCCTTTTGATTTCCCGGAGCACTAGCCGAGTGCCAGACTCTATAGGATGTAGCGCTGAGGAAGTCATAAACTGATAAATCATAAAACCATAAAAATGAGTGGGCTCAGTTCTTACCCCTGTGGAGTTGATATTCCAGTCAGGAAGGGAGGCATTGATCAAATAATGTCGCTGGTGGATATGGGATGGCAAACCAAAATAAAGCTGGTGGGAAAAAGCCGGGTCTAGATGAAATGAGGTAAAATGAAAAACTTTACAAAAAATTCAGAAGAAAAGAGTCCCCTGAGGAAGACATGTTACGTAAATGTATCAAAAATATACCTTTGATTCAGCAATGCCTTTTCGATCAGGCTGTTGGGAATAATCATTGGTTTATGTGCGTCTTCGTGTGCAAAGATTTCTCTGATCGCGCTGTCTACAATAACTGAAATTTGGAAGTGAGATCCAGAATCCTCAAAGAAGGGGGAGACGCCAGCTGGCATTTGGAAGTCGGGACTTGGGAGACTTCAAGTGACACGGAATTATATGCAAATAGAATCTTAAGTGGAAACGACAGGCTATACAATTGCACACCTAGGATGATTTTAATTGCATAAAACAGAGAAGGGAAGGGCCACAGAAAGTCTAGTGTGGGATTACAGGTGACTCATAGTACCTTTGTGTTTCTTCTCTGAGTTCCCGTGAACTGGCATTGGCGCACCGCAGAGCAAATGATGAGTTTTTAAACAGACGGTAGGTTCCATTCTTGCGTAGATGTCGAGTGGGTGGGTAGAAATGGGAAAACAGATGAAGAGGCCCCTCTGGCGGGTGTAGTTTTTGCACTGGGAGAGGGTTTCCCGTCTTCCCTTTTGTGTTAGGTCCCTGTTGCCCTCCCTTTCCCTTCTCTCTGAACTTTTCTACCAGGATGGCCGCCAGCCCTGGGAGGTGTTGCCTATTTAATTAACAACAGATAGTCCTCTTTCTCCTGCATGCCCTACAAATACTAGTGCATTTACCTGTCACAAAAATCCTAGGGGGTTGTTAATGGGTACAGTTGTCATGGAGAGCAGTGGATTCTACCATCTGACCCAGAATTCCACTCTGAGGTACAGCTAATTTGTATTATGCATGGATTCTGTATTGACAAATTTGCCTATTTGTCAATTTTTTTTTCTAACTCCAGTTTGGGGGTGATTTGTGCAGACATGCATAGTGGCAGAGCTTTTGAGCTTCCTGTGGGAATAGTCCCAGCTCTAGCCTGAGGCCCACCAGAGTCTTGTTTGGTTTTTCCCATCGGGTGGGTGGGAGGATGAAAACTTGGGGATAGCATGTGCTGAGCAAGAAGCTCCAGTTCTAGGGCCAGCTCTGTGGTGCTAGTGGGTTGCCTTGACCACATCACTTAGCACTTCTGAACCTTGTTTTCCCTTTTATAAAATAAAGAAAATAGAATCTTCCAGGAGAGATTGATCATAGGATCTTAGATTATGATCTGTTTTATATATATATATATATATATTTCCCCTAGGATGGGGGTTTAGTTTTGCCAATTCAGTATTTGCTGTGGCCTTATAGACTATATAATGAGTGAGAAATAATGAGAATTGATTGTATATAGCCAAGATAATTAAAACGTATTCAAATGCACACAAATGAAAGATGGAAAAGCTCAAATATCCATTAATGGGTGAAGAGTTTAACAAAATGTAGTTTATCCATCTAATGGAATATTACTCAGCCGTAAAAAGGGAACAGATTACTGATGTGTGCTGCATTGTGTGTGACTCTCAAAAACATTTTGTAGCTAAGTGAAAGGAGCTAAAACCTAAAAGTCATCTATTGTGCTATTCCATTTATAGGAAAATTGTCCAGCCTTGGTAAATCCATAGAGGGAGGAAGTCAACTGGTGATTACCAGGGGCTAGGGCAGGGAAAATAGGGAGTGATTGTTTAATGGGTTCAGGGTTTTTATTGGGAGTGACTACATGTTTTGGAATTAGATAGAGGTGCTGGATGTGCACCATTCTGAATGTAGTAACTACCACTTGATTTTACTTAAAAGTGGTTGATTGCATGTTGTGTGAATTTCATCCCACTGAAAAATATCCTATGAGGTAGAGATGAGTATGATGGCCATTTATAGGTGAAAATATCAAATCATTTTCCCAAGGTCCCAACTGCAAGGCGAGGAGCTGGGATCTGGACCAGGCACTGTGCCAAGCCCTGTAGATGTGCCCCACCCCCATGCCATGCTCTAGTTTTTGAAGAACAATGTACAGATTTGGGCACACAGTAGGTTCCTAACAGATGTTGGTCCCATTCCCTCATGCTTCCGTTGCCAGCAAGAACTATACACGACCTACTGGATGTCCACATAGTCACTGGCCGAGAGAACAAATGTAGGACGTGTCTCATGGTTTCCATCTTCTTTTGAGCATATGCTCAGCGTGAAGACGGAACATGCAGCAGAAAATGTGGCATGGCATTGAAGGAAACATCCACGACCCAGACGACCAAGCAAACAAACAGATAGATTCCGACCTGTACTTTTCTAAATGATGTAGGGGGACATAATGAGCCAGAGGAGAGAAGCCTGATTGTGTTCCCTCTGGTTTCTGAGATTTATCACCTACTCGGGAAGGATGTTACAGAAAGAAGGCCTGGTGACCACTGCAATCACTCACCAGCCAGCCATTCAGCCTGCTGCCCTCTGATAGTGGCTGATGTGTGTGTCCCCATCATCTGGAACTGTCTGCGTGGGGCTCCATCCCTCCCCTGACCCTTCCCCTCACTGCAGAGTCACTGTAACAGGAATTCAGCACACGGAGGCTGGGGGATGGTCAGTATTTCTGTTGCAGAGTTGATGTTTGGAGAATGCACCCTGTGCGATAGAGAATGGGATGGAGAGAAAAAGCAAAACGAATGAAACCAGCCCAAACCGTGAGCCTGATATTTGGGGAGATCTTTTCCTCCCCTCAGAGAATTAAACAAGATTCAGATAATCAGAATTTGGGGATTGGAGTAGCCCTTCCAGATCTAACACTCCATCGACAGGCATTTTTGATGCATTTAAAGGCGTATCTAAAGAGGACTCTCCGTTCAAAATGCCCTTGGTAGAGACGGATTATAGAGAATCAAACATATATTAAATAGCAGTTTGGTTTTACATGGTGGAAAGCAATTTGTGTCGTTTCAGTATAAACATAATTGCATTAGCATAAGCAAAATAATGTTTTCATTATAAACTCAATTGAAAATCACTCTTCCTTCTCCCCAAAAGGTCCTTATAAAATTAGAAGATGCGTTTCTATACCGATGCATCCAGTAGTTCAGTTTCTGGTCTACTTTTTGACTTCTGTTAATGATATCCTCTTTATTCATTCATTCATTCATTCATTCACTCATTTGGCATTTACCAGGTAAGCCACAGGATCTCATTTTGATTCAGAAACAGAGACAGGTCATTTGCAATGGTCTTTAATGGGCCTGGACTCACCTGCACGGATTTTGATGTCCTGATCCCTGCTCACAGAGGAGGCCCCACATTCGGAGGGGCTGTGGGTGGACCCTAGCAGCTCATCTTCTGGTACTAGTGACTTCATAGGAGTTTCTGGAATTTTTTAGGGAGGAGACAGATATTTTATTGATACTATCTATTGGAAATGTTCTTTGCCTTCTGCTGAAGTCCTTTCAAGAATCTGAGTAACATCAACAGCTCCACCTCAAGTAATTTCTAACCAAGTGGGCTGCTGTCCCTCTATATGACTCCTGAGTTATGATTTGAGGAACCCAGTAAGCTGCTCTCCCAATGTCACCTGTGATTACCTGTGTCTGAGATTCCACCCATAGATGTGGATTTCTTCGGTGTACTTGTCATCTTGGTTTCTGAGGATTCTCCACCCAAGGAAAAACTAAGATGTGAAAAATGTTCATTCCAGCTTTGAGCTTTGTTATTGGCTGGCACCAGAAGCAAAGGGCTGTGGGCCAGAACCCTGGCTGTGGATCCACACTAGCCGGGTGTGAACTGTCTCACCACCCAGGAGTGCATGGCAAGGGCAGGTTCCTGGCTCTCCTGAAAGACCCAGGTCTCCTGCAGTGTCTGCTTCTCAGAGGTGTGTGGATTGAAGGGGCCAGTGGACTTACGGATTTGGTGATGCTTGGTGGACCTTGTCTTTCCAGGGACAGAGGTGTCCTTGGGTGGACATCCTTGCTCTGTTCCTTCATCATGGTATGATCTTGGGCAAAGAGGATTTTTGTACCTCTGTTCCAGCAATGTGCTAGAATTGGCTTGCTCTGGCTCATGGAGGCTGATTGTTAAATATTCAGGATTTATACGAGCAGGTTGTTCAGTTGTTGGTAGTCTGAAATTGATAACCGTGCAAAGATTTAAACCATAGAAATGGGCAAACACTACCAAGGCTTCGGAGCCCGGTTTATGAGCACACCCCTGCCCAGTTCCTCCCAAAGTTTCCTGTAACCAGGTCACTCATGTAAAGGGTTTAGCAGAGTGCCTGGCATTTAAGAAGCCCGTCACTAAGTTAGCTCCTCCTCCTGTGACAGGTAGCAGCAACATTAATTAAATAAGAATGTTATTACAGCACTTTGGACATAGTAGGTACCTGCAAAAGTCTTCCTCTCTCCCCGTCTATCGTTGTTATAGTTTCTGCCAAGGGAATAAAATGTACAAGTGAAGATCCCAAGGGGACACTTTGCCTTTACTTTTGACCCTTTGGTGAAGTGGCAATGTCTGTCCTCATGGGCCCTGGCTCAGGGTAGGTGCCCAGGCACCCAGGTGGCATGCAGACATCTGCCAGCTCCCGCCTCCACACATGCTCTCTCCATCCCACCAAGTTTTCCTCTCTGGCTGCCACCGCAGCTGAGTGACTGGGGGTTCACTTCTTACCATCATGAAGCTGTCAACACCCACGGTGGTCCCTGCAAAGTATAAAGGACAATTTATCCACAGCACGATGGCAGCATCATTGTTTGTGAAATGATAACTGCTTCAGGTAGCAGCAAGTTCCCACATTAGCACAACAAAAGCTCTGAGCTGGGCCATCTGTTGCCACGTGGACAATCTGGAGGGCTTGCCAGAGCCATTTATCCGCGTCGAGCACATATCCACACTGGCCGGTCCTCATGCTGAGCAGAAAGGAAATGTAAAGAAAGGCCCATCATTTATCATTGTAGACAGCTGGGTGGAGCGTGGGCAGAGAACCATTATTTTTTTTTGAGAAAAACAAAGACCCCGATGATGGGTAATGCTTGGTAGCTCCAGCTCTCTGCGAAGGACAAACCCTCCAGCTTGCGTCTTCCTTCCTGTCCTTCCACACTTTGGACAGGTTGGCAGCAGGGGTGTCTGCTTCCTTGCCCTGAGTTCCCATGACCCGGTGGCCTCTGGGGGTCCCTAGCTGTGGCTGGCAAGGTTACTCCTGTCTCCAGACAACTTTTCTGCTGTGTTCCAGGAAACACGAGGAGCAAGATTTCCACAGGGACCTGGGAACTCAGCTCGGAGTCTCAGTTTGGGGTTCGGCAATGTGGGGGTGTTTCTAGAGTCAGAAGACCTTAACAAATAAGAAATAAATACCCAAGAATATACGCTCCACACCCTGCACTGACGTCCCAACCCAAGCCCTTTCTCTCCAGCCACATCCCACTGAGATGAGCAGCAGCGCACACACCCAAGATTGGGCAGGTGGTTAATGATGTGTGAGCACACTTTATGGGATCCACTTGACCTGCAAGGGATCAACTCTATTATTTGATTAAAGGCTCAACCTATGACCCCAAGTTCATAGAAAAATCTCCAAAGCTGATAGATCCTGACATTTAAGAGTCTGGCCCAGGGAAAGATGAAATTCCCATTTCCATTTTCCTAGCGGGGAGGAAAGAAACCCAGGCACTCTATTAATTAGCTGCATCATTCTGGACAACTCTCCTCCGCTCCCTTGGCCTCAGTTTCTCCACTGGTAAATTACAGACTCAAAGAAGCACCATCACAATTTTTCTTCTAGGGATTTTATCAAGTACTTTCAGTGGTTCTGCACAAGGCAAGTGGACCAGATCCTGCCCCTTCCTATTTTTCCCCCGTCACCTCTATAACATCTTGGATTTAACATAAGAAAGAGTTTTATGGTAACAAAACAAAACAAAACAAAAACATGATGTGTGTAAAACACTGCAATAGATGACATCTCTAGTCAATACTAATTATATTTGGAAGCAGTGGGCCAAATCAAGATCAAATTGAACAGGAAGACCGAAGATTCCAGACTGAATTCCCCAAAGAACAGCATCAACTGCAGAAAGAGGGGTCATGCTTAGGAAATCACAAATGGACGCTCCTTGGGTGTCTTGGCTGGTGGAAACGTCACATAGACAGCTGGGTGGAGCTTTGTCTTTACTTTTGACACCAGAAGGCCAAGCGACCATCAGCCATGACAGTGTCAGTCAGCAGGGAGACAGACAGGAGGCACACCTGTGGGGCCGGGAAGGTCGGCCTCCCTTTCTGCTTCTCGCTGTTCACACCAGACTCCAACCTTTTAAATTCTCTCAGGGGGGATAAGTGTCTTTTGTGGTATTGATGAGGATTTCCAGAAACATCCAGGCCTTTTCCAATCACACACCTTCTCCAAGTCCCTGGGAAGTTATGAGCCAGTGGAAATCTATCAAAATCAAGGTTAAGAGCAACTCACTTAATTTTCATGGCCACTCTGTGAAGTAAATTGTTTTAATTCCTCCCCCAACACCCCAAGGAAGGAACTAAGGCCCAGGATGTTTGTTGAGGAAAGAGCGTTGCGCTGTAGGCAAGAGGCAGAGTGCCTGAGGATCCAGGTAAGACTTTGCTACTAGCGTTGTTGAGGGCTGAGAACCTCCGTGGAGCCTTGCCAGAGAGCTGTCTTGGAGCTTCTGGCTTCAGCCTGAATCCTAGGCAGGCCCTCCACCTCCTTCTTTAAACTTGAACTTGAATCCATGGGTCTTCCCATAACTGCTCAGCCACAGGGAGCAGGAACTTAGAGTGATGGCCTTCAAGTTTATGCAAGAAAATGAGAGAACCCTTCTGCATGCCCGCGTGTCATCAGCAGCCACCCACCTGTCCCTTTCCACCAAGAGGACGGGGATTAAGCCAGAGAGGGGGGAACTCCCAGCTGCGTGCCTTTGAATTCCAAGATGTCCTTGTGCACTGCAGACACAGCTAAGCCATATTAGCATCCTGAACTATTGGCTTTCTCTTTCCTCCTCTTCTGGAAGACTCAGGGATTTGGGGGCAGAGAAGCCCGTCAATGGGGTGAAGCCTTCCATTATTGCTGCTCTGCAGTTTCTCCTGAAAACTGGCCTTCTGGTGGACAGTGCACACTTGAGTGTGGGGGACCATCCAGAGCCACAGATTGTGGTCTCTGCTCATTAGAGCTCAACAGTGGGTTCAGCTGCCTGCGAGGTAGTTAGTTCCCATCATGGAAGATGTTCAGAAACGGGTTGTTGCTTGGTGAGGACTGTGTGGATCAGCTCTATTCAGTGTGCTATCTGCAGACCGAATCCAGTCTCTGCCTGTGGCTTCTCTGTAGCTAACGTGGAGAGTGAGAGTAAGCACTTAGAACACTGAGAGGAATTGGGTGTAGTGATTCTATATGTTAACGCTAACATCGAAACATGTTATTAAATCTAATGACAAAATAATTCGGTAAGTTTGGACTGGCATATTGTACATTTTGTTTTATTTTCCTAGAACTATTTTTTAAAAATAAAAGCCTTGCACTGTGGGTGCATAAAATGTTCTCGAATGCAAGCCCTTCTGCAGAGAGAGTTTGAGAAATGTGAGTTACAGAGAGATTTCTGCTCTTGGGTCCACCTTGGGCTCTGACGTAGTAGAGTCCCTAGTAATCGGGGTTACAAGTGTATAAATGAGTGACGTATATGCACCTTGCTAGCACAGTTCCAGGCACACAGTAGGTACTCACAATCTTTCTTCTCCTGAGCTTAGCCTGCTGGGTCATTGGTGCAGGACAAGTAAAATGTATTGACATGGAAGGAAAGACAGAAACTTACTTGCAATTGCAAGGTCTTTGCCTCTGGAGCTTTTGATGCATGCTGGCCAGAGAGCTGTCTTTGAATGACTCCGTTTTTTTGCAGAGACTCAGTGTGCACACACACGTGCATACCTAGATACGATCTTTGCATGTGCCCTCAAAACACCATGCCTCCTTTTCCTTTTCCGCTTTGGGAAATAGCATGCGATCAAGTCATCGGGTCTTACAGGCCTCCCTGCTTGCTGCCTTTCTTTTTCCTTTGGTAAACATTTCTATTTGAATGGAAACTTTGGAAGCCAACGCTGGTGTGGGAGCGCAGGAGTACACCGAGTCGTGAACAGCCTACTTAGAGACCCCAGCTTGGACAATCAGGAGTGTGCGCTGTCATCTCTCTGGCCACGAGGTGGCACACTGAAACGCTCGCAGCCTTCACCGGCAGACGCTTCCAGGAGCTGCTCAGCACAAAAGGTGAAGGACAAGAAGCAAATTCCAGACCTGGGCGAGTTGGTGTGAATCATCCTGAGCACACCTGACCCCGGACTTCATCATCTACTTGGTGGGGAGATGACGCTCGCTCTCACCCCATAACAGAGTGTTCCTTCATCCCACGCTGTTTCAGCATGTTTAGCCAACCCCGTGTTTTCTTTTCCTCCCCACAGAATCCTAACTTACAGGAGCCTGCCAGCTATTCCTACCCGCCCAGGAGTCTCACCTCGTAGGTGCCACCATCAACTGGCCAGAGTGGGAGAATCAGGGAATCAGGACGTTGGCAGATGCCACTGGTATGAACCTGGTGGCTTCTGCCCACATCTGAGTGTGGTGAATGTGGACAGCAGCTCGGGCACAGCTGAAATCACAGCGAATGTGTGTGCCCTGCTTTGCAGATGAGGCCGCACCTGCCACGTAGGCGCACGTGCCGACTTCCACGTTTGACGGGGCCTTTCTCCATCACAAAGCTGTGCGCCCAGGCGCTCCTGGCAGGTTCGGAGTCCAGATGTCCATCACGAAATGAGGTATTTAATATATCTGTGGGCTGTTTGCAGGATGGGAATGACTCCATTTTTTACAAACACCCAGTGGGCAAATGGCAAATGCGGTGTGGTTGCCATCGACATCCGCATGGACACGGTACCAGACGCACATAAAAGCCCCTGTCTGTTCAAGCCAATGCAAATCAAACCTTTTGCATTTTAATTCATGTCCACTTCATCCGGTTTGCTCCACTGAAACAGCTCCCTCAGGTCACCCTGCCAAACTCTGGCTAACCAGGCCTCTCTGTGCATATCTTTTCTAGGGCCGTTATCCAACGCATCCGTTGGGGGATGGCCTCACGTGGCACAATGGTGACGCTGGCTCACCTTCACCATCACTTATCAGATCCTGCTTATCTGAAAGGAATTGGAAGAATAAACCTGGTTTAGCCAAGAGGCCATAAAGACATGAAGGTAGAGAAAATAATTTATTTTGGACAGGAGCTAATGTACAGATGTCAGGCTTCCAACATCAAAAGCTTTACTCAGTCTCAACTACCTAAATCCGTGTGTGTGTGAGTGTGTGTGTGTGTGTGTGTGCATGTGTGCACACACAGGTGTTTATAGCAATGGATTCATTCGCCATGGGGGAAATGCACACATCTACATGTACCCAAAATACAATAAAAATTTTCAGAGGGTTCCAAGGGTTCTAGGTGCCTCTGGTTAAGATCCTGCTCTGCATTTTCTACATGTGGCTCAGAGCACGCTGAGAAATCTATTAAAAGGAAGGTGATAGTCATCTAAATACACGTCTTCTGTTCTCATCAGTATGGTAGACTGGAGTTCCTTCATCACACTGCTGCCATTTAGAGTAAATACAGTTGATGGGAGTTCACCCCCAAAGGTCGTGGTGGAATAAACAGACACACTGGAAGCTTAAACAACCAAATAGGAAGAGGAAGATGGTTTTGATCAAATGCAAGCATGCTTGCCTAGATTTAGATGATTTAGATCATGCCCATGTAGATTAGTGTGTAGACTATCTGTAGCATCTTCTGTGCTCAAGGAATCCCTGACCCCTGCATCACTGCTCAAGAAGGACAACTTGGGATGCACGGACTGATTGTGCATTGCACTGACCCTTCATCAACCAGCCCTGCCTAGGGGGCTCCATAGACAAGGAGCAGGATTGGTTCAGTTACGCTCACCCACATCTCAGTGACTACACTGTGTGCTGCTCTACACATATCTACCGACATAAAATCTAGTCTGCCCCCACTTTGCACCTCCTCCACTTTGCTGACTGCTCTTTCCAGCCTTTACCCTCTTCTGAGTCCTGGCATCCATGTGGTTGGGTCATTATTACAATTGCAGTATGTGAATTACTCGACTTTATCTCACTTTCCTCCCCCATGGATCCACTGAGTCACTTCTGCTACCTTCTCTTCCCCAAACACAGTGTTTGTTCCTCTTATCTCAGTACCCAAGTTAATTTTGAATGAGGTTAGAAATTTGTAAAAGTCTCTTTTCAGCCATCTTGTGGGGAGGACTTGGTGTCTGTCCCTCTTTGTTCTCACAGCCTAACTAGAACAAGCAGCAGCTCAGACATCACCGCCTCCAGGAAGCCTTTCTTGACTTGCCTTTACTGGGTTAGAGGCACCTCCTCTGTACACTCCTTGTCCTCTTGCATATATGTGGAGCACAGTGCTCACCACCCCAGCCATGCTGTCTGCCTACAAGTCCATCCTTTGACCCACTATGTGCTCTTTAAGGAGCAAGCCAGTGTCTTACGTCCTCTGCAACCCTAGCACCATGTCTACTTCATTGTGATGATGGGCTCTTTAGATGGAGGTTCCTTGTATTTCTACACTAAATGGCCAGTCATCTCCATCCTACAGCCATCTTTCTGGGTCATGTCTCCTTCCCGGTCACGTGCCTCTTGGCAGGAAATCCAGAATGGATCAACTGCTGCTGCTTTGTTCCTTGGCTGCGTGACAGCACGTACTTCTTTCTCCTGGCTCAGTTCCATACCTGATGATTTCCTCAAGTCCCTTCTTTGGCCCAACCCAGCAAGCTTCCTCCTATCCATGACCTGCCTTTCTCTGTTCTCCCTGCTCAGAAGCTGGAACCTTGTTTTCACCTGCGGATGGGGTGGTATTGTGTGGAGATCTCTGCGCACTCCCTGAGGTGGAGGCTGGGCAACAGCACCTGTCCCCAGACAGCTTTGGTGCTTAAATGGATTCGAAAAATCTGCAGGAACAGGGATTTTTAGAGCCAGGGGAGAATCCAGGCTGGGCCACTGCTGTCTCTTTGGTCTGAAAATGCCCGTGCAGCCTTCGGCCTCAGTCTCCTGAGGTCAGCTGGGCTTTACTTTCCAGGTTCTTCCTGAACTCGGGGATAATGTGATTGAGCAGTTTTCTTGGAGCATGGCATGTGGCAGCCACTTCATCAGTGGCGATTTCGTCTTCATGTTATTCTGGTTCATATTGCTTTAAATCCCAGCCATTCCTTCTGGCGCCCCAAAGGAACCAGAACAAGGAGGGTCTTCCGGAATGCCACCTCCCCGCTCTACGGTCTGCTGCTCGCCCAGTTTCTCTTTAAGTGGTAATGCTGGTTTCAGATGAGAAGCGCCCTTCATTTTATTTTAAATACCAGGGGAAGTCAGATTTTGACAGCTCTCGTCTGCAGGAATGCGATGCCAGGAGAAGGGGTGCGGAGGAAAGCCGAGGCGCGCTCTGCCCGCGTGGAGGTGTGCAAAGTGGCTGATTAGCCAGATATTTTTAAAGTTTCATGGGTGTGAGGCAGCCTTCGCTAATGAGAGTTTTAGGGGATTTCTCAAATCTGAAGTGAAGGGTGCCAAGCGCGGAACATGACCTTGGGGCTTTCCTGTACATGTTAACTAATATTACAAAGAACTCTCAGAAAACCCTCTGAAGTCAACTTCTGCGGGAGGAGCGGGGATCAGGTGAGGCTCCGGGGACTGCCGGTGGAGAGTTAATGATGCCTGCTATAAATAGATCCCCTCCGACGCCGGGCGGGATATCAGGGGTGCTGCTAAGAGCCGGCAGCGGAGGGCATGGAGCCAGAAATTGGGTCAGGGTCCCGATATGTGTTTTATTTGGAGGCCTGTGTTAAAACCCACCCAGCCTGAGCGACCAAAGCACACTGACCAGGGGCTCTCTATCCCCACCCCCCGTCCCTGAGACACCCCGTTGCAGCTCTTTCCAGGGTTCCAATCTGTTATAGGTGAAGGTCTGTTGGGGCCTGGGCTCATCCAGAGTGGGTGAGTGTGGAGGGGGAGCCAAAACTTCAGACCCCTCTGCAGGATCCACCCTGGGCAGCTCTCCACAGGGGCTGCCACCCTCCCCTGCAGTCTGTGAGGCGTCCTGCTCTGCGTTGCAGGTTGGGGGGTGGTGGCTGTCAGGGGAGAGGCCAGGGATGTTCCTGAGCTCATACAAGCCCAAATGGTGGACAGGCTTTGGACACAGGACTCTCTGGATTGACTTAGTAAAGACACCCGGTGTGCCAAAGGGGGCCAGCATGGCCTTTGTGGGAAAATATAGGATACTCCATGGGGTGAAAAGGCAAAGGTTGGGAGTCAGATCCTCCTGATGGGCCCGGAGAGGCACAGAGATGGACCCTGTGCCCTGCAGGATGGGGGCCAGGAAGGTTTGCAGGCAGGGCCTTTTCTGGTGGGAAAGCACAATCTATACTTTGGGAGATGCGTCCTGCTTGCACTAAGAGCCAGTGAGCTGCAGAGTTTACAGTCTAGGGGGAGAGCCATGGGAGAAACTGAGGTAAAGACTAAGGTGAAAGGACCTGATCATTATGGGGGTGCAGTGGGGGTTAGGTGTGACTCAAACTTACCTGGCCCATAGCACGTAGAAGTTGAGAGTTTTATGTCTATCTGGACCTTCCTTAATTTAACCTCCACTGGATTTCCTCCCCTGACCCTTAACGCCTGCTCTTGGTACCTGCCTCATCCCTGCCTTGTCTGTGCCTCATCCCTGCCTCATCATGGGGCACATCACTCAGCACACACGCGTGATCAGGGGTCTGGGAGCCAGCAGTCATAGATTTAATGACTCCTTCTGCAGCCGAGTTCTGGGGCGACTTTGAGCAAGGCATCCAACTTCCCCGTACAGTTTCTTCATCTGCAGAATTTGCAAGAATCCTTCTCTGCACGCTTTGCAGGGGCTGTGCAGAAAGACAGAATCATTCTCCTACATCGCAGCCATCTGGGGCACAGCCCAAAGTGGTGGATCTCAAACTTGAAATATCTTTGAAGTCTCATACTTTATCTTGACAAAAAAAAAAAAAAAAAAAACCCACACACATTCTATATTCTGCTCCATAATATATTCAAGCTGGTTTTAATAAAAAATAATGTTGTTTTCCCCCCAAATCAGGCACAGTTGACACTCTAGGAAGATGCCTTCCCACCACCCCCCTGAATCTTCATGTGCCTCCTGGTACACGTTGTGCCCCAGTTTAAAAGCCTTTTGAAAAGAATAAAGCAAAAATAAAAGAAAATAGAAAGCATGGAACACGTCGTGCAAGGCATTCTTAGAATTCTTATTTATTAATAAATAATTGTTTTTAATAATTAATACCAATCAAATCCACTTAAATGGCCCGAGTCCTTTAGGAATTAGAGACAGTTTCAGACAGAGCTAACGAAAAGCGCAGTTGGAAAGAGAACATCTCCTTTCCTGACTCAGCCCTGGTGAACATTTTGTTTTTCTCCAGGGCTACTGGCTCCTAGATTGGGCTGCATTTTTAATTGCACCTGATGGAGGTACCAGCAACCAAAAGCCAAAAACACACACAACAGCAGCCAGAGCAAAGCCACCAATTTGCTCTGCATGCAGCAGGGGCACTGACAATCTCACAGATGTTTCTCATTCCTCTTCACAGAGCTCCATGGTGGGGATTATATGCCATTTGCAGAAGAGAAAGCAGAAGCTGAGGGAGGCAGCTCATTCTTCGAGGGCATACAGCTAGTGGAGGTGGAAGCCAGGCTGACATGTGGTACTAAAGCCAGGTCTGCAAACTCTACTCTGTAGGCCAAATAAGGCCCTCCATCTGGTTTTGTAAATAAAGTTTTATTGGAAGGCAGCCATACCCATTCACGTACAGACATCTGTGGCTGAGGTGAGCTGTTGTCATGGAGACCTGATGGTGACAAAGTAGAAAATGTTTCCTATCTGACTGTTTACAGGAAAAGTTGGCCGCCCCTGTCCTGGGCTCTCCCTAGTTATCACAGTCTTTATTTTATTTTTTTTTTGAAGATTTATTTGTTTATGCATACAAGAACTGGGGTGTAGGCCAGAGGTGTAGGGTGGTGAGGTGATTTGCCAGAGACAGAGTGGGGAGCAAAACAGGCTGATTTACTGAAATCCACTGCTGAGGGGAGCAGCGGGAAAACAGAGAGGTCTGCTGTGCCACGTGGGTTGCTCCCTGGCCGGCTAGGAATTGAGCTCAACTGCAGTGGCCGGTGATAGCCCGATAGCACTGTCTTTAACCCCTGCGCCACCAGAGAGGCCCATAGTTCTTATTTGTAAGGTTCCATCTTTGTGGAGCTTTGGCCTTAAAGTCCACAGAACGCAGAACCACCTGAGAGCTGAGGCAACATTCGGTCCAGAAGAGGAAAGAGCGGGCTTGGAGTCCAGCAGAGTTGAGTCTGGGTCACGGCACGATTCCCGAGCCAGAACCACACATTCCCCTCTTGACAAGACCTCCTCCAAAAATCAACACAAATGATGTCCCTCTGGGGGTCATCAATAAATCTTTTTCAATGTCAGTGTGTACACAAGGGAGTGTGCAGTGAGTGCTTGGACGACGGGCAAATCGTTCATGCCTGCCTGTGCGTGCGCTGGATTCTTCACAGCCACCGAGCTCGGCTACACGCAACTGCAAGAAGGTTACTGGCAGGTGTTTAAGACAAAATTTCTTGTAGTCACTTTTTCTCGTCATATAAGTGACTGTCTGACTTTCCCTGCTACTTTTTTTAAAATACAACTTGCAAGTTGGTTCCCGTCCTGCACCTCCTTCCACCCTGGTCTCAGCACAGCCTTTCCAGAGTGTGGGCTTTCTGTCTTCATGCAGCATTTCTGTGTCTGAGCATCCTCCTAGGGGATGTCCCTCTCGCCTAGGGATCGAGGCTCTGATTGGAGGTGTCGGAGCCCAGGCTGACGTGTTTGAGAGCCGCGCTTCTCTGCCTCTAAGAGCAGAGAGAGTGTCTTACCTCTTGCCAGGACTGCTCCCAATCATGCCAATCACTGTTGTCTATGTTGGTGATCCAACGATGAGCAAGCCCCATAGGGTCCCAGCTCTCTTGAAGTTTGTGCCCTAGTTGGGGTGACCGATGATAAAGATGGAAAGATATAAAGAAAGAAAAGACCTCTAGCAATTACTGCCAGTAATAAACAGGGAGCGGGTGAGTGTAAATATCCAGTTACCTAAAGGGGGTGTGTGTGCGTGCACATGTGTGTCCACGTGTGTGTCTGCGCACTCTGAGGTGAGGGCACTTGGAGAGTGAAGAACTAGAAGCAGGAGATGCTACTGCTTGGTGAAGGCATCTTCAGGGCGAGCCAGGGAGAGAACCCCGGGACCAGGTGAAGTCACGCCGGAAGCAGGGGCTCAGTAGGTCCTGCTAAGGAAATTCTTAAAAGTGCATTTGCCCTGCCTCCTCCTGTGCTAGCAGAAGCCACACAGACAAGGAATACACAAAACACTTCAAATAGCGACTCTGGGCTTGCTTGAGCACATTATTTGTTATTATGTTATTTGGATTGTAGGAAGCAGCCAGCGTGAACAGTGCTGTTTGCACAGCCCTATTTGCTCGGTATACCGTGGTCCTGCTTAATGTAGGCGTCTGTGCAATCTTTCTGTGTTGTATGGCTTCCCAAGAGAAGCACTATCGTGGATTCAATAAAGCTGGCAATAAAGCCCATATTAATAATGTATGCAAAGCTATATATGTCTATTTATAAGGTGCAGAATTGCAGCCCAAATGCATCCCTTCTCTCTCCTCAGATGAATGTAAGTGGCCAGAACTATGTTACATGAGGCCTCTCTCCCAACCTGCTGTTCCTTTTCTCCACACCGCACGTTAAGAGCTCAGCTAAGTGCTGTGCCAGCCCTGGGACCATGGCATACGCGTTGCCCCTTGGATAGGACTGATTATTTACGCAGCAAACAGGAGATAAAACATGCCGAGGAACATGGTGTGAGTCCCAGCTGAAAAGAAGGAATAAGGAGATGGAGGAGCTTTCTCGGAAGATGTAATTTATAGGAAAAGAGTTTGGGGAGGCAGCAGAATGCAGGAAAAGTAGGGATCTAATGCTTAACGTGTACCTACTTTGTGTCAGCCCCCTGTGCACAGAATGTGTCTCCCTCCAATCCATAGCTGAAGCCTGATCCTGAGGGGATGGCATTAGGAGGTGGTACCTTTAGGAGGTGATTAGATCATGAGGGTGGAGTCCCCCCTAAATAGCTTTAGTGCCCTGATAAAATTGACCCAGAAGTTCCCTCGTTTCTTCTATCATGTGTGGACAGAGTGACAAGAGGGTCCTCAATCATCAGGCAGCTGGTTCTCACAGATGCCAGATCTACTTGCCGTTTCTTGGAACTCCCCGGAATTGTGAAAAAATAAATTCCCATTGTTCCTAAGTCACCCAGCATGTGGTCTTCGACTATAGTAGCCCAGACTAAGACAATGCATAAAAGTTTTTTCATACAATAACAGAAACACTCAGAATGTTGACCTAGAGGGGATGATCAGTATTTATGGAAATCTACTATCTGCTAGATAGTTCTAGCTATATTGTTTCCTGACTCCTTTTACTAAAGGATAGACTAAGTACTGCAGCTCTAACAAGTGACGTCAACATCTCGGTAGTTTCTAATAGCAGAAGCCTATCTCCTGGTCATACCACTTGCTCCTGGTAGATTGAATGTCTGTCTGCCCCATGACATCTTCACTTAGGGACCTAGACAGCTGGAGAACCACTGGTTACTGTGGCTGAGGGAGCAGGTTGCTTGGTGAACCACACAGGGACTATTGAAGTTCCTACCCATAATCATCAGATATCTGTTCATATTTGATTGGCCAGAGCAAGTCACAAAACCAAACCTGGGCTACAGAAGGCAAGGGGCACTGCAGGGAGGAGAGTCAGATTTGGGTGAACAGCAATGTGGTTTATCACAGATGGACCCTGTTATTACTATGGTTTCATAGAGGAGGGGGTAAAGTCTCAAATACAAAGGATAGTTTGCTCAAGGTTACCTGAGGTGGGGACCCATGAGGTCATGGCAACTATGTGACCATGGACATGTCACTTGACTGCATTTCAACAGCCCTTCCTACAAAAGGATTATGCCTGAGTTTCTTTCTACTCACCAACTTCTTAAGCCCTCGTGATCTCAATGCAGTTGGAAAGAGAGTGAGTGCAGAGAAGAACGGGCCTTGAGTGAGGGAGCCAAAGGCATGGGAACTGCCATCTGTGCTTCAGCGATGCCAGGTGCTGGGCAAGTGCAGGATACACAGTATTCCTTTAAGCCTCACTGCTGTGTCAGTTGTATTGTTCCCTCTGCTTCATACATGAGAAAATAGAATGAATGACACATTTTGAGATTCAAGTTAATATCATTCTGCCATCAAAGCTTTTCTAGGGAAAGATGTTGACCATTTCAGGATTTTGCCTGTACAATTCTGTTCAATGGATAGACATTCAAATTCAGTTGAAGAGTGCTTCTTCCTGATGGTCTACAGTCTAGATGCTGCTGCAGTAACAAACAGCCCAATATCTTAGTGGCCTGAAACAGAAAGTGAGTCATTTCTAGACATCATTAAGTGTCCAAATTTGTTGATAGAGGGTGTGGGGAAGGCTTAACTCATCATGGGCCATGAGGTGTCCCCATTGATCAAGAATACATGTCCATGTTCAAAATTGGCAGACAGGAAAGGGGGGTATGGGGTCACGTGTCACTTTTTGAAGCTTCTGTCCAGAAGTGAGATGTGTCATTTGGGCAATTGATTCATATCACCATGACTCAATGCTCATCCTATCTTGTGTTCTGAGAGAGAAAGAGAGGGGAGAGCAGAGATATTTGCCAGAGCCCCAAAGCCTACCCACTCAGTGAGGTCACCCCATGTTCTACATGATCCAGAGAGACAGATATAGGTTGGAGTTTGCAGAGTGTTGGCATGCCAAAGCCAAGTCCTCATGAAAGACAAAGCCAACAACTGTCATGAGAACTCTTGGGCCCACTGGACATTCAGAGCAGCAGCTGGGGAATGACAGAAGAGGCACTTAATTTCCACTGTGTTAATAACTCCTGAGCTTCAGGAATGTCTTCAAGGTTATGTTTTGAGAAGTTGCTTGGTTACAGATGAGAACAAATGCTGGGCAGATTGAGTCTTTCTTGTGTGCAAATCTGTCTGTCAGGATGAATGGACTCTAGAGATCTCTTTCTCCATGTGAGAGTAGTACAGCATCCTGGACACCTCATTTTCCTTCTGTCCAACCCTGGGTTTCCTTCTTTGTGAATGACATTAAGATCACACCAGTTGAATACCTGGAAGACACACTGTTTCCCATTTCTCCATAACCTCTTTGATCTTCTCAGACACCACACTCTGAAATAGCTCTTATTTCCCTGCCTTCTCTCTGTAGTCTGCCCTAATTTGTCTCCTCACCACATCTCATCCACCCAGATGGCCCTACCAGCCTCTTAACAGGTATATCTGCCTCTGGTCAGAATGATAGACTTCCCAAAATGAAAATCTAGCCATGCTTCTTTTGGAATCAAAACCCTTCATACTTTCACCCATTCAGAAATGATTTATGAAGTATTACTATGTGCTAGCACTTAGTAGGCTTTAGGGTGATGGTAGTGGCCTACATAGAACCTTCACTATTTTTTATGTGGTTTATAGTCCAGAGAGAAATACAAAACTTGGCCAACAACACAGACATCTATAAAACAGCAACTGTGATAAATTCCATAAAGGAGAGATGCACGGTGCTGTGGGACAAGGTCCAGACTCATCAAGGATGCATTGTGGCATGCTGTTATTTTTGCACTATGCTTTTTTCCTCTCCTCTGTGAATCTTAAGATTATGTAGAGCAGGAAATGTGTCTTCTTCATAACTTTATTCTGAGAGACTTCTCTAGAGTCTGTTATGTAACAGGAGCTCATTATTTCTTGTTGGTTGATTGAATGAATAAATAGACTCAGTTTTTATTCTGTGAATTATGTGTGCTATTTCCAAGACCTGTATGAAATGGACGAGGCATCAGTAAAGGCAAATGAAAAGAAAGATCAATAATACTTAAACGCGTGGATTTGGTGCCATCGTCCCTCGGGCAGAGTCCCCAACAGTAGTGCTCACAAGTGGTAGGACCTCGAATACAATATTACATTGATGCTCTGGTCCTTAGAACTTACCCCCACAGGACTGCCTAAAATTTGAATGAAAAAGAGAAATTCAAAGCACCGACTCTGATGTCTGGGCACCAATAATCACAGAGCTGGACTACATCTGCATTAGTACTATCTACAGAGGATAAACTAGGTTCTTATGATAGTGTAGCTAAGAAGATACATTTGGTCACTCAGATGATCAAAATATATTTCTCATATCTATTTGGTCTTCATCACAGTTTCTGGCTCACAGCTCCCCAAAGCCTTGGAACTTCTTAAGTGCTGAGAGTGATAAAGATGTCTTTTGTTATGTGAATGAGGTGACTTTGGGAGGCACCTGAGGATGGGTGCAAGGAGGACCGACCATGCAATTGGAACTTCAAGTCCTACCTCCAGGCCTCTGAGAGGGGAGAGGGGGTGGGGATTGAGTTCAATCGCCACTGGCCAATGAGTTCATCAATCTTGCCTAAGTAATGAAGCCCCACAGAAACCCAAAAGAAGGCACTTTGGAAAATATGTGGAGATATGGGGAGAATGACTCTGTCTGTTCCCTTACCCTGCCCTATGCATCTCTTCCAACTGACTGACCTAATATCCTTGTAGAAAGTTGGTCATCTAGTGAGTAAATGAGTTTCCAACCAATTAGCTAGGAACCCAGGTAGCTCTCTGGGCTCAGGGTTGGCTTCTGAAGTGGAGGTGGTCTTATGAACTCTTTAGGTGTAGAATCAGATGCTGTCTCTGGGTAGGCGGTGTCAGAAGTTGAGTTCTCGCATGTCCTGCTTATACCCAAGAATTACTTGGTGTGGGGAAGTCTCCTTACATACCCACACATTCATTGGTCTCCTGAAGTCCTGTGTAGCTCCAAGCACTCAGAAAATACTTAATATGCATCATCCATTGTAATTTTCACAGCAACCACAGCCATCCCATTGCACAGGAGGCCCAGAGTGTTGAAACAACTTCTAAAGCACATGGAGAGGAAACGGCGATGTCAGAAGAATCAAAACAATTTTTGTCTTAGTGTTTCAGCAAGGTGAAACACAGAATAACCTACTATTGGGGATTTATTTAAACACTGGTCTTCAGTAATTTCCTCCCTTTTCCTAACAAGTCCCAGAGATTTGGTGTAGCCTGTTAGCTTGCAGAGATCACATTCTGTTTCCTTCACAGAGCCTCCCCAAGTAGCAGAATTACTCTCAATAGGTTTTACACTTAATGTTTTTCATCCTTGAAAGCAATCCCATCTTTTTAGGAAGTTTGTGAATATTTAATATACATAAAACACTGCAGACTTTCAATGAAGACACAAGTTAATTAAAAAAAAAATACCTGGCACATAAGAAACACTAAAGATGCTGGCAATTATTATTAGGAAAATATAATATGGCAATTAGTCAAGGAAAAGAAATAGAAAGTCATCTAGAATGTAAAAAAAAGGGTGTAAAACAATCTCCATTTTCAGATGACATAATCTATTCTGCAGAAAACAATACTGAGTAATCCACCCATACAAACACACACACACACACACACACACACACACACACAAGTATCAGAGCTAATAAATGAGTTCATCAAGTTTGCAGGATACATTGTCTACCTGTAAAATCAGTTGCATTTCCATGCACCAGCAATGCGCATTCTGAAAATGAAGTTAAGGAAACAATTTCATTTACAATAGCATCAAAAAGAATAAAATACTTAGGAATAAAGAAAAAAGAAGTGAAATTTTTACACCAAAAATTACAAATCATTGACAGAAATAAAAGGTCACTAATCAATTAAAGACATACAGTGTTCATGGGCAGATAAATAAGACATCCCATGTTCATGATTGGAAGACTTGTTTAGACAAAAACTCTTCCTAAATTGATTGACATATCCAATGCAATTACTATCAAAGTTTCAGGTTCCTCTTTCTGCAGAAGTCAGCAAGCTGATCCTAAAATTAGCATGAAGCTGAAAGGTTCTTAGGGGAGCCAAGCCATCTTGAAAAAGAACAAAGTGGATGAAGTCACATTTCCTAGTCCCAGACTTAATACAAGGCTCTAGAAGTTACTAGCATTGGAGAGACATACAGACCCATGAAAGTAGAACGGAGAACCCAGACATAAACCCTTGCCCATAGGATCCATTGTTTTAGACAATGGTGCCAAAACTATTTAATCGAGGAAGAAAAATCTTTCAACCAACTGAATATCCACATGTAAAAGAAGGAATTTGGACTCCTGTTTCACACCAAAAGCAAAAATTAACTCACAGTGGGCCAAAGACCTAAATGAAGAGCTGAAACTATGAAACACTTAGAAGAAATATAGGTATAAGTAATTGTCGATTTAAATTGATTTCCGAAATAAGACACGTGGGCGTAGTGATTAAAAAAGGAGAACAACTGGATTTTATCACAACTATAAACTTTTGTTCTGCAAAGACACTATTGGGAAAAAAAAAGATGACTCACAGAACAGGAAAAAATACTTGAGGTCATGTATGTGGTAAGAATCTAGTGTTCAGAATATATAAATAACTCTTGCAATTCAGCAATAAAGAATAAATCGCCCAATTAAAATAGGGGCAAAGATTGGAATAGATATTTCCCCAGAAAGATACAAACAGCCAATAAGCACATGAAAAAAGTTTGATATAACCAGCCATTAGGCAAATGCAATTCAAAACTACAATGAAATATCACTTCATGCCTCAATAGGATTACTATCTATTAAAAAGTGAGATAGTAACAAAGGTAGGGGAAATTGGAACTTTTATATACTGGCAATTTCTCAGAAAGATAAGCCGGGAATGATCGTATGAACAAGCAATTTCACTCTTGATTATTTATACCCAAGAGAATTGACAACCCACATCCACACACAGAAACTAGTACCAGAATGTTCACAGTCGCATTATTTACAGTAGTCTAAAAATAGAAACAACTCAGTTATCCACCAACTGTTGAATGAATAAAAGCAAAATATCCATATATGATGGAATATTATTCGGGCATAAACAGAAATGGAGTATGGATACTTGCTACAGCGTGGATGAGCCTTGAAAACACGCTCAATAGAAGGAGTCAGACATAAAAGCCCACATGTTATGTGATTCCACGCCAGGTGTCCAGAAAAGGTGCATCCTCAGAGGCAGAAACTAGGTGAGTTGCTGCCGGTGGCTGGGGGGTGAGGTATGGGGCGTGGCTCTCGAGGATGTTGGAAATAATCTGGAATTAGATGGCAGTGATGTTTGTACAACCTTGTGATTGTGCTGAAAACTGATTTGTACACTTCTTTAAAAGAGTGAATTTTAAGGTATTTTAATTATATCTCAAGGGAAAAAAATTCCCACAGGATGACCCATACTTCTTTGGGGCCAATTGCTTCTATGCTCATCTCTCAGCTCTGACACTGGCTCAAGAACTTGCTCAAGACCTTGCTAACTTTTAGGAGCGTAGGCATCCTGATCTCCGTAAGGAATGAAAGGGGGTGTCAGTTGCAGGCCACAGGTGCAGTGGCTATGACAGTCCCAGGCACACAGCCAGAGCTCAATAAATGGCTGGCCTGGAGGAGTAGAATATAGACTTTTTCTTTGCACCTTCTAAAGCATTCTCCACCCCGTGATGATAAGGAGCTTTATAAAATGCAAGTGTAATATTATTCTTCACTAAAACCCCATCGATGGATCCCTAGTGTCCCCCAAAATAAACTCCAGGTCTTCAAAACAAAAATTGTGTAAGGATCTTTATGGTTTAGCACCTGCTTGCTCCCCCTTCTCAGCAGTCACTCCTTTCTCATCTCCCATTTTTCTCTTTCCCGTGGTCCAGCTTCTTTGCCTCAGTCCAGAATCTTGGAATCTCTGTTACCACCCACTGAATTGCTAAAATCTTCTTCGCTTGATGTCTTGATCTTTAAGCTTATCCAGGGTTTGATCTCCTCCAGGGAGACCTCCCTGCTACCCCAGGCAGGGTCAGAGTCGTCCAGCTGCTCTCCAAAGACTGGTTCTTCTCCGTTACCTACTTGACCTCTTGTCTTGTTATCTCCTACTTGAAAGCTCACAGTTGGAAGCGAGGCTGCAGTTCCAGAGGTAGCAAGTAGAAGGACATCGGTCAGGTGGGGAGCAGGGGGTGAGCGTGAAGGTCAGTGACCCCACATTGGTGTCTGAGTTCTGCTTTGGCTGAACGGGAATGGCGGCCTCTTCTGTAGTGATGCAGGGCCCAGGAGGAGCACAGTGCAGGAGAAGCGATGAAAATGGTTTGCAATTTGGGCAGATTGAGACTCAGGTGTCCGAGGATCCCCAGGTCCTGGTACCAGCCCTGCAAGACCATGGTCAGCTACCCCTTCTGGTTTGCTCATTGAGGGAACATCCGTTTGCTCCACTGCATGGGTTTTCAGACCTCAGTGACATCTGCATCAACCAGACCAGGCCCCCACCGAGGACAGCCTCACCCTTAGTCCGAGCACTCTTCACATTTAAAAAAGTCATGGCTCGTGAGTCCTCATTTTCAAAGCTGCCGTCACCCCCACACCCGTTTGCTTCAGCGTGGCCAGGCCACGTTGTTCTCTGAATTTGGATATTTATCACCAGCAAATTTGGGGAAATGGTGACCCCTCTCCCGTGTCACTCTCCAGGGGAGTTTGTGGGGGTGAAATGAAATCAGTGTATAAAAGTGATTTATGTCTTGTGAAGGACGGTGTATATAGAAGGTGCTTTCACTATGACATAATAACAAATAATAAGTTTATGAAAAACAAAGGGGCTTCGGACCTAGTTTTTTTTTTTTTTTTTTTATAAGACTGCCAATGCCTGGATCCATCACAATAAAGTTAGTTCCTAGCATCTCTGCCACTTTGCTGTTTGACATACTGGCTTCTGCGTTTCTTATCTGAGCAGATACTTCCCTTATAGACAACAAGCTGAGAGAATCACTGTGTGGATGAGGAAATAGAGAGACAGAGCTCCTAAATATAGTTCTCACATTTGCCTAGCTAATAAGAAAGGGATGTGGTTCTGGCTCCTAATCCAAGATCCTTCCTTCTACACTGCATGTTCTGTCAAAAAATATTTGAAGACTTGGCTCTCTAGATCTCACCTGCTAGTCAGAGCCTTCCCTAGTTACTTAGTAGCAAAACTCTGATTTTATTTGGGGTGGCAAAGGGCTTAGCTGTCACAGGACTCTCCCAACCTTCCTCTGGCCAAGTGTAACATGAAACTAAGTTCTCTTCAATTGCATAGAAGTGGAAATGTAAGAGGTTATGGGGAATTTCTTAATGAGGCACTAACTTCTTTGAGAAGTGGGTCTTTTTCGGCTATTTTCTCCTCCTTCCCACTGGAGTGGGGTGATGGCTGCAGTCCCAGCCGCCATCTTGGATCATGACGTGACCTTGAGGATGAGACCTGATTTTTTTGCACCAGCCTATCAGCCCCAGGCTACCTTCCCCTAAATTTTATTTATCTTCAGTTTTGTTGAGGCAATTCAGGTGATAAAGGAGTCTTTTGTGATGTGAAGGAGGTGGCTGTTACAGGTTTTATATATATAAAATGTATAATGAACAATGTTTTGATGTACATATACATTGTGAAAAATTCTCCATAGTGAAGCTAGCTAACATATCCACCAGCTCACAACGCTACCATTTTGTGTGAGTGTGTATGTGTGTGTGTTGAGCCTCTATAACATCCACCCTATCAGCCAAGTTCAAGAACTCAATTGCTTCTTGTTAATGATAGTCACACTGCTCGTTAGACTGCCACAATTTTTCAGTTGCTAACCAAAACTTTGTGCCTTTTGACCAACATCTCCCCACACCCCCGTCCTTAGTCTCCCCACTCTGCATCTGTGCGCTAAATATTTTTCACATGAGAAAAGAAAAGATGTACCTCATTTAACCCCTCACCCTCTTATCTTTTAAGTGTAGCCAATCATTGATCCAAGAATATAACTTAACATGTCTTTCTATGGGATCTAGAGCCAAGATTCCCCAACTCCGTGATATGGGGGGGTTCTTGCCCACCAGATACTTCCATTTGTATTCCAATCTGAATCCAGTTTTTGATAGAGATAATTTCCCAGGATGGCAGGACTTGAAGGTGAGCATCTCAATCTGCGGTCTTCCCTGCCAACGGTGGGTGCTTTGGGGTCTCTGAGCACATTTTCTCGAGTGCAGGGATGATGTTTGGAGAAGAAGCACCGTTTCCCTCTTACCTTGTTCTTCCATTTCAGCCCAGCAGATTGCCATCCACCTCTAAACACCCTTCATTATCAATAAGGCAAGGGGTGGCTAGAACCCCAGTCCAGGCAAGTCAACTGGAGCAAATCAACACAGCGCTAGAGCAAAGTGGAGACCTCACGCGCCATCTGGGTGAGTCTGGGGACAGCTGACGCCCCTCCGAGGCTCGAGTTTCCAGCAAGAGTTGAATGTCAGCGTTGGTGGTTCCCACGTTGGCAGCCTCCTACCCTCCACTTCAATTCCACGCCCGCTGACATTTTCCTTTCTTTCAAATTGGCAGCGGGAGCGAGGGAAAACCTAAATTTAACCTCCTGAGAATCTACCACATGACATTTGGGTCCTTCCATGTTCGCTTTAAGACTTTGAAAGCTAATTTAGCCAGGCGATCCCTCCGTAAGTGATGAGGGTTGATACACCTGAACTTGTCATTGTTAGCCACCGTGGTTTCACTCTGTCTCTGGAGACGTCATTCTTTAATAACTGCCATCTTAAGCCCCAGAGGGTAGCACTAATGAGTATTTGAAAATGCCAGGTTCTTGGCACCGTGTTCTGATTTTTGAAGGAAAAAAAAAAAGGACCTAAATAACACCCATCAGTGTAATGGCCGCTCGGCAGGGGGTACGGAGGATGTATTATGCATGGCTTGTCTCGTCATTTCCATCTCTCCCTTGAATTCTCACATTCTAAGTCCAAGCAATTAAGCGGCTCCTGGACCAAGTCTTAATTAATTCGAGGTTCTGTGATGCAGGCCCTGAAATAAAATGCCATATAAGCAATCCATATAAAAATCACTAATCCACAAAGCAGACAGTCACCCAAGGATTAGCCTTGGTGAGCTCCGTGATGGCTGTTCAGTGACAAGTCTCTCTTCTGAGTCTGGGCTTTCCGGCAGAGAACACTGGTGTTCAAGTCTGAAATCTTAGCTGTGAGTTCCCAGAATCCCCCATAAAACATCTGGGATGAAACAAATCTATTGGCGAGCAATACCTTCGGGGAAAAGGACTTTCTTATTTACCTTTGTATTTGCAACATCTAGCACATAGTAGGTATTTACCAAATCTGGTTAAACGAGCACGATCAGTGTCAGTCTTCTTGACTGACAGTGTCCCTTAGTGCCCTGAGAATCTAGACACTGGTGATTTCAGTCTAGTTGGTGCATATAAGGCTTGGGGACCTGTTGGTTTGGAGGTTGCTACACCCCGAATATACTGTCTTTTTTTTTGAATTGTTGGAAGCTCTCTCTACAGCTCCATGCATTACTCTGAAAAAATCACATTGATGTTACTCTTCCCTCCATTGCACTGAAAGTCTTTAAAGTGGCGAAGTAATCTAGAGCGCAAATAGTCAGATTCCCATCTGCCAGGCACGCGACCTCTGTCCGCTATTTGGCTGTGAACATTATCAACGTGTGTCTGTCCATTTAAGTCTTTGTTGGGCATATTGATTCTTATTTTTCAAAATTACCTGGCTCATGTCAATATTAGCCAGTGTCAAAAATTAACCAGAACAAACCCACAGAGCAGGTCTAGCCAGCTCACTCATGTGCTACGGAGCAGGGCCTGAGGTACTTACTCCTCATTCATTTGGGGCAGAACAACAGCTCTTTCCTCTGTGCTCACTTGCTTTCAGTAGAAACATGGTGGTTTTGTGCTAACTTAAGGCTTTGGAAACATTACGAAGGCCCCATTCTCTTTCTTGCTCTCTCCTTTTTAAAGATTTATTTTATTTGTGTATATAAGAGCTGGGGTGCAAGCCAGAGGTGCATGGGTGAGAGGATTCACCAGAGACCGAGTGGGGAGCAAAACAGGTGAATCTACTGAAATACACTGCTGAAGGGAGCAGTGGGGAGGCAGGTGATTTCTCTTGTACCATGCTGGTCAGCTCCCGGGCCGGGGATTGAACGCAGGCTATAGTGACCGCTGATAGCTTCATAGTGCTGAGACTTACCCCCTTGTGCCACCAGCAAACTCTCTTTTTTATGAACATAAATCCAAAAGTGGTGGGGGGAGAAGAAGAAGAGGCGGAGGAGAGAGAGGAAGGAAGCCTCCCCAACACAACAGCAGATAAAGAGGCCTGAGCAAAAATGAATAATAATTTTATTTCCAGTATATGTAGAACCGACCTCAGGCACAATTCCTCCAACAGAAATGCAGGATCGATTTTAAAAACATCCCCAAAGAAGACATACAAATGGCCAACAGATGCCCGAAAAGGTGTTCAACATCACTAATCATCAAGGAAATGCAAATCAAAATCGCACCATCCTCTCACAGCTGGTAGAATGCTGCTGTCAAAAAGACAAGTCCAGCGAGTGCAGGCGGGATCGGGGAACAACGCAAGTTGGTGCCGCCACTATGGAAGACAGTATGGCGGGTCCACCAAAAATTAAATATAGAGCCACTCTGTGATCTAGCAATCCCACAGTAGCTAGTGAGATGCAGCTGCTTCCAGGGCTGAAATTTCCTTCATCTGCTCACCCACGTGTATGTGTTCTGGGTGACTAAGGGATTTCTGGAAGCCACCACCATGACGAACAAATAAACCTTCCGTGGGAACAAAATTGTGTTCTGGAAGTTTCAAAGAGCAGGCGGCTCCCTTTCCCTCGCACTTTATCGGCAAGCACCCCAGTTGGCGTTGCTTTGTTCTGAGCTCCATCCATCAACAATTCAGGAGAATTAATAATGTATTTATATCACATGCTAGTAGTAGCGTAAAATTATCTATAAATGTTTAATAAATATTCTGTAATGCTTTTGGAACACATGTTATAAGTGATAAATAAATAACAATGGATTCCTTATGAAATATTCATCCTCAGCACGGTTATTGTTATATTCTAACTGCTGGGGAAGCCATTACCAACAAAGTGAATGGAGTTATCAAAGTTATAGATATATGTAGCCTGCCATTCATAATGAAACGTGCAACAGTCACGATGAAGTTAAGACGGTGGAAACCACTGACAAATTGTAACCGTCAGAGTCACCAGTCATACTTAGCAATGCACAGATGAGAGACTGGCAACCATTTAATAAATTGTGCCTCCCGAAAAACAGTCCTGGGATCTTGTCATCTGGTAGGTTTTTTATGGATTCTTCTCTGTGAATGGTAACCCGAGAGCATAGAGTCTTCTCAGAATCTCCACAGGTTTAATAGGACGTGGAGCAGAAGTGGAAGCAAGGGCCAACCATTTGATGCAAAAAAGACTCTGCCTAGATGGGCACAAGACCCATGGGGTAGCCGGATTGAGCATCTCAGATATTTGCCAACGTATTTTTTGAAAGTCAACAGGATTTTTTTCTCTAAATAAAATTGAGGCATCATTTACATATGGTAAGATTCATCCTTTGTGTCCAGTTCAATGATCAGGAAAGAATTCCCATATTCATATAACTGTTACCAAAATCAACTCACCCTGACCCCCAACTCTCCATGCCCCTTGAGGTCAATCTCTCATCCCAGCCCAGTGCCTAGAAACCAGTTATCTGGCTTATTTCCCTCAGCATAACACAGTTGAAAAATTGCATGTAGCAGTTGTTCATTCCTTGTCATTGCTAAGTAATATTCCACCAGGTGGACAGACCACAGTTTGTGTGTTCATTTTAGTTGTTTTTAAATTTCTGGCAATTTTGAATGAAACTGCTATTAACATTTCATTACAGCTTTTGTGTGAACATAAATTTTCATTTTTACAAGGTAGATACCTGGAAATGGGGCTACTTTGATGTGATAAATATATGTTTAATTTTATAAGAAAACATCAAACTGATTTCTACCAGGGCAGCACTACTTAGATCCCCACTAACAATGTGCAAGTGATGGTTGGTCTATGTCATTAGTACATGGAATTACTATTTATTTTTAAATTATAAAGAGGGTTTCTTTTTATGCCAATATGACACTATTTTATGCACTTACATCAAAATGGAAAAAATATTTTATTATCATATGGTATGAGCAAAACATCCTTGAGTTTTAACCATTGCTGCTCGTGTCTGGAAAGTGTCAGGTTGGACCAAGCATGGGGTAAATTTCAGGGATGAAATGCAATTGTTAGCTATGCATGATGCTTATTAATAAAAAAAAAGCAAATCATCTTAAAAGCTGCCTTGTCTTTTATATAGAAATATTCTAATTTGAGTCAGTATGGCATAGCCTCCTACTTGGCATTTTCACAGATATTTTTCTTTTCTTCTTTTGTCGTCTTTATTAATCAGTGACTAGGTTTTATATGACAAATGTTTGTTTACATATTATTCAAGCAAGCAACAAGAGTTTAGGGAGGCTTTAAATGTAGCAATCCTTTAATGAACACTTAACAAGTAGCAAATTCTTTAAGTCAAATAATTTTTACAATCATTCTAAGAGGCAGGTATTATTATCACTCCCATTTTATAGCTGAGAAAAATGAATACCCACCCCTGTGTTTTTCCAAGGCAGTGTGCTACCGAAGTATATTAAAGCTCTTAAAGGGTATCAAGACCTTTCAATGGAGAAAAGTACAGTTTTTTTCAACAGATGGTATAGGGAAAACTGGATATCTGCATGCACAGGAATGAAGCAGGACCCTTACCTTTTATCATACTTAAAAATGATCTCAAAATGGATTAAAGTCATAAGTGGATAAAAGTCTTAAAATTATGGATATCTTAGAGGAAAAGAGAGAGGAAAGCTTCCTGACACTGGATTTGGCAATAATTTCTCAGGTATGATGCGAGACTAATAAGCTACAAAAAATAGATAAATTGGATTTTATCAATTTTGGAAATTTTATGCTTCCAAGGACACTATCAGCAACAATATGATTGGACTTAATGGAGAGAAGTGCACTTCAAAATGGTTAAAATGGTGAATTTTATGTTATATATTATTACAATTTAAAAATCCCCCTAAAATGAGTAAAATAGCATGTAAGTTTCAAAACCAATTCGTAGAGGGACCCATGGAAAAGAAACAAAATTATGGATCCTGAGCATTCTTCATAGAAAAATCTAAGCAATTCTAAGGAGCCAGATCAGAGTAGCGGGGAGTAGGTTTCCCATGAGACTCTCAGTATTTGCAAACGACTCTTGACATCCTATGATTCTCCAGGGGAAAAATAATCCCACCATGAAAATCACCAGTGGCTGCTATTTTCCTCCTGTTATTCCAACTACCATCCTCTTGAAAGGTCCAATATTCACCAGCTCTTTATAATTAAGTGGGAATAAGTTGAAAAGATGGCACATTAATTAAGGATGAATTACCCTGGACCACTGCAGAGCTCCTCATGTAAGAGCCATGTTAATAGTCAAAATTAGTTCTTCATTATTAAGGAGGAAAAGGACAACCAAGAACGAGACCCTCATTTTCTGCTCGATATTATTGCCGAGCCGATTTAACGTCTTGAATCTTTAGCTCTTCTTGAGTTCAGTGAAGCTTCACAACTGTTAAAATACTCTGGATTCAACTGATACACCAAAAATAAAATGGAAACTCATCTACATAACAAAGGCTGGGGGAAAGCAGGCATCACATCAGCCATTGCTAGATCTGAGCTTTTCGACAAGCGCTGGGTCTTACGGGAAGCTACAATACAATAAGCTGCCCCACTTGAAGGGAAGTGCCTGCTCTGGGCAGGCAGGATAAGGTGACTCAGGGAGGATAAAAACCCTCTGGCCAGGAGTACACCCGTGTGGGGGTGTGGGGGAGTGGATTCAATGCTTTTGGGTCTCAGGGACCACCTACATTTTCCAGAGCGCAAGTCCTTTGTGCTACACATGTCCTCTTGAAGCCATGGATCCCACAGTCTTTCCAGTCAATGAAATCAAGTCTTCAGTGCTAACTGACATCTACACCAAGAACTTCAAACCCCAATAACTGGCAAGAGTCAGGGAGATCCCATCAATGGTAGGAGTGGGTCATTGTGATAAAGCAGAGAGATGGGGTATGTTGGATATGTACTAACATTCAATAAATTTTTAAGTTATTAAACAGTTTTTTGATGTTTGAAAAATGTTTTGGGATTAAGATGTGAACATCACCATTTGGTAGAAAGAGGACTGCTTTGTGAATCTCTTACTCTGTATTTAAAGTGTGATTACCTCATTAATATCCACATCTACCCAAAAAAAAAAAATGAGTTTGTTATGAAAGCACATAGGCACCTGGAGGCAGTGGAATGAAACAAAAGCAACCCCTAGGCACTGACAACAAAATGATGGTGGGGCAAGGCAATTGGTGGGCAGTGATAGTGACTGGGCATTTGGTGGTGGACATGGTGTGACATATACTTTTGCTGAGATGAGGAACTACACCTGAGCCTGTACAGCTTTGTAAGTTAATATTAGCTCCAAAAGACAAAACTAGCATTGTCTGATTAACAACTGACTCCAACAGGTTTTCAGGAACATCATACCTCTGACCTGAGGTCTGTAGGTTGCTGGAACCAGGCGTGTCCTGAAAAGAAGTCCATGCAGCCCCCCGCCCCGGTGGTGCAGGGGTTAAGTCTCAGCACTATGAAGCTATCGGCAGCCACTGCTGAACATGTTCAATCCCCAGCCAGGAAGCTACCCACATGGCGCAGCAGACCTGTCCTGACTCGCCCGCTGCTGCCCTCAGCAGTGTACTTTAGTCAGTCTGCCTGTTCTGTTCCCCACTTTGTCTCTGGTGAATCCTCTCACCTCCTGTACCTCTGGCCTGTACCCCAGTTCTTGTATGCATAAATGAATAAAATAAATCTTAAAAAAAAAGAATACCATGCAGAGGAGAGCAGAAGAGAGAGCGGAGGAAATAGCTGGTGATAATGACATGCATGTTGATATGAACTTGATAGACACATTCCTATATTCAGCAAGTTTTTATTGAGTGCCTTCTATGTACTAGGGAGTGTTCTAGGTAGTTGAGATGAAGGAGTGAAATAGAGATTCCTACTCTTAATGTAGCAGAAGAGGGAAATTAGGTAAGGCATGCAGTAAGCAAGTAAACTCATGTTATGTTTGAAGTGATATATGCTACAAGGAATAAAAAACAAAGTAAAGAGAATAGGGTGAGGTGGAATTAATAATAACTTCTCTACCTTTATCTTGAGATTGCTCCGAGAATGAAATGAAATGTGTAGGTGAGAGTCTTTCAAATTAGTTTGTAAAAGTCAGTGGATATTGTAATTGGAAGGTTGTTTTCAAAGGCTTCGCACACATACACACAACACCCACCCTTAGCTTTGGAGTATACAAAAGGACACCTTTCTCCCGCTCTCTTTCCTAGTAAATGATCATTTGTTAGTTGGGGCCACTATCCTTAGATGATGAAAGGAATGATGGAGGAATGGTGTGCTGTGCAACTACATTTGTAGAAGTGTGAACGCACACACCTAAAGCATAGAGGGTTATAAGTCGATGTTGCCTCCATAAACATAAAGAAAGAGAACTTTGTAAGAATCATGGCCCTGATTTTACTGATGAAGACCTAAGTGACATTGGGTAGATGCCCAAGGTCATGTTGCTTTCATGCCTGAGCTTGGATTAAAATCCAGGACCCAATTATGCCAATGTCCTAGCCCCCGCCCTGCCATTTCTGTGTTTGCTCACCTCTACGCTCCCCCACCAGCCTTTGGGGAGTGTGGGAGAGATGGGAAAGGGAGCTTTAGGGGCTTTCTTATTCATTTTGTGTTATCTTTCACCAATTAATTCAGTGGGAAAAGTGAAATGAGCTCAATGCCATATTGTGTTTGAATTATTGACAACCATTCTTATTCTAACCAGGCAAAAACATCACTTGGTAGAAATAAAGCCCCTTACTCCTACTCTACCTTTTTCTTATTAAAAAAAAAAAGCCTTGCAATTCTGTGCCTATTATTTTATACTGTAAAGTGATGAGGAATTAGAAAATTGTTAGATAGTAGGTGACAAATTGCAATCTGATGGGCCAACATGAGCCTATAAAAATGTTATCAAGATGATATTAAACAGTCTATTCCTTACTTAGCATCCAGGCAGGAAATTGGAGCTATTCTTGCTGGGATATCTCACACTTTGATATTTTTCATTTAGATAATGCTATTTAAAATTTAACTGGATTACTGGTAATTTGTCTTTCAAAATGATGTACCTGAGCCCTTGGCTCAGACTATCCTTTTCCCAGTTTTTAAGTGAAAGGTATTTGGTACTTTCTGGAATTTCTGGACCTGTTTTTTGGGGGGATGATGGTTTTGTTTCATGTGCTCCCAAAGCTTCTTAAAAAAAATTCAACATCAGATTTTTGTTTTGTGGCAATTGGATTGGGGTGTGAGGGGTGGCTAAGCATTAAGTGTCTTTTCCCGTTACGTTCCCCAGTGCCCAGCACAGAGCCTGGCACACAGTAGGCACATGACTGGCATTTGTTGAAGGAATGTTTTATTCATCTCTGTGAAACCGACACTCGGAACACAGCCAGCACAAAATAGGTGCGAGATTAGTACCTGCTGTGGAGACGCTCAGCCACAGACCCCCGCGGCACAGAGTGACCTCAAGGAAACTGCCTCATCCTCCTTTTCCCACAGATCTTACGGAGACCGAGACGGCTCTGCTTTCTAAGACGAGGCTTTTTCCTGCAGAAAGAACACCTGTTCTTGTCTAAAAGTAGAACTAGAGGTAGCGAAATTTCAGGCAGCGTTTGGCAAGTGGGAGGACGATAATTCTAAGGATAGTTATAAAATTGTACAAAATGGCCAAAAACAAAGCAAAAGAAAAGCTCTATCTCATGGAAATAGTAACAGAACCCACCTGGGTGTCACCCTCAGCTCATCTTTGCAAAAGCTGAGATGAAGTTTCTTTTGTGCAAAAGTTACTGAGCATGCTCTGCGTAGGTCGGCGCTGGTGCTACATTGGGGACGCATCAAAGACCCGGACCTCTGAGGCTGCAGCCCCTCTGGGTCAGACCCAGCAAGGAACTTACACTCCACACAGCTGTGGAGATGAATCATGCATCGTAATAGAATTTAAACGATGCTCTTGAGAAAATTAGTATTAGCCAACGAAAGAATAAAATGAGATGTATGCATTGCACATCACCGGAAAATTTACATAATAACCAAATGTAATTCACATGGGTTAGATCAAAATAACAAAAGAAATATCAAGGAAGCACCCAACACCAAACAAAACAACAAAAAGCAGACAGAAAGAATGAGATAAAGAGACACATGTAAGAGTAAATATATCAGTTAAGCTAATAAGTGTCTATGGCTGAAGCTCGCTGATTAAAAAAGCAGAGGAAAACTTCTCAGACTAGAAAAAAAAAAAAAATAAAGACGTCCAATCCAACTCAGTGTGAAGGAAAACGGCATAAAAAGCTTTATCTGGAAAGCAAACCAAAAGAGCTGGGGATGCCACGTTTACATAAAATAAGAAACGAAATGAAATCCATGAACAGTGACAAGGACCACCTTGTGTCAAGAAAACATGCCGTTTGCAACAGAAGCGTGAGGGTCTGTTATTTGCCATCCCACGTAACACCGTTGCGTATATAAGACCATCAAAGGATTTGAAAATTCGTTTTGTGGCTTGGGATGGCACCCACCACCCCCGCCCCCCAACTTGAAGTGGGGAGAGTTACAGCAAGAGCCGGTTGGGAGGGGCCAGCAGGGGTTTATTGGAGACTCGCTGCATTTGAGGTGTCTGTGAAATCTCCAAAAATGTGTGCAATAACGACTTCACCATGAAAGGCAGCATGTACGGTGGTGTTTTGCGAGATATGCAAGGAGAGGAAACAGCTGTTTATTAAGCATCTACTATGTGCCAAAATTATTCAGTGAGGCCTTCTGCAAAATAAATTATTTCATATAATCAACACCCCAACTCTGATTACTTACTTTTCATGAATTGAGCACCTACTATGTGCAGGCACTGGGTTTAGTGAGATCAATCAGGTACAATGGGTGTCTTAGAGGAGCTCTGGGTAGGAATTCCCACAACCACTTCATAGGAGATTCTAGATGTGAAGTCTGGTCCTAGGATCATGTGGCACAGAAATGCCAGACTTGGCAATCACAGTCACATTATTCTTATTTGTTTATTTTCCCATCACCATCTTTACAGCCCCTTGACCCACCCTCCTCACTGGCCCTCTTAAACTCAGACGCCTCATTCTGTTTATTTGTGTCGAATAGTTTTATAGATCATTTGCTTTGTTGGGTAGTCTGCCACGTAAATGGCTACTATCTGTCTCTGTCATTTTGACTTGCTTTACTGCACAATTTTCTCAAACTCCTCCATTTTGCTATAAAGGCAACATTTTGTCTTTCTTTATGGCTGAGTAGTATTCCACAGCACAGAGGGACCACATCTTCTTGATCCAATCTTTTATTTTTTTTTCAAATCTTCTGTCCTGTATCTATCAACCCTTCCCTCTGAAAGGAAGGAGGAGAGAATGTTGCCAAAATTACAGATAAATTCCAAAGACAACAAAGCCAGTTGTTGCGGAGTGTGCTTGCAATTTCTAGTATTTACGAACAAACACTCATCATTTTGTGGCCAATCAGTCTTGGCAACGATTTAAAGCAGGGTATGTAAAGGGCAGGATTAAGTCAGACATTGTATCACTTTCTGGAAAAATCTCTGCTTCTACAGAAGAGCCAGATTCCAAATCCACCTATTCTGAGCCCCTTGTTATGTGGGTGCCAAGGGCAGTAGAGACACCAGTGACCAGTTACCCCAGGGTCTGCCTTCAAAGAACCTGGTGGCCCTGGGCTGGTGATGAGCAGCGAGTTTTCGCCTTCCCCCTCATTCGCCAGATGACAGCCCAGAAAGCCAGGGTCCGTGCAAAGCAAGGTTCAGTTGCATAATTTCCTCATGGAAAAGGTTACTGCGCTTTTGGAGAATGCAGACCAGAACAGGCTGGCCTTTAGAAATGAGGGCTTCCAGGTAATTGAACCTCTTAAAGTGAATGTTAATATTTACATTATCTTGTTAACATCTTGGTGCTCTTTTCTCCATCTGAGATAGGAGCCCGAAGGTTCAGCTATTTTAAATGGATGTTCCTTTCACAGCATTTTATAGAGGAAACAGCTATCTGACCATCTGAATCTGAACCCCATGTGGCCATTTATTTCCAGGTACTCTTGCAAATTTTAGGTACATGGGGCCTAAAGCCGCCCACCTGTGGGATCAGAAACACATGCCCTAAGCACTCAGTTCCTGGGACGGTGGATCCCGACACTCTCCGCCTGGCTTGGTGGGTACCCAGCAGTGTGTGACTCTTAGAGTTGTTGTTCTTCCAGCTCATTCAAACTTTTCTCTAGTAGAAGTAAGTCCACTCTCTTATAAATTTTTAATATGTAATGCATTCAAATAACTAATAATAAAGAAGGAAAGCTTAACAAAATGTACAAGAAGCCTTGTTCCCACCTTGCCATTGTCTCCCTGGCTCTCCATTCCACCTCCCTCACAACCACTTGTGCAGAATAGCCGCTTTCATGTCTTGTGTAAAAGGTGCCATGTTGTTTACCTGCTTCACCCATGAGTCATGCACTTAGTAGTACTTCCTGGAGACCTTTCCCTATGAGCCCCTCATGCTTCATCTTTTTCTACTGCTACATAATATTCCATTGTCTGCAGGCATCATGGCTTCATTAATGGTCACTCTTTTAAAGAAGTCCCAAGATTATTATGCTGTTACAGTAATATCCAGGTGGGGCTGAGAGGGATGGTCGCTGAAGCCCCTGGGAGTCGGACCCCTGAACATGCTGCCATAGAGCAGGGAGTTGTGAGAATCTGCAGCTTCAGGTGGAGGGACTCTATCTGACTCTATCTGAGCTTCAGCTCTACTCCCCTGTGTCCTGAGTGGGGATGCGAGGAACTAGGGGCAGATGGGGCTGCTTTGGGAATGTTAAAATCTCCACCAGTGAACAGCTTCTCCCTTCTTCACTCTGTGCAGTTCTAGTCCCTGCCCCCTCTTCTCTCCTGGGCAGGCTGTCCCTCTTCCCCATGAGGCCAGCTCCTTCTCACCTGCTGGGCTCTGCTTGGTGAACAGCCCCCTCCATGCAGCCGGCCTCCTGCTCAAACTCAGGTCGTGAGCAGCCGCCATCTTGCCACATGCATCTTGGGCTTGGACACTGGTCTCTGCTGAGTGGATGCTCTCTTGGGTAGGACAGACAGTGTCTGACATCATGCTGGCCGGTGAGTATTCTTCTTTCTTTGTCTTTCCCTCCTCTATTTTCTTCACTCCCTGTGTGAATTAATTCTTTTTGTTTCTCTCTGACTGTTTTTTTGATTTCTGAAGTGTGCAGGTGAGGATTCACTAACTAGGCCATCCTGGGCCCCCTGAGTCTGCCCCCTGACACTATCAGCAATGCTATATATCAACAATGCTATCTTACAACTACATATTCCCCAGCGTGGGATACTTTCCACAGCACAATGGCATCCATTGTGAGAGGCCAATCACAGGCGATCATGGATTCTGACGTCAGCACTGTACTGGCTGAGTTCAAATCTTGGCATTGTCGCATTCTAGCTCTGCAACCCAGAGCGAGATATCTAGCCTCTGCCTTAATTCCTTCTTTTTTAATAGTGGTCATATGGTCCCATTTTGTGCTTTCTTGTGTGTTTTAAGTCAGCTGATACATGAAGAGAGCGAGGTACTTGCTGGGCAGATAGCACATGCTCAATAAGTCACAAGTTTTAGTTCATTGGCATGATTCATGTGATGCAATGTTGTGAGCACTGGAAGCCACTTGCCATTACTCTCATCTGAAAGGTGGAGGGATTGAGCGATAGAGCAATTTATTGGCACAGCCAAATTCACATGGCTAATTTGCCCCAGTCAGGGCTGGCGCTGTCTCCCGAAGCCCTTCGGAGCCCCAAGGCAGCTCCATCCCCCAGGAGAAGTTCCAGGCAATGCACTTCCTCCTGCCAGGGTTGATTTCCAAGTCCACTTTCCTGCAACCCACACCCCCACCTGCATCGTTGCGGGAAATTATGCCGCAAGCCATGGATCTTCTCCGACATGCTCTGCTCTTGAAGAAACACTCCCAATTACAGCGGCTGTGTTCTCCGTGATTGCAATGTGTCATGACATTTCCAAGATGTAAGTTTCTTCGAGAAAGGCATTAGCACCAGGCGAGTGAAGCAGCTCATTTTTCAAACTGGGAAACTGTCGCTTGCCCTGCTCGGCGCCGCTGAAGCCTGAACACACTGTTTAGTGAGCGTCGGCAGGCGACCGCAGTTCACCCCACCGACACGTTCGGCCGCTCTCCTATTGGAAGCTCTGTGGTTGTGAAGGTGCAGGTGTGCATGCACATCCACTGCGTTTACACACACACTCGCACACATCCCAATTCCCAGCCTAATCCTTGCCCCTGTTCCATGGAGCCACTTGACACCCCCTTTCACACCAGATCTTTGCCTTGTCCAGTGCAACCCTTGTCTGGTACCCCCTGTGTGCCAGCTATGTTATCAGTTGCAAGCAAATGAACTGTTGTGTGCTGCTTTCATGGATGGAGTTCACTGGAACACCCTCCACACACAGAATGGAGAGCTTCAAAAAACATACAGGAAGGAAGGAAAGCAACACGGTTGGGACCATAAAGACAGTGCAGTGAGGCCACTAGTTGCCCAGAAGGGCTCCAGTCTCACCGTGAAGAAGGATGTCACTGTGCCCCTTTGCCTCTGGGTGCTCCCCATTGGCTGAACCCCAATCATGTGCTCTAATAGAGCTGCAAGGGAGGCTGAGAAAGTGACTAATGACTGTGTGTATGTCCTATGGTTACTATAACAACATACCATAAGCCATGGCTTCAAAGAACAGGAATTTATTGTCTCAAAGCTCTGGAGGCCTTTCCCCTTCTGAAGGAAGTTGCCACAGGAGGATCTATTCCAGGGGTCAGGTGTTCCTTGGCTGGCAGAGAGCTACCTTCTTCCTATGTCTCTTCATGTCCTCTCTCTCTGCAAGTCTGTTTCTAGTTCCAAATTTCCCCCTTATAAGGACACCAGTCATGTTGGACTAGAGAGTACTCGGGGACCTCATCTTGACTACGTCTCCAAAGACCTGATTTTCAAATAAGGTCAGATTCTGAGGTCATGGGGTTTGGGTTTCTATGTATCTCAGGAGGCAGAATTTAGACCATAACATGCTCCTTTTAGTTTATTTGGTAGCAAGAGACTGTGGTGGCCACCAAAGCTTACTCTTAAACTCAGGGGTGAAACTTTTCAACATGCAGAAGATTCAAGTGCAGGCAGCTGAACATACTAATAAAAAGCCAGAAAATACCCATGATGCCATCAATCTCAGGACCCACTATTCTAAGCTTCTAGCATAGCATTTAAAGTTCTCTTTGACCTGAAACCCTCTTTTGTGCCCTTAACTTTTGCCACTCCTGAAGGTATTTGCCAACCTGTTATATAGAACTACTTACCATTTCTGCAATATTAAAAACTTATATTTGACCTAAAAGTTGTACATAATTCATATTTATGACTCAGTAAGTTTAGAGATGGGTATACACCTGTGAAGCCATCACCACAATCTATGTCTTAAACCTACTCGTCACCTTCCAGGGTTTCTTCTTGCTCTCTCATTTGATATAATTATTTATTATTATTCTTGTTCATTATTTTAACTACATTTTGTGATAAGAACAACAGAAGAGCTACTCCTTCTTACCAAATGTTTACGTACACAATATAATACTGCTAACTATGGGCTTTATGTCCACAGTAGATCTCTATTACTTATGTGTGTCCTGAATATTTTGTAATAAAATGGATGAATTACTTAGAAAAAAAGTTAATGGTTTGAGCATTTAGTGCCCCCATCTCTTTGACCAACCCTCAGTATTTAAGGGCCTGCTGATAAATGTACATATTATCATCCCTAACCACATGTTAACATTGATGTCTGAGGAAGATGAGAAAGAGCTTCCCCAAGACTAGTAAGGTGATGGGTTTGTAGGTAGATACAGAAAACATGAGGGAGATAAAATATATTTTTTCCACTGCAGCTGCAAAGGCAGGTGGCTCTCAGATGGGAATGCTTGCAAAGGGCAGTGAGGGTTGTCTGAGTAAGACAGAACATGATATGGTGAAGAGGTTTTAGTCAAGTAGTCACACTCTTCATTATTTCTGTAATCAGCACAATAACCAATAGGAAGAACTTATTATTGAGGAGGAGAAATAAATGCATTTTTATGACTGAATATTATTCCATTATATAAGTATGTTACCTGTCACTTATCAGTTCATCTGTTGATGGATATTTGAGTTATTTCTACTTTTGATTATTGTGAATAATGCCATTATGATCATTCATGTGCACAGGGTTTTTTTTGTGTGTGAACAGAGTCTTAATTTCTCTTGGGTACTTACCTAGCTGTGGAGTTGCTAGGTCCTATAAACCTTGAAACATTATACAAAATGAAAGAAGCCATACATAAAAAAATTACATATTATGTGATTCCATTTACATGTATTATTTAGGATAAGCAAATCTGTAAGAACAGAAAATAAAATTACAAAAAGAAAGTAAACTATGATTTTCCTAGTTTTGGAGTAAGGTGGGGGTCCTCAGGGGGTAATTGGTAAGAGATCTAAAGTTCTTTCTTGGAGTGATAGAAAAATTCCAAAATTGATAGTGGTGATGGTTGAACAACTCTATGAATATGAAAAAAAAACTGATGAGTTATACACATTATATGCTTTAAATGGAGAAAGCATATACATGAATTATATCTTAATAAAGCTATTAAAATAAATACCTTCTAAGTGACATTACACACAGTGTTAGAGGGTGACAGTAGACACTGAGCAGATGAAGGAAATATAAACCTAATCATTGTCCAAATTTAGTGGAAGGAGACAGACACATAAACTCTATTGTAACAACAGCACTTAATTTTTCTTCTTCACATCTCTTAAATTGGAATGTATTTTCAACTGTTGCTGTGTCATAGTTTAATTTAAACAGGATGAGTTTTTACTTAGTGGTACATGTAGTAGTGGCTCATTTTATAATTGGTGGCATCTGAGGTTTAATGAAAGGCAGTCATTACAAACCTGGGTCACAGGGATAGACGCCAGGGTTGTGGGAAGAACCATGTAATCCAGGCTTGTGGACTCAGTTTTCCTAGAGAAAATGAGACCTGCATTAGCTACTGTATCAGTTGTTTATTGCTTCATAACAAATTATCTCCAAACTGAGTATCTTAGAACAAAATGAAGCTATTAGCTCAGAGGTTGTGGGTCAGCAATCTGGCTATGGCTCCACTTAGTCCTCTATCCCAGAGTTTCTCACCAGGCTACATTGTCTGCTGGGACTGTGGTCTCATCTGAAGGCTCAATTGGGGACAGGTCTGCTCCTTCCAGATTTCCTATAGCTGTTGTCAGGATTATTAAGTCTTTCATAGGCTGTTGATTGAGAGTTTCAGTTCCTTCCCACCTGGCTTCTGGTTCAGAGATCACTCTCAATTTGTTGCATATGGGTCTCTAAATCCAAAGTGTGAATACATGCAAGCTGAGAAGCCAATATGAAGTTAGCTAGCAAGATGGAAGTCACAAATGTTTGCAGCCAGATCACAGCTTTGACAATCCTGCAGTGTTGCCACATTCTGTCAGATAAAAGCAAATTTCTCTGTGTGTGGTGGGCTCGGATTGCACAAGACTCTGAATACTGAGAGGCGGGGGTCCTTTGGGTGTGATCTCAGATGTGCACACCCCAGGTACTGAATGTGGAGTGAGTGAATAAACCAGGATGCAGAGAAGCAGAAAGACTTTTTCAGGAGGACTGGTAAAGACAAGGACCTACAGATGTTTGGAGAATGACAAATAGATCTCTTGATGGAAAATAGAGTAGACTTGAGAGTGAGGGTGGACAAAGAGGCTGGGGGATAGACCGTGGAGAGCCTTGCAGGTATGTCTTGACATGGCAAATGGATGCCTTGACAAAGTATACAGAGTGTGGTATCTTTAGATTCAGGGCATGATAAATTTAAGAGTAATGTTCCCTTCCCTAGGCTGCATGATGCCACGCTGGAAGTCACTCCAGATCCTGGTTTTGCCCCTATCAGCCACCAACTCATGGCTCAGCTGCTGCAGACAGGAGCAGCCACCACATTCTGCATTACTGCTTATCATCCTGTATCCCAGGGAGAGCCCTTGGGCTTTCCTCAGCAAGGTAGTCATGTAGCTGTTCCCTGCATGCTCTGCCTCTGATCACTCAGGCTGGGATGAGGCACCATTTGGCTTCTCTACGATGAGTTTTGCAGATAAACCCTATGCCCGAATAGACACCCCCCACCACCCCTCCCCTGAAAATCCTTCCTGTGTCTGAGGGCTGATAACGTATCACTGTAGCCTTTAAGAAACCGAGAGAGTTTGTAGGTCACTCAAAAAAACTGTGTGTGAATGGCAAGTTATGGTACAGATTTGGAGGAGAACAAGAAGAGAGGTATGAACAGGGAAGAATTGCAAAGGGAACAGGATAGGGAAGGAAATACAGGGGGCACAGTTGAGGTTCATGGGAGCCTCTGTCTGGGGTGTTCACACTGATCTTATGTTTAACATTAATTATGGCTAAATTATATTATATGATACATCAATCAGATTAATAAAGCTTACAACATTTAGGACATTCAGTTTGCTAAAATCACTGGCATCTGTGCCTATTAAAAGTGACAGATGATTAGGATATCCGAAGTTTGGTGGAATCTGCTAGCTTGTTAGGTAGAATTAAAATTTACATCTTGTTCTGGCATAATGAAGATAATTAAAAAGAGTGATAAAACTCTTCGATTAACCCTCATCTCCTCTTGCATAGCATTTTATTATGCAAATGAAACCTCCGACACTGTAAACTTAATACCAGTTAAGATATGAATATGTTCTCATTTTCAAAAGCACAAAGATATATGTGAACGTATAAAATATTTGATTGAGGTTGGAGATGAAGCCTGTTTTGCAACACAGTGCAAGTCAGAAGTGTGTGTCAGTTGGAGCAAAAAGATGTCCTCATCGGCTGCATCTGGAGCTCTCACCCATGTTGCTCCCCACACCCGTTATCTGAACGACTTCTGTTTTTTTATTTAAATACCTTCTCTGCTTTGTTATGTCACTGAGGACACCCAGACCCCAAAAGAAGAACAGCAATGCCATTCCATGCAGGGCTCCTTTGCAGACCTGCTCTGGCTCCTCCAAATTAAAGGACACACCCCAATGACTCGAAAAACCAGGCATTTCATTGTATCCATCTCTAAAATTTGAGGAAGAGAGATGAGGAAGCCCCAGGAAGAAGCGTTTCTTAAAAGAATCTTTCAGTATGTAATCTCTCCTTCCAGAGAATTATGTCTCCCCCTCCAGTGGTGTTAAAGGGACGTCTGGGATAGCAAGATCCCTAACAGTGGGGCTAAGTTGGTTTAATGCATTTTCTCTTGGCCAATTGGGTTCATTGGTTAGAAATGGACAACTGTTCTCTTTTTCCTTTTGTCAGATTGCTCTGCTTCCCTTTGCACTCCCCATTCATCGTTCCCCATCTTCATTCTGGAAAGTGAATGCTTAGTTATATCAGGAGGCACAACCAACGATTGCAAAAGAAATGTGAGCTGCTCCCAGAAGCCACTCTTCAGAGATTAAGACCAGACAGTAGAGATAATGTGGACTGCAGAGTGAGCACAGAAAGTGGGGCTTGCAACCTCAAGGACCTGGGCAGCATGAAGCCAAGAAGCTGAAGGAGAGGACAAGAAGTGCAAGAAGGAGCAGGGATTGACAGATGTCTTGGAGGAGTCTGCAGAGAGGAAGGCAATGTGAGAATGTGGAGACAGGGGTGTGGCCACAAGCATGGGAATGCTGACTCTTCCCGAAGCTGAAAGAGAAAGGAAAGAATCCCCTCCAGCCTCCAAAGGTGTCCCAACGACACCTTGACATTGGCTCCAGGTCTACAGAACTTGAGAGAATATGTTTCTATTGTTTGAAGCCATCTGGCTTGTGGTGATTTTTTACAGCAGTCACAGGAGACAGCTTTTGGAACAGGGGAATGGGAAGTGACAGGAAGGTAATGCAGGATGGGAAAGAGTGCTTGCATCAACTTCTGACCTCAGGTGCATTCCTGAGCAGCTACAGGTGAACTTGGTCCTTCCTGAAGATGGTCTATGTTGTTGTAATATCATGATTTATAGGATCTATCTATCTATCTATCTATCTATCTATCTATCTATCTATCTATCTATCTATCATCCATCTATCTATTCATCTATTCATCATCTATTTATACACACACACACACACACGCACACATCTTCACCTGCAGTTCTGCTCACAACTCTTAAACCCGTGGAAAGTCCTAAGTGTTGAGATGAGAGATGATAGGTCTTTTCCTGTGTAAATTAGGTGATTCTATGTGAATTAGGTGATTCTAATCACCTTGGTTGGAATCACCTTGGTTGGAAGCTGGTTGCCAGGGATCAACCATGTGACTGGAGGGTTGGAAATTTCAGTCCCTCCCCTGGATGTCTGGGGTTGAGCTCAATCACCAATGGCCCATGATTTAATCAATCATATTCATGCAGTGAAGCCTCCATGAAACCCCCCACAGGAGCAGATTCAGAGAGTGTCTGGGTTGAAGGACATTGGGTGCTGTGGGCAGGGTGGGTGTGAGGAGAGGGTGAGGAACTCTGTCCCTTGCCCCCAGACCTTGCCTTCTTCATGTCTTCCTTCCTCTTCTGACTTACCTGAGACACACCCTTTGATAATAAACCCATAACCTAGCAAATAAAACGAGTTCTGTGAGCTACCCTAGCAAATTAATTGACCCCCAGGGGGAGGTGCTGGGAACTTCTGATTTAAAGCCTGGACTTGTGATTGGCGTTTAAAGTGTTGGGGGGGTGGTGGTGGAGGAAGTCTTGTGAGACTGAGCCCCTAACTGTGGGATCTGAGGTCACCTCTAGGCGGAGTCAGAACTGAGTTGAGTCATAGAACACCCAGGATTACAACTTGGTGGTCTAGAATTGCTTATTGGTGGTTTGGAAACCTCCACTCCACATCAGAATGAGGAGGGCAGAAATCAAAACAGTTTAAGATGGAAATACTAACAGCTCCCACCAACTAGGATTGTTGAGAGGATTAAATGAGACCATAAATGTAAAGGCCTCAGAACAGCCTCTTGCATCAAATCTGGCTGTTGAAGTGTAAGCTTCTTTCCCTGTTACTGTTGCTGCTGTTATTTATTGCCTTTATTATTATTATTTGCCAGAATATACTTACCTCTTGATTATTGCAGAGCCAATTTGAATAATTTCATTAGCATATATATTTATAGAAAGAAAAAAGACTAGAAGTCCATTTTCCAAAATATTATAAGCAATTATTTCTGAGTGATGAGTTTGCTGTAGAATTTTATTTGCTTCTGTTTGCTTCTATTTTCTACATTTCAGCAATGAATACATATTGCTTTGGTAATAAGGACATTAAAGATTTTTCTTTTTGTCTTCTGTGCAGCTTTGTGTTAACTCTTAACACAAGCACACAAGCCTAAATCCTGGCATTTTCAACAGCAACGAGTTGCTGGTGACTACATACAGTATTAGCTGCATATAGTATATCGTTAATTCTACATAGAGTATTTTTGATGAAATCTAAGATTTGTGAGAATTTTCAGCTAGCAACAGGGAAGAGAAGGATGGTAGGTGGCTGCAGAAAACAGATCTGGAAGCCAGTTTGGAAGCTTTGCAGGAGGACGAGAGTGGGGTTCTGAGATCCCAGAACCTCTCCCCGGTGGGTGCCTGAAGTATCAGCGCTGTCAGTTGAGGTCTCAGGGTTCAACTTCCTCTTCTCCAGGGAGATCATTTCTGGAAAGAGAAAAGCATGATGGCTGCAGACATGGGTGTGTCAGTCTGGCACAGCTGATGTTTGGGGTTAAGGGGTTTTATTGTGGGGGTTGTTCTTTGCATTATAGAAAGTTAGCAGCCCCCCCCTGGTCTCTCCCACTAGATACTGGTGGCATCCACCCCCCTCCATTGTGACAACCAAAAATGTCCCAAGATATCACCAAGCACAAGTGTCCCTGGGTGCCGCCCCCACACCCTGCTGAGAACATCTGTCTGGCCCAAAGCCCAGCGCTTCCCTCCCATTCTGCTCAAGAGGATCTGCAGGCAGGCCTGAGGAGCTCAGCCCAAACAGGGCCCCGATGAGATGAAACCCCACGAGCTATGGGTTCTGGTGCCCAGTCGCTTTACAAGTTCCATTGCTTGTGACCATGTGACCTTGAGCAAGGTGCTCAGCACCTCCAAGGTCATTCAACAGTGCAGTCTATAACCTTGAACTTTCATTAGATGCTTTATCAGTACGCTTCACTGTTGGTTTAGCATATTATTTTAACGGTGACAAAATCAGTGCATTTTTTTCTAGCATATCAATAGTATTCCTTTCATGTGCACGCTGATATTTGGGTCATCTGTGGTGAGCTTCCTCACCACAAATACCCTCAAATTTGTAGATTACTTTTTCCTGTTTTATATAAAAAATATTTAAAAATACATAATATATAAAATATATATAAAGATATATAAGCACACATATAAATACATAATTATATATATGTGTATAGTAATTACGTATGAAAGCAGAGCAAAGCCTGAATTAAACCACGTCTACCCTGGAGAAGTCTTCTCCCTCCTCCCTCAGCCCACCGGGGTGAGTTCCTTCTCGCCCCAGTGTTCCTGGGTCTGGCTGAGCTGCAGCTTGGGCTTGCTTGGGTTCACCTTTGATTTTAAATGTTTTACCGGTGACAGCACGACGCTTCCCTCCGCAGGGCTGGGGAGCTGAGCGCCGAGCAGACTTCTTACCTCTCCCTCTGCATTCCTCGCAGGGCGCCGCCATGCATGGCTTTGGAGCACTCTGCCCGCCAGCGGCACCACTTCGATCTCTGAAGCCGCCTGGTCATCCTGGTGCCTCCAGCCTTCCCTGAGCTGCAGCAGGAAGGCCCAGGAGGGCAGGCTGAGCAGGTGAGGGTGCCCCTGTGGTGCCTCTCCCGCCTGTCCCCAAGCCCCTGTGCAAGTCGGCAGCTAACAAATCCTGGGAAAGCTGGAGAGGCAAGTCTAAGAGGGAACCAAGAAGCAGTTGCTCAAACGGGGAAGAAACAGACGCTGCAAAGCCAGTGATTTCCCACTGCGTTAGCACAGCACTGCACACGGCTGGGCAGAGGTGGCTTGGACCCAGCAGCCCTGGCTGTCTTGGCTAGTCTCAGTCTCCCTCGGCTTTCCAGGCCTGTTGACTCACACCCACACCTGGGGCTTGTCCACCTGCTCTCAGAGAAGCTCCTCCAGGCACTTCCTTTGACCACGCCATCCATTCCACTCCATCCTGCAAGATTGTGCCTCCAGCCCAGCATCTGAGCAAGGCTCTCAAGGACCACCCTAAGGACCCCCCAGCCCCACTCCCAAGAGGCGCTGAGTCTGGATGATCCCTGGAGGCTTGCCCTCCATGCTGGACTATGTGTCCTATGAGGGGGTGCAGCCACGCCTGATTTCAGCAAGCACCCCCAGAACATAACAGGACCGCAGACGCAACAATTATGTCGAGGAACAGGGACATGGAGCTTTCCAGCCCCTCATCCTAGCTCCGCCTTCCTCACTGGACGCAGGACCACAGCCCCTTTGTAGTGGTTCCTGCGCCCACTGCCGCCCTGCCCTGCCCTGCGCGTGTTCTGGTGCCAAGGACCGGCCGGTGAATCCCGGCAGCCCCCAGCAGTGGAACCTGCTGGTGCCAGTGGACCCTGCTCCTCCCCCAGGGGTGCGCAGCTGAGACAGAGACTGTGCCAGTCCCTCGCCAGAAAGAGCCAGATGCCAGCCCCCTTCTGAGCACCCCCAGCCCTCGCGCTCTCACAGGGCTCGTGCACCTGCTCCACCTGCCTGGCGCCTCTCACCTGCGCCTCCCCTGTCTCCCCGACACCCAAGCCAATGATCAGGGGTCCTCGGAGCCATCCATCCTGCGCTGGCGCGGTGCCCCGGCCCGGCGCTCCCGGCTCTGCTTCTGTATCGTTCAGCAACTTCTGTTTTCCTCGGAGGTCACCCTTGAAGGCCCGCGTGTCATGTTTCTCATTTCTGCCTTGTCGAGGAAATCTTGCCCGCGCATCTATCAAAGTAGTCATCACGAGCTGATGTAAGAGTATGGTTGCTCTCGCATTTTTCATTACCAGATAATTTATTAATATCCTTCCCGAGCAGCGCGAGATTTATCTTGATAAAACTGCTATCAGCAGCGACACAGGCAGTGCCACGGGGATGCGCAGGACGGGCCTGGCGCTCACCTCCCGCACCCCCTAATGCCGCAGGAAGCCCGGCCCAGGGGGCGGCCGGACCCAGAACATTTTATCATTTTGATAAAGTTGACCCGCAGCAGCCACTAAGGGATTGCTACCTGTCTCGCCTTCTCTGCGCGCAGCAGAGGCGGGACTGCCTGTGCACAGGAAGCAGGTACCAGGGCTGGATAAATTACCTTGGGCGGGTTCACTGTTTATCTCCTTCTCCTGAAAGCATCTGCAGTGCACAGCCTCACCTCTCGCTCCAGGGGGCTTTCTGGGCGGCCGTGCGCCTGCGGTGGGCGACAGACCTTTGCGCTCTTCCTGGGACAACTTTAGGGCACAGTGGCTTCAGGAGGGACAGGAGGGAGCGCTGGGTCGGGGCCCTGCTCTCTGCTAAGTGCTCCTTTCTCCGGGGGGAGGGCAGCGGCGGCCCCTCCCTCCAAGAAGCTGAAAATGCAGGAGCGTCTGCAGGGGGCGGCTCCTAGGCTGGTGGACTTGGTGGCCAGGTCGCGGCTTGGGGCCGGAGCAGCATCCCTGCAGCCCTTTCCATGCCACGATGCAGAACAGCTCTCTCATAAATTGGGTGACATGGTTCATTTCTCTCCACATCATACCCCCTCAAAAAAATAAGTAAATAGGGCCTCCCTGGTGGCGCAAGCAATGGAGCGCAGTGCAGGGAAGCTGTCTGCAGACTCTGCAGCACAGGTTTGATCCCTGCGGACAGTGCAGATACCCACATGGCGCGGCAGACCTCTCCTGTCTCGCCTGCTGCTCCCCTCAGCAGTGTATTTCGTCAGTCTGCCTGTTCTGTTCCCCGCTCTGTCTCTGGTGAATCTTCTCACCCTCCTGCACATCTGGCCTGTACCCCAGTTCTTGTATAAATAAACAAATCTTTAAAAAATAAGTAAATAAATAAAAGCACAGGCAGACTCAGAGGGGAAAGTGAGGTTGTTCAGTCAGCCGTGAGGGTGCTGCTGTGTGCAGACAGATGAGGCGTGGGCCTGGCTGGTGGAGCGGCTGCCTGGCTGACTTAGTAAATTGAGAGTAAAAGTCCACACTCAGAAACCTGAGTGACTCAGAAACCTGTAGCTACTGATTTACCTGCAGAGCAAGGAAATGGCTTTCGTCACATGTCGGCTTTGTGCCGTTATCTGTAATAAACCAGGAGTGTCAAAGACGCACTGAGCAACACACACATTGTCACGAAGAGGAAAACCAGTCAAGCAAATGATGGTACATGACGAAATACTGCACGGCCAGGCAAAAGGGGCGAATGCATATGTTCTGCTAAGGAGCAAGCTAGAGGTGGTGATGAGAAGCAAAAGCTCGTTGTTTTTGTAGAAGGCGCCTCTTGTCCATGTGTGGATTGTGGCCTGAAAGGGCTGTGAGGAAGCAGTGGCGTGATGTCTTGTGAGGGCGAGATGTGTTCGTTAAGGAGAGCAGGGAAGCTCCACAGTCTTGCGTCCCTTAGCGACGGGGATGCTTTCTGGGAAATGCGTCCTTAGGCGTTTTTGTTGTGAGCTGCAGTGTTACTGGTGGATTTTGTATCGTCATGTTAGTTTGGGGTCCAAATCACCAGGAGATTAAATCAGGCTCAAGGGAAACTGATGGTCAAGAGACGGTCGGCCCAAGATGGCCAAGGATGGTGTGACAGGTTGGGACAGGACGGTGGCTGCAAGGCCCCGGGGTGACCGGAGTTTAGGGACCGCTGTGCTGTACACGGCCTGTCATTGATCAGAACATAGTCACACAGGACACGGCTGTTTATTGTTATGCATTTTTTTCCTCCTGTTAAAGTTTTCCCCAATAACGTGTTACATTTCCCGTTAAGGGTCTTCCCGGGACGCCTTCACATTTGTTACTACGAGCATTTCTGAGACGCCTCCTTCATGTCTTTTTCTTCACCCCATCTGGCTCTCCCTCCATCTCCTCCATGTTGTGCAGAGGCCACAGCGGACTGCACCTGGGCTCCCATCCCGCCAGATCACCTTCTGACAGGCTCTCAGCCAGTTTCCAAGCCACTTCGCGCCGTAGCGGTCTGAGGAGGAGGAAGGTCAGAGCCCGTTGTTAGTTTCCAGCTGCAACAACCTGAGTGTTAAGAAAAGGGGCTCTGTTTAAAGATAAACACATGCCATTTGCAGCAACATGGATGGCTCTGGAAGGGATCATGCTCAGCGAAATAAGCCAGAAAGAAAAAGAAAAATACCGGATGGTCTCACTCATAGCAGGAATCTAGAAAACTTAAATAAGGGACCAGGAAAAAGAATAACTGTAAGAAAGAAAATATCAAAATCAACAAACAACTATGAACTAGAGACACTCTATGGGGGGTGAGGGACGGGGAAAGGAGGGATTGGGGTCAAAATAAGGGGGTTGCAATTGTATGGGGAATATAAAAATAAAATTAAAAAAAATAAATAAATAAAAATTTTTTAAAAAAAGAAAAGGGGCTGTTTGGGGCCTCCCCTGGTGGTGCAGCGGTTGAGCACTGGGTTGTGAAGCTGCCTGTGGCTTCTGCAGCACCGGTTCAATCCCTGGCCGCCGGCGAGGGTCCCACATGGTGCACAGACCTCTCCTGTTGCGCCCGCTGCTCCCCTCAGCAGTGTGTTTCGTCAGTCTGCCTGTTCTGTTCCCCACTCTGGCTCTGGTGAATCCTCTCACCCTCCCACACTTCTGACTGTACCCAGTGCTTATATAAATAAATAAATAAATCTTTAAAAAAAAAAAAGGAAAGAAAAGGGGCTGTTCAAACCCTGCATCCTGCAAGGGTCCAGCAAGGAGTCACGCCCTGGCCGGAGAGTCATCGAACACACCTTTTCCTCCTGGGCCTCCTCCCCTTCAGGGCAGTCGTTTCTTCCTCCTCTTTCAGAGGGGGTGGCTGTGAGCTCCCAGCTGCTATCCACGCCTCCCTCCCTCCCCCTGTGGTGGAACCGGGGCTTTCCCAGGGGCTGTTCGGTAGCTGGCGGGGCTGTGCCGTGAGTCCTGACTCCAGGTGTCTGTTGGGGGAAGTTGGCTCCTGCGTTTGCTAATTTCCATGCCGATGATGGCGCTGGCCTCCCGGACAGATGGCCAGTTGCACTAGCGCTCTCAGCGTGCACATATGTCAGCGGTGACAGGGAGTTTCAGCTGTGACCAGAGCTGGGACTGCCGTCCAAATGCAGGACCATTTGTCACCGTGGTTGATTCCATAAAGCCAGTGATGAGGGCAGTCAGGGGGGGCAGCCTTGGCTGCCTGGGACGTGGCAATCCTGGGAGAACCCAGGGCTGGGTTTATGGAGCGGTGAGACCAGTGGAGGTGGGGACTGAACAGAACCAGGGCTTCTTTCTTCCTCCAAGAGCTATCTTGGGTAAGGGAAGCCTTTGTTTCATTCCAAACCCTACCTGCACTGGTTGCTTCCTAGCTTGCTTTCTTTGGAGTATCACTTCACTTTCTAATACTGGTTTCCCCAGAATCGAGGAGGTAAGTCCAGCAGAGTGAAAGAAAAGGCAGAGTGTGAATTCTGGATCTGCTGTTTCTTAGCCGGGGGTGGTGGTGGGAGGATGTCGGCCACACATCCCCCTTTGCATCTGTCTCCTTTTTGCATCTTGAGGATAAAAGGGTGCAGGTTTCAGGTGACACCATGCTATCTCCTAAGGAGCAGGTGACCCGGCCTGCCCAATGTGCGTTCCTACAACAAGGACCCAGGAACGAGGAGGCAGGAATTCCTAGCCAGGGGAAACACCTGGCGATGGAGATATGTTTGTTTGTCATGAGTGGGTTGAAGTTGAAGGTAGACAGGGTTTTGATATATAAGGATCCAGAAGCAGTAATCAGTGGCACGAGGATGCACCATCTAGACTCTGGAATTGAAGAACGGAGCTCAAGTCTGTACTCCCCACTAATCCTCTGTGTCACAAAGCAGATCTCAGCCGCAGCAAGTACGTCTGCCAGAGGACTTTGGACAGTGTCTGAAAATGCTTCTGATCATCTTCCTGGCGTCTGGCGGGCAGAGAAGAGATGTCACTAGACCTCCTGTAAGGCACAGCATGGTGCCCCACAACAGAGGTTTATCCAGCCCCAAATGTCAACTGTGCTCAGGTTGGGAAGCCTTGACCTACAGCATGCTGTTTTTTTGTTTGCTTTTCCTATCAACACACTCGCATTGTCTTTCGGCTTTATAAACATCAAGAGCAACAAAACGAAAGACGTTTTGTCGGAGGGAGAGGTGGTCTGCCGACGCTGTGTACTGACCTCAGATGGAGAATTCTAGTGCCCGGATTGCTGAGGAATAGTGAGGGGGAGGGTGGAATGGAGGAATACAAGGTCTTCAGAATGTTGCAGCTTGAACATTCGCCCATCCTCACACTGAGCTGCATCTTTAAAACCTTAATTAACTTTGAAGAAAACATTAAGCAGCCAATCTGTGGGACTTGGAGGCTCCCTAGAAAAAAGGAAAAGAAAAAGAAGCAGAGACCAGATGCCCAGGCTTAGAATTAGATGCAGCAGGAGCCTGCAGCAGGTGTGGCGAGACTGATTGGGGAACCAGAGAGAATGGGGGGGCTTCTGTGCTGGTAGCTCAAGGTGCTAATAAGATCTTCAACAGTCTGAATGCTGAATACCAGCTGAGGAAACTCTGCTGCAGACAACCAAGAGCAACCAATGTGGTCTGGGAAGCACACAAGGAGCAGAAAGATAGGCCTAATCTTAGAGGACAGGTTGGGGTCCAGTTGGAGAAGTTCACCTATTTAGTGTGACGGTTAATTTTATGCTAACTTGACTTGGATAACGGGGTACCCGAGAATTTGGGCTAAGATTATTCTGGGTGTTCCTGTGAGGGTGTTTTTCGGTGAGTAAAGTAGCTTACCCTTTCTAATGTGGGTGGGACTCGTCTAATCAGTTGAACGCGTGAAGGGCTGCTCCTACCATGAGTAGGGGAACTCCTGCCGGCCTGCTGCTTCAGCTGGGGCCTTGGTCTTTAACAGCTTTCAGATGGGGGCGTGTCTTGAGCCTACTGACTCTTTAACCTGACCCAGTACCATTGGCTCCTCTGAGTCTCCAGCTTGCTGACTCACCCAGAAGATTCTGAGACTTGTGAGGCTCCATAGTCATCCAGGTCAGTTCCTTATAATAAGTCTCCCTCTGAGTGTTTCCCCCCCTACCACTACCCCCTCCTAGAATGTGAGCCTCTAATATTAGTTCTGTTTCTCTGGAGAAATTTACTAGTACATTTGGTGTGAGTTCCTACTATGTGTGTGGCCTAGTTCCATGCATCACAGAGAGGAAGAAATTGCTCTGTTCTCTAAGGTCCAGTGATAAATGTCTGTGGGAGTCCAAGGGTGATAGACGGGACCGTTGCAAGATGAGAGGCAGTGGGCATTTGACATTAAGCATCTATTTTGCAGTAAAAACACTTTTTAATTTCCCATGAAATTTCGGAAGAAAATGCTTCTCATTTACTAGACTAAGAGTAAAGTCACATTCAAAAAGAAATCACTAGGATTCAAACCCAAAGCCTTTGACTTCGTTTCTTGGTACTTGCTGGGCTAATATCAAGATCATCAGCCTTGTGAGCACAATCACACTTGGATCAGTCTTGATAAGCTTAAACCCAAATCAGTATGTAAGGGTTGAACTCAAGTTAACCTCCCGGCACCGAAAAGTACAAAGTCAAGCTTCACATGCAGAATCGAAAAAGTCAAAGGCAAACGAAACTATGTAGAGTTAGTTTTAGCATCTGCAAAATGGGCATGGACACACATTCAAGGAAATGTTGCAGGAAATAAGTGGAAAAATATATGTGAGCCCCGTCAAGGTGCCTATTTCAGAAATGGTGCCACATTTTGGGTATTTGCCACATGCATTCTGCTCCATGCCAGCACAGTCTTGCTGAATGGCACATGACTTTTGTCCTGTTAGAAGTAACTACCACTGCTGATGCTTGCAACCACCCCTCACAAACCCTGATGTCTCACATTTCTGACACTCCTGGTTTATGGCCAACTGTATTTACACCCACGGGTTCCAAAGTGAGCCCTAAAAAGGTGAAGATTTATAGCTATAATTTCCCCTCCAGTATTACCTCTCAAATAACACAAATCTTGGGAAAGTCTTTAAATCCACACTTTCACCAACCTATTTTTAAGGCATAGTGTCCTTAAACTATAGTGATTCACAGAGTAATCAAGACGAGTTTAATGGATGATGAGGGATTTAAGGCTAGACCTTGGAACCTCGTGTCTATTTATCAAAATCTAAGAGGGCAAACGTGGAAGTCACCTGTGTGTGCACATGTAAGAGCAGAGGGGTGTGGGCATCTTGTAGGTGGAGTTGGGGGTGGACAATCAAAACTTGGACCTATTTTAATAGCAATGACACAGCAAAGTCAATCAGAAACTCCAAGTCGATCTATTCCATCACCAAATGAATGCTTTATGTCTAGAATGGAGCTAGAGCCTCGGGAGATGGTTGATGTCTGCGAACATAAACTCCCACCCCAGATGGCTGGGGAGGCGGAGTGATGAGTCAGGAAGTCAATAACTAAACTCTCTCCTCAAGGTTATTCAGCAGATGGGCAAGTTTCTATCAAAGTCCAATGGTCCCTCTGAAACCCTGCAGCCAGGCTGACTGTTACAATGAGTCTTCAGCTCCAGCGGGGTGATGAACGAGACCCATAATGACAGAAGAGGTCTGACAAGGTTAGCCCAAGGTTGAACCTCACAAAGGAGGTTGTGCTGTCCACGACTGCCAATGGACCTCGATGACCTGCTGTAGGGAGAAGGAAGCGACTGAGAGACAGACGGGCTTAGGTGCTCCCAGGGTGCCAGCTGAGCTTCTAGCTCCTCCTCTGCCTTCCTTGGAAATGAGACAATCTCGCTAGGACTTGGGACTGGACCAGGCCTTGTCGAACTACATTTGGAGGCACTAAAGTTGTCCTGGATTATTTTCCTCGGGGGGTATGTTAGGGGACCCACACTTGATACCAGGGGTAGAACAGGGGCTGGCTTTTCAAAGGAGAGATGAACTGGTAGACTAGAAATGATGTCTTTACAGACGGACAGGGCAGGGGATTCCAGTTTGAACGCTACCGCGGAGTCTTGGTAGCTCTCTGAGAGGTGGGCGAGGAGCATACATCCTTCCCGGGATGGCTTGCTGACTCAGCGAGACAACGTGGCGAGCTCGCCCAGCGCTGTGTGCAGTCCGGGGAGTGCTCAGCAAGTGGTAATTTCCTGAAACATCTCTTTGCAGATCTAGAGAAACTATGTCACAGAACAGACGTATATTTTGGCTCAGACCTTTGAAACTTCACAGATGGGCCTGGGCCTCACCGCCTCTTTCATTTTCAAGTCATTTTTGCTGCCTTTCCACCTGCCTTCCCCTCTCTTGTGTTCCAACTAAAAGTCCACTCATCTCCTGGTGATGATGTCAGCTTCTTCTCCACGCTGACATTCCCAAATGAGGCCTTGCTTTTTCCTAAATGCCCGGGCAGGTATGACTGCGACGCGCATACTCCCTTCCCAGCTCTGCTCTCATGATGGCTCCTTGGACCACTTCTACACGCTGCGTGTCTGCTCTGCTCGCAAAGATTGGAGCCAGCATGTGCAAAAGGCTTTTGGTACAACATCAAGCATATCTGTCCTCCCCGATTCCACCTCCACGCAGGCGAGGAGCCAGAATTCAGAATAGAAAATCTCAGCTGCTGTCTGGTGATGGGGAAGGAAAAGTTGGATCTCATCGTGGGAGCTTTCTAGAGCAGACAGAGCAAAGACCAGCTCACATCTCAACAGATTATCTCGGCCCTGGAAAAAGTGCTGGAGGGCTCAGGCTTTGGGCAAAGTGAAGTTTCTCTGGGGAGGCTGAAGTGAGTTCGCCGGGCACAGCGGGAAGAAAGGTCACTCTGTTCAGCAAGGGTGGGGCATGCGGACATCCAAAGAGTCTTGTGGTTGAAGCACAGAATTGGACTGGGAAGGAGGCAGGAAGGAGCTATGCCCGTGTGAGCAGGGGAAGCCAGGGGGCGGCAGGAGGGAGGAGAAGCGGGTCAGGAAGTGGGGGTAACATTTCCTGTGTCCTTCTGTGGGAATTCAAAGGGACGTCAAGGACATTTGTTTAATGATGCTAGGCTCAGAGATGGGGATGCCTCCATCAGACCCCACTGCTGGGGAGCGGGGCTTTCCCTGTCACTCAGACTCGAGGGGGGTGGTGGAGAAAGTAGGTTTTTTTTTTTTTTTTTTTTTGACCAAGGTTAGAACAAGCTGAAATATTCACGTTCATACTGTCGTGTCTAAAAGGCAAATTCACCCTGAGCTCAGAGCATTGCTATAGTCGAGAAAACAACGCAACAGAGCATTCGCAGAGACGGTAGAGAAACACAGGGAATGAGTTAAAAATTCAAGGCAAAAAGGATTGGGGATTATATGGACTTGAACTATGGAAAAGGTGGAAAGGCATTCAAGAGATCAATAAAGGCTAGTGAACCAGAAACTCCCTGCTCACTTACGATAAAACATCTAGTTAATACCAAATAAAAGATTCAAATAGACTTGTTATGGTTCTTTAGAAAACCTCTCTAAAATAATGCTACTCGCTCCTCTCCTCTTACCCCCCACCCCCTCCACTTTATACAAGCTTTTTGGCACATAAAGTGTTGCCTTTAGGAAGGAAGATTGGCTGGGGGAGTAAGCAGCTTAGTTAGAAAGAAGAAGATACGAGAGAAACGTAATTTCTGAACTTAAAATTGTTCTTAGGGACTGTATCAAGAATCCTGCCTTGCCAACAAGATTTGCTTTTCATTTCATCGGGGTATGTGTGGGCCTCTGACCGCACACGCATCCCTGGACACAAAAATGCAGACGGGTTTAGTGGTAGAGATGAAGGATTGAGTTGACAGATGTGACGAGTGAAGTGGGGCATCAAGAGCACAGAGGAAGGAGCGCCTGGTGGTTGGGGGAATCAGGAGGGCATCATGGAGGAGGCAGCGTTGGAGCTAGCTCTTGGAGGATCAGTAGGAGCTCTTCGTGGTGGAGAATGCCCTCTGCTGGGAAGCACAGGTCTAGCTCACTGCGGGGGGCATCCCAGGGTGTGGACATCAGAACTAAGTTCAGCTCCACTATCTTTTCCAGCTTGAAATTAGAAGCCTCAGATGTCATGATTCTCACTCCTGGCAACTCCAAACAGCGAAAGGCAGGAAGGGGACCTGGAAATTTTCCTCCTTTACGATTCTCAGATACTATTGAACACACGGGGATAGAGACACTAAACCCCAAAAGACGACGACTATAGGGCATGGAATAAGGACCCCGCAGTTGGGATCTTGATTAGAACAGTTATCAGTTTAAACGGTGCACACTGCAGATCAAAGGGCCGTCATCTTCTTCCTTGGCCTGTGAATTCACCCGTGGTGCTTCTGAGAAATGCGTATCTGAAATGAGATATCAGGAGTGTTTAGTGGTGGGTATTTCCCCAAATCTAGGGGAAAATAGAGTCAAGCCCAGCCCCGCCGTCTTCCCCTCAGGCAAACAAAACACACCCCAAAAAGCCAACTAAAATGTTTTGCTCTTTCTGTATTAATTTTCGAGGACTGTTCTAATGAAGAACCCGAGTGTGGTGACTTAGGGCAGCAGGCTGGTCTCCCACAGCGCCAGAGGCCAGCACTCCAGATGCAGGTGAGTGCGCTTCGTTCCTTCTGTCTTGCCTTTTGATGCCTGGGCGTCGCTTCCCTTGCATTCTGGAGCCACCTCAGTCTAGGGTCATCTAATCTCGGGACCTTTCACTTCATTCTGTCTGCAAAGACCCTGTTTCCACACAAGCCCACAGGCCCCGGATGTCAGCATTTGGACATGTTTGGAGGCCTTTATCCAACCTGCTCTGTTGAATTCCATTTTTCTCCTGGAATATTCCCTTGTAAAGAGAAGGACACCCTCCAGGAGTGCAGAGGATGCTGACGGGGTCTCTCTAGAAGAAGAGCGTGAGACAAAGATTGACGTGCGGGTACTTCAAGGGGGGAAAGTGGCAGTGAGACGTGGGAAAGGGGGAGTGACACTATGCACGGCCGCTTGGTGACGGCCACCCTCACCACAGGCCACAGAGACGCCTGAGGTCTGCGCGCCTGGCAGCTCCGCCGAGGGAGTGTCCTCAGGAAGGGTCGCAAGAGCAGCTTCACCGGGGAGGAGACTCCATGGTGAGAGGGGAGGAGGCACTTCCTTGCTCAGTGCGTCCCGTCACCTGCTTCCTTTGGCCAACTGTCACCTTCCAGGGAACTGACCTCCACATTTGGAATTGCATCCCCTCCCTCCCGAAGCAGGACCCCAGGCTCTGGGGCGTCTCTTTCTAGCCGAGGGTGGAAGAGCAAGGCTGACTTGGGGTGGATGGGGCTTAGCCTATTTGCAGTGAGGATCATTCAGGTCCAGGGTGTCAAACTTGACCCCAGCCAACTCTCGGAGCTCGGCAAGGGCCGCTGCAAAGACAGCAGCCTGCAGTGGCCAGGTGGCTCCTGGAGAGGGAGGCAGTTGAGGGAATCTAAGGGGGCAGGGGCTTGTGCCTGGTGCTGGTGGAAGCAGATTATTGATGGACACGGTTCCAACATGAGGATTTGCAGGAGAGCTGTGGCAAAGGTAGCTGGTGGATAAGAAAGATGGACACATTCCATGAGCAGATCCCTTTCAGAGGATAGATGTCAATCTGAAAACAAATAAGAAGGGCCTCCCTGGGGTTAAAGACTCAGCACTAGTAAGTTATCAGCAGCCACTGCAGTATGAGTTCGATCCCCGGCAAGGAAGCTGACCCCCACGGGGCAGCAGACCTCTCCTGTCTCCCCGCTGCTCCCCTCAGCAGTGGATTTCAGTGGATCCACCTGTTCTGCTCCCCGCTCTGTCTCTGGTGAGTCCTCTCACCCCCACACCTCTGGCCTACACCCCAGGTCTCGTATGCATAAATAAATAAAAATAAACCTTTAAAAATAAAAAAAAAACAGTAATAAATACTTTAGTAAGTGGTTTAGGAGGATGTATAGTTTGTCTGACAAAACAAAAAATGAACAGTGAGACAATATGTGTCTTTCACCTGCTTTATTATTTACTCTTTTTACTGTCTAAGCAGAGAGAATAGAGAGAGAAATAGCATCTATCCAATCCACACTTTTTTTTTATTATTAGTTTTTAATGGTGAATCTTGCTACAACCATAATGAAGCTCTGGAAGAAATAAAAACTTATGATCAGAACAAGCATTATAGACATTTATGTAAAGCTGGAAGTGGATCGTATTTCCCATCTGTTCCTAATTCATAACCGGGTTCTCTCTGGTATTGGGACTGAAGAACATTTTTATAATTCATTTCCTGGCTTCAACTGTTGGGGAGTTCTCGTCTTTGTTAATTTCCCAACATCAGCTGTTCATGAGGAAGTCACCGTTATGACTCAGAGTGATCAATTCCAAGCGGAGGGGGCGCTGCCAGATAAAGTGGTGAACCGAGGCTTCCAAATAGAGCTGTATTTCTCAACACGCTATGCCCCAGGAGCCAGGGCGGAAGCTGGGGAGTGACTCAGGGGCTGGATAGGAGGATCCCAGGGGCACAGTTGCTGTCCAGCAGGCTGTCCCCGGTCCAGCGCCCTCTTTGTGCTTGGGTGTCCGATGATGCCAAAACCCATCGCTGCTCATTCACAGAGGTGAGCCTTCGACAGACCAGAATGATCTGCTGCCTGGACAGGAGGCAGACACAGAGATGGGGAGAAAATTGGATGGGGGCTGGGGTGACCTCTAAGCTTAGACGAACCCATACTTGAACAACCTCATCTAGAAAAACTTCATTCCTTTAGGAAAAGGAAAACTGTTCATTTTTAACAACCACCCCAGGCAAACATTTTCATGAACCAAAAGGTTTAAACACAGAATCTCATTTTGAGCACTCAACTCTTTGGCTGATATTTGAGAGATGCACAAAGGAGACATAATTATACTGAACCCAATAGAGATTCATGTTCCCGTCCAGACTACAGGGTCCTTATTAAAGTAAATGTCCTTTTCATTTTTTCTCTGTCATAACATTAATTACCAGGTTAATATGAGGCTTTGTGTGCATGTTGCTAAGTATAAGCGACTGTATTTTTACTACAGAAACCACATCTATGTGGTTATTTCAAATACAGACACAGTCTGAAACAACAAAATGCGAGAGGAAAATCTATGACATTTTCCAGAACGTGAATCTGGTACCGTTGAATTAATTGAGTTCATTTCCTCGTAGCTTTCTATCCCTACTCCATGAATGTCCTATTACTGAACCTGAGAGGGTTTAGCAGGTAGAGAAAATTGGTATAATACTTCAGAAAAAATAATAATTTCAAAGTGATTCAAGTTGAACACATTGATATTGCCTGACACAGTAATTCTAACTGCAGTAATTCATGCTTAGGAAATAATACTGATTTGAAGAAAATGTTTTATACTCCAAGTTATTGATTACAATGTTATTTACAGGCGTGAAACCTTCAAAACCATCTCAATGAATCATGATGGTTACCAAAAAGGGAAAACACCCACTCATGGGGTAAACTTTTGTCATTGTGTTTAAAAATTCATTTTTTATATTATGCAGTTGCATGAGAAGAAGCCTCAGAGAAAGATAAACTTGGCTAGTAGGGTACAGACACCCTAAAATTGGTCATTTGTCAGTATGATGTTCTCTCTGCTTCTTTAAATGCAAAGTGGGGAGAAGACAAGAAAATAAACCAAAACCAATAAAATTCTCCATTACAATTTTCAGATTTGATGCTGCACAGACTGAGCCCAACATTTTAAAGCAATTCAAACAAAATGATAAAAAAAATCAAAAGTAACAGCAAATATTCCCGTAAAGTTTGTTCTGTGATATCCCAGGTAAAGATCTTGTTCTCACTTTGTAGAACAAGTGAAGCTAAAATTTTTAACCACCTTTCTGAATCCTTGAGCTGCTGAGCAGCGGCTGGAACATTTGAATTCAGTTTGGTTTGACTCCAAATCTGTGTTATTGTGCAAGTAATATTCAAAGTTTCTTAAGGTTAAAGCTAGAGAGGCAACGGATAGAAATTAGGGATATAATGAGCTCTGAGATAATCAGATACTCTTTGGAGAAGGGAAAATTTGATTTGATCAAAATTTTAATCAGATTTTCTATATTCTACATCTTTTACTGTCTTTGCAGCATTCTCTCCAATGACAACAATGGCCAAAAAAACATACAAATAATAAAAATGTCCATCCATCAGGGAACGATGAACTAAATGGGTTCCATCGACACAATCGGATAGGCAGCAGATATTGAAATTGTCATTGTGAAAACTGTGTGGATGTGCAGAAAATGTTTTTGATCAGCTATAAAATGAACAAAGTATAATACAAATGGGAGATATCAATGCCCTTCTGTAAGAATGTGGGTCTCTTTTATTGGACTGGGGTAGGGCATATAGAAACGAAAAAACTGTGCTTTGGACAATATTTCTTTGTTATAATATAATTGGGCTATTACATTTCCTTTTTTTAAAAAAAGGTTTATTTATTTATGCATACAAGAGCTGGGGTACAGGCCAGAGGTGTGGGGGGTGAGAGGATTCACCAGAGACAGTGGGGAACAGAACAGGCACCAGGGAGGCCCCTAAATCTCCTTTTTAATAATAGATATGAACAAACAGATGCATTTTAAGTGAGTTTCACATCTTTGCACATTTTAATCCAGAGACCTCAACCAGTTAAAAGAATAAATACACCCAGGCAAATAGAATAGAATAATGAACCCATTGAATCCATTACACAGCTTTGAAAATTATTGAGTTTTTGGCATAATGCATTTATATTATTACAAAAAACTAATTTGAGGTTTGGGAGAAATTAACCTCAGAGATCATCACCAAACCTGGGGGAAAAATCTCACATTAGGAGTTGAAAATCTATCGACTGACTCAGTTCAGAATGATCCCTCAACTCAGTCCTACATATGAGCCAAGAACTGTAGCCACCTCTAATTAAAAGACTAGTATTAAGGCTGACTCCTAAGAAAAAAATAAGTGTGGGAATAGAAAGCAGTTAAGACTCTTGTGCCTGGCTGACAGAAAGAGATAATTAAGTAGAACATGAATCAGGGAAAGTGGTGTCCACCACCAAGACCTCAAGTTCCCCCAGAGGCTAAACTAACATGACAGGTTAGAAGGCTGAACTTCGTCAAAGGGTAGAAACCTCTGTTCTCAGCAAACAAATCTGATTCAGACACATTCAGAGGTCTGAGATGCAGAGTGGAGAAGAATGAGTTAGAGCAAGGGAAGCTGTTTTGGGGGACAAGGGCTAAAGATCTTTAGGGACAAGAAGGGATGTTGATTTATTATTTTATCTATAAATCAGTCTTTCCACATACCCTTTCATCCATTCATTCTTGCATCTATCCATCTATTTACTATACATCCATCTACCCACCTACGCACTTATCCATCCATCCATCCATCCATCCATCCATCCATCCATCCATCCATCCATCCATCCATCCGTCCATCCATCCATCCATCTGTCCACCCATCCACCCATCCATCCATCCATCCATCCATCCATCCATCCATCCATCCATCCATCCATCCATCCATCCATCCATCCTTGTGGGCAGCCATCCAGCCAATCTGTACACCATAATTTTTCAGGAATTTAAAGACCTTCAGAACATTTGAAACAGATAGTATGGAGGAGCATTGCCCAGGTATCTGAGTGTTAAGGAGATGCTATGTCTAAAAGTTTAGACTTCATCCTGAGCATGACGGGAAACCATTAAAGAACTCTGAGCAGTCACATGTCAAGAAAAGGTTTGCCTTTTTAGAAGCAAGCATCTAGTCATTAGCATATGGTCACAAAAGAGCCCCGGACTCGGAGAGGCAAATAGAAAAGGGGAGTGTCGAGATGTCTGATCAAGCCTGGAGAGATGTTCTAGCAGGTTTCCTGACTTCAGAACCTCCAATTATTCCAGGAAGCCACGCCTTTCTTCTTTAATCATAAATAACCATCCTCTATCACTCAGGCATTTAATCTAGCAGGTTCTGCTGGGCTGAGCCTCTTTTTTCCAGAGTCAATCTGAACCACCAATTGAGGTTCACATCTAACTTGTCACTCTTGGCACTATGACAGCGTATCAGAGCTGGGAAGATGCTAGAAAATGATCAAGTCCCAATTTTTCTCACTAGCATGACACTATCACACCATTTCAGGTATATCTGGTTAGGAAATAAGTAGGCAATATGCCAGTTGAGTGTTTTTAACGCTGGAGCCGAAGCTCTCATTTCAACTCTGACGGCTTTTTTTAGACGTGGGAGAAAAGTACACAGGATTCACTCTGCTGGCACGCCTGGCCTCTGCACTCACCAAACTCTCCCCAGCAGTGGCCCCAAATATGACAGCCAAATACCATCTCTGTTACATTGCTTTTTCAATAGTAGATGATTTATAGTTGATTAGGTAATTAAATCAAATACAAGTGGCTGAAAGTAAATCTATTTTTATCATCCCTGTAAATTAAAAGTTCCGCATCATAAAAAATCATGACCATCTTGAAAATGACTAGTCAAGTGCCTTTTAGACGCAAGCAGGATTTATTGTCAATTAACGTATTGAACTGTAGAGTCAGCATAACCCCCTGCTCAAGACTTTTAAAATTATTGGCTTCCGCTTCTGAGCTGCTCCCTATCACGGTAATGAAAAGTATCTTGCGTTTTCATATTGAACAATTCTGTAGGTTGGGTTTATATCTCACTGTAACAACATTTCATTTTATTATTCTCTCCAATCCGCTGTAATGAATACAAATACATTCCTTTTTCCCATCAAGGGTTTATCAATTTTCATTGATTTGCCTATAATGAATACAGTCAGGGAAAGAAAGGCAGACAGATAATATCCATTAAAGTGTCTTTAGCTTCAAAAGTTTGTCTGTGGCATTGTTTAATTAAAAAAGAAAAAGAAAGTCATCAGGAAACTAATTAAAAAGAGACATTACTTTCAGGCCTGCTTCTAAGCACGAAGTCAATAATTATTACAAAAAGGACTGGGGAGGCGAGGTCCTCATAGAAATCTGGCGTTCGTGGCCAGCCTACGTGAAACAATAAAGTGATTAATACTTATCAGATATCTAGAGCACAGGGGTAATCTTATCCAGTGACAATGTCCCACATTTTTCCAAGCTCATAAAGCTAAGGGGCATTTATGGCAAGTTCCGTCTTTATAACGAGGCATGTCACAGCTCACGGGCACACTTCTTTTTGGGCCAAGCTCTATAAACCCACGCTGGCTGCATGATATTGAGAAATTCACGTGTGCTTCTGTCTGCACAAATCATCTGTCACCTGGTTTCTCTGGGGTCCTCTCCAGAAAAATGATTTTCTATTCTAGGGACCACCACGTTGGGAGCTGGCTAAAGCAGTTGGCGTCTCCCAAGGTCACCTGACTCAGGGTCTCAGGTCACAGGCATGTCCTCCCCTCCAGGATGCAACATGCATCACCCTCCAAGTGTGAGAAGCTATCGCCTCACTTCCCACAGATGAGGACTCAAGTGAGGGCTCGCAGAGCCCCGCAGACATTTCCTTCTTCTTCCCTCGCCATCTGCCTTAAAGAAGTGCCTTTTGAATTAAACAAGAGCTGGTTTCCAGGGGACGATGGCCCTGCATCCTGGGTGTGCAAGGGAAGCAGCCACAGCAGGGCCAGGCTCAGCAGAGATGTGTCTACAGACTTTTCAGCACCGTTTATTTTTTCATTTTCTTAAAGGTTTATTTATTTATGTATACAAGAACTGGGGTGTAGGCCAGAGGTGTGGGGGGTGACAGGACTCACAAGAGACAGAGTGGGGAGCAGAACAGGTGGATCTACTGAAATACACTGCTGAGGGGAGCAGCGGGGAGACAGGAGAGGTCTGCTGCACCGTGTGGGTCAACTCCCTGGCCAGGGATTGAACTCGTGCTGCAGAGGCTGCGGGTAGCTTCATAGTGCTGCATCTTAACCCCTTGTGCCACCAGGGAGGCCCCTCGGCACCGTTTAAACTGATAACTGTTCTAATCAAGATCCAAACTGCAGGGTCCTTATTCCATGCCCTATAGTCGTCGCCTTTTGGGGTTTAGTGTCTCTATCCCCGTGTGTTCAATAATATCTGAGAATCGTAAAGGAGGAAAATTTCCAGATCCCCTTCCTGCCTTTCACTGTATGGAGTTGGCAGGTGTAGGGGCCCAAACCTGAACATCCAGGTTCTTGCCTGAAGCAGATACTGAATGCTAGCCCGAGTAAAGTTTCAAGTTTCCTATTGTGACAATTAAACCCTGCCCCCTGCTTGCTCTTTGTGGCTCCTTTGTATTGGTGGTCTCTCCTTGTTCGAGATAATGAGAGACCTCCTCTTCTGAACCTATATAACCCTGTACACATTCCTGAATAAATGAGACTAGCAATGATCCTGGCTTTGTCTCCACTCCTTGCGTACCCCTGTCCTACCTAGCCCCTGCTTCCTCCCCTGGGTACCACGTTGATCTGCCCGGCTGGCCCAGACAGCCAGGAGTGAGAATCATTACATCTGAGGCTTCTAATCTCATGCTGGAAAAGATACTGGAGCTGAACTTAGTTTGGATGTCCAAGCTTCCTTCGGGGAGGGAGAGTTTCTCCTTTCAGAAAGGTGCTGACCCCTACTTTGAGCTTAAGATACAGAGACTGTACCTCGTTAGGGACAACCAGGCCAATTTTCACCTGAACAGAGGCAAAGGTATACCAGGAAAAAAAACTGGGACCAGCCAGGACAAAAGATCTGTGAGCCCATCCTTCTCCGTCCTTCTGTCCTTCACCCAGAGCAAGTACCGATTAGACTTGGTTGAAAGAATGAGCTTTTATTTTTGTCCAGCTGGAACTTCATCACCTGGTGTGCTCCATGGAACATCAATATCAACATCACCTGGAAACCATTAGAAATTCAGAGTCTGATACCCCATTCTGGATTTGTTGAATTGGTATCTGCATCTTAACAAGCTCTCCGGGGAATCCGTCCGTTCATTGGAGAGTAGGACGTGCCGGCTCCATCACTGGTGTTGGCACAGAAGCAGGAGCACTCTAATTTTCCTACCCACTAAATCAACTGAGCAGTTTCAAATAAAAACAGGGATGGTCCATTTCCTGTGACCCAATAGTTCCACTCCCTGGAATATAAACTAGAGAGACTAACATGGACATGCAGGAGGGAATGTGCTTGATGTATCCCCTGCAACATTGTAAGGTGAATATTTGGAATCAGCTTAAATGTCCAAATGACAAAGTAGATAAATCGAGAGGATGGTAAATCCTGAAATGGACTATTATACAGCACTGAAACAAAGGAACTGGCACTACATTCATCTATAAGGTCATATCTCCAAATATACAAATGAAAGAAGAAAGAAAGGTCTGGAAGAATATGTGGAATTCAATATTGCACATAATATTAAAATATTAAATACAAACACATATTAATATTAAAATATGCACTAATGATCCTTCATTCTACCCTGGGCATGTCTCGGGAGGACATGTCCGAGTAAGTCTTCATAGAAGATACAGAGCAGCAGGCACTTTTGACTCAGTGACAAGGGAAATAATGCAACTGAGTTCAGAGCCCCTGTCTTAGATTTGCTCTGCCCGACCAGTGTGCCAGAGCACGACTGGCCAAGCTTCGCATGAAGGGGCCAGACAGTGAGTATTTTCGACGCTGGGCCATATGTTCCTTGTCCATGGCAAGTCCTGATCTGTGTCTGACAAATCACTACGGCCACATCCCAGCAAAACCGCACTGACAGGAAGAGCAACTGACCTCAGGCCTCAGTTTACCAAGCCCTGCCCTTGAGGGAAGGCTGAGTCCTCCTCCCTTTCTCCTGCAGAAAATGACATCACCAGGTGCTGGACTTAGGAGAGGCTGGGAAATCCAAACAGCAAAAATGTGGGGCAATCATGTGATCCAGTTTGGAAAGAAAATTATAAAGTAGTTTTATATTTTCCTGGATTTCCCCAAACTTTGTGGTGTTTTTCAGCCTTTAAAAAATTGTCATTTGACAGTTTTTTAATATTTGAAATAAAGATGCACATGAATACCTATTTTTGTTTATCTGAAACAGGGCCTCCAAAACTGTGTCAGCTTCAGTCCTACAGACACCAGATCCCTTCCCACTGAGAGGCTCAAAGAACCCATCTTGGGGGTGGGGTGGCGTGAGAGTGGGCTGGGGGAGCTGCAGGTCATCTGGTCTCATCTGCGTGAGAGATGAAGCTCACTGTGGCGTCGGGTTGAACCCGGTGTGGACGGTTATTGGCTTTAAGACTGGGGGAAGTGATTTCAGCCTGGTTTTTCCACCTGTAGAATGGAGTTAAGCACATTCCCAGCCTAGGAGGCAGTAGGGAGGCTGAGACGAAGTTGTGCGCGCTCGGGGAGAGGTGCCACCTTGCGTGCCACTGGTAAGGGCCTAGGAGGCGCGTGGGGAGATGAGGATGATGCACAGCCCAGTGGGCACGGGGAGCAGACAGTGAGGACCCAAAGGTCACGTGCACTCCACCATCATTTGGAATCCATCCCAGAGACAATGGGAGGCCTGACTCCGGGTCCAAGATGGGCCGAGGATTTTACTGGCTCTAGGACAGGAGGCCAGGGCGGCCCAGCACAGTCCATATCTGCAGCGTCAGCAGCTCGGAGGGTTCGTTTTCGAAATTCCTCCCGGAGAAATCTTCTGCTGAGTTATATCACCCAGCTTCCGAGCCCGCAGCAGAAGGAAATGAAATGCATCAGCGAAGACCTGGCAGTGTCCTGAGGACTGGTGTAATTAAAGCTATCTATCCCGCTGCCGGCCGGGGTGGCGAGGGGCCGCGTGGGGAGCAGAGTCAGGGCCAGGGCCCGCTTCCTCCTGCTCCTGGGATAGCTGCCCATCCCAGCCCGACAGGTCCCTGCAAGCTCGCGCCGGCTCTTCCTTCTGTTACTAAAATCTCTGGCTAGCTTGGAGGTGGCCAGGTCAGCAGAGGTTGCCCATACACAGGGGTGGAATTAGGCTTGGGCGTTTCCAAGCCAGGGTCCCAGTTCAGACTGGACAAGCAGCTCTCTACTGGCCTTCAGATCTGTTTCCTTCTTAGTGTTTGTTAAAATACAATGTTGGCCAAGGACACTGTATGATTTAGAAGTACAGGGTAGTAGTAGTAGTAGTAATAGTAATAGTAGTAGTAGTAGTGGTAATAAACAACTGTATTTGCTAAGTATCAGGCTGTCACCAAGCAATTAGCTCTAGGATGGTGGAGAATATTCCTGTTTCATTCACTTCTGACTCCCCAGCGTCCAACGGTGAAGCCATCTAACATACCTGATGATCCTTTGTTGTATGAATAATTCAGTGAGTTAGGAGGGACCCCCGGCAGGTCTAGGGAGTCAGGGGGAGAAGCTTTGCCTATTGAGATGCCCCATTAACCTATATTAACCTGGTTCACCATTCAGTCCTGCTCTCACACATCCTTTCCATTTTTAACAGCTTCATTCAGATATAATTCACATATCAGACATTCCACCCTCTAAAAATGTACGATTTAATGACTTTTAGTGTATTTACAGACGGGGGCATCCATCCAGCTTTAGAACACTTGGATTTCCTGAAAAGAAATACCACACCCCTTAGTGGTCAACCCCTGAGCTCCGACCCCCACCCCTACCCAGAATCCCAGCAGTCTGCTTCACACCTCCCTGGATTTCCCTATTCTGGAGATTTTGCGTAATTGGCTCTTTCTTAGAGTGGTTTCAAATAGTCTCCACCGTGCAGTGCGTATTGATCCTGCAGCGTGACGTCCCATTGGGCGCAGAGACCACGTCTTATCTATCCATTTCTCAGCTGGTGGCTATTTCCATTTTCCCCCAGTTTTATTTATTTATTTCTAATGGTCATTTTTATCGAGGCGGCGATGGTGTACAACGCTGTCTATGACTGAAGGGCATAGATCCACAGTCTTCAGGAGGTGCTCACCACACCCTGAGCACAAAGGCACCTGTGATCCTCCACCCCAGTTTCTTGGGCCCTGTCCCCCACTCTCTCCCCACCCTCTCCTCCTCCTCTGCAAGCCCCAGTTCTGCAGGTTTCTAGGTTTGCTTTGGCCTGGCGCTGCCAGTTCCTTTTCTTTGTTTCTCTGTATTCCACATGTGAGTAAAATTATCCCGTATTTGTCTTTCTCCTTCTGACTTATTTCGCTTAGCTTCCTCCCCTCCAGCTCCATCCACGTTGTTGCAAATGGCAAGAGTTCATCTTGTTTGTTTCTTTTGCTGTTTCCGTTTTTGAGCTTTTATGAAATTCGTTCATTCTTAGATGTTGATTGGTGCCCCCTGTTCTGGGATCCTTATGTAGAGATAAGAAGTGTCGGTCTCTGTCCACGGTCTCTGTCCAGGTAGCTCACTGCACCTTTGGGGAGTGGGTCCTCCTTAGGGGGAATATTCTTGGAGGGGACAAAGAAAAAGACTGAAGGAATCTGGGGCCAGGAGCCAGTCCTTTTGCAATGAAGGGGGAGGAGTCAGGTTAGCTGGCTGAGCAAGGATTTAGTAGAAGGGCTGAGAGGTGTCAGCTGTGTGTTCAGGGTGACTGAGAGCCTGGGTGGCCAGTAGTGCTGGAGTGCATGGTGGGGAGATGGGGAATGAGCTTCCGCACCCCACGATATGTGAGCGGAACTGTGAAAAGCAAGTCGCTCTCTCATCCCATCCCTTTTCTCTGATATATGAAACAACAAATATTTACTGAGCACTTACCCTGTGTGGGTGCCAGGGAAGAGAGGGGGAAACAGCCTCTGATGGCCTGAAAGCCCTATTTTAGTGTAGAAAAGCAGATGACAGATAAATGAAGAAATGTTTAGTGTATCTTCCTGTCACTTTTCTTTTTTAACACAAAGGATTATCCCATTTACACTGTTCTACAACTGGCTTTAGTTATGCGTGGAATCCAGAGAAACCAAACAAAGGATCAGACAAAGACAAATCTGAAGACCCACCCTTAAAAGCAGACCTTAGATCTAAGACACTGGGGGGGAGGGGGGAGGGGAGAGGGGGGGGGTACAGGGTGGAGCAGGACTGTGGGCACTTTGGGAAAACTGGTGACACACAGCTGGCAAGAGAAATCCTATATTGCGAAAAAATAAACAGGGATGTTTACAAAATACAATACATATATTTTATTCTTGCTTAAAATGACATCTTGGCAAATTGGCCCATAAAGCCCGAGGTGTCCAGCTGATCCTTTTCCTTCAAGCCAGGGCCATTCCTGCCAGAATCAGCACAATGTGTTTCCACGGCATCAATTAATGATCACTTAGATTTTGCTCCAGGCTTTTTTTGTGGACAATGTGTGATGACTGTAGTGACTAGCGGATCTGAAAGTGAATTCGTGGAGCCAGTTTCCAGGTAAAGGGCCTGCTTGGTTTTTAAGTCTAACTTGCTTGCAAATTGTTCTTCAGAGGGGCTGCAACAGGCCTCCATGTCTGTGAGTAAAGTCTAAACATTATGCGAAACAATTTGAATCGAGGTGAGGTGTGACCTAGTGTGCATTTTGGAATTACTGGGGAGCAGCCGTTTGGCTTGGAGGGGTGGCTTTGAGGACGAGAGAGGAACAGTTTGTGTGATGGAGGGAGGGAGGTGCCATCAGGGGGAGGGCTGGGTTGGGAATCAGGCAGGGACTTGGCCAAACAGGGGATGGAAGTTGTCAAAGACATTCTCTTAAAGCCATGGAAACCGTGCCTAGATCTGAAGGAAGAGGAAAGAGAGGTCTTGGAAGAGGGCCCCCCCCCCCCAGAAACTAGCACATGTGCCCCAAAGGCACAGTCTTCAGAATGGCAAGGAGCCATCACCTTAAATGACTCACAGCAGAGCCTGAAGGAACGGAGCTTCCCAAACAATCAATGTGGGAATCGCACTTGCTTTTGGAATGAGGCCCTGGGCAGAGCTTCTGTCTGGGGGAACATATGGAGCAAGACGTTCTCTCCGAAGAGGAAAGAGTGTGGGGCAGAGCTGCCAGGGGACCAGACGGGATTCTTGAAAATCAGAGGCTTCCTCTGTGTTACCATCACTGCAGCAACAAGGGGCTTCATCCCAGGGACTCTCAAGTGACACCGCAAGACGTGCAAGGACATGACCTTCAGGTTCCTGGGATTCAGGTTGGAGATGCAGACAATGAGATTTGAGATTCCAGCGCTCCACAGCTTGAAAGGTAGATGCAAATATCCATCTCAGGTTCTGTCTGTTTACATTAGGTCATCACTCCCACGGGATCACTGAAACGGTGTTGTAATACAAAACCTTTGATAGTTATCAGAACAGCTAGGACTGGAGTGGGATGCAATGTTCTGCAGAGGAGGAAGATACCCTGAGCTGAACCCAATCAGTTTGAGAATCTTAACAGGAAGCATCTACTCAGAGTCAGAGAAATTTTCTGGAACTTTGATCAGCCCCACAGAGTTGTGGAGACCTAACAGAAAAACAGATATAAAGTTCAGAATTATTCAGATAGCCAGGACCCACATGGCCACGATCTCAGAAAGAAGAGAAGCAGAGTGATGGAGCCTGGTAGTCTAAGCTGGTTCTCCCCTGGAGTTATTGGTTGATTTGTAGGTGGAGGGCAGGTACACCTGGCAGAAAGTTGCTGCCAGGAGACTGAGAAAGTAGCTAAAAGTGCAGAGGAGGTGAGGATTGGGGTCAGGTTGCATCAGTGTACAGAAGCTCTAATAAAAGGCAGGTATTCATTCCATTGGGGCAGAAAGGACTACAAGCCAGGAGGGGAGCTGACATGAAATAGAAATGTCCTTACTAGGTTAAACACTCTGAGCCAGCTTGATTCTTGATTACATTTTGATGATCTGCTTTGACTTATACTTTCCACTCAGGCTCAAATGTGCCCAGGACAGACAACAGCATCCAGAGCCTGTATAATTTTTTCACATGTATTCACGTGGCATACATCCATCCGTACATGGCCATGCATACCATGAGATGAGTCAGCAGACAAAGCAGGCAATAAAAATGGATAGAACTAGGAGGGATTCAGTATTGGACTGTACCTCCAACATGGAATGCAAAGCATTGTGACTAATATGTTCAGAAACTGAAAGACAAGATAGAAACTTCAGAAAAATAATTGAAATATAGAGAAAGCAATCTAAGAAAAACCCTAAACTAGAAAAGAAATGAAGTTGACATTCCAATAATATGTAATTCACAAGGCAGTCATATATGAAAGAACATTCAGAAACTGGAAGATAAATAGTAAGAAGCATCCAAACAAAAGCTCAATGAGACAGAGGATGAGTTGAAGATAGAACAACAGCCTATGGGGTGCAGTATTTTGGGATAAACTGCCAGCCTAAAAGTTTATATAGCAAAAGTGTATTTTAAAAGTGAAGGCAAAAATAAGGATATCCCCAAGAAAACAAAGTCTGTGATAATTTATAGCACATGTATCTGGGATATCAGAATTGAAGGGCAGACAGAAAGGGACAAAAACAGTATCTGAAGAAACAATGACTAAAAAAAATTCTAAAACCAATGAAAGACATCAGTCCACAGATTCAGGAAACACTACATGCAAAGAAAACTACATCTGATTACATTGTAGTAAAGCTGTTGAAAATCAAAGACAGAAGATCTTAGAAAGAGAAAAACATTATTATTAGAGAAGTAATATTAAGTATAGCAGCTGATTCTCAGGAAAAGGTGGAAAACGAAACACAAACTCCAATGAAAAGTAACTGCCAACCTAAAATTTTATATAGCAAATATATATTTCAAATGTGAAGGCAAATTAGGGTTATTCCCAAGAAAACAAAGTCTGAGCTAATGTACAGCAGACCTACAATATAAGAAATACTGAAAAAGTAGAGTCCTTCAGGTTCAGGAAAAATTACTCTTGATGGAAGCATGAGAAGGCAGGAAATAGTGAAAAGCAGTAGAATTTGAGTTGATTATATTTATAGAAATATACAGAAAGACAATATTGTCTTATGTGAATTAAAATAGATGCAGAAATATATGACAGCACTGTAACAAAAGGCAAGAAGGGGTAAATGGAGTAATGTATACTAAAGTTTCTCATTTTTAAGTAAGGTCAAGATTGCAGGCTAGATTAGATTAACTGCTCTAGTCAGTCTCTAGAGTAACTCTTGAAAGAATAATGAAAGTATGCATAATGATGATTTCAGTACAAGGCAACATGGCATTACAAAAATATCTCAGTAGAATTCAAGTAAAGGAGATCACAGGGACACAGAATAAATGGGACAAATAGAGAAGATAGTAAAGTGGTCAAGTTGTGCCTAAATATGTCATTCATTCTATTAAATATAAGTAGGTGAATAAATCCAGTTAAAAGATAGAGATCTTCATAATTGGAAGATAGATGATAAATAGATAGATAGATAGACAGGTATAGATTTTTTGCTTACAAAAATAGTCATTAGATGTGAGGGTAAAGCAATGTTGGAAATAAGGCACTGACAAGATGAGTTATGCAAACACTATGCAGAAGAAAGCAGACAGATTGAAGCTACTGTCCATGCAGACCCAAGGGAGATAGTAGCTGAAAACTATGCGAGGCACAGCTTGGGGAGAATATGGGATTATTCAACATCTGGTTGCCACATACCTATGTGGCACGGAAAGGGTCACTGTTAGCAGCAGGAACCTGGGGACCCGGAGCAGGAGATGGGAGACACTGACTTAGGGAAGGCCTCAACCAGATGAGGCCAGTTGGATTTCTTTTCAGTGCAGATGTTTGTTCTTAAAGTTCTTTGTTTAAACTAAGAAGGTTTAGATTAATAACTGAGGAAGACAGGTGAAAAAAATTACATGTGTTTTTAATAGAAGAATATTGAAAAGAAGGGGGATGTGTGTTCTCAGAACACTTGGTAAATAAAGTGGAGAGCACCTTTCTCTGCTGCTGCTGAATTTTTGTTTTTCTCTGGACAAGGTGAAATACAAAGAGTAGAATTTTCCAGAAATTTCTGGGAGTCAATTATTTTAGCAGAGAGGAGGGGCTGCCTTGGGAGCCCCACCTGAAAAGGGTTTGGACATTGAGAACTTCTCCGTACATTCTAAACTATAATAATAATAATAATAATAATAACAATAATAATAATAATAATAATAATAATAAACAGTTATTCAGGCACATTAGCTCACCAGAACTGAGTGCTCACACCCATGCAAATCGCTGGGATAAGCTCCTCTAAGCCATTTCTTCCCCAAAGACCACCAGTCACTTAGGAAACCCCCACCCATCCCTAACGCCCTACAGGCAAGCAGGACTGCGGTTCAGGGGGGCTGAGTTTCTGCCTCATTGTGAGATTATAGTTTATTCTCCAATTAATTATGCAGCAGCCTCCTTGGCTAATAAAGTCTAAACAAAGAGCATTTAATCCAATTCGTGGTGTTTTTTTTTTCCCTCCTTCGTGAGCAGCCTGTCAAACACAATCAGATTCCGCATGCAAAGCAGAAAGGAGGCAGGCATCCGCCACACCTGCTTAGCGGGGACGCGAGCAGGGAGCCCGCAGTCAGAGAACAGTTGGCTGTGCAGATGGTGGAGATGGAAGACTTGGGGGAGAGCCGCTCTTCCTCCAGCTCAGCTGAGGAAAGGAGCCGTCGGGGCTGCAGGCAGAGAAACACATCCTCCCTGGGGCCTCCTGACTTGGTCCAACCAATGGCGGTGAGACCACTGAGAGAGGAAAGGCACAGATATGCACCAAGGACCTCCTGGGACAGTCACATATGTGATCTCTGATCATCACACAATCTTCAGAAATGGAGTTGGGCTTTCCTTTGTTCCAGGTGAGAAAAACAAAATCTTCCCAGGCAAGGGGACTTATTTTGTCCCGTCAGTGGGGAGGTAGGTTTGCTCCTCTGCTCCAAGCTTATTGGAGACAGGCCCCAGAGCATCCTCAGTGCCCACCCTGAACCAGGGCCTGGGTGGTGAAGATGCCAGAAATGCAGGAAGCACCATCCTTGCCTTTAAGGAATCCATGATACTGAGGGCAGGAGAAGGATTTCTGCGTAGGGACTAAGGCAGAACTGGGTGTCCATGGTCCCGGGTCAGTACAAAGGGCGGGTAACCACAGACATGTGTAGCCAGAGCAGCCTGGAGGCTCAGCCTCTAGGAGCTGGCATTGTGAGCTGTGTGGCCTACCCTAGTGTTCCCTGGGGAGGGAGGCCATGTCTCATTGATCCCTCTGCCCTGCACTACCAAGAAGTAGCTGTTGAATAAACAAAAATTAGCCTTAAAGAATAAATGAGAAATGCAGAGTAGGTCATGGAATTATTGGAGAAGTTTATGGAAGTTATAATCTCACTCTGGAAAACTCACGCTCTCACACACACACGCACACACATGCACGCACTGTGTGAGGGTCCTGGTCTTCCTTGAGGCAGATTCAAAATTATCACATTCAACAAGGGAAGATGATTCAGGAAACTGTGACACATCTTCTCGGCGGAAAGTTTCCCAGTTTTTGAAAATTAATGTTGATAGTAACAGTAAGGTGAACCACTTAGTGATGAAGTTAAAGGAGATAAAACCATTCTACCTACTTGTTTTCTTCACTTGGTAGAAAACCTTGATTAAGAGTCTGGTTCTAGCAAGACTACCCAGGTCCGTCCCGGTGTGACCACGAAGAAGCCGCTGAATCTCTTGCTGGCTCAGCTTCTTTCACTCTAAAACGGTACTTTCTGCATAGGTGATGTGAGAATTGGTGATCAAAGTAATTATAAAGTGCTGAGCATAATGTCTGCATCAAGATAAACCCTCAATAAACATCATCCTCTCCTTTCTTTGTCTTATTATATTATTATTATTATATTTTATTTATTTCAAAAATTCCATTATATTATTATTATTATTATTATATATTGTATTTATTTTAATATTGTATTTATTTCAAAAATTCCTCTCTATTCTTTGAAATAAATTCTTCTGGGCAAAAGTCCTAAGGTCTGGCCAGTCTCTGTTGGCTGCAGCAGTCCTAGTCACGTACCACACAGGTTCCCAGATCATGAATGGGCTTGCCCTGGCATGGAGCCTACTGGCTTGAAAAATCACAAAAGATGATGCCCAGATCATTATTTAAATACCAAAAACATTTCTTAAAAATTTTTCTTTTGGATTAAAAAATTACTCTGTAATTTGTTCTCATCATTTTATAAAATTGATCCCTGAGAGGGAGAGTAGAATTGATTTTGAAAGTGATGGAACCTTGGCAAACAGGGATTTCAAATCTTTCAACGAGAAACTATATGTCCATCACTGTGAATCAGATTGGAGACTGCTCCACAAGCGTGTGTGGTGTTGTAAATGTCTCATCTGCACATTCTGGCTGTCCATAGCATGGAATATTTTCTACATAGAAAATCACTGCCTTTTCATATAATGTCCAGACTGAGTTCTAATGTTTATCTTGATGTCTCTGTGAGAGGAAACTGTCCATTGAATGTTGCAAAAGTCACCAGGACACAGATGCCTGGTGGGCCAGTTCACCGTCTTGCATGTTTTCACCTGTGCCACTGAGACCCTCCAGTGCTGGCCTCCATCCATTTCTAGGGGTTCAGATCAACCAAATGGAATTACCTTGCTGTCATTTAATTAAGCAGTGAAACCCAAAGAAGGGGGTATTAAATATATTCTTTGAATGTTAAGTTTTCCATCGCACAAATGTGCTTCATCATTCAAAAAATAATATTTTGGCATGAGCTATTTCTGTCGACTTTCCTCCACAGAGACTTGGCCAGGGCAATTAGCAAGCCCTGGCAAGTTGCCATTCAAACGAGAATAAGAAGCAGCCTGATATTCTAAGAACCAAGTGGTAAGGGTTTAGAGCAGCACATGTTAGAGGATTAACTTAAGCAAAGTTCCAAAGAAATTCAAAGTTTAAATTATCCAAACTAAGGAACTCCTATGAGAGTTTTTGTGACCGATGAAGTCAAGTCGAAATCAGCAGAGAGGAGAGCATATGTTTCCAGTTGAAGAGGAAATTTCAGAACCATCAGGAGAGAGAAGGGGGGATGGATAACTCTGTCAGAAAATATAGCCACTACTGCTGTCTCACATGATGGGGAGAGGTAGGAAGTTGAATGTTAAATTTAGTAAAACACTCATCTCACACATGGTTAGATAATCTCAGTAGAACATTCCCAAAGTCCTCTGTCAACGGTGGACATACCCTTCAGCAACAATAGGACAGAATCTATGTCTCTCATGGGCTCATCTTTATTTATTAAATAAATGTTTATTGCACATCTTTTATCTGCCAGTTCTGGGCATTGTATTTTTCTAGCAGTGAACAAGATAGGCAAAAGAATTGTCCTTGTTCAGGAGGGAAAAGAGATCATTAGGAAGCAAACATAGATAGATAATATAGAAGAAGTTAGTATTAAATTCCACAAAGGGCTAGAAGAGGGTGAGATGACAGTGCCTGGTTGATTGATCGTGGAGGGCTACTGAGGAAAGAGCATGAGAAGAGAACAGAGGTTAATAATGAGAAAGACTTGCCCATTTTAATATGTGAAGACAGGATGCTTCAGTAGGGGGATCAGCAGGTGCAAAATCCTGGAGGAGGAACCTGGTTTGTCAAAGAGGTGGGAAGAAGTCCAGAGTGACTGAATTGTTTAAAAAGAGCAGTAGACAGTGAAGATAACCCTTCAGGAGATAGGTACTTGGCTGCCTAGTATCTACTTATCCTTGCTATAGTATAAAATATTCTGGAATCAGATGATCAAATTCATATATAAAACCCTAATGATTGGATCTGAGAATTTTTTGAGAATAACTATAAAAAAGTTCCCCAAGACAAAATGGAGTTTAATTTAATTGAATTATAGAAAATGCATTGGCTAAAATCACAATTTTTTTTTGGTATCAGTCAGGATGGACTAGAATGTGCTGTAGCAACAAGCATCCCCACATATCAGTAGCTTAAGAAAAAAAGTTTTATTTCTTGCTCTCAACTATATCACATGTCAGCATGATTGCTTAATCCGATTAGTTGGGGATTTAGAGTGATGAAGCAGTACCATCTAGAACTTTTCTGGTTGGTGAAAGTAGGCATCTTTCACCAGCAATTAAAATCTCCATTGTGGATGTGACACTGATGAACATCACTTTGCTGACAATTCAATGGACACAGTGAATCACTTAGTTAGAAATGAAATTCGCCATCAGTTCAAAGGTTTTCTTTTCCCTCTCGTCCCTGTGATTTGCCCTGCAGAATTGTTCTAGGTGAGGGAGCTGGGTTGCAAAAATCTGGATTTTGCCTCATTATTTTATTTGCTTTTCACAACAACTCCAAGAAAAGGTACAATTGTCCACTCTTTAGCACCATAAAAATAAATACTGCAGACTGTCAGGCAACTTACACAAAGCCCTACCCCTCTTCAATGTGTGGTATTAGGTCAGGTCCACTTGATACCAAAACTTTGGGTTTAACATAGTCTTCATGTTGATATTTAAGGTTTGGTCAATTCAAAAAAGTAACCAAATATGCTCTCACCAGTCAGGATTAATGGATGAAACTCTTCCAAAGCTTTTTCTCTTTGGATAAGTTATCATTTTGTGAATTCAACTGTAATAATAATTTTAACCAGTTGACTGAGATGGATGAGAACTTGTCATTGGATGGGAGGACCAAAGAAATCAGAGTTGCTTGCAAACGAATATAAGTAAACTATCTCCCCAGCCTGCCCATGTGGGGAGTACATCCCGGCAAAGCTAATAGGGGTGTGAGCAACAAAATCACCTGTTTCTTTTTTAGAAGACAGTTTCACTTAACACTTCGAGATCAGGTCTTAGAATGTGAGCCATTATCAGCCTGAGCTCAGGGTCAGAGGCCTGGATCATTTGTGGGAACAAGCTTGCAGCCGGATATTTAGACTATGTGTCTCCTCAAGAGGGGCCAGATGGGGGAGAAGAGACCAAAAAATGAAACTCAGAACTAACTTTAATAACCTGCATTTCCTTCCTTCTCAGCTAAAATCCTCGTTTCCAGGAACACTGGCACTACTATGCATTTGCTTTTATCTCACGCCGCACACTCACAGACCCGCAGCAGCTCTACAGCACCAAGACCACCACCACAATTTCATAAAAGCTCACCCACTTCTTCCAGATGATCAGGGATTTCTGGAACCCCCAGGAATGGACATGCAGAATGAAGGGACTTTCTTTACCATCACCCTGTAGTTTCCCTCTCTGTGGGCAGGCTTGAAGCTGATATAAAATTAGGTTCATTTTTTATGTTTTAGGGATTGTTTTTGAAAATGTACCTTTGTTTTGTGATCAGAGAAAATATTTACATGGTTTCAAAGTCAAATCTATAAAACATATTTTCAGAGCATTCTAGATGCTCTCCTGCTCTCCTTTGCTTGTTCTTTCTATTTCCTCCCTTTATGCGACGTTTTCAAAAGTCTTTCATTGTCTCTAACATAAGCTACTACAGGTCAATTCTCCTTTCTCTCCTGAATGGTAGCAACACACCATAAACTCTTTTCTCTGTCGTAAATGTTAAATTTTGGAATGTACCCCAGCTAGCTCACCATAGCCAATTGTGGAGATATCATGTGTTCCTTTTAACCGCTGCATAGTATTCTGCTACGTGGCTGTTCCATAGTTTAGCCAACCATCTCTACAGGTCGTTATTATCTATAGGCAGCTATTACACAGGCCTGGCTCTAGTGTTCTGCTAAATTAGAGTGAATGTCATCATTATCACGATTCACAGCTTCCAAATGTGTGACTCTCTGTAGGCAGGTGGCATGTCCTAACCTCTCCCTCTGAATACGTTTCACAGGGTTGGGTGCCCAGAGTGGGGAGTGTGGGGTAAGTGAATGATCAGGCTTTTATGCCATTGGCTTCTGTGGCTAATCACCTGCAGCCTTGATCTTGTTAACATAGAGGGTGCATGGCTGCGGGGCACACATGCCTGAAGGCGTGCACACCTGAGCCTAAAGGCGGAGGCTATAAGGGCGGAGTCACTCAGAGACAGAGATGGCTGCAGCTTCGAGAGGAAGAGTCCACAAGAGCATGCCAGAGAGAGCCCAGAGAGAGAGAGAAAGGATTCACTGGGGGCTGGGAGGCCTGCCAGGCTCCGGCCTTCCTGCCTTGCCAGCCTTGCCAGCCTGCGGGCTTACCCCACAACAATTGGCATAGAAAGAACATTAAAACCTGAAAAAGCCACTGAGGGTTCCAGAACTCTCTTTCATCCGTCTGCCTGAATCGATAGAGAACCTGCCCTGTGCTTACTGGTACAACAGGGAGCAGAGACAAGGACCCTGACATCCATCTCCCCACTGCCCACACCTGTCACCACATACCTCAGCTCTTGGGAAGCAACCAGACCTGGTTACGAGGGGAAGAAAGAGCCTAGCAGGAGCGTTGGCCTCTGTGCCAATGGAGGGTGAGGCATGGCAGGGGTTTGAGAGCGTGGCAATTCTTAGACATGAGCTCCATGAAGAAATGCAGGCTTGATTTACACACTTGTTCTGTTTTTTTTTTTTTTTTTTTTTGCAGGGGCCATTGGCTTTTCTTGGGTCCTGCTTTTCCACATTCCCGAGGAATCCTGAAGGCTGCTCCTGGCACTCAAGGTTGGTGAAGGGGGAGGGCCTACCCCGTCTGGTCAGAGCACTCACCTTCATGTTAGAAAGCGGGATGTTGGAACAGCCAGGTTTAGTTTGAGTCCCTGTTGATTTTCTGAGTTTTTTTTTTTTTTTTTAAACTGTGACCTCAGGCCAATGGCTTAGCTGTCTTATCCTCTTTGTGCATCACTGAAACGGGAACGAAGCCGGTGTGCTGGTGCTGAGGCAGAGTAAGTGAAACGAGGCCAGCACAGCACATTGCACCAGCAGCCATGTTCCCGGCCACCTTCCTCACCGCTGTCATCATCCGTCATCAGCCAGGGGCCGTGGGCGCGAGAGCAGGCTGCTGAGGTTTATTCCTGGCTCACTCTTTCGAGACAGGTGCCATTAGGCAAATCTCCAGCTCCATCCCTCAGTTTCCCCAACTGCCTCTGGGGGTACAACATCCACCCCATAGATTGTTTCAGGGATTCCGACGGCAGGCCTCCTTGGCTAGTGCTTAAGGCAAAGGTAGCTGCCTTTATTTTCACATGGGGAGGACAGTGTCTCTGCACCTGTTAGTTAAGACGGGCCTCCCGTGTTTAATTCGGAGAGCCTGCTCCTGAGCCTTGAAGCCAGATGGGTCCGGATGGTAATCCATTGATGTCTTGCTTCTCACAGTCCAAGATGAATGAGGTGACCCCCACCCTCCACTGGCCCTGCTCGGTGCCACCCTGCCCTTCCCTCGCAGCCCCGGAGGAGATACTAAATCTGTGGCCCAGCTGGTGTCTGAAGGGAGGAGGGAATCCACTTCCAGCTGCAGCCCCCGCCCCACCTCCCGGCGACATGCTCCCCTTGGTGAACCCGCTAAGGTCTCCATAATTCACCGCAGCCACCACGCTCAGACAGGTTGCTCGGAAAAGCGAGTTCTGAGCCACGGCTTTTGGCAGGTCTTAAAATATTTCCTTCTGTGCAACTGCAATCACATCTCCATCACGGGCACCTGGGAGCGTGGTGAGGCAGGAAGGGGAGCAGGATGGGGAGCAAATGCGGCCCTTGCTTTATAATTCAGCTTGTCACACACACAGCCACGCAGCCGATCTGGCTGGGAGGCGAGCTCTGCAGCACATCCAGTGAAGCCCTTTTGTTATATCTGTTTTAGCTTTCCCAGGTAAGCAGAGTGGGGGGGCCACCCCCGATCGCCTCAACCAACCCAGTGGCTGGAGCTTAGAAAATGCCTCGTGTCCGAGCTCCACTCGCCCAGTTAAGCTGCCGCCACCACTTTTTTCTTAGAAAATGCTGGCGGGGGCCAGGGGAGCTTTGATGGCACAGACCAGCTCCGTCTGCACGCCTCTGACAAAGGCTGTGCGCGGTGGTTCGGGCAGCCCGCAGGAGCGCCGCATTAAATATTAAGGTCCAAGAAGGAAAGAGAAGTGTGTGATTTGTGCTGTTTTGTAGCTCATTCCCAGCCAAATCCTTGGTCTACGACGTGTGCAACACAGTTTTTGAATGAAAGGAGGGGGCAAGGAAAAGGGGAAGAAATAGAATGAGCTGATGAACCAAAAGATCATTTTATGATAGTGTCAGAGAGGGGTTCAATGCTTAATCTGTAAACTGTGAATCTGGCTGGTGTGACTCCCCCATCTCTCTCTCTCTCTCTCTCTCTCTCACTCACACACACACACACACACACACACACACACACACACACACACCCATTAGGAATATATATATAACATCTGCAAAGCCATGCTTCTTTATTGATCCCCAGTCTCAGTAACCTGACCACATTAACTTACACATACAGAGATTCATCGGACACTACATGTCACTAAACACGTCACACAAATTCTTTCAGTCTTTGCAGATAGTTACTATTTTCATCCCTATTTCTACAGCTGAATAATCTGAAATGTGGACTTGTTTTGGTTCATTGTCTCTCAACTCTTACATAGAAGAGTTTTGAAATAATACTGGCTGGCTATGGTGGCCCCAATCCCTGAATCTACATACAAAGGACCTAGAGTGACTTGGAGGTTGATTTTGCTGTAGCAGGGGCCCCCCAACAACACCCCACAAATCAGGAGCAGAGCAAGGGTGAGTCTCACATTCTCCACTCCTGGCTGTGGCCTTCCTGCTGTGCCTCGGACCCTTAACCACCATGAACACCTGAGATTAGGGCGAATTTCCACTTCCTTCTGGCTGGCAGTGAGATTTGGGGAGGCAGGTGAGGGCACACAGCTCAAATGGATGGCGAGTTCTGCTGGGGAAGAGACATGCTTTGGAAGAGAGGACATTTCACCAGCTCTGAGTGTGACATCACATCAACTCAGCAACAACAGGCGAGGGAGTAGCATGGGAATGAGGGTGTTTTGTGGATTGCTGCAACTGGAAGTTCCTTGTGTGGAAATGGATTCTGCTATAACTTAACTGCAAGGGTTCAAGTGACGTCACCCGCTACTTTGTAGAAATTGCTCTTTGTTGGCTGATTTCTCAGCCAGACCCTGTCCCCAGTGAAGGCAACAGGCCAGGCTTCCGTAGACCTACCGAGATGAGGCCTGCCCTGGTCTTGGTAGGGAAATCATCTCTTTCTTAGTCGCCTTGACAGTCTTTGATTATCTCTTCTTGGGTTGCTTCCACACTCCTGGATCAATTGTTGGATTCAGGAGAATAGTATGGTCTGATCAATTTGCCATGTCCACACGGCCATTTCCTTGGTTAAAAAGAGAGATGTGTTAAGTTAGAGACTTTTGCAAAGGAATAAAGATATTCTGTAGCCTATTCTGTAGCAGAAGAGAGTGAAGAGGTCCTGGATGACACCAGAGGCCCATGACTGACCTACACCCAAGCTTGTCCATGTCCAGAAATGTCTCATTAAAATCCTAATGTCCCGCCCAAGTGGATGATGAAGAATCAAGGCTTTGACCCACTCCGTGTGACATGGGTATTTGCTGGAAAAAGTCTGCAAATGTTTCTCCCAGAATTCACTCATCACAGGAAGATTTGATCATCTATCATTTGAAAATGGCTTCCTGACACCTGAAGTGGCGGAGGAAGGTGAGAATACAGCTTGATGTGGACTTGGCAAAAACCTGGGCAAGACAGAACATTGTTCTTGGCTAATCACGGCATCAGGTGAGGTGACTTTTATTGATGGTCTTCCTGAGCAGGATGGATGTCCACAGAAGTCTGAGAAGGAAAGAAGGCAGCAAAAATGACAGAGAGAAACCAAGGAGAAAATGTGACAAATGCTGAAGCAGGTAGGAAATTGTTTTAAGAAGTCAGCCATCCATGGAGAGTATTGAACTCCCTTTGCCCACATTATGTAGCATTGCTCACATAGCATTAGCTGTTGTTATATTTCATTAATCATAGTGATAATTATTTTAATATTATCAGCTGAACAGGGAGTGCCTGTCTACACTGCAGACTCCAAGGCGGGATGGGCTCATCTTGAGATGATACCAAGCTAAGTTTCCTTCCTACTGGCAGAGGGAACTCATCACTTCTCTCTTAGCCATAACACAGACCAATTGCCTACTTGTGTCCTCTCTTTGCCCCACCACCTGCCACCACCCCCCCTTTTTTTTTTTTGCATCTGGGCATGTGACTGAAGAACATCTTTAGCTGACATCTAAATTCTCCTTTTATAACCTGCATGTTGGCATTTTATTTTAGATGACTTCTGCCAACTATCAGGGAAATAAAAGAATAAGTGAAAAACAAAACATAACACATCAGCAGGAAAGCTGGAAACTTCGGAAGGACTTGACAACTGAAAACATGAGTCCTTGATTCGTTTTTTTTTTTTGGTCTTTTTTAAAAATAATTTTTATCGAAATAGCAGCATTAACACGTTATTTAGGTTTCAGGTGTGCATCCTTGCAAACCAACGTCTGTATACACTGCATGAAGATCACCCCTAAGTCCAATCCCATCCTTCTCCAGTCGGGTTGCTCTGCGAACCCGACTTCCCCCCTTGATTATTGACAGAGCAAAACCACGCTTCTCTTTCGTGGAGCCGATATGGTGCTAGGGAGACACTGAGTCCATTTAATCCAGGTTCTGTGTCTCTTACCTTGAGATCCTGGGAAAGTCACCTCTTAAATTTATTCATCGATAAAATTAGATTGAGCTAAGTCTGTGGAAAGCAATCTTTTTGAGTGTGACAGTTTTTTTAAGCCAAAATATTTTTTCAGGCACTCAGGTAATTAAAAAAATAGCCACTGAGAAAATTAATTGAACTTCTTAGTATTCAGCTGTTAGATTTATTTACACAGAAGGGTAAATACTTCCGAGTGGTTCCAAGCACAGCCTGCAGAGCCTCACCCTTTGGTGAAGAAACTGTCTGCTGCTCACGAGCTCTGTGACTTTGGAGCAACTGCACAGCCTCTCTGTCTAGATTCCTTCATCCAGAGAGTAGGCAAATAATTATCCCTCCCTCATAAGATGGTCGTCAAGACCCCATGAGTGTTTATTTGGAAAGCACTTAGAAACACTGCTGGAGAATAATAAATGCTAGATAAGCATTAAAGTATTAACTTACATTTCATTAATCATAGCAATAGTAATTATTTTAATATTATCAGAGATAATATTAAAAATTAAGATGAAAAATCTTGTCTGATTTTTCAGACAAGAATATATAGAGTTGGAAACTCTGGAGAGAACACAGGGTTCTGAAACACAAAGATAGAAACTAAAAGATGACATTATTTGTGAGTTTTCTTCCAATCGGAGCGTTGTATGAGAAAAGAAAAAAGATGTTCCCTGGCCCAGCCTCCTGGTGTCGCACTTCACCTCAGATCACCAATGTGGGAAACAAATGGCTACCGGCAAATTATTGTTATTTTTTAAATGGGTCTCACATTCTTTGCGGAGGGAATTCATAAGTGTTCCAAATTTGCAACCACCAACTCCTCACCTCAAGCCTGCTCCAGTGGAACAAGTTCTAGGGCCTTGTAAGTAGGAAGCTCATCCTGTGGTGAACAGGGATGGGAGGAACTTGGCCTTTAGGGTATGCCTGTAAAACAGGGTTTCCTGGAAACTTCCTAGATGGAACGTGTTCAGAGAACAGCGGTATAGGAACACAAGGAAAGGGGAGCGTTGATCAGGATGGGAGGCCCCCACACGAAAGTGGAATGTGAGGACAGACACCAGAGGGACACCACACGCAGTGCAACCCTGCCACCTCAGCCGGGGGCTTGTTGGGAGGATGAAATGAGCCTAGAACTGTGCCTGGCACAAAGCAATCAGGCATTACTGGGCCCTGGTCAGGTGATCCTGTAAATTGTCCTACTGAGAATGTGATTGAGGCCACAGCTTTTCCTGGCTACCACCTCCTTGTCCTTTTTCTTACTGGAAATGTTCTCCTCTCTTGGAAATATCCCTTTACTTTCATCCCCCAGCTCAGCTGCTCCTCCTCTGTCCCACCCAGTGTGGGGGTTCTGGCCTGGCAACAGACAGGCCAGTTTTGCTCTCTATTATAAAGTCAGCCCGTGTATCTCCCTTGCTGGAGTTCTTAAATCCACCGGAGTTCTGGAGAGCATAACTGAGAATTACATACTGTTTTACCCCAAACATCTGGTCTCCCCATAAAGTTGCTACCCAGTGCAAGTGGTCATTGCATATGTCAACTAATGATGAGATCAAGTTTATCAGGGGCAAAGTGTTTTAATTACTTGAATCAAGTATGGAGGTAGGCAGAGGGCTCACTCCCAAAGTACTGTCTGGCTTTCCTGAGCGAGTTGGGGTTTTGTATGGTTATTTGTTGTTGGAGGACAGAGGCAAGGGATAGGTGGGAGTCTTGGTTGCGCATGTGCGGTGCAGCTTCACAACCAGCTTGTGCCTCTGCACGGGGCACATGTTCAGAAAATGGTGGCCATCCACCCTCTCACGTGGCCTTTTCTTATATAATGAACCCATAGTGAAGTTAGGTCCTTGAGGGTCTGTTCTGCCGTGTAGGTTGATTGAACTAGTTGGGGCTGGGATCAGGTATTAACCCCCAGCTAAATAGCTTTGAGGGTTTGTTCCAATGGTGCATGTTTGCTTTCTAAACCTTCTCCCTTCTAAGTGACAGTGACCCTTTGTCTCTCCAGATGGCATGTGGTTTGGTCTGATGGGGAGGTGGAGGCTTTGGGGAGAGACAAGTGCGGGCTCATGGCCCACCCCCGTGGTACCAGCCATGATGGTCCCCTGTCTATAAGCTCCTCATCATTCACTCCCTTCGCTTTAATTTGGCCTTCTTCAGCACCTCATCTGGACCTCTGCAGATCATTACAGACCATTTCTATTTTTTCCCTTGTTTGCACTCCTTCCCATATGCCCTACATACTGCAAGATTAATCTTCCTGAAATGCAAATTCAATTATTACTCACCTCCCGGTCTCTCCCAGTAGACTGTCAATGCATTATATCTTTTCTTACGTCCAGGGCCCCAGAATAATGTCTCTTGCAAAATAAGTGCTCAAATTACCTAACTTCACTTTCTCCCTTTTATATGTTTATATCCTCAGTGCTTGGAAAAGAACAATTCCTGGGTCTACCAGGAGGGTAACAAAATATATGGACGCACATAGTTATAGAATAAAATAGTGAACAGGAGGGGAAACCAAAGAACTAGACCTGTTTGAATCAGCATGGGTAGAGGTCAAAAATAGAATCTTGGGTGAACAAAGTCAATTTATCTAAATTAACAGCACTTTATAAATCTATACTTTTATGGAGAGTCAAAAATAGGTACTATATGGGCCATATATAGAAAAAATTCATTATTATCTCAGGAGGAGATGTAGAAAATGTGGTAAGGAAGGCAGAATGTGGAGCTCAGCTTTATGGAGTATGCTGTATTGGCGGGGAGAGACAATGAGAATAAATGCAAGTATTTGATATGCATCCATATCCTGGGCCACCTCGATGGGAGAAAACAAAGTGATCAATCAGTTTGGGGCTAAAAACTCTACTTAGTAAGAAAGACTTTGCCTTTTCTCTACCTCTCCTGGAAACCCATCGTGGCCACACACATATTTTTAAGTAAAAGTAAGCAAAATGAATTAAATATTTTGAACACTGGATTTAGTTCATGCGAAGGACTGACATTAATCTGATAGTGTCTCCTTATTTTCCTGGTGTTAAAATGTTCTTGCTTCCATGAAATTATGATACGAAGTAGTTGCTGTAAAAGATGTACTTAGTGAAATTAAAGGAATTATTAACAAATTGCCCCGTCCTAGAAATATTTCCTGACCCTGCAGAATAGAACTGATCTCAATAGACCCTCGTTGTGTTTGGCAACTTTTAGACTGTGGATCACCCCTGATTTTACGAAATCCAGGTGTCTCCTCCATCTCGATGGAGTATAAGCTCCGTGAGCACAGGAATGGGGCTCAGCTTTTCCATCACTGAATCCACAGACCCCAGCGCCAAGCCTGGTGTAGGGACTGAGCTGCTCTTCGCAGGGATGACAATATAGGGGTGACCTGGTGACAAGGCAAACTCCTGGCTCTTCCTGCCCGTCCTTCCCCCTTGTGGCACCAGCTTATCATGAGGGGAAAAAAGGGGAACGGAACAAAATCTCACGTGCACTTACTTGATCTCGGCCATTTCTCCCGAGGGTCTTGTGCGCTGTGATCTTATCAATCTTACTTTATTCACGAAAAAATGGGGGCTTAAGTGGATTTAGGCATTTAGTCATCCAACTACTGAATATCATAATGTCATGCAAGAAGGAACATTTTAACCCTGGGAAAGGAAAGAGACACTTACGGACACACCAGGCCTGGCCTGGGAGTGCAGCTGGGGTTGGCTGCTCTGGCCACGCTGTTTTCTGTTGCAATAGGTGGGGACATTAGCATCTGCTCCCAGGGCAGCTCCTTGTCCCCCTCCAGTCTGTTGATTTATGTGGACTTGGGAAGGTCAGCGTCTTTCCTGGGAACTGGCACTCGGGGCTCCTTACAGCTGGCACCGTTGTCCTCAATCAATGGGAAATCATCACAGCATCGCTAGGGAAATGCAACTGTGTGAGTTACACAGATCTATGCTGACACGGAGAAAGCGGGGGCTGCAGGCAGATCCGAGCGCCGGCAGCCGCTTCACAGATGGCCCCCCGTGCATCTGTCTTGGAAAACGGGGAGCTTTCATCGTGGTGTGCAATGGACACATGAAGGCGAACAGCAGCCTGGGCAGCGCGCCGGGAGCCCCCGTCCCAGGACCGGCAGAGTCGGGTCCTGACTTTCGATGGCAAGCTCTGCCCTGTGCTCCATGTGGCCGTCACTGCCCGTGCCAGAGGTTCTGCCTCCCTGGCAAGGGGTCTTCTCACCCTGGACCCCACAGAATACTTGTTTGACTCTGTGTTCCATTTGCTAAGGGAGCCGCCCCTAGACCCCCTGGTGTTTCCCCAGGGGATGCCCTTCCAACAGGCTTTTAGGTGGCAAGGATGCAGCATTCAATGACATGAATTCTCAGAGTGACAGTGCCCTCCTCTTGCGTGCCCATGCATTTCTCCAGACCTCAAGGAGGAAAGCTCAGCACTAAAGAGAGTCTTTGACACCTCGAGACCATGTTCTAGTCTCCCCTTCAGCGAGGAGGTAGCAACTCGCAGACCAGCAGGGATTCCACAGCCTTTTCTTTCATTTTTTGCATGGAAGAACTGGGGTGCAGGCCAGAGATGCAGGGGTGAGAGGATTCCCCAGAGACAGAGTGGGGAGCAGAACAGGCAGAGCTACTGAAATCCACTGCTGAGGGGAGCAGTGGGAGACAGGAGAGGTCTGCCGCGCCATGTGGGTCACCTCCCTGGCTGGGATGGGATCAAACTCAGGCTACAGCAGCGATAGCGCTGAGGCTTAACCCCTAGGCCACCAGGGAGGCCCAACATAGCCTTTTCTTTCCATCTTATTTATCTTTATTTTTATTCTTATTTATGGCAAATGGTACTTATATCTGTTGGTGGTGCTAGAAGGGATCTTTAAAAGTACATTCATTTATATTTAACAAGAGCTTCAGCTTGAAGAACATGGACCAGAACTATAGCACAGGTTTTCTGCAGCTACGGTGAAGGTGGCGCAAAAGCGACCGAGATCTGGGAAATCGGCTCAGCCCTGCTCTGCCATGGCCCCCCTGGACGCCCTGCGTGTGGTCTCCAGCAGCAAGACCAGGGCCTCAGGGCTTGTATCCTCTTCCAGGAGATGAAGGTGCGGCCGGCACTCTTAACTATATTCCCAAGAGCTTCTCTCCCCGGGAGCTTCACTCCCTTTCACTATTTCCTTTTCATGATGTGCTCCCAATGTGCTCCCCAGTTTTTCCCCTCCAGGTTTTCACCTCCTCTGTGCAGAAGCTAATGTGTCATTCGTGCACCCCATTCCTTCTAGTCATTTCTCTAGTTCAGATGCCCCCCTGGTCTGCTGAGGCTCTTTAGGTTGCGTTACTTGTCACCATGAGCTCCACGGGTCTCCCACCCAATCAGACTCTATGCAAGTTCCCAGACGCCTGCCTTGTCCTTTCATATGTATCCAAGAGCTTCTTGGCCATTTTGCTTAACACAGCAGCACATGCCTGAGCTTCAGGGTCAGAGGAGAAAGATTGAGAGCTGACTCTGGCCCTTGCCAGCTCTAGATCTTGGGTCATGAAACTTGCCCATGAGATCTGACTGCTGGCTGTTGGTTTCCAAGCCCGGAGTGGCCCCACCTACTGTTTCCACAGATGGACACGGATGCATTTGTCCTTGGGTCGTGCAGAGCCACTCAGGGACCTCTGTTTCAAAAACCCATCAACATTCTTGTTACATAGCAGGAAGGCAGAGGGTAGTAGCTTTGTGTCTCACAGAGACCCAGCAATACACTAAGATCAAAAATAACATTTGTATTCAAGATTAGCAATAAACACCACAACACTATCATTGCACTTATCCACAGAAATGAGTGGAGGTCACTCCACACAAGATGCGGTGGCTTTGCACCTGTCAAGACCTTTCCTGGCCCAGCTGGCTTGGGCAAAGATGAGGAGACCTTTGGAGATACTAAGACAGTGTGGGGAAGGGCCGAGCAGGGACTGTAAAGGCGTTTCTAGGATATCTCCATCGACCTGTTTCCTTTTGCTTGGTTACAGGTCCTACTTATCACCATAGTTTCTGAGTCCCAGTTGACTCCCCACTGGAAATAGCAAGGGTTGATCATCTTAGTGGCTTCTGTCGGGTGAGGGTTTGCTCCTGATCCACCAGCTCTGCGGTGTATACACAGCACATGGCCATCAGTGTGAAGCCAAAGGCCAGCCCTGAGGGTGGCAGGAGGTCTCTGGGAAGGAGGCACCGTGGGCTGACCGGACACCACACCGCCCCCTACAGGGACACGCAGAGAGTGCAGCGTGGGCGGCGCGGAGCCTCCCTGTTTATAGGATCTCATGAGGAGAGGTGGGGATTTGCTCATGGGAAGAGGTTTGACTAAGGCTGATTATCTTAAATCTTCTCAGTCCTGACCCTGTGTCAGGGATTTTATTTGTTTTCTGAGATGGTGATTTTTATATTCTAACTGTAGCCAGTCATATCTGCCCACAACTTCCCCTGCACTAAAATCCTCTCTTCACACAATCCTGAAATATATTATTTTACCAATCCAAATATGTCAGAGATTTTATTGCATTTGCATTTCAAACCTGATAAAATCATTTTCCGGGTGACATTTTTCCTTGAAGGCAACTTCAAATTGAATATTTTTTCCTTGTTATCTCTCTCTCCCTTTGCAGTCCAACTTCACTTTCAGATTGCAAATCACTCAATATCAAGAGAGAGGCGATGATCCACCGAGGCCATCTCTTCCTCCCTGGTGTGTGCGGGGATTCAGCTCTGCATTTCCAACTCAGGTCTATGCTTACAGAAAAGCTCCTGCAAGCACCTTAAAACATCTTTATTGCCCATATCTCACAGGTTGATCGTTGCTTTCTGCCACATGCGGCCAGCGAACACCTCTGCTCACGGCCCAAGGCAGGTGAGGTTAAGAGGTAGGTGAATTTCAGCCCCACTCTTTATATCCTCATCCTTAATTTCCTTTAAGCACTTGTAGGGAACCAGCTTGGAGTCAGATGGTTCTGGATGTTAAACCCTTTCTGTGTGTGGCAGTGACGGAGACTTACTCTCACCATTTGCAAACGGGAAGGGTAAAACCTACAACAGATGGTGCTTGGGAAGAGCCCGTGAAGGGACACCTTTTCCCATGCCACGTGTGAATGTCAGCACCTGTGGGCTTTTTGATCTGTTTCTCATCATCCTTCACCCAGCTCGTCCCTGGGTTGTTTTCTTTTGGGGTATATCATTACATTTCTAATGTATTTTGAGATGTTTGCTATAGAACCAAATCCGAACAATTCAGGAAAGCTGGCACTGAAAACCTCGTCGTCCTGGAAGGGGGCAAGTGACATTTGGCACCAGGATAGCTGGAGGGAGCTCAGAGCTCCTGGTATGGAGGGATCTGGTGCCTAACTCAGCTTCTCAGAGCTGTGGTTTCTACCTCTGTGAGAGTGGGCGGATCATCTGTAACTTGTAGAGTTTGTGTAAGGATACAACTCCACGTGCTGCTCAGAATAGCTTCCAGCCTTCAAGACATGGCTCTTGGCATTGTTAATAAGGCGTGAAATATATTATAAAGCTTCTGTGTGCCAGGCGCAATGCCAGGGCTCGATGTACTTTGTCAGATGGAATCTTTACACAATCCTAGGTAACATGCGTCCTTTCCAGTTTGATGCATAAAGAAACTGAGGCACCCGGCAGCCAAACTCACACCCCCGTAGCGAAAGAGACAGGTCTCTCTCCCTTTCTTGTCGTTGTCACTGAATCACCCTGCCAGAGATACAGGTCTTTTAAACCCTAAAATTAAAAGGGAAAACAAACAGAAATTATTATGAAAGAAGAGAAAGAAATTTAACGCTCAGAGAAACATTTTCTTGGCACATCCTCAAAATACTAATTGAAAACTTGTTTAAACACCCAGGACTGTCATCCAGATGGTAAAACATATAATTAAAATAATTACCCCAAATCTGGCAATCTAGAATTATCATTTATTATTATTAATATAGCACCTATTCAGAACAGAATTAACTTTTTGTACTTGAAATTCCTTCTCTAATGTTGAACACAGTCCCATTGGCATGAGGATGATGTGTTTTTGGGATAAAATCACTAATACAGCTTTTGTGAGCATTCACACCCACCCATAAAAAAGGACTTCCTCAGTCCCGGGTGATTTAGCCAGCAGTCCCTGCCATGATGGCCGCTCTCCCCAGGGCAGTGGTGGACATGCCTATGTCGCTACTGAATGTTAAGGAGGAATTTGGTGTGATCAGAGAAAGATTTTCAAATTATGAAGATCATAACCACATCATGAAATGGAAACCTTAACATGAACTTAAATCTTAAAATTTAGCATCATACACCTATTTTCTCTGACCTTGGTATTTTCAATTTAACTAGGATATAAAGTTATTCACATAAACTCTAACCAAGTAAATCAGTCATAACTACTTTTTCCTAAGGTGAAAGGCAGAGCTGCTAGAAGTTTGTCTCTTTTGAGAAAAAGATGACTTTTCTAGGGCTTTCCTAGTGGTGTAGGGGTTCGTCTCAGTGCTATCACCACTACAGCCTGAGTTCAATCCCCAGCCAGGGAGCTGACCCACATGGCACAGCGACCTCTCCTGTCTCCCTGCTGCTGCCTTCAGTGGTATATTTCAGTAGATTTGCCTGTTCTGCTCCCCACTCTGTCCCTGGTGAGTCCTTTCACCCTCCCGTACCTCTGACCTACACCACAGTTCTTCTAAAGACTTTTCTAGAGTCTACACAAATATATTTATTAGACTTGGGTAAGTCCACATTGCAAATGTGTGTCAAGCAGTTGCTTTTTGTCAGACATGAAGCCACATATTTTACACACATCGTTTGACCCAAGGCTATACCTGTGCGAGGCAGGGCTGGTCCCAATTCTGAGATGAACAGCCAGGTTGCCCAGGTGTGAGACCTGGCTCTAATACTGGACCTGTCACTTAACCTTTTAGTGCTTTAGCTGTGCAATCTATAAAACAGAAATCAAAAGGATCTCCTTGTGGTGGCTGATTTTAGTGTCAACTTGCTGGGCCATGGTGCCCAGGTATGTGGTCAAACATTATTCTGGATGTGTCTGTGAGTGTGGTTTTGGTTGAGATTAAAATGTCAATGGGTAGACTAGGAGAAAAGTACATTATGCTCTCCATATCATGGGTGGGTCTTGTCTAATCAGTCAAAGGCCTGAATGGAATAAATACCAATCTCCCCACCAGAGGGAATTCTGCAGCACATGAGGTGACCTCATACCTGGACTGTAGCATTGGCTCTTTCCTGGGTCTCTGGTCTGCTGCCCCCTAAAGATTTTAGTGCCAGATTCCATAATGAAAGGACCCAATTCTTCAAAGCAAACCTCTGTCTCTGTCTCCCTCTTTCTCTCTCTCTGTATAGGAGAGCCCTGATTAATAATATACTCCTGATAAAGTCATTTTAATTGAGCAAATAAGCTTTAAAAAACACATAAAGAGCTGGTTTGGCAGAGTGAGACTTTAATAAGCATAGTTTCTTTATTATCAGCCCTAGTGTGGAAATGAGTTTGATAAAGGAAGAGTTGATTGACCTGCTGTAGAGTCCAGCCACATATTCAGAATGGCCAGCACCAATCAAGCAGCATTTTTTCTTACCTGAAGCTAAGCTGAGTCCCACATCTGTGTGAGGACTCGATATAGGTGACCAGGTCTCGAGGGACAGTCCCACTTTAGGGACTGTCCTGACGTTTCCACATCATGACCACATGCTATGTCTTCTTGTCATTTATTTATTTTGTCAGACAGAAAAGCAACCTTGGAAATGGTCTCATATAATAAAAGTAAGAGAATAAAACCAACTCAAAAAAACTTTTATTAATAAATAATAAGGATGAGGTGAAGAATAAGAATACAAACAATAAGGTTAAATAGGAAAACAAAATCAAAGGCAGAAAATAAACTAGAAAATAAACTAAAAGTCATTCAGCAATGTGGTAAAAGTCTAATGTCCTTAATATATAGATAGCTTCCCCAAATCAATCAAAGTATATAGAAAAGATATAGGAATAGAAGAAATGTTGATAAATCCAAAAAAAGACAGCTATTCAAGAAAATTACTAAAAAAAAATTAACTTTACCAGTAATCCAAAATAAGAAATGTTAATTATAAAGCAGCAGAGATATGCTTTCCTTATTCAACTCATTTACTTAAGTTGCTGAACAACCACATTTATTTCAAAGGTAATACTCTGACATGGTGAGAAGTTTGCTGTAAAATAGACACCCATGCGCTCCCATATTGTTTGGTGCTCCATTGGTACAGAATCTTTGGATGACAGTTTTTCAAAGAAGGATGAAAAACCTAAACGTTTTCTTATCCTTTGACCCAGCAACTCAACTGTCCTATAGCAATAATAGTGTATTTCCTAACTGTCTGCATTGAGGTGATCTCCATCACATGTGCATAACCCACCTATCATTTTCTCTGCAGCCATATTTTTCATCACTACAATTAAATCCTCAGTAATCAATTATGTTATGATAGTTATCACTGTCTACCATCTGTCTTCCAGTAGACTGCAAGCTCCCTGAGGGTGGGGGCCGTTTCTGTTGTCCCCATTGTGTGCTCAATAATAAACACACAGCCTGGCATCCGACGCTTGGTTACATTTATTGAAGGGATGAGTGAATGGACATAAGAGGAGTTTAATGTGCAAGAGCGTCAATCAGCCTTGTTCATTAGAACAGAACTTTGGGAAGTGCCTAGATGCCACACTTTCTGTGACGAATGCTGCTGGTCACCAGCTTGATGGTGCACATGTGGTATCATGTAATCATGCTTATTGCATACTTACCTATTGTGCTTGTTTTATAATGTTGGGTAAAACAAAACTAGAATTCAAAATTATCCACAATAGATGATTGCAATACTCAGAAGATTAACAATAGGGAAAGACATTGAACTGTTAATAGAACTTGTGCTCCATGAAAGTAATTTTTTCCAATTTTTATCTTTTGATGTTTTGTATGATGATGACACTAATTTTGTAATGAAGTGAACATTGATGCATTAAAAAATAATGTTCATCTTGCAGATGCAGAAGTGAAAAAATAATGGTTACCTGATTCGAGACAGCATATATAGTAATGGCAGAAACTATAAATCATAAGCTTTTGAGTTTTCATTTTCTTTTTAAGATGTCTTGCAGCTTAGTAAGCGGCATCATTTTGTGGTTTTCATTGGCTGCTTTACCAGTGTGTTCATTTTCCCTCTGCTGGAAACACTGACTGCTGAGGGATGGGGGCTATTTGCCTCTTAGTTCTGATTGGATAGGAGAGTGTTATGATGCCATCTCCTGTGATCAGAATTGACTTACTGGGGAAGGCAAATGAGCTGAGGGACATAGTAGCATAGACACAGGGAGAAAGAGATTTCAGGCATGAGAACCCTTTAGCAGAAAGGCATATGAAGATGAGGATTCCTGGCTGGGTCAATTTTGCTTAAAAACAAGGGGAAGAGATAAGAAATAAACATGCAAATTCTGAAGAAGTCATCTCATAAAATATGGGCAGGATCTTTTTGAGGAAAATTTGAACTGTATGGCAAGACCTTAAAGAGACGTCCAGAATTGGATAGATCACCCTTCTTCCACAGAGACTTAATAATGCCAACAAATGCCAGTTGTCCCCCAAATTGGTCAAAAGGTCCAATTCAATAGCCAGGAGAGTCCCTGTAGTATCTTTTGGGAAATTTAACATTTAATACTAAAAATTTATATGGATGAGGAACCAAAAATAGCAAGACATTCCCAAAGAAGAGATAGGTGGGGTAGCAACCAAACCCTATTAGAGCTAATATGAAAGTATAATGTTTGAGACCATGTGGGTGTGTCTAGGGATACACAGAATAAAGACAACAGGTGTCCTAGACACAGAGCAACGTAGATATGAGAGCTTCATCCGGACGGAGAAGAACAATTATGGATCAGTGAGAAAAGGCGAACCTGTTTGATAAGCTGCTCCAGCACAGCAAATTATACCCTTGAGGAAGAGGGGAGAGGGTGAGGAAGAGAGAGAGGGTGTTGGGAGGGGGAGGGGTAGAGAAAAGTTGGGAGAGGGCGAATCTTCACCTTTCATTTTTTTGGGGGGGGGAGAATTAAATATTTAAATCTGAAAGACTAAAATTTAAAATTTTAGGTGTGAAAAATAAAGACAAGTGCATGTGTAAGATCTAAGTAGAATTTCTTCTCTATCCTCTTAATGTCAGCAAGGCTCCAGATAGATTCTTCTTCTTCTTTTTTTCTCTTTATTATTATATTTTAATTTTATATATTTTTTACATCATTTGTTATTTTTGCACAATGTATGCATTTTCATCTTGGTTATAGTTCCCATACAATTCCCACCGCCCCACCTGTAGTGTGTCTCTGGGTTATAGTTGCTTGATTTTGATTTTTACTTTATTATAATTAGTCTTTTTCCTGGTTCCTTATTTAGGTTTTCTAAATTCCTGCTATGAGTGAGACCATCCGGTATTTTTCTTTTTCTTTCTGGCTTATTTCGCTGAGCATGATCCCTTCCAGCTCCATCCATGTTGCGGCAAATTGCATGAGTTTGTATTTTTTGATTGCTGAATAATATTCCGTTGTGTATATGGACCACATCTTCTTGATCCAGTCATCTATTTTTGGGTATTTGGGTTGTTTCCATAGCTTAGCTATTGTCAATAGTGCTGCTATAAACATAGGGGTGCAGGTGCCCTTTTGAATTAATGTTTCTGTGTCTTTTGGGAAAACTGGGTCGCTACATGTAAAAGAATGAAGCTTGACTACTACCACACACCATGCACAAAAAACAACTCAAAATGGATTAAAGAACTAGACGTAAGACCTGAAACCATAAAATATATAGAAGGAAATATAGGCGAAACACTACATGACATATACCTCAAAAACATCTTTAAAGACCCATTACCCAAAGCGGTGATAGTGAAAGCAAAGATAAACAGCTGGGACTACATCAAATTAAAGAGCTTCTGCACAGCAAAAGAGACAATAACAAAAACAAAGAGAAACCCCACTGACTGGGAGAACATTTTTGCACACAACACTAATGATAAAGGACTGATCACAAAAATCTACAAAAAGCTGATGAGACTCAACAACAACAAAGAAAGTAATCCAGTCAAAAAATGGGGTCAGAATGGGGGGGGGCTGCAATTGTATGGGGAATATAAAAATAAAATTTATTATTTAAAAAAAAAAACTAATCTTATAGACACATACATTTATGCATAAAGTCTATCTTATATTTAAAAAAAAAAAAAGGGCAGAAGAGCTAAAAAGGAACTTCTCCAAAGAAGAAATGCAAATGGCCAACAGGCATATGAAAAAATGTTCAGCATCACTTGTCATCAGGGAAATGCAAATCAAAACTACCATGAGATACCATCTTACACCAGGGAGAATGGCACATATTAAAAAAACTAGCAACAACAAATGTTGGCGAGGTTGTGGAGAAAAAGGAACTCTCCTGCACTGCTGGTGGGAGTGCAAACTGGTCCAACCACTGTGGAAACCTGTCTGGAGATTCCTCAACCTGCCAAAGATGGAGATTCCATAGGATCCAGCAATTCCACTCCTAGGTATTTACCCTAAGTAGAATTTCTTAAGACAAAAGCAATAGCACCAAGGAAAAGATTTGTAAATTTGTGCCCAAATATAGAGTTTTTGTTCATTAGAACACAAAGTTGATACAAAAACCAAAAGGAAACCACAAACCAGGAGATTATCAGCAACCCATAAAGCCAGCAAAGTGCTAGTAATAGTATACATTAAACATTCCCCAAAACTCACTATGAAATACCAAACAATCTATAATAAAATGCACAAAATCTTTGAACTGGTATTCCCAGAAGAGAAAGGGCAAATGGCCAGTAAAATAGAAAAAATATGTTCATCTTCTTGGTAATTAGAAAAAAGCACATTGAACCCTATAAAATATCTATATAGATCAGCTTGACAAAATTTCAAAGTTCTAAAATATATTTATGGGGAATGGGCACATAAGCTGATGCCCACCCACATGGGCATCAGAAATATTTGGAGCCACTTTAGAATCCAATAGTTGTTATTTCAATATTCTTCTAAAAATGTCTGTCCCAAGCATCCTCTCCAGCATTCTTTGCACCATCGTTTCCAGAGGGCATTAAAAAAAACAAACAAAAAAACTGGAGACATCCAACAAATTCAACAAGAGGTGAACAGGTTAAATAAATTGTGGTGTATTCATACAGTGGAAGACTGTGAGGAAATGAAGGAAATAGACCCTAGCCATGTGCGTCATAGATAGATCTGACAGCCTACGTTGAGCAAAAAGTGAAGCAAAAACATCCCAAGAAGGGGGCCTCCCTGGTGGCACAAGGGGTTAAGATGCAGCCTGTGAAGCTATCCTCAGCCTCTGCAGCATGAGTTCAATACCCCACCAGGGAGCAACCCACATGGCTCAGTAGACCTCTCCTGACTCACCCGCTGGTCCCCTCAGCAGTGTACCTTAGTCGACCTGCTGTTCTGCTCCCCACTCTGTCTCTGGCAAATCCTTTCATCCCCCGCACCTCTGGCCTGTACTCCAGCTCTTGTACGCATAAATAAATCAATCTTTAAAAAAATAAAAAAAAAAACATTCAAAGAAGATGTGCAGTATGACTTCATTTATACAAGGCTTCCAGTGTGGAAAACTAAATGAGACCTTGAATAAGGACATCAAGGAGGAAAGAGACATTCAAAGTGTGTGCACACGAAGAGCCCCTCAGTCTTGGAGCTATTCTTTCCTTCTGTTGATGGGTCAGTGCACTGTTTTACATTCCATCACTGCCCGATGATTTATAAATCCATGTATACTCTTGTCTATTCATGAAATGTTACGTTGCTTTTGAAGACGGAAGGACTAGTCAGAAAACTCGGTGGCCCTTTCATAGTATTTGTTTTCCAATCAGTTACATTCTTGGCAAATATTAGAACTCTGAAACCACGTCAGTTTTCCCTATTCTTCCTCCCTGAGACAGTAGCTGCTTCCTGAATGGAGAATCCACCCACGTATCTTGTCACTTAGGTATCTTATTGAGATTTAAATCTGCTTTAATCAGGACATGCTGTATGTGAATTGAAATCCTTTGAAAGTCATGCGGGTTGTCAAGATGGGGCTGCGAATAGTCCCTATGAACACTGTATCATTCAAAATGATCTGCAGGACTGTCACTTCCTCCACTGTCCTCTCCCACTCACCTGATTAAAGCCTGCAGCCATGATGCCTGCTTTCTTATAGAAATGGACACCTCTTCTAAGGTGTCCTGGTTCATAGGAAAATCGCTCTGATGTCCTGATGAGTCCCTTTAAATGTTGGGTGAGTTATTTGGCTGTGCCAGCGGGTAGATTGCTGGTGCGCTTGGCTTGTTCTAACAGAGAAGATGTTCTCAGGCTCGAGCGGGGGTGGGTGTGTTGTATTTCATCAGCCACAGAACATCTCCCTCTTGGCTACTTGGGTTCATCTTTCTGAACATTGCCTGGAGGACGGTTGGATGGTTCTGAAATGTTATGGAGCCACCAAGATAAAATATTACTGCTTCCTACATAAATTGAAGACTAGAAATAAACCTTAGATCCGGCTGAAAAGTACAATTCAGCAAGTCTTTGTCTTTGGGGGGATTTAGACTATTCACATAAGAGGGTTTTGTGGTGTGTAGAGTATTATGAAGATAAACACCAGGATTAGGCTGCCTCACTGTTTGAGGGAGCTTTGCTGGTTGAAGCTACCCACATGGCTCCCTGCTCAGGTTCCTCGGTAGACACATCAGCATCACTGAGGGAATTAAAAAAAAAAAAAAAAATGATGCCCAGACCTCTTCCCAGATCAGCTGTATTGGATTCCTGAGAGTGACGTTTAGGTGTCTGTGAGTTTCCAATTTTCTCTAGGTGATTGAAATTGTCAGTCACAGTTGAAATCAGCCTTTTATGTCAAACTGGATCAGAATATGAATCTCAGCTTTAGCAATTAGCTGCTTGATTTTATGATTGGACTTTTTGAAACGGCTAGTTCTTTATCTGGAAAGAGTGACTAGTAATGGCATCAGTCTCATCAGCTTCTTGCCAAGATTAAACGGGATAATTCCTGTGATTCACTTAGGACCATGCTTGGGACATAAAAACTGTTCAATAAATGATGGCTAGCATGAACATACTTATTTTTTTTTAATGATATTTGCTCCAGAGGGACAGCGAATAGAGAGTCTCTGGAATCAGCTAGAGCCCAACCCCTGGTCCCTCAGGATGCAAGCAAACTGCTCTCCTGACTCAGTTCTGCTATGCTGGGGCCTCTCATAAGTAGCGAAGGGTAAGACGCAGTCTTCAGATTCATATTTGAGTTCCAACAGTTATATGTTCTTTCCACATCAACAGGTTTCCTGAGGAGACTCTGAAACCAGAAGGCTTGGACTAAACCAAAAAGGTTGGTTTTTAAAAAAATAAAAAGTTCAATGGTCCCTGGCTTCCTGCCAATCCAGACAGAACTCCTGGAAATATTTTATTTCTGAAAATAAAAATCAATTTAGTGGACCTGGAGATAATGTAGTATTCACGGACATGCCATTTTTCTTCCAATGTAATTCCCCCTGGTGCTGCTAAAGGGTTCAGTTGTCAGCGGCAAGATAGAAGGAGCGTTAGTTTTTTTCTGAGATAAATTATGAACCAGCTCTCATTCCATCAACCCCGGTGATATGTCACCAGCCATCAAGGTCAGGCTCAGCTCAGCTCACCCCCAGGGTGACAGACTGGTGAGCAGCACTGCGTTCTCACTGAAGAGTTTCAAGTTCTGGTTGTGCGCCCGTCTTCAGAACACTGGCAGGTGGTAAGTTACTTTATCTCTCGGCCCTTCGATTTTCCCATCTGCAAAATGGGAAGCGTGTTACCTATCTCACGTGGTCATGGTGGAGTGTTTTTCATGGTGTCTGGTATGTAAAAGGACTCAGTGCATTGTGGCTGCTAGGCTAGTGTTGGCGATTTGAGATTCAAATTGCATGTGTGGTCTATACCCGGGAAATTAATATGCACTGCAGTCCCCATTGGCACATGAAGAAACATTCTAGAAATGGCAGATCAACCTTAAACCAGGATTAAGGTGAATAAAATGCCCATGTTTACCTGCTTACAGTTGTAGCAGTAGAAACCTGGTTGGGTGAGCTTCAGAGATGCTGGCTGTCATCAGGGTCCTCACCATCACTAGCTCTACTGCCTAAGGCAAATAATTTTCATTTTGACTCTCAGTCTATTTCCTTGGCAATGAAGTATATCTAGGTTGGAGTAGATGTTAAGGTCAAACCCTGCTCGACAATGTGTTGAAAAAGCTTATATTTAGGGAATCAGTGTTGGTTTTATAGAAGCGCTCAAGAGAGTTCCTTCCATGTGGGGTGATTTCAGTGGTTGTGGATAAAGACCTGACCTGTGCTGCTATTTAATAACTAGACTGCAAAATCAAAAGCGAGGGATGAAGTTATGTTCTGATTATCCTCTACTTGTCGCAAGAACTTCCCAGCGTTCTTCGCGTTGTTTCGTGCATTGAAGCCTAAGATCATGTGCACTGAAAAGCTGCCCTAAGGTGTCCTTCCTTCCAGCCTCTAGTTCAGCTGAACAAATGGAGGAGATGCCCAGGCATCCTGCCTGTTAGACTTCTGGAGTATGGCATTCAGGGCAGGGGGTGGAATTCCTTCCTCCCAGGTCAGGTCTTCCATGGCAGGCCTTATTTTTTTGTTTGTTTGTTTACTTATGACCTTTTTATTTGTTTCCCATATATGCATAAGTTCCATTCACTCTCCATCAAACCACCTTCAGTTTTTGACTTATGTCATTTAACATGATCACATTGAAGTCCATCCATGCTGTCCAAATGGCACTACCTTTTTCACAGCGGTGTAGTACTCCACTGAGTATATATTCTACAATTTCTTTATCCATTCATCTTTTGAAGGGCACTTGAGTTGGTTCAATAACTTGCTGATTTTTCATAGTGCTGCTGTGTAACTGGGCATAGATACATCTTTTCATATTATTTGGATATATACCTAATAACGGTATTGCACAAGGCAGGCTTATTATCAGATATCACCCTCACTAGCCTGTGGGAATGACCTTCTTCACTTGCCCTGAGGGTAACCTACAGGAAACAATGGCTTTCCCTTTGTTGCTACTTCAGGGTGCTTCTCTATCTCTTGCTGATTCCTGCACCTTACAAGGAATTCATTCATTAAACTCTTTTAAGTCATCCTTTTGAATGCCCTCTGTTTTTATGCCAAGGTGTCATTCAATACCACAATTAATTTAACAACTGCAAAGCCCATTGTATTTAGTAGCCATTCATCACCTACTTTCAAAATGACCCTTTGGCATTTGATGAATGACCATGACACCATGCTGATTGTCCATCAAAGTGAGCATGACCATATACTTTTCTCTTTGATGCAGTTATCTCTTCACCCTCCCTTATTTTTTTATTCAACCCCAATTTATTAAGTACCTGTTATCTGTCAACCAACAACTACATAACATGGTGAAACTAATTGTTTTAAGAAATGAAAGTAAAATCGCACTTTGTATCTATCCCAATAGTTACCATTTCCAGTATTCTTTCTTCCTAGAGAACAGAGCTACCAACTGGTACCTGATCAACTTCCTTTATCATTTCTTACCATGCACATCAGCTGTTAATGGATTAAGACTCTTAGTTTACTGTTATTGAAGAATATACTTATTTCACCTTGATTTTTAAGCATGTTTTGAAGGGGTTCTGGATTGACAGCTCTGGTTTTTGATCTTTCAGCACTTTCAAGGTATTGCTCCACCATCTTCTGGACTCTGCTCTTCTGGTGAGACACCAGCAATACATCCCCCACATGACATATTGCGTCCTCTGGTGGCTTTCAAGATTCCCTCTTTATCTTTTCTGTTCGTGCTTTGATTATGATATGTCAGGAGGCACCTATGTGGTGTTTTCTATATTGACTTTGGATGAGTTTGACAAAACTTCTTTAATCTGCACATTTATGTCTTTCTCCAAATTTAGGAAGTTTATAGACATTACTTCAAAAAAAAAAAAAACTATGCCCTATTCCTTCTTCGCTTTCTTTCTGGCTCTCCAACTGCCCATATATTAGATTTTCCAATGTCCCGCAGAAGCTGTTCTTTTAAAAAAATCTTTCATCTGTCTTTTTTGTCCAGATTGGATCCTTCTCATTGATCCATGGTCAAGCTTATTGACTTTCCTCTGTCATCTCCAATATAACTGTTCAGTCCTTCCAGTGAATTTTAATTTCAAGTGTTTATTTTTTTCAGTTTTAAAATATCTATCTGCTTCTTTAAAAATTGTTTTTTACATTAAGTTTGTCGGTCATATTTTATAAATATTTGCTGACATTTTCTATCTATTTTAACATAATTTCCTTTACATTATTGAATATAATTATAATAGATATTTTTTATTTTTGCATAGAAAAACTGGGGTACAGGCCAGAGGTGGGGGGTAAGTGCATCTCCAGAGACAGAGTGGGGAGCAGAATGAGTGGATCTACTGAAATATGCTGCTAAGGGGAGCTTCAGGCAAGACAGGAAAGGTCTGCTGCACCATGTGGGTCAGCTCCCTGGCCAGGGCTTGAACTCAGGCGATAGCAGTGATACTGTTCATACTCAACCCCTAGGTCACCAGGGGGGGGCAATATATAACAGGTATTTTGCAATAATTTTCTGCTATAATCAATCTATCAATCACCTCGTTTGCATCTATATCGATTGCCTTTTTCTTTCTTTGAGAATCACTCATGGTTTCCTTTGTAGTCTAGGTTCTGTGCATGTTGTGTTATGGGGACTAAATTCTGTTATATAACCTCTAAAGTATGTTGATTTATTTTTGTTTTCACAGAAAATTAACTTGGTTGGATTTAAACTATAAAGGTTACCTTTGGAGAGACCACTCAAATCTCAATCCACTTATTTTATCTTGAGTTTTGTTGTTGCTTGCCATCCTGTGCCTGGGTGATTCAATAGTCAGATATTGAGACAAAATTGATACACAAGACCTAATGCCCCCTCCTCCTGTTTTCTCTTTATGAGGGATCCCCCCTCATTTTTCAGTATCTGCATTTGCTCCAAACTATAACCTCCAACACACTGCGGGTTAGCCAGCCAGCAGGACATGAAGGGATTCTGGCACCTACAGAAGGTGTGGAAATAAGAAACCCCCTCAATGTCATTCTCTTCTTTTAAGTGAATATTTCTTTCAAGAAACCACCTGCCTTTATGCTCCCAAGTGACTTGATGTAGTCATGTTAATTTTGTCAAGCATTTATAATTATTATTGTGGGAAGTTTTGTATGGAAGAAGCTTTATAAGTCATCGTGGAAGCCCAATGGAAGTACTGATCTTCCTTGACTTGCAAAGGGGATACATCCAAATAAACTCATCTGAAGTTGAAAATATCATACGTTGCAAATGCATTTTAAACACTTAGTGTATTAAACGCCATAGCTTAGGCTGGCCGACCTTAAGCACACTCAGAAGACTTACATTAGCCTACCCCTAGCAAAATCTAACACAAAGTCCTGTTGATAACAAAGTGTTAAATATCACTTGCAATTTATTGTTCAGAACACTACCCCACAAGCGGAGAACAGAATGTTGTATGAGTTGTCACCCATAATGTGCACAGCTGAAAGCACATAGGTCCCAAGGAAGGTTTGAAGTATTGAACTAAAATTGATGCAGGCTCATGGGAATGACAGAAATAGGGTCATCAATTTCTCTCACTTCTGATAAGGTTCAAGAATAGCTGGTAGAAGGCTGTTTGCCCTTGTGGTCCCAGGGCTGTCGGGAGCTGTGCTCACAGACACCGCCCAGCACCAGGAGAGTGTATTATAATTGAATATCGCTAGCCTGGGAAATGATTAAAATCTAGAACTAGAAGTATGGCTTCTATGGAATAGGCATTGCTTTCATACCACTGTAAAGTAACAAAAAAAAATCGTAAGTTGAACCATCTTAAGTCAGCATTGTCTATATATCTACCTTAAAATTAAAAAAATTTAACCTGAACCTGTGTTTGGAGTAATGGGTACCCTAACAGAGTAATGGAGTCAACAAACAGGCCAACCAAAAATGACAACTTCATGTGATCAGCCCACCCCAGAGAGCATGCATCAAATTAAAGTGTGGCATTTAATTTTGTCACACATGTAATTTGGAAAACATATGACAGTGTTTCTCAATCTCAATCAACAAAATGCCTCTAACTTCAAGGGAGAAAAACTCATACTTCACCATCTCACTTTTTCCAAGTTCTCTGGAATATTCACCCAAAGCAGCTTCTTCACTTGGAGATGGTCTTAAAGCTTATGTTTTATTCCAAAACCTCAACCATGACAGTAGTGGCAAGCAGAGCATGGCTATTCCTGTACTGAGCTACTATGTGCTTGCCAGGAATTCTGCCACAGAAGATATATATTTTTTTAATTTCCATCTTGAAGATAAGGAATTCAAAGCTCTTGGGGGTGAAGCTTTGCCAAAATCCACCCAGCTTGTCAGAGGTGGATCCTGGATTCAAATCTCTGTTCCTATATGGAGAATGTGAGCCCGTTTTTGGTTATAATCTAGACTGATCTGGGTTCTCACTTAAAAGTGATATTTGTCTAAATTTTAAGTGCTGAAGGAGCATTCTTCTGTCAAAGAAAAGCCAAGTAACATTTGAACCCAGGAGAGTTACAGAAGACAGCACAAAGTTTCACATCTTTTGACATGAAGTAAATCATAAACCTGAACATCCACAGAGCAGTAAACAGAGCTGATTGGCAGAAGTAAATTCCCTTCCCAGGGAGGAGGAGGAAGTTGCTGTAGAAAGTCTATCAGACCTTTTTGTAGACCTCATAAGAAATTCCATTATTCCCGAATTCTAACATGATTGAAAATGCAGGGCATCAGTCATTTTCAGAAGCTAATCATACTCTTAACAGCCAGAGCAGCATGACTTTGGCTCAAGATAGGTCAAACTCGCTTCTTTCCCTCTTGCTGGGGGTCAGGGTGGGGCAGGGAAGATTTAACTAGATTGAAAACAGCTACGGAGTTGAAAGGCACTTGAGTAAAGCTTTGCTACCAGTCTATACATGTCTTCATCAAGAAGGTCATCTTCCAAGTTTCTGCACATTTTGTTTCAGCCAGTATGGAGAGGCCCTGGCTGTGGGTCTTTTCCAGCATCACCTCCTGTCAGAGTTATCTTGGCAAACAGGGAGGGCAGGAAGAAGTGGCTTGCCATGGTCTGAAAGCCTTCTCACATTGAAGTCTCATGGTCATATTCACTTTCCCAAAGACCACTGTGGCTACTGGGTCCACAGCACTCTGGAATCACCTAAGAGCTGATGCTGGGTGACTGAGAAGCCTGGGGTAGAAGTGAGCGTGGCTCAGACAAGGACGGCCACAGAGTTAATGGAGAAACTTGGGTGAGACTGAAAGATGCATTTTGATGCTTCATTGACATAAGTTTCTTTTTTTTCTTTTTTTTTTTAAAGATTTATTTGTATTATGCATATAAGAGCTGGGGTGTGGGCCAGAGGTTCAGGATAGAGATGTTAGAGGACTTACCAGAGACAGAGTGGGGAGCAGAACAGGTGGATCTACTGAAATACACTGCTGAGGGGAGCAGTGGGTAGACAGGAGAGGTCTGCTGCACCATGTGGGTAGCTCCCTGGCTGGGGATCGAACTCATGCTGCAATAGCTGCTGATCGCTTCATAGTGCTGAGACTTAACCACTTGAGCCATCAGAGCGGCCCTGACATAAATTTCTAATTAATTACCTATAAAGACAGGGCATTTAGAGTCAGCTTGTTTATTTTTGGCTTCGTCTGTCTTTACGTGAACGGTAAGTTACGTGTTTGCTCTATAATTAAGTACTGTCAGAGCGCTTTGCGTCATATAATTTTCATTACATCTTTGTATCTTTTTACAATTTCCATTTCACAGATAAGTGACTTGGATGAGGTCATGTGGTTGATGAGTGGGGAAATCTAAATTCAAACCCAGGCAATCTGACTGTAGAGACTCCCCTCTGAATCCTGAGTAGTAACACGTTCCTCTCTCTCTAGTCTCACATCCAATTAACACCTGTGATGTTGTGTGGCTCCAGGTGAGACAGAAACCTGGACTGGGACTTTTCTATATTTTTCAATTATCCACATATTCTCTGTCTTTTGAATCAAAGATAACAATATGCCAGCAGCACCTCTAAAGGCTGTGGGCCTGAGAAATCTCCAATTCCTTAAGTGCCATCTCTTCAAAACTCTGTGAAGCTGATTGCAAAGTGGGAAATCTTTGCTTGTGATTAGAGTGTTAGATTAATTCTTAGAGGAGTTTCTTACAACTTCAAATAATTTCCAGCTGAAGCAAAACTCCAAACACCCTGATTTCTCCCTGACAATTTCAGCTGAAGAAAAAAAAAACACACACACAAAAAAACCAGAGGAATGTGCAAACTTCCATGCCGATACTTTTATCTTCATACTAGACATCAGAGAAATGTGTTGATGACAATGATGGCAGCTGAGTGGAAACATTAACCTATATCAGATTCATTCTCAGTACAAACTATGACTTTCATAGATTAGAATGCAGAGAAAATACCATCCAAATGTTTCTTGAATACTAGAAAAGAAAACTTTGCATGACAAACTGGGGAACTTTTGAATCAATCACTGATTGGATGGGAAAATAGGTATAAAACAGGAGGATTCCAGAGAAACCAGAATGTATGAACACCCACTATGAATACGGGTACCTTTTGTGATCTGTGCTTTTGTCTTGAATTATCAGCATCAGAATCTTTTATACGTGACTCCTCCTACACATCATCTGAGAAGATCCATCTCATCCTCTCACAATAATTTTTTTCATCAGATTAGGTGTTATGTCATTGCAAAGGTAAGGTAGGGGACAGGTAAATGGTAGAAATGGATAGGGCAGTCTTAGGAGGAAGAATATGGTTTGGAGCCTGGCAAACATGTCTCAAGCACCAACTCAAACAGTAACTTATTGGGTGATCTTAGTGAGACAGAGCTTGGCTCAACCTCAAGTCACGTGTCTAGATTGTCTTCGTGATCCCATTTACCTGAATGGAATAGTAATGATGTCAGGTACAAAGCACCTTGTACTCTAAAAGCTCTCCATAATGATGGATATTATTATTACCATCAGTTTTCCCCCTTCATACACATCCTTTCTAAGCCACAGTGACTAGAGGTATATTTTCCCCTCTTCATTGATATAAATTAAGATGTCTAGTGCATGGACAATAGTAATACCCAACACGTATTGAGCCATTTATCAATTAGCAATATGTTTGGCAAGATGCAACAAAAGACCCAACTAACACTAGCTTTGAGAAATATAGATTTATTTCTCCTGTGAAACCATTCCAGAGTTGCGAAATCCAGGACTGAAATACTGCCTCAATGATGCTAAGAACCCAAAGCTTTTACAGCTCTTCATTCCCACACTCTTAGTGGGGAATAAGTAGATGGCTTCCTTTGAAGAAGCTTCCATCTTCTGGATACCTGTAATATCTGAAAGAATCTGTATGCAGAGGCAGCCACTCTCCAGTTGGTAATTACTGAGCCCTTTAGACAGTTCTCTGGGTCTCTATACTCACTCTTCACTTCACTCTATTCAGATCTCCCCAAATGCATCTGGTTTATTAGTGGAATTAAACATCGATCCCCTCAGCCCTCAGTATATCAACAGAGGGCCTGTGATGCTCAGATCCCCGAGGTCCATGGCTTCCAGACTAGAGAAGACTTACTATAACTTACTACAGGATAAGGCCAAAATATCTTAATTTTCATGGGTTCCAATATGTGAAAAAAGTAGAAAGCAGATAAGTGAAAATCAATAAAAATAACATTTATACCCAACAGATAAGCAGAAAGTATAAAAAAAGGGTACAGATAAGAAGGAATTCATATTCTTCTGATCAGAGTAAGACATAGTCTAAGCACTTTGGAAAACAGGTTGCAATTATATTGTAACATTTGCATGGCATGCAATGAAGCAATTTTACCCCTAACAGGGGTAATGCTATGTCCTGTCTCCCTCAGAAGCCTGCACAAGAATGTCTACAGCAGCATTGTCCACTATGAAGACAAAGGGACAAGCACGCAGACTGGAAGCCACCTAAATACTAGAAAAAGGAAACAACTTGTTATATTGAAATGGAATAGTGCCATATTGCAGTGAAAATGACTGTCAAACAAATCACAATCAATTTGACTTAGGAGCATAATTTTAAGGGATAAACCCCTGAAGTAAGATTAGTTTGATACCAGCTTTTAAAGAGTATGTTAAGAAACAGTTAAACTATGTGTGTGTAGAGGAAGTATAGAAGAATCTTTTCTTTTTTATAAGTAATTTTTCTGTAATTCACTTTCTAGAGTCACAAGGCTGTTTCTATTATATTCTAATTGGAGTTTTTAGTATAATCAGCAGGGGAGATAGAGTGGTGTGTACCTACCCCATCTTAGCTGGAACCAGAAGTTGTCATTCCTTTTTAAACACATAGACAGAGAGCTAGCAGTGCTGCTCATGGAGATGAGATGAACAGGAGAAGGGGGTTGAGCGTTTCACTTTTTTGTACTGTTGAATGAGTGCTGTTGTCCACAAGCAACAGAGGAATAGCTTACAACAGTGTTACAGAAATGTTTGCTTTATCAAGCTGCTTCTCACGTTTAACAATGCCAAATTAGTTGGCAGGGAGGGTGGTTTAGAGCAATGGGAATCCAGTTGCCTGCTTGTGCTTAGGGAGATGGAGAGACTGGCCCTCCCCAGCAGGCTTTGCAGACCCAGCACATTTCTCAGCGCTCTCGCTGCTGGGCTGTTGTCGTCTGTTTACTAAGGGCAAACAGATCACTTAAAAAATCATGGAGGTCATGTTATTTTACACTGCATGTGATTCAGAGGTACAGATTCACACTTCTTCAAATGTGCGTTACCAGATCACACCCACCTCCAAGGCGCTCACCACCCTCTGCCATAGTCCATTGGGCTGTTCTCCTGCTTTGTTGGCCCCTCCTCCCCACCTCCTCAATCTGCAGATTTTTAGGGTTTGTTTTGGTTTAATTTTGTCTTAATTTTTTGTCTGTGCCTTTGTTTTGTGTCTCCAGATTCCACATATCCTGAAACTAGACCACTATCTCACACCATACACAAAAAATTAATTCAAAATAGGTTAACGACTTGGAAGTAAGAGCTGAAATCATAAAATGGACAGAGGAAAACACAGCAAAACCCTCTGCAACACTGGCTTCAGGGATGTCTTTGGGGTCTCCATTCCAACAGCAGGGAAACAAAAGCAAAACTAAACAAATGGAACTGTATCAAATTTAAAAGCTTCTGCACAGCAGAAGAAATCATTGTTAATACAAAACTACACCCCGCTGAATAAGAGAAGAGACTATATTTGCACATCATCCATCAAGCAAGGGACTAATACCCACGATCTACAAAGAACACATGTAACTCAACTGCAAGAAACAAAGAACCCAATCAAAAAAATGGGCAGAAGAGCTGAATCTGAAGAAGACCCACAGAAGGCCAACAGGCACACAAAGAAATGTTCATTATCACTTATCAGAGATGTGCAAATCCACACCACGATGAGATGCCATCTCATGCCACATCAAAAAGACCAGAAACAAGTGTTGGTGCCAATGTGGAGGAACAAGAAACAGACCAGGACACGTGGAGGATAAAGGATGATGTGACCATGTGCAACAGTGGGAAACAGGTGAAGAAACCAGTGTTGGGAAAAGCACAGCAGATGCTTTCCCCACCATCCTGCAGGTACAGCATGACGTCACCAGCTGACAGACACAAAGTCTTGATCACAAAGGCCAGTCGCTCCTACACACGGCTGCTCTGACCTTGGTCAGGAGAATCAGGAGGTCAAATGAAGAACAGAAGACAGTGAAGTTAAAGCCCAGCTAAGGGCATCCTTATTTCCTTCTTAGCATCCAGGCCTAGGTCTCTGTAGTCCCTCCTCATCCAGGTCTTGAAGAGGAGGGACATGCTTCCTTGATCCCTTATCCAGAAATGTTTCAAAGAGTTTACTCTCTTACTTCCATAATTACAACTCTCCATACTTTCTGTTCTTCTAATTCTCACGCGTTTCACCCTAAATCATTGAGAGGTGATATAATTAAATCAATGCCTGACTTTGAAATTAGGGAAGGAAAAAACCTGACTTATTCCCAACAGAGTCGAGATTGCTATTTCTCTTTCTCTTACTATTGATATTAAGATACAATCACAGGGGTGGGCTTGGGGGTGTGTGTGAGGGAGACCGGGCTTTAGAATTTATCTCTTTGCTGAATAAGTGACAAAAGTTAAAAAGCAGTAATTTAGGAAGCTTAAATGTGACAGTGCATGATAGATGGTAGCTGGCAAGGCTGCAAAATGAGAAACATTAAAATCGTATATTAGAATAGATCAAGCCCCGCTCTCCAGTTTATGTCAGCAAGTTTCTTTTGATATGTCAAGTCTCCATAGGCCTGGAACTCTAGTCTACTTTGAAGATGGATTTAAAAGGAATATGTTTATATTTAGGAACTTAATAATGCACCAAGAAGCCAGGGACAAAATCAAACCGAATGTGCTACTGTTCATTTGCTGTGAGATCTTCCCAGGCCTGCCACCCAGGGGCTTGGTATACATGCAGAAGTTCTAGAGATCTGTTTCAGAACCAGATCAAATATCACCTCCTCCAGGAAGGCCTTCTGATCCTCTCAGTGGGGTGCATGTCTGCTCCCCAGTAGCCTCAGCTCTCTTTTGGGACCTTTCTTGTGACACCTGGTGTTTTCTCCCTTGCAATAGATCTGTTCCTGTTGGTGACTCATCTTCCCTGCTGGCCTGTGAGTACCTCAAGGACAGGGAAGTGACTGTTTCAGCCCAGGCGGGGCCTGGGAGAGCACACGCTGGCTGCGGCTGTGTCTGAAGCTTTCTCTGCTGATCCACAGCCGCCTTGTGACCTTACAGCACTTTATCCAAACTTCTGTTAGAATTTGATCTATCCTGAGCAGTTGCTGTCCTGTGCTTCTTCCTCTTCATGCTTGAGGACAGAGGGTGTGTTCACTTCTGTAGGGAACATCAATGGCCAGGTCAGGGTCTGAGCCTCAGTAAGTGTCTGTTAGATGCACAGACCCGTCCATGCCGGGCAATAGCTGCCTTCACCTGGTTGTAGCCTGAGTGTCCATGAACCAGGATCTTTGTCTCTAAGTTGCTGCGTGTCCAAGAACAAGTGAATCCCTTTCCTATAATGGCTGGTCATGTGACCACCAAGGTTCTCGCTACCACTAGTGTGAAGTAATTGTATGTGCTGAATTCTTTGTCTCTGTCTACAGAAAGGGCAATATTGTTACACGAGCTCCAGCTGGCTCTCATAGCTCACATTTGTGTGAATATATTCACGGTCTGTGGGACTCAGGCTTGGAGAGGGAGTGGAGGACAATTCTAGGGGCTCTTTGGGGGTTATTCACCTCTCTGGTGTTACTTTTCTTTCCCCATCGGCCTCATTAACTCCCTGGCAAGGATAAGCTCATGAGTGTGTTACCTCCCCTCGAGAAGAGGGACTTCTCAACATGTCACTCCATCCTCCAGTCAAGCCCGGGTTCAATACCGGAGAACAATTACCCGAGTTTTAAACAATGGCTCTTTGTCATCTGTGTAGTATTTCAGGGATGGTCAGCATCTTTACTGAGGTATGACTGGCAGACAAAGCTATACTTGTTTGTTGTTTACACTTGATGAGTGGGTGCATCACAGTCTGTGCTAGAAATACACCTGTCACCTCCAGCTGTTTCCTCCTGCCCATGGAGATCTGAGGTTGAGTGGGGGCCTGTGCCTTTGTTTTTTTTTTAAAGATTATTTATGCATACAAGAGCTGGGTTACAGGCCAGAGGTGCAGGGAGGTGAGAGGACTCACCAGAGACAGAGTGGGGAGCGGAACAGGCGGATCTACTGAAATCCACTGCTGAGGGGAGCCGCGGGGAGACAGGTGCTGGTGGCAGGTCCAACAGCAGAAGCGGGGAGATGGGTGTGGACGAGGCCCATAATTAAAGCCTGAGCAGGTGTCTGCTTTGTCCAGCCTGAATCCTGCAACTGACCTCCCAGCAGCCTGGTGGGAGAGGTCCCTGGGTCCTCCTGTCTGGCCCCGCGGTAGCTCTGCTGTGGGGATAAGTGACCTCGCACTTACGCTTAGGACCCGACTCTGCAAAAGTTTTCTTAACACAAACTGAAGAGGCAGGTTAAGTCACCTCAGTCATAGGCCATATATAAAGCGCTATTTTTGTTTATGGGGTTGGGCTTGCTTTTGTTTTGTCTGTCCCGAAAGACTTCACATTTTTATCTCGGGTTGTTTCCAGAGCAGTTCTCTTTGTAAACACTCAGGAGAAAACTGTTGGTGTAAAACTTCCTTCAGATCAACATGCCCTCCCAGCCCCCTCAGAGGCCCAGGGTGCTCAAATCGTTCCCCCACCAGAAGCTCTAAAGCACACAGCAGAGGGCGCTCATGAAGAATCCCTTGCTCTTCCTATTTGTTCCTTTTTTTAAAGAGTGATCAGAGACACATAAAGTCTTCACGAGAAATAAATTGAGAAAATAGCCTCCAAGTGGAGAAAAACCTTCCAGAGACCAGGGCAAAGAGTTGCTGAGGAAAGTGGCTCCTGGGGAGAGGGCGCAGCTTGGAGCTGGTCCTGAGCCAGAGACGTCCCGGGGCCCTCCACATGGATGGGCAGGGCCAGGGGCTGTGCTGGGGATACTGAGGCTCAGGGCCAGGCATGCAGGGAGGACCTTGGCTGTCGAGGTAGTAACAAGAGGAAGTGCTTCTGCCATCCATGCACCCTCGTGATTCACCGATTTTAACATACACACACACACAGACACATACACACACACACACACCAGCTCATTTAAGGCCATCAGGAAAAGATAAGCCAAGGAGGAGGGAAGGGAGACAACTGTGGCCTCATTACATTTTCTTTGCCACAGAAGCTTTTTGTGTGCGACGTCCCCAAGTCACAACAGGCTGGGAGGTTGGAGTCCATTTTAGAGAAGCTAATTATCTAAACATGGTCTGGCATGCAAGTGGGAGATGGTTCCAGTCATTTCACAGGAGAAGGCCAGGTTCCTAGGAGCTCACAACATGGACATTGATATCACCAAGCCCCCTCTGCCTACCGTTGCTCAGCTCTGGACCTTCCGTGCCGCACAGAAGAGTGATTTCTGGAGAATAGAAAGAAGAGACCTGGAGGCGAGAGAGAGGTTTTGAAACTTTTCTAAAGTGTTAGTTGTTCTTGAGGGACACAAACAGGTGTCCTGGTTTAGGTATATTATTTTATTTTAATATTTAATAAGAGCTCCCCTATAAGATGCAGGCACAAGGGATGTTGGGTGGGGAGCAGCTCCCTCTTTTGTTGATTCTCTTCATTTCATGGAATCTTACTACTGTCTTCCTCTGTTTGCATGTTACCTTAATCAGGGCAACGGAGGGGTCTCGGCCAAGTCCTCGAGCCCTGCTACTCCCATGACTGACCTGTGAAAGGTTACATGACATTAGCATTTCATGTGTCTATAGACTTAGACCCACCATAGAACTCTGGTGATGGTGAGGATGTTTTTGCATCTGTTCTGATTAATAGGGTGACCCTCCAACTACATGTGGCTTCCAAATCCTAGCATGACTGAGGCACTGGAGTCTGAAGTTTATTAAATTTGAAGGAATGCAGATTCATGTAGCTCCAGGTACCCTGTGAACTGTGTTGGGCAGAGTGGGTTTAGAACCTTGAAAGAAGAAGTTAAGAAAGCAAATGCCTGCTCGCCATCTTGGTGAGGGTTCTGCACCCAGACCAACTTTGTCCATTGATTGGAATGTTCAACCCAGATAAGTTATTGGATGCTTTTGAATCTAGCTTTTGTCCTCTGTCATGTAGGCACAACAGCCTCTGTTAGCATGTGACTGAATGCAGCTATTGGCTCACCAAAGTGTTCAGCTGAATACAGTGCTTCATACAACTGCAAAGTTTAGAGACACATTCAACAAAATTGAATTCCCTCCTCTAGTCTTTATTTCTAGTCTTTGAAGGCTATACTAATAAATTCCTTTTTAAAAATTAATTAACCAGGTTGTCCTTGCTCAAATTCCATCCTTAAAGTGTGGAAAATTCTGCCTAGAGAGATTAAGTAACTTACTTAAAATCACTCAGATAGTGGGTATGGAGCTGATATTTAAATGTAGGCATTTGGGTTCTATATTCTTATCTCTGTAAAGACTCCTCCAAGCCCATGATGACTCATGGGTGGCCTCTCAGCATCCATTTCTCCTGCCTTATTATGATCTCTGCAGCTCTGAACCAGAAGTTTTGATGGGTTGGTCTTAAGACAATCAGCACATCTCCTGCCCCTGTTCACATCATATAGATGGACACATGATGCATTTCATGACAAGAGACTAAGACACTAACCTGGATCTTTAGATGGAGAAATTTCCAGTTTTGCTTGTTATATTCAGGGGAATTATAAACGCAGTTACTGCTGGCAAACATTTTGTAACCAACATCATGCCTGAGGTCAGGATAGAATAAAAACTGAAGAAGGCAGAGTAGAGAGATAGGAAAAAATCTCGGCCCTTGGCAGTACTGGTTATCTGCCTGATCCAGCTTTACCTGAAGTCTAATCTATGTCTGGCTATTTTTCAGAAAATTTTTTTAAACAATGTACATGTTTGTTGCTATTATAACTATCAGGGGCAAAAAATCCAAATTTACTCATATTGTCACTAGACTTTGAAAACTCCAAATTTTACAACCCAGAAAATTGCGTCTACCCTTTGAAAGCCAAAGTGTGAAACTAACAGATGCTCTCAGAAAGTGCTGCCCTCTGCACAGAAACACAATTCTCTGCTCTGGCATTTGGAATGAGGTCTCCATAATAAGGGGTAAGAGATTAGCTCCACAGCAAGCAGCAACAGATCGTTAAAAGAATTTTAAGGTTGTGACAGGAAATGATATGACTAAAAGCAATTCCTCAGGATGGGGGAGACACCATATGAGCAGCCAGCACTGGCATGCAAGGGTGGGGGAGGGTTAGAATTAGGAAAGTCCTTGAAGAAACTCCCCATTGTGCTCAGGAGCTAGAAGACAAATGGTGACTTTGCCCTGAGTTGGGAGAGTCGTTCCTCTTCCAACTTCACAGTCACCCGATGTAACCTGGGAGTGAGACAGGAATAATCACTGAAGGAGAGTCAGCAATGCAGATCCTTGTCTTATGGTGACTCAGCAGCATTGGGAGGTGGGGGTGTCATGGAAATATCACTGGGGCAAGAGTTCAAAGTCCAGGTCTTTGTGCATCCTTAGCCCTGTGACCTTGGCAGTCACTTGAATTTCCTAGCTTTAGATGAGGGGCAGTGTTTTAGCTGTCTGCACCCCACACCCCAGCCTCTCCACCCTCCCCAGGATGCCCCTCCCAGCTAAGGTAGCAAAGAGCTAGCCTTTCCCTGAAAAATCTTAATATCTTGTCTCTGGGATTTCACTCCCATGTTCCCTCTGCCTGTATAGTTTCCCCACCAGCTCTCTTCAGCTGTTTGTTTCAGCTCCTGAAGCCATTGCTGACATACATTGACTGTTGTCCTACCCTGGGACTTATTAGCTGATGCTGAGATTGTTTGCTCCTTCTCAACAGAAGTTAAAGTTCACACAGATCCCACTTTCTGCCCTACATTGCACATCAAGCTCTTGGAGGTCAGGAACCATGTCTGGCATCACTGTGTGTTGGGTTGCCAAGCACAGGGCATTCAGGACCCCTACTGACCAAGCTCTCCCAGCTGTGCCCAGATCCTGCTGCCTTCTCAGCTCTCTCTCCCATTCTCCACAGTGTAACTGAGAAGATCCTCCCTTCCTCAGATTGTGTCGCAACTTCTAGACTCACGGGAGAGGGCTGTGGCCCCTTTGGTGCATTTGAGGGTGAAAATTCATCACCTCTCTTTGCATCTTTGTTTATTGTCAGTTGACAGTGACAGAAAAATCAAACAGATTTGGAACATTAAATACATTACGGGGAAAACCTCTGCCTGGGACTGTTCTCTTCCCGCAGTCTCCAGGGGCTCACTCACCTTAACTTTGTTTCTTTCCTGGTTCCCAAGCACCAGAACTTCACAAGACCTGTTTCCAAGATGTATTTCATAAGACCCATACACAAAGCATTTATTTGTCATCTTGATAACTAGGATGGGGCTTTCACCCTATCTTGGTAATCAAGGATGTAGACCTAATGTGCAGAGAAAGAGGCACCGAGGAATGGGATTGGAGAAAAAGAGAAAGGATGTTTCCCCAAATATACACCCTCCTGGATCATATCAACCTCTTGTCCCCACCGTTCTTCTGTGGTTTCAAGGCAGGTTAATATGGGCACCTAGTCCCAAATTTCTCCTTCCTCCTCAAGTCCAACATACCACACCTCTTCTTTCCAGCTACAGTTCTGTCATGTGCCTGGACCAACCAGAGGCCAGAAACCACTTTAAGGGATAGTCTTCCAGCTCAGGAAATGTCATGAATTGCTCCATCTGAGTCACTATGTCAGTTTCTGGGATTATAGGCATCAGCTCACTACCAAACCATCAGTCTCCACATGCCCTCACTTAGCCACATGCCAGGAAGAAGGACACTGGCCTCAAGACCAGCCATGGACAAATGCAGAAGGAGACAAGGCAGTGGCTGATCATGTCAAGCTCATTAAAGATGAGGTCCATCTCTGGGGGTGGATAAATTATATCCCACTGAAGAGATAGCCATTTAGATAAGGATAATGCATACCATAACTCATATCCTTATTTTTAAGACAAGTTATAGCTTATAATAGGGAAGGTGAACTCAAAGAGTAAGTATTTTGATTAAAGAACAAGATTGGCATGTAGGCTGGTCATCGCCAGGCTCTCATTGAATGTGTGGGTCTCACTCGATGCAGGTAGTAGTTGAAATGCTGGCAAGACTCAAGTCTTTGGCTGTCACCCATGGCAGGGGTATCTGAATCCACAGCAGCTTTGTCAGCCCAACCTTTTTCTTATTCTGATGTTGAACTTTGTTTTCCCCACTTTCATGGATGAGTTAGAATGAAGAAAACCATCCAGCAAATGGTACAGAACCTATAATGAAGTGTAACATGGCTGAGGGCTGAGATAATATATTTCCATTTGAGTTTATCTTTCCCCAAATTTCTTTCTTTTTTTTTTAAACACAAACTAGTGTATCATTACATTTTTTTTAAGATTTATTTATTTTATTTATTCATACAAGCACTGGGTACAGTCAGAAGCGCAGGAGGGTGAGAGAATTCACCAGAGCCAGAGCGGGGAGCAGAGCAGGCAGAAGGACCGAAGTCCACTGCTGAGGGGAGCAGCGGGCGGCAGGAGAGGTCTGCGCGCCATGTGGGACCCTCCTTTGGTGGCCGGGGAGCAGCTGGGGATCAAACCGGCGCTGCAGAGGCTGCGGGCAGCTTTGCAACCCAGCGCTCAACTGCTGCGCCACCGGGGAGGCCCAACCCCAAATTTCTTATAGTGCATTAGCCACCCAAAGCTCTCCCTTCCCCAACGCAAGTGTGATTAAATTGCTGATTGCATCTGAACAAGAAATTGTGCTTTTTGGCAAAATAGTTTGGCGCTCATCTTGGTACTTGCAGTAGCAATTTCATGAGGTTGGAGAATGCATCAAAAGGTTTTATCCAGGCAAGGCAGACCTCTTCTGTCTCACCCGCTGCTCCCCTCATCAGTGTATTCATCAGTCTGCCTGTTCTGTTCCCCGCTCTGTCTCTGGTGAATCCTCTCACCCTCCTGCACATTTGGCCTTTAGCCCAGTTCTTATATAAAATAAATAAATAAATCATTAAAAAATTAAAAAAATGCTTCATTCAGATAGGGCGATAGAAGAATCTCAGATCCCCATCAAGAATTTGAAGAAAGATCTTCAACATTATCCCTTAGCAGAAAAAGTGAGTTTCTATGGTAACTGTTGGGCGGATGAGACATGAGCACACCCAGGCTTCAGAGCCAGAGGACAGTAGATGTGCACTGGCCTCAGACCCCCATGATGACCCACCAACACCTGCTCGCTCAGCAGTCCATTCCCACTGAAGACAAGCAAGTGGAAACCTCAAGACAAGGGACGAGTTTAACATCTAAAGGCAAATTAAGGTCTTTCTCAAGGAAATACAAATGTTAACCGTGCCCCATCCTTAGCTCCTCAGTGAAAACTGGCCACACTTTCAGCCACATGCACCTGCACCTGCTTGTCTGAGGGCTTCATTCCCCACCACAGTCCACTCTGCCTGCCCAGTAGCAGGCTGAAGACCTGGGGACCGGACATGGTCCCCAAGTATGCCTCAGCCCGAGGTGGGAGGGAGTTGGTGTGTAGATAACACAGCTCCTTCCCCTCCCAGATGGGGTGACGTGACATGGAGTCTCCAGCAGATGAATATTTGGTCACATACAGTGACCCCTGGCCTGACGATGCACCTTTATCTTTGTCGGACTCCTGCCTGTATTTGTTCCATGCAGGCATGGATGGTATTTTCTTCTTCTCTCAATGAACTACTTCCACTTGAATGTTTTTTCTTAGGCTCTGCATCTGAGGGATTCCGAATGGGGACAGCCCTTTGTACTTCAGGCACCTGAGACACACCCATTTCCTATGTGAACCAAAGGTCACAGTTGTTACTTCATTTCTTTCCTGCCTCACCTGGCATCAGGTCACAACAGGGGAAGCCACTCCCTCCTCACAGTCCTCTTCCTCCCTTACTCCTTCTGTCTGTCTGTCTGTACTATCAGCAAGAAGCTTTCTTCAAATACTTAACAAGTGCAGCATTCAGTTTCTCTTTTCTCTCTCCTTTTGGGGTGATGTCTGAGGGGAGAATGAGATGGCACATGTTTACTTTGACACTGTAAGACTGTAAGTCTGAATTTTTACGACTCTGTCTCCTCCCTTGCTGAGTCCCCCGTGAGCTCAATGATAATATCTGTCTTACTCAAGCCGGTATCCTCAGCATCTGACTCACAATAGGAACTGAGTAAATATTTGTTAATTGAATGCAAAAATGAATTAATAAATAACGTATCATCTCATTTTGAAAGGAAGATAACGTAGAACACACTGGGGAGGAGATACACAAGAAAGTTGACGCTGGTTAGCTCCAGATGGGAGGGAAGTTTTTATCATTTTTTGCTTTAGGCTGCAACAAACATGCTTTTTGGTAATAAGAAAAATTACCAAAAATTACCCCAGAAATATGACCATAGAATTGTTGGGGATACCGGAAGTGGAGGGTAGGAGATGGGGGACAAAGAGGGATGGGCCCAATGGGAAGTGGTGGAGGACTTTGGGGGCCTTGGTGGTGGGTGTGGTGTGGTGATATCCATCTGAAGAGGGGTCAGCCTGTACCCCTAAATCATTTTGTAGACCAATGTTACCTCCATAAAAAAGATACAATTTTAAAAAGAAACTAAAAAGTATCTTTTTGGCTAATCAAATAAAGGGTATTTCAACAAGTGCCCATTTGCAAATATTGGCCATTATCCTAGATCTACCAAGATGGTGTAGATTCTGGTACCATGGCTCTTTGCAATACACTCGTACTTGCTGGATTAGGCTCCTGGTTTAGAGTATAAAATGATGCTTATGATGATTATCACAGTAAAAATAACACCCCCAACAGCCCCCCACTATAAAATCTCATGTCTGTATTCCATAAGGGCAAACCAAATGAAAACCTCTTCATCTCAGCATACAGTCAGTGTAAAATGTTTGCGGGGAAGCCTCTTAAAGAAAAGAGCCAGTCTCTTCATTGCTTTCTCCTTTTCAGGGATGACTTGTTGGTCTCCGGGGATCCGAGGGAGGAGTAGCAGCGTGTTCAACTTTAACTCTTTGCACAATCAGCATCTTTAAGACCTGGGAGCAAGGGTTTCCTGGTCTGCCCACACCCTCCCTGCTCACTTTGCCACAACTCTGGACTTCTCTTTGTTCACCAAATGCATCAGAGTCACCCACCATCTCTTCTGGGACACACACTGCTTAAAATGTGTTCTTGGATCCATTTTTCATTAAGGTCTCAGCTCAAGTAGCAGCTGCTGGGAGAGACTGTCCTTGGTCACTTGTTCTGACCCAGCCATTCTGTCCCATTACTTTATCTTGCTGCTCTTTTCTATCAGATACACTTTTTCTTTTTAAATTGACTACTACATTTTCCTTCCCCAGTTAGGAATGTAGACTTTCTGAGGTGCCACTTTGCCTAACTTACCTTTTTATTTTCAAAAAATCTAAACTCATATTTTAACATGCTAAAAGCTCAATACATATTTTTTTCTTTTTATATTTTTATTAATATTTTATTTTATATAATTCTTACATCGTTTTTCATTTTTGCACAATGTACGCATTATGTGGTGAAATGATAAATAAGGAAAATAGGGAGAGAGGCAGGAGAAAGGAGAAGAGAAACTCAACACACCATCTTTCAGCTGAAAACCTCAATTCTAACACCCATTAAGATACCCCGGAAAATAAAGACTCTTTCATCTCCCACCATCTTCTCTCTTTAGAAGACAGCTGAGATTCTAAAAAGCAATTTTCCTATTATATACGTACTGTAAATCAACATAAATATGTAGTAAAAACTAAAATGTGAATATAATGATTCACACTAAACTTTCCTTTGTTCACACATCACTGATAGTAAGCGACATTGAATGATTAAAGAGGAAATGCACAGAAATACTACGACCTGAACATTTTTCTGAATCCTTGATGTGAGAAAATTATAAATTTTGAACACATATTGCTTTCTTTGAACCTGAAACATGAGCAAGCAAGAAATTACTGCCAGCATTTTCCCTCTTTCAGAATCACATGGATAGTTGAACAACAATGTGAATATACTTGACTCTATTGAAATGTAGACTTAAAAGTGGTGAAGAGGGGCAAATAAAAGAAAAAAGGGGGTTGGACAATTCCATAGCCACTGCTCCTGTCAGTGATCACTGGAGATTTTGCTGGGATGGAGACTTCATGGCCATCAACCCTCAACCCTGAGCAGTTGGGACAAAAAGAGCCCCCAGTGATCCTGGACACATCTAGCATAAGTGAGAACAGCCATTGTTGTTATAAGTCACAGAATTGTTTTTGTTGTTTCTGCAGCAAAGCCTCACTAATCCTGACTAAGAGATGGAAGTGTCTTGGTGAGAGTGAGTAGGGAGAGAAGAGAGAAAGTGTAATCAGAGGCTTGAACATGTTTGCAAGATTAAGGGGGGAGTGGTTGGGAAAGAGAGAAGAGGAAGCTATAAGAGGGTGTCACTGGTTGTCCATGATTCTGGAGAGGTCAGGGGCTGTGTCACCCTGCAGGTGCTGGCACACACATTGCGGACCAGGCACATGGGGTCTGAAGTCAGCTCATCTAATACGACCCTCGTGTCAGGCAGTCATTGTTACAGACACTTTCTGCCAATGGGATCACATCTGGAGAAAGCTAACCAGCGGATGGTCAATGTGTGTCTGTGACAATTCAGCATCAAAACTTCCTCCACAAGAAATTGAAGAAATATCTTCTCAGGACCTCTCTTTCCTCATATGTAAATGAAGTCCATCATAGAATCTACCTCTTAGAGTTTGTGCAAAATCAAATGTGTTACCAAATGTAAAGCACCTTGAAGACTAGAAGAGAGTCTGGCAAGTAGCAAGTTCTATTTAAGTGTGATCTTAGAACCTGTTTGGGTTTTAAATACGGCAACGAAATCTGTGGATGGCTTCCTTTTGCAATCATTGGAACAAGGGAGAATGGTAAGGAGCAGGGAAGTTCTGCCCTCCTGGGAAACACACAGGCACCACAAGCAGTGGTGAGATTGAACAGCTCTTGCAGAAGCAATAAATTTTTTTAACTGCAAGGAAAGCAGTGAAGAAATAAAGAGATATGGGCAAAGATGAGAGAGAGAGAGAGAAAGAGAGAGAGAGAGAGAGAGGGGCAGGGAGGGAGGGAGGGAGAAGGCACAAGAGTTGAGAGGCAGGGCTGTAGAAGAAAGGAAATCTAGGAAAAAGCAAAGTTTATTGACTAGTTGACAAAACAGACTAAAAAATCAATAATGTTTTCTCTGACACTTTAGATAACTTCCCAATGATCCTGGGCAGCTTGCGGAAGGAGAAGGGGTTCCTAGGGCTGACAGCTTCTCTCTAGAACAAGTCGAGCTTGCTTTATTTTCACATCTCCCCAGGTGGGAAGCAGTGCAGGCTGTCACCTTCCTCAAGGATGAAAGTGAGCCTCCTCCACCATGATGGGACACTGGAGCTGGGATCAGGGGCAGCAGAGCTAGGCTGTCGTTTTGTTTGTGTCTAGGGGCTGTCTGTGACTGATTCTGCCTTCCTGGCTGCAGGAATCTGATAATACAATATTACTTTTGAAGATTGTTGCCAAAACTTGCCCCAAAGAGAAAGGATGAATTGACAGCAGTCTCTCTGACATTAGTTTTGTTCACATAACTTTTAAAGAGGAAGAGCAACGAATGCCTTCGATGTTAGCTCGTTATTTTGATAATCAATTAAAGATGTCTGACCACTCATTTAGGCATCCATTCTCATCTTTTTAGCTATAAAGATCAAAATAATATTATAAATTGAAAACAGGAACCATCATTTAAAGGGAGGGATATTTAAAAATAAATCACCATTTTGGCAGTTAATAATTGAAAGCCATGAGAAAGAATCTGGCACGAGTCTACATATAAGTTCTGTCAGTATGTTCACCTCGGTGCTGATAATATAGAACATTCCTACTGCCCAAGAGAGAGGCGTCACTATCTCCCCAGTATTTACCTCCTAGTTAGAAAGTTAGGTTCTAAGATCTTCACCTGTAAACAAAACTCCACTGTTGAGTGAGACCAACTGGGAGAAGCTACTCGATTTCCCGTAACTGACTCAGTCACTTGAAAATGAGGTTAGCATTGGCGGGGGTGGGGTGAGGTGGGGTGGTTTAAACCTAAATGAAATGGACGTGAAACCCTATTATTGCAGGAGTCAGGAGATGACAGCTTCTTCTAAATGCATTGCTTGCAAGCTACATGAACTTAGTGTGAAGCTGCTGTCCATGAGTCATACCCATTCTTGTGAGATGCTGATCTTGAAATCCTGCACAAGGCATCTGCAATCGGCCTTCCTCTGCTACTGTTCAAGACAGGAACACTCACTCCCATTCATCCCTACAATCTCTGGTCATGTGATTTGGACCAAATTCAAGAGGATGAACCACAAAGATAGCTAAGGGAAATTTATCCAAGGAAATGATCAGGGATGGGCACAAGGATTTATCAATAGAAAAGAAGGACATAACCATATGATTTTTAAAATAAGAGTGTTGTATAAATGAACTACGGTGGGCCTCCCCTGGTAGCGCAGTGGTTGAGCGCTGGGCAGCGAAGCTGCCTGCAGCCTCTGCAGCGCCTGTTCGATCCCCGACCGCGGGCGAGGGTCCCACATGGCGCGCAGACCTCTCCTGCCGCCCGCTGCTCCCCTCAGCAGTGTATTCATCAGCCTGCTTGTTCTGTTCCCCGCTCTGGCTCTGGTGAATTCTCTCACCGCGATTCTGGTGAATTCTCTCCCGCGATTCTGACTGTACCCAGTGCTTGTATAAATAAATAAATAAATAAATAAATAAATAAATAAATAAATAAATAAATAAATAAATCTTTTAAAAACATAAATAGATGAACTATGGTGCATACATCTATTTTATGGAATACAGATGCCCTCATTCCTGGGAACTTTCTATTCTTCTTTGATCTACAGAACACGAAACAGTCTGCAGGGGGCACATTTTGCCCTTTCACTATATTGAAGATTTATTTGATCCTGTGGGGATAGAGTTATTATCATTTTTTTTTTTAAATACCTAAATGAAGGACTCTTTTATCTACTCTCGATCCTCAGGCACCAAGCGGGCATATTGTCTATTCCATGTCCTAACTTACAGGGAAATGTGACTGAGTCCATGAAAATGAGTTCCTATCATGGAAAGAAACAGAAGGAAATGAACACAAGCTGAGAGAATCAAGCGGGTGTAGTAAACATTTCCTTCAACAGGGAATTCATAAGCTACCACTTTTGTCTAAAAGTCCGTTCACTTCAGAATACTGCCAAGTGCCTCTTACCCAGATTTTACCTAAGTAGAAACCTTGATAGTAAATAAACAGGAGGTAAGTGTGGAGGAAGAAAGTCTTTGTGAAGTCAAAAGGAAATCATGATTCTATGCATTGAAAATAAGAACTTTTCTTCCAGAAGATCTTGGGGAAAAAAAACCCACTCAATGTTCTAGACTCAATTTTCACAGGATGGAAGTCAGTCTCCAAACATGGCCCCCAGTGAACCATGTTTCTGATAGTGAACCCTGGGCTGTGTCCTTGCCTCTCTGAGCTATAGCATGAGGCTGGAGGGATGCTGGGTAGGCCACAAGGAGTCTCACAGCTTCCGCCTAAATCTTTTGGAGTGTTTGATCTTGAGCTGTTCTTTCTAAAAGCCAGGTATGAGAAGTTTAATCCACCAGGAGAAGCCACATGTTGCTGTTCCCATCCATAGATCCAGCTGAGCTGCTCCATCATCAGCCATGTGATGAATGATTTTGGATATCTAGCCCAAGTTGAATTTTTAGGTAAATTCAGCCTCAGCTGCCACCTGATTAGAACCCCAGGAGACACCCTATATGACAGTCATACTCCCCAGTCAACAGCCAGGCCCATGAGGGAAATTGATGAATTGTCCAAACCACTGAATAGTTGCGCAGAGAGAGCTACCTGAAATACTGGGCTACCAGGTTTCCAGGTACACAATAGCAATTAGAACACTCATAAAGGTAAGACCAGCAGGAATGGGAAGTTAAATTCGAGGGGAGCAACAGAAACTGTTAGAATCAAGAGAACAAATCAAAACACAGGAGTTGGAGACAATTTACTAGGAAGAGGGGGTAACACAGCCAACCCCAGCCCAGATGCCTCACAACCATCATTGCTAAAACAGATTCACTTCAGCCTCATGTATGCGTGATAACCTAGTATTAGAAAGATTACATTCGTATCAGCACGTTTGAGAATGCATAGAGGGGAGGAATAGATTTTTTTAAAAGGTTTAGATTGCCAAAGATTAAACTGACATTGTCTTGGAGTTTTAGGAGGAAAGCTTTGATTTTCTATAATTTATTAATGAGGTCCACTTAATTTCTCCCAACAATACAAATATTCAACATATTCTTACCTCATAACTCTTTCTGACATCTGAACTTCCACAGTGGCAGTGAGAACCATGGAGACACATTCATTGATTCATTGACTGATTCTGCAAGAGTGCATTAATATATGCTCCCCACTAACACTTTTCTAAGCATCATGCATAGAAAGAAGAAAAAGATGAGATTTGTAGGTGAGCAAAAATCTTCTACCCCAAGACACGCCTTTTTGACAAAATATTAATTTTATGGGAGGGGCTCTGAAATCCGGGTGGAGGTTACTTTTGAAAAAGATAAATATGAACTTCTATAAAGGTGGGTACTAGGAAGACTAACATCCTTATCCCTTTTCAATGGAGAAGGCAGAGCTTAGTCTACATACCTTTGTCTTCTCTGGCAACCTCATAGCTGACCTTCCCTCTCCCCCCACCACCCAGCCAGATCCTTGTGTCTTAGCTAAGCTGTTTAAGATGGTGTCTGAAGCCACATTGGTAAATTCCTCCATCATGCCAAGTCTCTCCCACAAACACAGGAGGCTTCCATGTTATTATTAACCTTCTTTTGACTTGTTCTCTTATCAACCTGACTGATGCTTATGTGATGATTTTCCAGCCTAGAAAACCTCAGAGAGGCACAGGTGATTTCCTCTGCACTATGGCAGGTTCATACCTCCAGCAACTCACCGTCCACTGGGGGAGCTATAATGAGACCAGAATAAAGATTTACTGAAACCCCAATCAGTGCCAGGCACGGTACTAGTTGCTTTCCCCACTTTATTGTTTTTAATTCCTCCCAGCATCTCTGATGTATCCATCCCATTTTTAGATCCCAGGTGACTGGACTACTCGTCAGAGGACTCAGGCTAAGTGACTGGTCTCTCAGTCCTCATCATAGCAACTCTCCACCTTCCGAAATCTTACATGAATTTTCTGGGTAACTGTAAGGAAGATTGGCATCATCCCCTTATTTTACTTATTTTGCCCATTTTCAAGACCTTCCTAATAATTCGAGGTCACGGTAGAGTCAGAGAGTTTCCTTCCCAGGATCTTTCCTTGACACCTCAGCCAGTCTCCTTGTCTCTCTCCAGCCATTGTTCAACTTGATAACTCTTGAGGTTTCCTGAGAGTGTTTGTCATTTTTACAGCAGCCATTTTTCTTTGGCTAGGGAAAAAAATTAAACCAGTGTTTGCATTTGTACAGATTCCTTAAAGTGCTCCCAAATACGTGGATTCCCAATGAACTTAAGATTTTAATTCATTTTACCCGATTGCCACTGCAGAAGGAGTCACATTTTTAAATGTGTGATGACATATGGCTGTTCATTATTTATACATTCTGTAGCAGACTATAAATTTTACTTTGGACATATATCGAGGCACTGAAACCATTTTGGTTGCAAACACATAAATCATGGTTACAGTTATTAGTCTAAATGTAGCACCACCCGGGTTCTAGATCAAAACCTTTAAAATCCATTGTAATTGATGTCCGCTGCATAACTTATGTCTGATTTTATTAAAGGTTCTCATTATTATTTATATATTTGGAGGATTATACTGCTAGCTTTGTACCTCCATGCCAAGTAAATTATTTTGAGGTACAGGATTGAGAGAGAGTGTAAGACAAGAGTATCGGGGTGGGGGTGGGGCGTGCTCTTTGTGAAATGTTAAAAAAAATAAAAAGAAAATTGAGTGGGTTTTGTATGTCAGTGCGTCTAACTAATTCATGTGATGATTTAGTTAATTTAGCTCCCAAACGCCTTGTCCTCTGTACCAATTGACATTCATTTGAGACAAATAAAACAGCAGTGGAGTTGTGTCAGCTAAATTATAAATTAGCAAAAGGGTAACTGAAGAAGCGATTCCCAGGGCTGCCGCCGGACCAGGCTTTGCAAAGCTCAGAGACACTCAGCTTGATCAGTATATCACAGCTCTGAGATGCCTCCGCCCACAGGGATGGAGGACACTTGACAGGCTCCTTCAGGAGGCTCTGGGTTATTGAGCAGGTTTGCAGTGAAAGCTGAACCGTGGAGGTGCTGGCTAGGCGAAGGAGGGGCAAGCTGTGTGGACGTGGTAGAGTGGACCAAGAGCCCCGGAATCCCACCTGAGGAGAGAGCACTGAGCCGGGAGGCAGGAGCAGGAAAGAAGAAAGGGAGGCATTTGCTAACAGTAACTGAGTTTCAGAGCCAAGTGCACCGTGATCCCTTCCCTGCCACGCCAGGAGAAACTGAGTGACCTCCCAGTCCTACCCGCCTCTGTAACAAGGAGGCAACGACAATGCCTGTAAAATACTCATTACATAGTTTTTCTTTTAATTAATGCACTTTTTAAGAGTCATTTTAGGTTTCCAGCAAAATTGAGAGGGAAGTACAGAATTCCCATATATCCCTCTGCTCAGTGGACAGTTGCTCCTGATACTAACATCTTGTCACACGAGAGTGGTCTCTGCTCAGCCTGATGAACCAGTCTTGAGTGTTTTCACTCACCAAGCTCATCGTTTAATTAGGGGTCATTCTTGATGTTGTAGATTTATGAATTTGACAAATCCACGCCACGTATCTGCCACTACAGAATAATTTCATTTGCCTAAGAATCCTCATGCTCCAGCTGCACATTCCCACTCTGTCCTCCAGGTCCACAGCAAGCACCGATCTTTCTCTTGGCTCTAGCTTTGCCTTTGTTTTAAGGTTTTGAGAACGCGCAAGTGAAGGATGTGTGGAGGACTCTGTAGAAGGTTGAACAACAGCTGCCGCCCAGCAGCAGTGTCCATGATTAACAGCTGAATTGCAAATGTCACACATTTAAAATGCAAATGTCATACTGATAACCTGAGAAGTTGTAAGAGGAGTAGCTACAGTATAAGGGCCTCCAAGGATGGTTTCATCAGATGCAAGTGGCTGAAAGGGGTGGAGGGCTCAGCCAGCTCAACTCCTCCAGCTCTGGCCACTGGGGAAGAGGTCCGAGCTCCCTTCCACCCACTAACCTTGAATCCTTCCATGGGGAAAGAATCAGAACTTTCACCTCCTTTTTCTGCTGACCTCTGTCTGGGGCAGGAGAGGTTTCTGGAGCAGGGATGGAGAGGAGTTCTGCCTTGCCACCCAGGCAAGGACTGACTTCCTCACCCTCTGGTGATTCCTGCCAGGGCTCTTGTGTTCACAACCTTCATCCTTCCTGTACCCTTAAGGAGGGTGCAGGGACCCAGAGAATATGAATAGGGTGTGAGAGGGGATTGGCCAGAGAACATGGACATCTGCTTTCAGTGGTGGGTGTAGGAGACACTGGTGATCCCATCATAACTCCTGACCTACTGCTGATATCCCAGCATGTTCACAGGGATGGCCAGTCCCCATGCACGCAACAGCATCCCTCCTCAACATCCTGAATTTTCCTCAAGACTTGTTTTTAAGTCATAGGAACTTGCTAAGTCCTCAGTCTGGGTGACTGGAGTTACAGAGGAGCTGACCTCCCTGGATATACCTTTAACCAATGAACGGTAGGTGCTGCTGGCTAATGTCTCAGACTCTGGTCTTTAGAAGAGACAACTCTAAGGCATGTTGCTTAGAGGGTCCCAACAGGACTGAGTTCCAGCTTCCCAGACTTCTCAATGGCACCAGATGCAAGAAAAAGATAGTTTCCTTTCCCTCTCTCCATGTCTACCTCTTCATTCTTGCTTTCAAGGATCTTTATAACAACTACCTGCTCCAGGTCTTGTCACAGATTCTGCCTTTAGAAGAACCCCAAGGCCAGTGGGGCTGTATGCCAGCAGCTGGCAGAAGGCATCATCATCTGGAAGCTAAAAATTTCTTCCAGCTAATGAACGAAAATGCAATTTACGGTGAAAATTACAACAACTAACATTGCTAGATTGTTTACTGAATGCTAGATGTTGTACGGGCATTAAGTCATTTAATCTACACACAACCATATGATATAGGAATTATTCTATTAAGCTTGTCACAGAGGGGAAAATGGAGACCCTAAGATGACAAGTGATTTGCCCGACTTCAAACACCTAATTAAGTGTGGTTACCTCACAACGCTAGCTCTCAGTTTCCTGATTCAACATTGGTTTTAGTTGTGTGTGTGTATAACATGCAAGTTCTCAAGAACACATTTTTTATAAAGATAAAATGATGAATCACATGTAAGTGCAAAATGAATATGTGTCAAGGATTTTAAATTTGTCTTGTTAATTAAAGGGGAACCGGTAAGATGTTATGACTGGTTCAAAGGAAAATTCAAAATGTCGTACTTTTATAAGTAACCAAGAATGTTGAAATAAATTTGCAAATAGACTCAGACCTGCATAGAAAACTAGTCAGTATCCACAGGGCAAAAATCGATTGCCTCCACTGGACACAGTCTGTTTCTTTTTTATGGATAAGAATCATTTGTGTGAATATTGGCTTTCTACAACTGAAAGAATTGTGAATCAGGACAAAGATAGTGAAAAGCAGATAGAACCCAGCAGACACACTAGATTGTGAGGGGGAGCAGAGCCAAGTACCTGACCCCCAAACATACCACTTTACATATGTATTGTTCTTCTAAGAAGAGGGGCTTGGGGAATCTCAGTCCCTCCATGGAAGACCAGATAGCTGGGGTGAAATGTCTCCATCAGGCCTTCATGAAGAGGCAAAACCTCATGATTCCCCACAAACACCCAGTTAGACCTAAGGTCATCCCTCGCTGTGGGGACAGCAGGTCTCCACCGTGCACCTAATTAAGCATATCTGGAGCTGTGCTGCAGGAAAACTTGGTCATGAGCTAAATGGCCTCAGGGCTCCAAATTATAGACCAAAGCATGTTTTTCCTGGTAGCACATGACTCCTAGTAAGATATCTGCAGTGATCTCATTGACTGAGTTTTGCCTGTATTCTTAGCCTCTTTTATTCAAAACCTACATCTCTGAGAGCCAATTCACACATCTCCCATTGCTAAAATATTTCAACCTTCTTTTTGAACATCTTTGCCACCCAAGTCCATACCCATCCATCAAGTTGTGCTTCTACTGTCCAGGAGAGCCACCTTCCTCCTTCTGGGTCTTTGCTGATCTGTGCTGTTTTTGCTCATACTCATCTGTCTTTGAATACTTGAGTAAATCATGGTTTGGCTCAGCTGGTGGCGGATCCAACACTTCTCCTGAAAATAAAACCTATGAAGGATTGTATAGCAACATGGACATCCTGGCTCTTGAAAGGAGTGAGGTTTTGTGTGATTAGCCCAGGGAGGTGTGTTAGCAAAAGTAAAAGAGAATGCACATCCGTCATACCTGTGATTTCACTGAAATGTAACCACATTCACTAGATCTTTCCTTTCCAAAAGTTGATTCATACTATAGTCTCAATTTTGTAATTAAAAAAGAAGTTAAGCATTTCTTCCAGGCCCTTCCTATTGAAATAATCCAGTCTTTTGGATTTCCACATTAGCTTTTATAGTTCCTTCACTGGTTCATTCTGTGAGTGTGGTCTCCTCAAGAGAGTTAGAGAGATTTTTCTCAATATATCCACAGTAGGTTTCTTCCAATAAATGCCACCTGGGTTTGGGGAATTATGGTCATTTGGGGAAATTTGTTACCATTACTTAATGCAGCTCTTACTTTAATATAAGAGTAATATAGGCCCTAGAAACTGTCTTCCAAAGGGGCTGTGTCATTTAACATCCTCAACAGCCATGAATTGACTATTGCTCCACATCTTTGCTAGCATTTGTAGTTGTCAATGTCCCAAATTTTGGCCATTCTAACAGGTGTGAATTGGTATCTCATTGTTGTTTTAATTTGCTTTCCCTGATCACCTATGATATGGAGTATGTTCTCATAGGCTCACCTACCATTTTTATATCTTCTTTGGTAAGTCATAAGTTTGACCTGGTTTTTTAGTTGTTTGTTTTCTTCTTATTAAGCTTCGTGAGATGCTTAAAATATATTTTGGATACAACAATCATTTATTAAGTACTTACAATGGTCTAGTGAATGGGACACAACAGTGAACAAATTAAACCCTTCTCCCCAGAATCCCTGCCCTCAAGGGATTTACGTTCTGGTGGGAGAAATAGTCAAATAAGAACAATGCAAATGCATATTTATTTATGAAGATGTGTGTGAAACTCTCTCTCCCTCTATAATTTTAATGTACTTCAGGGCAAGAGTAGACATATTTAATTTCGTTCCCTGGAATGTGTAGAATATTGATTAATGTACATCCAGTTCTCATATTACTCAGATTGAAAAAATCTGAAAGGGAGTTTAGGCCACAGTATCTGCCAGCAGAGATTCAACCCGTCCTATGATCTTTGCCCATTTGGATCACAGGGATACTGGACATTTTAAGGAGAAAGCATACAGTAAATTCTCATCATCACAGATGTGTTCTTGGAATCTAACTTTAAATAAAAAGACATAATAATGGAAGCAATTTTAGTATAGACTAATTGATATAAGCAAGAGTTAAATTTCTGCAGTGTTTATCTGGTCCTAGAAATGTCACCAAACTTCTCAATAAACACCCAAAAGACCCAAAGTACTTCTATGCAACAATCACTTGTATTCACCCACTCATTCATTTTCCATCACAGTTACTCCAGTTCAGGGTCTTGACAGGCTTCACCCTCTTCCAGCATGATGGGGTGCAAGGTAGAGACCCAACCTGGATAGGACACTCTTCCATCACACCCACATCCACACACTCTGCGACTGGGGCTATTGAGACACACCAAGGAACCTCATGTGCACATCTTTGGGGTGTGGGAGGAAACTAGATTGCCCTCAGAAAACCCATGAAGACATGGGGAGAATGTGCAAGGTCCACACAGCTGCCAGAGTAGAATTTTCCTCATCTCCATCTTAATGAAATGACATTGAGTGACAGCACACTATTGGGGGTCCTGCTGTATTCAGCTGTCCTCGCCCCAAAGCTCATCTTTCAGACACAACCGGGGTGAAAGAAAAATGCAAAGCCCCTGTTTCCAGATGTCCTTGATTCCTTGAGACCCTGTTAATCTCCTTTCAAACCCCATGGGTATAAGACAAAGCTCCTTGGCCTTCTTGTCACGAAGCTGAGCATTCATTACCAAATGACACGAGGAGACATTTGCAGGTTTGGAGGCAAAGGGAACATGTCCGCATGGAGCAGGACTGGAACGAGTTTTTCTTTGCTTTCCCAAGAATATCCATAAGTGGCCTTCACCATTTCCAATTGTGGGGCGCACCTGAATAGGCTCCCTGAGTGTGGGTGTCCGTCGGTGTACAGAACAACAACTAGGTGGTGCGGTTTGCTGTCTCTTCTATTTCTCATTTGTTTCATTCGCCTTGTCTTTGTGATCTGGCTGCTCTGTCAGTTGAATAGTGCTAAGCTACACAGGCTTTTGCCTCCTTCCTGAGGGAGCTGTATTTATTTACTGGGGTCATCATAGGAAACTCGATGTACCCTGTGTAAAGAATATAGCAATTCTGTAAAAACAACATTTAACTCAGGGGAAAAACGAACAACTCTATTCTCCAAGGTAACCTCCTTTGTAAAAATACAGTATCTTGTTTAATTGGGAGCATGGCGATCACTTCTTTATCTCTGAAACCGCCTGGCGAGAGTGATTTTTGTGTTGAGAAAGTGAGGATTCCTTTTAAAAATTGCCTTCAAGAGTGAGCTTTCTGAGAATCACTTACGCATGGAGGAATGTGAGTGTGCATTCATTTAGACGGTGGTTTTACTGTTTCAGAAAGGCCATCTGGGAAGAAAGAAAGGGAATAGGGAAGAGAAGAAAAAAGAGACAAGAAAGTAGAAGAAAATCGGGGGAGAGAAAGAGACGCAGAGGGAAGGAAGGGGAGAAGCAGGAAAGCTTGAGAAGCAGATTTCTTTAACCCGGTAACAATCACTTCCCCTACAATCATCATGGGGACCAAACCATCTGCTTTTACAGCTTTTTTTTTTTTAATTTTTTTATTATAAATATATATATTTTACATCATTTTTCATTTTTGCACAATGTATGCATTTTCATCTTGGTTATAGTCCCCATACAATTCCCATCCCCCTTGTTTAGACCCTAATCCCTCCTCCTCTCCCCACCCACTATAGTGTGTCTCTGATTTATAGTTACTTGTTGATTTTGATTTTTACTTTATTATAATTAGTCTTTTACCTGGTCCCTTATTTAGGTTTTCTAAATTCCTGCTATGAGTGAGACTCTCCTGCACTGCTGGTGGGAGTGCAAACTAGTCCAACCACTTTGGAGAGCTGTGTGGAGATTTCTGGACCTACTAAACATAGAGCTTCCATAGGATCCAGCAATTCCACTCCTAGGTATTTACCCAAAGGACACAGAAACATCAATTCCAAAGAGCACCTGCACCCCTATGTTTATAGCAGCACTGTTTACAGTAGCTAAGCTTTGGAAACAACCCAAATGCCCAAAAATAGATGACTGGATCAAGAAGATATGGTGCATATACACCATGGAATATTACTCAGCATTCAAAAAAGATAAACACATGCAATTTGCAGCAACATGGATGGCGCTGGAAGGGATCATGCTCAGCGAAATAAGCCAGAAAGAAAAAGAAAAATAGTGGATGCTTTCACAGTTTTTCATCAAGAAAACAGAGATTTACCTATTCTAGTGATTCTAATTTTGATTTAATAACATTATCAGAAAACTCTAACTTTTCCATATTTGCCACTGAATTCACAGAAAGTTCCAAAATGGAAATCATAAAAAGATAGGATGTTAGTTTTGTTTGAAAACCAACTCAGAGGTTCTGTGCTGGCATTGATAGAGCAGTGGCGTCAGTCAAGGCTGATTTAACAATGTCCAGAAGGCCAAAGATGTCTGAATAGTGTATAAGATCGTTGCAAAGAGGGAAACTCCATATATATCTGGAGAAGTATTTGGACGTAGTTATAGGTATAATCATGGTAACATTGCCACTTAAATAGTGGATGTTCTAGAATGTCTATCAGTGGTCTTCTAGAATTCATGTATCAAAACCCAACACCAAGCCATTTGGAAATGGGGATCTTTGGGAGCTCATGAGTTTAGATAAGGTCCAGAGAGTAGAGCTTTGTGGTAGACAAAGGAGAGAGAGGAGGAGTAGAGAAGGAGTAGAGACTTGCAGCCATCTGCAAGTCAGGGGTGCTCCCTAGAACCCCCTATGCTTACACCTTGATCTCAGACTTCCCAGCCTCTGTCCAGTGAGAAATAGATTTCTGTCCCTTAAGCCCCCCAGTCCATGATATCTTACCATAGCATCCTGAACTGCCTGGTGTCATGTTTGAGAGGTCCATGATTCCCAAAAAATACTCACTTGCAAATAAAAGTGCATCTTATTGATCAATTTGCTCAACTTAGATTACTTAGCTTCTCCCATCGGAGACGCCTTTCAGACTCAGCTCAGAATGAAGAGAACAGTACGTCAGGAGTGTCTGGCTATGTCCCTTTGGATATAGCCACCAGAGAAAGCCCTTTAGAAGGTGACCTATGAGCTGAGGCCTGAAGGGTGGGCTGGACTCAGTTATAGACGAGCCAACAGTCGGGCATTGCAGACAGAACCACAGGGAAAAGTTCTGAGGATGCAGTGATGTGTCCTATGAGTGAAACAGGCTACCATGGCTCAGGATGTGGACAGAGAAGTGATTAGAAGACACAGAACATAAAGCTGAGGGTGAACTTTCTCAGAGGTGGATGACAAGCAGAGTCTAGGCCAGGAACTGGGGTGTTATTCATGAGCATTGACGGGGCACGTGCAGTCTGGACCCAGAAGAGAGACCAGAAGACAGCAGAAGCAGCTCTCCCTCCCCTCCGGAGGGCTTTGGGGATGTTCCAGCCCTCGCAGTTCTCAGTGTCCATATTCACCAAAACTGGCTGAAGTGTGAGACGCATCCATCTTGAAGCATCAGCCCGGAGGGATGGAGCCCACAGGACTGAACATTCATTTAAGGTCTGACACTTAGGCTTTGCTTAATTAGTCTAATGTGGAGCCAGTGCAGCTCAGCCACCTCCCCCAGAGAGCAGAGGACTTTGGACTTGTCATGAAAAGCAGAGCTGGACCCTCCCGCATGCTCAGCCCCTCAACCTGACACCTGAGTAACACAGGAGCTGCCAGGCCAGGTAATAATGTCTCGGTGCCACCAATCAACTTGCTGCTTTTGATGGAATATTCCTCCTGCTCCTTTGAGGAAGATCCCCACCCAGGACACACCCTTCTCATCAGGACAGCCTCCTGCACAAGCCCCTCCACCTCTGCAGACTCAGCAGAGTTTGATGGTGCGTGGCTGGGAGGAAAGGGGAGGGAAGAGGCTATTTTCCTTTGGAAAATGCTGCGTGGCTGCAGCACGATTGAAAGCATCCTTCCTTCCTGTCCGGTGGGCCAGCTGGGTCCGGAGAAGGCAAGCAGTTCCTGGTGATGCTCTTCTGTTGACAGATCGGCAGCATAAGGCCTGCAGGAGCTGTTTCCACTGTGGCTCCTTCCAGGAGCCCTGGGGTCAGGCCAGCAGAGCTTCTGGAAGATGTCATTGTAGATGAAGCTCAGACATCTAAGAAAGAACCCAATGCCAAGCACGTGGGGGGCTCTTCTCTGAGAGAGTGAGGGCACGAGGCAGCAGAGAGAGAGAACAAGGCATGGGGCCACCGACCAGCACCCTTGCCTGGGCTGGAACACCAAGCAGTTCTCTGATCTTCGCATCTAGCAGCCAGAGCCCCATGTCCTCCCCTGTAAAATGGTTCTACTCTCCCTTCTTTCCAGCCTCGGCAGTGTCTGGGGAGAAGAGAGAGAGATGGATGTGGGAATAATTCCTGAGTGGTGAAGTGTGAACTCTGAGATCATCAAGCTTCTTCTCTCTCTGTGCACACGATGCCATTGCAGTTCTTTCATACTGAGAGGATGCTTTGTCTATGTGGTGGATGGCAGAACCCACTGAGAGTGTGCATTTTTGGGAGCCCAGGAGTACCCCTCAGTCTGCACATGAACACAGAGGCATGGACATCAGTCTTACAGCACCATGTTCTCTTAAAGGGCCTGTTCTGTCTTCTAGAGAAGGCTTGGGAGCAGTGACTTTGCCCTTGGATCACAACTAAGGCTTGTGAGACAGACAGAGGACACCCCAAGGAATGTGAAAAACACGTGTGGGGTAAAATATGGAAACCCCAAATTCCTCAATTGTTTCCACCTTATAACAAAAAACACGCAGTGCTGTGAAGGTCGAGTGATGGTTGGAGGGGCCTTGCGTGTTCCAGTCAGAGAGGCGGATGAGATATTGCTCATGTTTTTCATCTTCTCACCCCCACCCCACCCCAAACATGAAAAATCGCAGGGTAAAGCTGGTGGGTATCAGAGGATCAGGTGATGGATGGGTTGTGCATTTCCTTAACCAATATCTCAGAGTTCAACTGACTACTTCTATGACATCTTCAAAATTAGAAATGTGTCTTGTTACAGAGACAGACACCCCCAAATGAAACCACAACTTGGGGAGGCTGTGGGGCTTGGCAATTGGCATTTTCATAACACGTTGGTGATTCGAATGTACATAAATGTTCTAGGAGCTCTACCCTCCCCCTTTCTCCCCAAGAGGGCCACCTTTTGGAGCATGGAGGGAGCTGAAAGGCACTTAGTTGGTTTCTTGTTGTCTCAAGTTTATATCCCCCAGTGGGGAGAAATCACGTTGACCACATTCATCATTGTTGGATGGCGTCTTCTTGGCTGAGCGCTACACGGCTTCTGTGGGTAGCATTTTATCACCTTCTATCACGAGATACCAGATCTATTTTGCTAGGTGGGTGATGACCATATAGTGCCCGCATTGGAACCTATATGGAAGCAGCAGTATTCTTTTTTTTTAAGATCTATTTATTTATGCATACAAGAACTGGGGTGTAGGGTAGAGATACGGGGGTGAGAGGATTCCCCAGAGACAGAGTGGGGAGCAGAACAGGCAGATCTACTGGAATCCACTGCTGAGGGGAGCTGTGGGCGAGACAGGAGAGGTCTGCTGTGCCATGTGGGTAGCTCCCTGGCCGGAGATCGAACTCGTGCTGCAGTGGCTGTGGATTGCTTCATAGGTTGCATTGCGTCTTAAGCCCTTGTGCCACCAGGGAGTCCCAACAGCAATATTCTTAAAGAAGTGTCTGCAGGGGAAATAAGAGGGAACGGAACTGGGGACACAGTCTAGCCCCCAGCCTGTGATGCCCAGCATGTCCCACCTGCACCTGCAGTGGGGCTAGTTTAAACTGAAATTTGACGCAAATGTTAATGCCAGCTGGATCCCAAGAAGCATAAACATACACATGTAAACTGTGCCATTGATCATTTTTATACTGAAATGCAAATATTTTGTCTAATAAAATTTATCAAAATTAATTGACCTGTTTCCTTTTCCTTTCTTTTTTTAATGTGGGTACTCAAACATTTAAGATTACACGGAGGCTTCGGGCTGCTTTTCCATCAGATGGCACTAGACTGACCTCTTAAGTAACTACCCAAAGTCTGCACTAGGGGCTTCACTTTATATATTCTGTACGATCCCAATTTCTCTTACACAATCACAGTGTTCACAGCCAACACTTCTTGAATGCCTTACATCTTTCATTTAACCAGTACCACATACTGAGCTTGGGCGTCAGTGGTTTCCTGGACCCATCAAGGCTATCTCAGAAGTGACACCTGCCCAGGGGAATGTGTAGGTCACAGACAGAAGCTCCGACTCCTGAAAGCGCCAAGAGACAGCTCTTAGCAACAACTCTGGCTGGCGGGGTGTTTAATTTTTAATAATAAAAAAGTCCATCCATTTCACGCCTACCTAGTGCCCAAAACTTGGTCTGTGACCACAGCCTTTTTATTCTCCAGATGCAAACAGGGAGGGTCAGAGGAACTGGGGAGCTTATATAAACTGAATTCCCTCGCTCAACTCAAGTCAGAATGAGACACTAAGTTTTAAGTAAATATGAGCCTTGCAGCCGGGCTTTGCTGTGGCCCTGAGCCCCAGGCATTAGTAAGGCTCGAATATCCCTTCCTTCTCTGCCCCCTAGTCATGCTTGTTTTCCTTTGAAGAATAATTAAGATTTAATGGCATATTTTCACAGTTTTTTGTCTGCCTGCTTTCTGACTGCCTACTGTGCAGGATGCCTGTGTTTGATCCCGGTCATTACAAGAACTATACAGTAATTGCCTATCTGGTGACTCGCTAATGGAGGTCCCCAGAGAGCTGAGATGCTGGTCTTTTGAAGTTCATCTTGTTTACTCTTGGCCCTTCTGGTTTAATCTATATCATCAGAGAGCTTGGCTCAATTATTGGCAGCTCAATCTCTCCTCATTGGGAAACAGTCATGGGGTAAACAAGTTTCTGTCCCTCTTTCTTTACTCTCTCTTTTTGCTTCAATTTTCTTTTGTTTTCTCCTTCAGATGGGCTCACCCTGGTGGAGCAGGAGTTGACTTTGACCCAAGGGACCTGGGCATCTCTGAAGAAGGAGACCCTCAGACCTGCCCCCAAGCCACAGATTGGAGAAGAACTCAGTAGATGCAAAGGTTCTGCTCTTCATTGAGAGATGGGATGGTTCTGCTCATCCTGTAGGACCCAGATCATGGGTCAGATCTGCCATAAGGACTTCTCTGACTCTGCAGACACTCCAGCTGCTTGCAGTCTCTCTGTTGATGATTGCCCTAACACAGGGCATGTCTTTGGTAGACCTGGGCATCCCACCAGCACAGCCCTTTACCTTGACTCCTCAATCCCGAATTGAGAACATTGCCCAGCCACTGGAAATGGTTGTGATGTGTTTGCAGAACAAAAGGACATTCTCCAGGTGGTGCCACAATTGCTCTGTCTTTCCTGGGAGTGAGGCAACTACTCTAGATTAAATTTCAGAGTTCTATTCAATTGCCTTCCTGACTCCTAATTTCAGAAAATGTGTAATTAGGGAACATTTCTGAAACAGGAGTTTGCTAATCATAGGCTAGGGGAGCAGATTCCTGGTAAGATTAGCAGAGGCACAGTGTGATAGCTGAGAGGCAGGAAGACAGGGTTCAGACCACTAGAGGGGAGAGCAGCTGCAGCGCCCTCTAAAGGTGACCCCCTGTACACCCTGCATCGGCCTCTCCTAATCATTGGAAAAGGGAACTTTGTACCTAGAGTGCCAGGTCTCTTGGAGATGTACAAAGATGAAGAGAGGTGAAGACATGGGAGTTGTGGATGAGACTGAGCTCCTAGATCTAGATGTGTAAGAAAGAAACTTCAACTCTAGACTTAACCATTATATGAGTGTTAAGTCTATCATTAAAACTAATTTGAGTAAATGATTTCTAAATCATCTACTAGTAGATTTCCTAATCTACGGAGATACACAGAACCTAAACAGTTCCGCTGTCTCAATGTAGACATGTTTTGTATATTTGGATAAATTTCAATTGGAAAATTTGCACCACCAATACATTCCAAGTTCAAATTCCAACCTTGGTACTATCACTAAGAGGAAGATCTTTCTCCAAGTGTGGTACACACTTTTCACTTTTTATGTATTGTTCCTTTTGTCTTCTTAGTAACTATGTCGCAAGATATGATTATTCTTTTTATGAATTTTTTTCTAATGTAAAGAGAGAGAAACCAAGCTTAAGAGTAGTGAATAATCAGCACATGTCAGTTCTGGGGCTGAGATCCAAATGTAGCCCTATCTGTCCCAAAGCGCTCCAAGATTATGAGCTATCTCTAAAAATAATCATATAATGGTATGTTTTTATGTAGTATGATTTAGGTAGTAATCATGTCTAAAGTTGAGAATGCTAAGACAACTTATGTAGAAGGATAAGATAATGCACTTACAATATCAAGTGTACAGTTTTTAAAGCATTTAGTCACCATCATCATCTTTTCAGGTGGATGGTGATTCATACTAAGACCTTACAGACAGGGAAGAAGATTCAGAAATTAAACTGAGGTCAGATGGAGGGTAGGTGGTAGAACTGCAGCCTGAACCCCCTTATCTCCAACTCCAAAGCTCACCCTGGTTCCTCTGGGGTGAATGTGGATCCTTAGGTGAACTCATTTTCAATACTTGGGCAACTTAGCTCCAGAATATTCACACCCCAAGAACAAGCACCCACGGTCCAATTTAGAAAACCTTATTAGTCTAATAAGACTTCAGTTCCATCAGCATAATTGGCAGCCACCTCGATTGCATATACAGTCTAATTACTTTACACTGGATTCCTCATTACTGGATTTTGAGGGGAGACAAAATGTGAAGAGAAAAGAAATGCATGTCAGGGAGGTGACGATGAAGGCGAAGACCCCCTGGGAGGCAAAGAGCAGTTGCTCAAGGTCACTGGGGTACTGGAAATCGACAGGAGAACATTAATGCACTGGGAGCCCCTGCTCTTTTTGTGGGCACAGAAGCAAAACGGCCAGGAGAAGTTACTATTCATATTGTATTACAGGCATTAAAAGACTTTTAAAGAACATCCATGGTGAGGAAACACAGGGTTCAGTTGCCTGGCTAACCCTTCAATTACTGCATTTCCTCTTGCGGTCCCCTTTCTAGGGGTAAGTGTGACTCTCAGCTGCTCCTTAGGACTAAAAATGATGGCAATGACCAAATGCACAATAGACACCACGGAACTCTCCTGCATGGTTGGTGGGAGTGCAAACTGGTCCAACCACTATGGAGAGCTGTGTGGAGATTTCTGGACCTACTAAACATAGAGCTTCCATAGGATCCAGCAATTCCACTCCTAGGTATTTACCCAAAGGACACAGAAACATCCATTCCAAAGAGCACCTGCACCCCTATGTTTATAGCAGCACTATTTACAATAGCTAAGCTTTGGAAACAACCCAAATGCCCAAAAATAGATGACTAGATCAAGAAGATATGGTACATATACACCGTGGAATATTACTCAGCATTCAAAAAAGATAAACACATGCAATTTGCAGCAACGTGGATGGGGCTGGAAGGGATCATGCTCAGCGAAATAAGCCAGAAAGAAAAAGAAAAATACCAGATGGTCTCACTCATAGCAGGAATCTAGAAAACTTAAATAAGGGATCAGGAAAATGAATAACTATAAGAAAGTGAAAATCAAAATCAACAAAAAACTATGAACCAGAGACACTCTATGGGGGGTGGGGGCGGGGAGGGGAGGGATTGGGGTCAAAATAAGGGGGTTGCAATTGTATGGGGAATATAAAAATAAAATTTATTAAAAAAAAGAAAAGAAAAAAATAAATAAAAACATCCTATTATTTGTCAAAAAATAAAATCTTGCTTTTATTTCTGTAAAATATTATAGATACTTTATTTCCTACCTTAAAAATGAATCAACCATTCCCAGTGATTTCTTAGGATAAGTTTCTAGGAGTAGAAATGATCAGTCTCACAGGTTATGTACATTTTTTAAAGTAATAGCCATTATCTGAGAGCAGTACAAAGGATGAGGATATGGTTTCTTTTATTTGTGTTGGAAAGACTGTTGTGAGCACTGCTGGAGGCTGGCAGGTATCAGTTGGCATTCTGGGAGCTTCTGCACATGGAAGATAGCTTTTCTGGCAAGTAGTAGGAGACAGGAGAAACTATTAGCCTCAAAGCCTTCTGAAATGGGTGCTCGATACTCTGAGTCACATTTCAGCTCTTTGAGGTGCAATTAACAAATAATAATCATGCATAACCCCATGATGTTTACACATCTGTACAGGTTTTTCCATGCCTATCTATGCACATATGTACACATTATAAAAGACTCCCACAATTAACTAACATATTCATCACCCCACAGTGTTATCTTCTTTCTCTGTGGTGTGAACATTCACAATCTATTCTCTTAAAGTTCTGTGCATTTAAGCTTTTGACACACATTGCCAAACTACCTGCTCTGTACCTGTCTTCAGCCCTCTGAACTTCCCCTCATGTCTGTAACTTTTCTGGCACACGGAATGGTCCTGATGAGTATTAAGTAGGGCTCCTTATGACAAGTCCCAAAACACACCACCATGCTTGTTGCAGCACCATCCTCCCAGGTGCCTGGGAAGGTCAGATCAACAAGATCTACCCAGACTTGCATGGTCGCATCTTGTCAGAATGGGTTCGATCAACGCTCATCCCTCACCATGTTTTACGGGACTTTGGGGACTCAAGTTGTAGGTCTCCAGATTCTGCATCAGTTGTCCCCAGAGGACAGTTCCAACAGTGACCTGACTCTAGAAAGGAGCCAGCAATCAGGAACAATTAATTTTATGGTTTCACATCAAGTCAGTCAACACCAAGTCCCATATTTTCATAGATTCATAGAATAACGCCAAGAGGGTTATTCTGATCCTACTCCTTCTAGACCAAGCTTCTAATGGACTCTTGATAAATGCATCATCATGAACTCAACTTAACTTTACAAACACAGGTCCCCCGGGACTCCAACAAACCAAGTTATTCCACTTCATTTCAACTAACAACTTGTTATATCAACCAGTCAGTAGGTATAATTGTTCATGGCCAGCCATTTTGAAGGGAATAGATATTGACTGATGGATTAACCTCTCAATTTGTGTTACTTCTTTATTGAAAAGGAAAAAGAAAGAAATCTATGAATTTGCTCGAGATGCACATAGGTCTTGGATATGCTTCTGTAATATTTCCACCACCAGTCTCATGATATATATCTTATTTGTCCAATATTTCCTATTTTACACCTGACCCAGAGTTAATAGGAGGCAGCTTGAGATTACTGGATAAGGTTTTTAATTCAAAGTGGGGGAGCTAAATTCTAGTTACAGCCCTTTCTGGGCTTGTTTCCTCTAGTTTAAAATAAGAATGTATTGAGAGGCTCAGTTGTATATAATAAAACAGAAGGAAAGAAACACCCATCTGTTACATGTCAGCATTTCTGTTCCATGTTAGCATAGCACAGAGGTGAGACTTATATAGCAGTTCTTTGGTTTCAGAGACCTGGGCTCTTTCTACTTTACTGCTCTGCTATCTTTGACAAATATACCTCATGGTCAACAGAGATCTTCCTTAGCTCCTGCCATCATGGCCATGTTCCAGCCAACAAGAAGGAGGCAAAGGCAGAGGAAGGATGATTCCCTCAGTTTTAAGGAAACTTTCCAGAAGATTCTCAGAGCTAGAGTTGAGTCATAGGTCATGCTGGCTGCAGAGGAATTAGGAAAAGGAGAACTCTTGTATTCCTGAGAGTAAAGTGAATCTTTTATTATGTTCATCCCAGTGCAGAATTGCAAGGGGGATGGTTGGTACAACTCCTCAAGTCTTTCTGAGTACACATTTTTGAATAAGACTGAGAGGCTCCCAAGGAGGCTTCTACTCACAGAGCCTTCACAGCTTTCCACAACTCCTTCCCTCCAAGTCTACCCCTCTACAGAGCCACCACATCTTATGGAAAGGAAGTGGGATGGAGACATAATCAAGAGAAAAGGATGAACTGGCTTGCTTCAGAATGTCTCTTCCCTCTAAGATCTTGTACTTTTTGGAAAGCCTCTAGCATCTTATGACCAACAGTCTGTGAATAAAACAAAAGAATTCAGGATCTCCCAGCCACCTGAACACATGGTTCTAGAAGGTCCAGCTTACTTTCAAGATAGTACAGACTTCTTGCTTCAACCAAGAGCAAAGCTGAGAAGCAACCCAAGATGAAGAAACAGAAGTAACCACCTGGGAAAGAAGAGAAGAACATGTTGACTCATATGGCTTGGGCAGAAAGCTCTTACTATGTCTCCAACTTTGTTTAAAATCATGCTAATAGATTCTTCAGAGCCACACAGATGAGGAGTCAGGAAAGTTGAGCAACTTTATCAAAATGCAAACCCACCAAGAGAGAGAAGAAGTGTCAGCCAACGTGTGAAGTTAGACTGCCACTCTTACTGGCATTGCACCCCCGGCACCAACTGGGTGGCCAGCATAGATGATCAATAAGTACTGTTTGACTGATTGAGAGAGAGAGTGAGTGAGTAGATGGCTTCAAATCTCATGTCCTCTCCTTTTCTGGCCTTCCTCCATGATGAGGGTTCTGCCTGCTAGAGACACTTGGCAAATAGAAAGGCGAAAAAGGCCTCTGTGGAGCAGTTTCCTGCAGTGCCGTGGAATTGGGGACCACATCTTATTGCTGCATAATGACCCTGGTTCTATTTCTCACATCACAGAGAACGCAGCCTAACAGAGATTGAGTTATTCCACACAAAGACTTCACAGGAGGAAGGAAAAAAATGTTGTTTTGATTCAGTGCTTTTTTTTTTGTCGTTTCAAACACAATAATGCACATTTTCATCAGAAGCTAAATGATAGTGCTTACAGTATTTAATATCTGAATTCAATTATGTTTTTGAAGGCTTATTACCATAGTAAAAGGAAAAGTATTTCAGAGAATTTCCAAAGGCATCAGGGCACCATTGTTGGTGAGAAAGTGCATATTGTTAAGGAAACTGTTTCCAGATAGAGACACTGAGACCTGCAGAGAGGCGGGTGGGGGAAGGGGTAGGGGTATGGGAGAGGGAGGGAGAGAAGAGGGAGGAGAAGGCAGAAACATGCAAAGAGAAAAGAAAGTACATAAAGGGTAGAATGATCAAGAAATAGAGAATCTCCGTGTGACCCCATCACCATTTATAACTCACTCCATCAACCCTCCATAAAGGCAATCACTTCCAACCCATTTTTCTGTCTCAGTGGGAGCAATTTGTTAAGAAAGCAAATCTGATTATTCCACTCATTTGCCTAAAACCTTACAATATACTTCCATTGCCCTTGGGGTAAAGGTTAGAGCCCTTTAAACTTCCCACTGGCCAAACCTGGGACAACTGAGCTTTGACATAAATAATGATAGAAATGGATTCTAAGACATTAAAGAGAAATTCAAGAGTTCATAAGATCCCTATATTTAATTAATAGGGGCAATGAGAAGCTCTTCCTTACTTCAGATTGACAAATATCAAATATGGAAAGAGTAATAGACTTAAGAAATCACCAGCAGGTGCTAAAGTGGTGGGTGGAAGTCTTTTACAGAAATCAGGATATTTACGGTTTCAAGGAATGTCCTCTAAAATCATTTATTAATTGTAAAGGGAAAAATAGCCCCTTACAGTGAAGGAATCCTTAACTAGGCAAAGTCAATGTCACTAATACCAGGACAATGTGCCCTGTGCCTCCTGATATATTATCCTGGGAAGGACCCACCATCACTTCTGGAGTGCCAATGCCAGAAAAAAATTTTAAATGCTTGCCTTCAAGTTGCTAATGAAAAAATATCAGAGCAAAGGAAATTGAGGGACAATTCATAAAAGAATCTGCCAGTGCCCTTCAGCATGATTCTGAATTGTACACCAAGGAAGATTGAGCTCAATAATGGACAGTGTTGGGGTAATTCTCAAGGTATGAACATGGACAGTATCCTGTCGAAGTTAATTTATTGCTTTAGGTCATAGCGCCGTGCTTATATCAGAGCACATCATTGCTTTCAGAAAATTCAAGATGGAAGAATACAGGGTAGAGAAACACACTAATTCTTCAACTTATTGCAATGAATTCTAAAATAAATAAATACTATCATCAAATACTTATTTGTACATTATGTGTGTTTACAGATAGGCATGCAGTTGTATGGATAAACACTTATACATGTAAGCACACACACACACAAACAAAAATGATAAAGCAAATTGGATAATTATTGTTGATCCCCAAAGGTCCTGCTTGTACAGAATGTATCTAGTTGGGTACAGTGTATGCTCCTACTTTCTTATAACTTTCCCATAAGTTTGACATAATAGTAAAAATTGACACACTATCCCAAATCATCCATGTGAGGACCCCAAAGCATCTGGCACACCTGCTTCTTCACCCCCACCATGCATAGAAGGATCCTCACCCTGAGATCCAAACATCCCACCTTTTAGTCGCTGGAGTTCCCACACCAGGTCCTGCCTCCAGGTGTTTCTGTTCCCATAATACTCCGTTCACCCCCTTCCACCCTTGCCTCTGCTGGTTATGATCTTGACCACGAGGCTCTCAGGGGATTAGAGAACCCGGCTTAGCGCTGTCATCACTGGTTCGAAAGAGTTGTCTGTATTCAGCCAGTCCTGCAGTCTGATACCATCTTGTCTCTTGATATATTTATTTCTGCAGATAAAAATGCTCTGCTTAAAGGATTATCAAAGCTTTAAAAATAATATTCATCTTTGCCATAGTTAATGTTTATTCTTCACGAAGCACCTGAAAATACTGGAGAAAAAGAGAAGATAAACCACAGCTCTGTCATTTAGCACTGACCACTGTTAACATGTTTTTTATTTCTTTTTTTGCAGAGAAAGAGAGAAACTGAGAGAGGGGGACAGTGGGCCCAGCTGCATGAGTGTCATCAGGTTGCTGCCTTATTTTTTTAAAGATTTATTTTATTTATTTATACATACAAGAACTGGGGTCTAGGCCAGAGGTGAAGGGGGTGAGAGGATTCACCAGAGACAGAGTGGGGAGCACAACAGGTGGATTCACTGAAATACACTGCTGAGGGGAGCAGCAGGCATCACAGGAGAGGTCTGCTGCGCCATGTGATTCAGCTCCCTGGCCTGGGATCAAACTCATGCTGTGGTGGCTGGCGGTAGCTTGATCATGCTGAGATTTTAACCCCTGAGCCACCAGGGAGGCTCCTGTTTCCTTCTTTTGTGATCAAATAATTATATAATATTCCCAGGTCACCCTGCCAACCAACTGGGGTAAGACATTATCTTTTAATTTTTTTTTTGTTTAACTGTTGCTAGAAAAATGCCGTGGTGCATACTCCTCTCTGCACACCACACAGACAATATTCTGTTTGTCATAAACCAAGAGGGAGTGGTGAACCTGGACACCTGTCCCAGCTACACCCACACCAGTGGAATCTAACGGCTCACACCCACTGTTTACTACTCACAGGCAGAGGCCAATTTCTCTCAAGAAGTGAGCTGGAGCCCATTGATTAAGAATTAGGGACTCCAGGTTCCTCTCCATCTTTGACTGGCCCTGATGGTGCTACATTATTCAACTCTCCAACTCTTTGCTTTGCCATGTTTAAAATGGAAAGGAGAGATCCAACTTTATGCTCATTCTTTACTCTCACAGTGTTTTGACCAGGTGATATTTGTGGCACCTTCCCCAAGCCGGTGCTGGTGCTCTGTGTTTGTGCAAAGATGCTGAGGCAGGAAAGAGCATCTTTCTTTCTTTTTTTTTTTAAGATTTATTTATTTATTTATACAAGCACTGGGTACAGTCAGAAGCGCAGGAGAGTGAGAGAATTCACCAGAGCCAGAGCAGGGAGCAGAACAGGCAGAGTGATGAAGTACACTGCTGAGGGGAGCAGCAGGCGGCAGGAGAGGTCTGCAAGCCATGTGGGACCCTCGCTGGTGGCTGGGAATCAAACCGGTGCTGCAGAGGCTGTGGGCAGCCTTGCAACCCAGTGCTCAACTGCTGCACCACTGGGGAGGCCCAGGAAAGAGCATCTTTCTAGCAGGTATTCTCAACTAGTAGAGACATAGGACTTGAACAGCAAATGGCAACAAAATGCAGTGCATTTGGGGGGATTACACCTCAAAGCAGAGGAGTATAGAAGACAATTATAATCAGATAATATTAGATCAGTCTAAACCATAGTGATGAGGAGCCAAGGAGGAGTGCCATAGAATTGCACTGTAGGAGCAAACGTGGAGTGGGGAAGGCAAATGGCCGCCTGGTTGCCGAAGGTCTTCCTGCCTGGAACATGGCAGACATTACCAAGCAATCCTTAATTAATCAATTAAGGAAAGCCCCTCAAAAGTGAGCCTGGAGCCACAGCAAGAGGGAGAAAAAAAATGCTTTGGAATCACTCAAATCTGGGCTAAAATTCAGTCTCTGTAATTATGGGATGCATAACCTTGGGCAAGATGATCCATCTCTTTCCTCATCTGGTCCCTCTCTGGCAGAACTCATGTGATAAATAAATGAAATAAGATAGGTAAAAATTCTACCTCCAACCCCACTGGTGGAGATCTAAAATGATGCCGTCACTTTGGAAGACAGGCAATAAAATGTTTTAACTGTTCTTTAAAAGATAATCATAAATATAACATGTGTCCTTGCCTTTCTACTCAAGAGAAATGGGCATGTGGATCTACACAAAATCAAGTATGTGAATGATCTATAATGACCAAGTGTCCATCAACTGATGACTGGATAAATAACACATGATCTTATTATTTCTGAACAGAATATTATTCAGAAATAAAAGGACAAAATACATAACACAACATAATTGAATTGAAATCCTGTTAATGAAAAAGAAAGCTAGATATAACATACTACATAGTCTGTGATTTCATTTAAATACAAAGCAAGAAGAGAGGCGAATTGATGACTGGTAGCCTGGGGCCAGGGTGGGGACAGACATTAACTGGAGGGCATTATTTTTGAAATTGAGAAATGTTATAGAACTACGCTGTGGTGATGGTTGCACAACTCTGTAAAGTCTCTAAAAATTGTGAAATTGATCAAAAATTAAGTGAATTTTAGGTTGTGTTAATGTACCTCAGTGAAGCTATTAGAAGACACGCACAGTTTTAGCCCTGAAATTGCTCCTGCAGACACATACAGAACTGTTACCCTGCTCTTCCCTTTCAAAGACTCTTGTCTACCTATTTCCTTCATCCAACGTGGGCTGCTGCTTGTATGTAATTCTGTTACAGTTTTCTCTTGGCAATGAAAGCCAGCCATCTTGTCCCATGACGTGGCTTGTTTCTGATATTCCGTAATTTAATTTTTAGCCTATGTCTTTCAATACTCCAAGAAAAAAGACGTGAATTTCCCCCAAGGGAAGAGGTTACCTCTTATTTATGTTAATATCATCATCATTGGCAGCTAGCCTTCAAAATCCAAATTCCAATATTCATGGATGGATTATTCAACCCTAAAAAAAAAAAAGATTTTCTTGCCAACTGTGATTTCTGATTGGGGAAAGGAAGTAATAACAAGAATGGCTACTTTCAAGGGTGAACACATTTTCGAATAGAGCAGCATAAAAACAAGATCAATTTAGAGCCGCTGATTCAGGCTCAGCGTGGCTAATTAATTTACACTGCCATGATCACTGCAGACACATCTAAATTTTAGATTATTTTTATCTTGGCAAAGAAGCTCTTACTCAAGTCAGCCTTTTGTGGTTAAGCATTTAACAAAAGAGACATTAAAGGAATTGGAGGAAAAAATTAAAGCTACCATACGGTATTTTTTTATGACAAAGCGATGTCTTTTAAAACAATCTAAACAGTCACATTTTATGCAAGAGCAACACTTGAGTCAATTAAATTAATTGATGTGTGTGTTAAGATCAGCCAGTGCGTTCCCCGCTTTCATCTGAGCAGGAAACAGAAGTTAGGGTGACTTTGTCGACTCGGCAGTGAAGGTTGCTGTGCGCTCACAGAGGGTTGCTCAAACGTCAATGCTGGATTGAGCAAACAGTGCAGATAAAGCTTCAGAATGTTGAGGTTTTGTTCTACAATGAAAAGAAGATCTGAGTGAGCCTGATACCTTCTATCTTGCCAGGTAACCTCCTCTTCTTCTTATTCTAGTGATGAAAACTCAATATTCCTCTAGGAAACCTCTTCTTCCTTGTTTGGGGGTATTGAAACTATACCACGGGACTCAGACTCACCCACCCAGTGAGGAACTGCACCCCTTGTTCAAGCATGAACAAAGAAGCTAACACAGCCACGTTGGTGTGATTGGATCCTGGTGCATTTTCCATCTTCTCTATGGTTGCTTTTTTTGGTGGGGGAGGGTGGACATTCTATTTCATTCTATTTTAAAACACCTGAAAAATAAATCAGAGAAAAGTTGCAAGTGGTAAGAAAGGAAGGATAATTTAGAGCCCCTTCACTGTGTTCAAAACTGTTGATAGTTTAATACTGTAGTGATATTCTTTTTCTCAATGGCTTAATGTGGGTGTATGCACGCCCGCAGGTGTGTGCAGGTATGTTCATGTATGTACACCTTTCTCTGTATCATTAAAGAATGAGTCACATCTACCTTAACTACTGACCTCTTCAGCACTCACCCTCTGAGGACAAGGACTTTCCACTATGTAGCTCTTGGGAAGAAAGGCAATTTCCTCCCCCTTTCTGGGCTCTTCTCAGGCTGGTTGAAGTTTGAATGATCAACATTCAAACTCAAAGCCCAATTTATTTATGCAGATAAAGGGGGAGCACATAGGTGTGTGGATTCCAAAGACAATGTGGCAAAATGGGGGTCTATACCCTGAGCTAAGGAATGGGATGGGGCTTCAAGGAGAGGACAGCTGGAGTCATGGGGTAGAGAGGGGGTGACTCACGAGAGGGAGAGCAGATGCTCTGCCATTAGATGTCTGACCTGCTTTTTTAAGATAGAAAGGTTATTTATGGGAATGACACCAATTCTGGGCCAGACCCTCAATGCTTCTTCTGGGTAGTTAAGGGAATGGTAAAAGCTTTTCTGTGAGACTGCAGGGCCTCGACTGACCTCAGCTCAAAATAATCCACATCAAAGTTATCTTCATAACTATGAGAGAATCACCAAATTCAAGAACTTTAAATGTTATTAAGATATCGCTATCCACAGTCCATATGGAAATATAGAAAATTATCCTAATAACATACTTGGCAAAATATTTTAATCCAAGATGCAATCCAGAGCCACACACTGCCTTTAGCTGTCATGTTAATACAGACTTCTAATAGAATATTCAGGAAAAAGCAACATGATGTTTCTGTATAGGGGGAGGTGGGAAGTAGATCTTAAGAAGTAATCAACACCGGTTTATTAACTAAGAGAAGCTGATAACCTTATTAACTAAAAGTAGCTTTTCCTATATAAGTTTCGAGGGTTTCATTTACTGGATGACTTAGAAAAGTGCTAACTAGATCAGGTGCTGACCTGAGCAGGATTTAACACCATAACTTTGATTCCATGGGGTCCTGAGCCAACCAGCCTTCTAGTAAGTGGCAAAGAATATGCCACAAAACCAAGGCCACCTTTGTGAAAAATTACAAAAGGTGGCAAAATCAATTCCTGTTCTCTCTGGCTTCCCTTTTCGATGTTTTTCTTCTCCTGATATTTGCTCACTAAGGTAGTCTTTTCTTCCTGCTGTTAAAATGTAGGCGTGCTCACCAGTAGCTTCTCCACGTGAACGATAGCCTACAGGGACTCTGCATTGCTGTGGAAAATTGAAGCAGAACCACAGCATGTGCTTCAAGGGTCCATTGACCTAGAGGACATGCAGGACACTGGTCTTGGAAGAATAGACCTCGTTAACAGGATCTTAGACCCATTTCTACCAGGATTGTAGACACAGGACAGCCCTGGCCGACCATCCCAATGCAAGAAGAACATTCCCACACCTTTTAGGACCGTGCTGTCTCCCCAGATCCTGCATTTACTGTTGTTCTCCCTATAAGCCGATGACTAACCACACTTTTACATGTTTTCTCTCTCTGACAACAGTTTCTACTCCTGCCTTTCCACCCTTTGGGAGTCAGAGTTTGATACTTACAGGACTATAAACAAACAAACAAGTGCTGTGCCTATTATAATTCTTGCAATGTTTATTTGGCCGCTCTGAATAATGAACCTCCGGTCCTCAGCCCTCACGATGAACAAATCCTGAGTGCAAGCTTCTGAATGGCCAGAGGTTAGTTCACAAGGATGATCCACTGGAATCCAAGCTCTTTGACCTATGAGGTTGTTCCAGAACTTCCCCTCAGGGTCTAGTTGCCTTTGCACCTGCCAGTCATCATCAGCCTTCATAATCTGATCAACACTGGGGAGCAGGATAAAAGTCACCCACTGGAAAAAGAACAAGAATTTGCTAGAAGTTGATGACAATGAGAAGTGAAATCAGATGCCAGCCTTCAGAAGAGGAAAGAGAGCAACTTAGAAATAATTTAAGAAGCAAATGGTCATTGGCAAAGCTGAGGACACCTCAGCAGCATGTGGCGAAGGGACGGGCCTGGGTCTCCAGCTGAGAAAAGCCCAGAGCATCCTCTGCTAGGTCACACTCCAGCAAAGAATGCCCCAAATATTTGGTCTTGCATGATCAGACAGAAGTTATATTGTGTTGGATGAACTTTGCTGAGGGAAGCAGAGGGGAAAATACAATGTTTGTTGAAAACTATTCTGCAAGAAAAAAGCTAAAATAAAAACAAAGAGCTTGGGGACTTGTGGGAGCAGGCTGGAGTTACTCGGAAGTTCATTTGTGTGGAACGGCTCCTTCCTCACACTGCCTGATAAATGCGCTGGGAGGACCATGAGTGGCTGGTGCTTTCACAGAATGAAGCAGAGAGGAGCCGAGGATTTTAAGACAAAACTGCAAGTCTTCTCCCGCCTTGGAGACCTCCTCACCTTTAAAACTAAAGCTTCTGAAATTGAAGTTGAAAGAAAAAAGGACCAAAATGGCATCAGCTGCCCAGCAGGGCACAGCTGCCATGGCTGATGTGACGATGTTATTTCTTCTGGCCCAGGACTCTGAGCACACGGAAGGGGAGATTCGCCAGCCCCGCCCATCCCGGCACAATGGCCACAGGGACCTGGTGGCCAGGGACAGGGCTGGAGGGACACATTTCAGCTCTGGGCTCAGTGGAATTTGTCAGGCCTCCTTTTAGTCATATCTAGCTAGTGAGATCTTGGGGTAAGCTGCCTTGCTAGCTCTTTTAGTGTTGAGTAGGTATCATTGGAGAACGGCTCCTTCCATCCTTGCTTCAATTTGCAGGGCAAAGTCCTAGGCCCACACAAATACAGACACACTGAAAAAGAAAGGGCAAAATGAATCTCTTTCTGGGTCTCTGCTCTTCTGTCGCTTTCTCTCTCTGTGTCTCTGTCTCCATCTGTGTCTCCGTCCCTGTCCTCAACTCTCTCTCTTACCCAAAGCGTTAGGATATCACCAGCATGACATGAGTGTTGTGAGGTAGATAATACTATCCTGACTTTGAAAAATGAGAAGAAGGAAAACCCAAAAGGCTTCCTGGCTTCTCCTTACCTGCCCCTGACATCAAACAAACAAGCAAGAGACAACAGCTAGTGAATGAAATGATAGGCAGACCCGCCATGGCTAACCTTGGCCAGCAATCGTCTCTCTACATGGTGCACTTTAAGAATAAGCCCAGCTAAAGAGACAGCCTAAAAGCCGGAAAGAAAGGCACGAGAGACCAGGCAGATTATCAGTCATGTCTTCAGGGATCCTTTGTGAATTCCCAGGAGCATCTCCATGAGCAGTGCGGTCCCTGCAGAGCCCCACAGCCCAGGTCCTCAGCCGTCCTCAGCCCTCAGGAAGGTTTCTTGGTATGTTGTTCCTTTCCGTTGTGCTATGGATGATCAGGGCTTTCCTCTGGGCTGGGCTTCCCTCTCTCAGTGGAGAAAACCCAATTTCTCTCCATTAACAAGCAGCATCCAGGCAGGGCCGCCATCTTTGAGTGCTCAGTAGCTCACACCAGCTCACTCCACACAGCGCTGTTTACCTCTGGGGCAGCAGTTGGGTTACTGGGAGGAGGGAGAGATAAACTCTGTAAACTGAATAGCACAATGGACATATTAACTGATGCCATGGTCACTGCTGTTCGTGTGGACCTAACCCTGGCTCCTGAGTATAAAAGCCCTAAGTTATCTTTCCTTGAAAGTCCTGCCCATTGTTCTCTGTCCTGCCTCTCGATTTCAGCCCCTCCCCATCACCACAACCACAAACCTAATCAAGTCTTTTCCATCTCCCACCACATCTTCCAGCTGGCTCACCTACCAACAGCCTCCCTCAGCCCCAAGTCAGCCATATTCGTTTTTGGCATGAAGACCCTGATCCCACTTATCCCCATACATCCATGAGATAGATCTCTGGAATCTACTAGATTCCCCCAAATACCACAGAGGTGGCTGGACTCTGGGACCTTGTTCTTACCTAACCCTACAGATTCTTTACTTGTGGTTTCTCACTTTCCCAAGCAAACCAGGCTCATCTGACACCCAATGCTTCAGCCATGCTCACCACCCTCCGTGCGAATCACCTTCCCTTTTGTGTTAAACATTTTTTTGATTTGTTGATAGTGGATAGTGACGCTCAAATGCTTCCCTTTGATGAATTATGTTCTGATGTCTCCTTCTACGTGGCCGTCTCCCACCCATCTGCCTGGGTGACTGTTCTACAGGCCAGGACTCTGTAGCTCCTGTGAGCTCTCTGATGGCAAACCAATGACAGTGACAGTACTTTACCATCACAGCCAACAGCACTGCTAGTATTTCACCAAACCTCTTTTAAACTCTGTTCAGGGTTGTTTTTTTTTTAAGATTATTTATTTACACAAGATCTGGGGTACAGGCCAGATGCGCGGGAGAGTGAGAGGATTCACCAGAGATAGAGGGGGGAACAGAACAGGCAGACTGACGAAATACACTGCTGAGGGGAGCAGCGGGTGCGACAGGAGAGGTCTGCTGTGCCATGTGGGACCCTTGCTGGTTGGCCAGGTTTGAACAGGCGCTGCAGAGGCTGCGGACAGCTTCACAACACTGTGCTCAACCACCTGCGCCACCAGGGGAGGCTCTCTGTTCAGAATTTGAAAACTATTGTATGCCCATGGCAGCCCCCACACCCATCTTGCAGAGCACACTCAGCTGTGGTGGAGGTGGCAGACTCCAGTGCCTCCTATGAACTCTGTTCACAGCCTTCATCACTGTCACTGATTCATGTCCCTTCCTTGCGGCACGTATCTGCAACATCCAGCATCATCACCACTGGCCATAGATGTCTAGTGGGACTTACGCTTTACGTAATGAAATGAGACATTCAGCTCATCAGTTCTACTAGCCCCATGTCAAGATCTGGAGCACTGCAGTGGTAAGGCAGATGGAAACTATCTTGGGGGTCACCAAGGTACTAGTGTTGGCAGTGCTGTCCCAGAGCATGGTGAGAGCAAAGACTGGTTTCTACCTAGGAATCCCTAGCACTACATGCATCTCAGGAAACCAGCCACAGAGGACCAGATTGTTGCTGCAACTGATTAGACCTTCTTACACCTCATTACAGCATGAACCATATTTCTTTTGAGCAAATGAGTGACTCTGGCGTTGGGTCTGCCTGTCCCCAGCAAGACAACTCTTACTTCAGTGTTTGTGCCTCTTGCACGATGGCTGAGCTTGACCTTCATCCCAAAGCCAGGGAGAGAGGACAGCACTGATTCCTGAATCCCCAGAGGCACACCCTCCTTCCCACCGTGGACACCATGAGGAAAGCGGTGGATACCTCGGTCCTCAGTCATAAGATGTGTTTGGTTCTGAATTGATGGTTAAGTCACCAATTTACAATGTGTTTTTTTTTTTTTAAGATTTATTTATTTATACAAGCACTGGGTACAGTCAGAAGTGCGGGAGGGTGAGAGAATCCACCAGAGCCAGAGCGGGGAGCAGAACAGGCAGAAGGACCGAAGTACACTGCTGAGGGGAGCAGCGGGCGGCAGGAGAGGCCTGCGCGCCATTTGGGACCCTCCTCTGGTGGCCGGGGAGCAGCCGGGGATCGAACTGGTGCTGCAGAGGCTGCGGGCAGCTTCGCAACCCAGCGCTCAACCGCTGCGCCACCGGGGAGGCCCTTTACAATGTGTTTTGTGTCTTCACCCTGTGGCTTGCAGATGGGATCCCGTCTCTGGGGCACAACCTACCAGCCCCAGGGTTCCCGGTGGGGAACCTCATTGGGGTGCCTGGCTTTCAGGCTCTGATTCCACCCTTCACCACCTCAAAAATTGCAGAAGTGAATTTTCCAATTATTAGCATCATTTCTCTTATTAATAACTTATTAATAACTAGTGCTTGGCTTTTATTTACAGGTGTAGACAATGCCCTGGATTTAATCAGCTCTACGTTTGAGTCCTGGCTCAACTGCTTTTCTAAACCTAAGGCAAAGTATTTACTTTCCTGAACCTCTATTTTTCTCTCAGCCATAAAGTGCTAATTATTATGTTACTCACCTCAAAGGACGATGGTGAGGGCAAAGCAGGAAAACGCCTATCAAATTGCTCAACACAGAAAGTGCTTAATTGAACTTGTAATTGTTATTAGTATTGTTATGATTCTATTTTTAGATGAGCTGTACTTCGCAAGCTTTCTACAGCTCCCTTCCCTTGAATCTTTTCCAAGTCCTGATGAAATAGGGATTAGCTCTTTGCTTTTCAGATGAGGAAACGATTTAGAGCAATTAAGAGGTTGCAAGGCTGTTTCCCACCCCAGGTGAGACGAGGTGTGGAGCCGGAGATTTCGCCACGGCCGTTCCAGGGCGCAGGGGCTGTTCTGAGCCAGCGGGTCCGCGGGGCTCAGATGCCCCCAGATTGTCATTTGCTGCATAGAAAATGCCAGACTTTCCCTGACTCTCTAGAATAACCCGGGAGCATTAAAGCGCAGGTCTTCCTGAGACGGACTGAACACCCTAGCAGGAGTGCGCTCCAGTCCCTGCACCCAGAGAGATTTGGATGAAGGCCGGGGAAGGGGCCCAAGAAGCACCGGTCCTCGGAGGCCACCCAGCCAGGCGACTCCGAGCAGGTAAAAGCAAACCCACCACGAGAGAGTGGTCACCTAGTGACACACCCCTTCATCTGGATAAAGGTCTTCCCACCAGGGCGCCTGGGGTTTACGGTGCTAGTGGCCACGCTGAACCCCTGTGCTCCCCCAAACCCGTGCTTCATCTGGAAACCCACGGGCTTCGTGCTTCCTTTAGAAATTGCAGTAAGTCTGCAGATTTAAGGGAGAAAAGTGCAGAATTTTCTGGGGGAAAAATACCAAACCGTAGCATAGCAGCTTGAGGAATGTAAGATGCTGTGACCCTATATACAGACACACGTGTGTTCTTATCATGGATAATGTATGTTATCTATGTTATAGGATGTTCATTATAAATATTAAATACATGCATTTAAATTGCACACACAGAGTCTCTCACCTGAAGGAAGGGTGCTGATTCATTGCAATAAAAAACAAAAGCGGTTGCACATTTTATCGCTAATAACTGACACCAGGGGCCTTATTACCACCAAATATTTCTAAACATACGAAATTCTGTAATGGGCCCCCCAGGGGCCGGGCCGCCGAGTGCACGGGGTGCCCCACTCGCGCGCCCCACGTGTCTCCCCCAGCCCAGGCCGCGCCACTGAGCGCAGAAATCCTCCAGCCTGCAGACTTTATTTTTAGTCTGAACGTTTAGATTTCACATTTCATCAGCGTTTCGCTTGCTTCTGTTTCCTAACAAACACCCCACCGCACCAGATGTCTATAGTTTATCATGCAAATATCACATAGGAGCGGTAATCATTATTAACCAGCATAATCACCCCGATCGGGGAAGGCGATCACTCACTGCCAGTTGGGGCTCCGTCCCTCCGGGCCCAGAGTCAAAAGGGAGGAGAAGAGCCATGAGAATGGAGCTGCAACAAACGTGGGGGCTGGGTCCTGCCAGGGACTGAGATTTCTCTTTGGACAACTTTTTTCTTTAATATATTTTATTTTATATAATTCTTACATCATTTTTCATTTTTGCACACTGTATGCATTTCCGTCTTGGTTATAGTCCCCATACAATTCCCACCCCCTTATTTTAACCCTAATCCCTCCTCTCCCCCACCCCAGTGTGTCTCTGGTTTATAATTGCTTGTTGATTTTGACTTTTTCTTTCTTATAATTAGTCTTTTTCCTGGTCCCTTATTTAGGTTTTCTAAACTCCTGCTATGAGTGAGACCATCCGGTATTTTTCTTTTTCTCTCCGGTTCTCCCCAACAACAGAATCTACCAAGTCAAAAGTGGGCAGGATAGATCCAGGGTTAGCCTCCATCCACCAGCTTCTGGGGTCTCCAGTGCCACCCGGTCCCCTCCTCCAGGGGAGACCCCCAAGTCTTGGGCCGTTAGTGAGAAGGTGGCGCCATCCCGCAGCGGCCTCCTTGATCTCGCCTCTGCCCGTTCTTCTCTTTCTCACCGCGGGCCCTGTCACCTCCAGCTGCGCCTGCCCTTGGGTTCTTCAGAGCCGAAACCCCAATGTGGTGGCTGGACTCACACCCTGTTTAGAAAATAAGAGAAGTGGAATTAGCTACTGACTGTGAACACAGGGAAGTAGTGGATGCGCCCACAGAATCCCAGCTTTGGGAAGGGAGGGATGGAGGGAAGTGGATGGAAGGAGACAGGCAGGGGCAGCTGGATGGGGGACGCCCCCCGGGGGCCGCAGTGGGCTCAGAGAAGGCTCAGTCCAAATTCCTCCTCAGGGTGCTCATGTTCCTGGACCCACGGCTTGCCTTCAAAAGCGTGGTGCTTCCGGACCACGGCCAGCTCCCCAGCACAAAGCAGAGAGGCTCAGCCCTGCCTGGAGCAGACCCTGCGGGAGTCTAGAAGGACTCAGCAGAGGACATGGGTGAGGGAGTCTGTCAGTGGGAAAATCCACCTCTGGGGCCTTGGGGGGAGGCGCCCCGCCCTCTCCAACAGGCCTCTGTTCTGCTCAGCACCCCCTGAGTTTCCCTACGAGTTTTTGAAAATGGTGATATTGGGGCTTTCGTCTCAGAGGTGTTTTTGAAAGCCAGTTTTCTAACTTTTCTGTTTTACCCACAAGATATAAATGATTCCAAATTTGGAATGTTTCCAGTTGTTGCCAGTAGAGCCAAATCAGTGTGGGTCAAACCAAATCTGTGTGGGTCACACCGGAAGCTGCCGTGGGCGGAGGGGGTGCCGATGGGCTTCTCCTGGGAGAGGAGGCAGGTAAACACAAGGGCCCTGGTTGCGCCCACCAGACCCTGGCCCACCCGGGACGCGCTGCGGGTTCATAGCTGTTCAGTTTCCACCCCACTTTCTCCAGCTGACACCCGGCTCATCACTCAAGGAGAGGCAGGCTGGGCTTGGGGTGCAGTAAACCTCCAGAGTCTCATCCAGCATATTAGATCCAACCCCTTGATGTTTCCTCAGCCTCCAAGCCTGGCTGGAGTTCTGGAGTTGCAGAAAGTGAATTTGGTCAGTCCAGCCCCCTTCCTGCCTGGCGATGCTCCCCCTTCTGCCTGCTAGTGCTCCCCTCTTCCCGCCTAATCATTTTCTAGGTTAAAATTGGAAGCCAGGCAGGCCTTGCATCTGCCTCAAAGTTGATCTCTCTCTTTGACAACACGTATTTTGGTTTCATTTAATCAACGGATCATTCACACACACACACACACCCCTTATCCCAGTAGCCACACACCTCCCCTTACTGAACACAGTTCAATCCTGGGATGATTTCCCTCGCCAGGTGTCCTGGTGGGGGTGTGGTGAGGTGACAGTACCAGAGGTAGTGACTCTCCACACCCAAATCATATACAATCTATAAACCAATGTTCCCGCAAGTGAAAAAATCAACATATCCAGTGTCACCCCAGGATGGGTGCTGGGGAAACAGTTCACGTGCTGACAAAGTGCATGGACTCTGGGGCCACATCTCCCCATGGAGAAGCCCAGCCCCATCACGCAACGGCTGTGTGACCTAGGCTGATGCAACACTCTGTGACTCAGTTTCCCCACCTGTGTGGTGGTTCCCACTCCCTAAGACAGTGGTTAAGAGATGAAGTGAGTTAATGTACTTAGGGTGCCCGGGATACCCAGGACATGATCAGAGGAAGCTCACGTGTTGGATGGTTTTTATTACTTCCGAAATAAGTAAAAACTCGCTTGGGACCTGGAACAAGATGGATGGACAAGAAAACAACACACTGATTGAGCTGAGAGAAAGCTTGTGTTTTATTGTATTTTTTTTTTTTCCTGAGTTGGAGGAAGAACAGAAAGACCCAGCACACACTTCCATCTTAAACCAAGCTGGCATCTCTTGTTTTGTCTTTCATGTCTGGAGTCTGAGTCTCCACAGACAATTGCAAAGGGATTGTGTTTGACTGATCAATCAAAAGCAGTCCGGCTTGTCTTCTGAGACTCTGAATTAAAACCTCCAGGCAGGATTCTGGGGAGGGCAGGACCGGTGAGAGGCGGGCAGCTACTCAACGTTGAGTGGGCTTTGATGGCAGAGGAGCAGCTGAGATGAAAGAGCTCCTCCCAGCAGAGCTGAAATTAAAACGGGAAACATTTCATTAGGCCCAGTCCCAGGAAGGGAGCCCCGGGGTGTGGGGGGAAGCAAGGGACAGACACCCCCAGCCACCCGGTCAGCGGGGCAGTGGAGAGGCGATCGGCAAGAGCAGGTCTCCCACTTCTGCCTCGGGGGTTACCTCCTCCTCGTCCCTTCGGGGTCTCTTTGCTGTGGAACTTTGAGTTTGGCACTGAGGGGACAGGTTGGGCTAATTCCCTCTCCCTGGTTTCTGCCTCCTTCTCCCTCTCTGTTGTCCCCGTTTCATGCCCAGAGTTCCCAGATGCTCCTGCTGTCTGAACGCTCTTCATCACCAGACCTTCATTCTGTCAAATCCTGAGGGTGCCTGGACAACCTCTTCTCAGCCTCTACCTAGCAAGAGACTGTAGAGTCTTCAAAACCCAGTGTAAATAGTACTTCTTCCAAAATGCCTGCAGCCCCCATTGGCCGTGCTCCTGCTCTATTTTAGGAGATCCCCCTTTCTTGTACTGGGGTGGATTTTGGACACACCATGGACGTAGGAAATCATGCTCGGGTCCTAGCCCCCCTCTTCCCTGCTGCACTGTACTAGTAGGTAGGGATTAGCAAATCATTCATCTTTTTTATTTAAATATTTTATTTTATATAATTCGAATAATTCATCTTGTTGCTCACATCACGTGGAACAAGAGACATCAGAGCTGAAAATGACCTCAGGCGTCCTTTGGTTCAGCAGTGGCAGATGCGCAGCACAGGGAGCCCTGCCTCTTCTTCGGTGCTCCCGGTGACCCAGCTTCACCCAGAGCACCCTCTACTCTGTGGGTCCAGGCTTCACAACCCTTCCCCACAAGCTGCTCCAGGCAGCCACAGTCAACATGGTGGATTTGACATGGAAGATAAGACCCATATGCCTCCCTGGATTAATTCAGAACCCCATTAGTTATGATGGAACCAAGACCCAACTTATTGAAGAGTCCTGACCATGGCCAAGAACTAATGCCCGTCTCCAAATCCCCCACCTTGAAAACCCTGGGTGTACCTTGCTGCTCCCCCAAGCAGCACTTTAGACAGAACAGTACATGTTACCTGCCTGGTTGGTGTGAAACGAAATTCCAAATGCAAAAGAGAAATGTCGGGAGAAAGCAACATTTCCAAAGGTTTGTTTTAGCTAATTGTGTGGCATGTTCATCTGGCAGTGAAAACACAGACTTTCCTCATCTACTTGGTCTCTTTGAACCAAGTCTTCTTCTAGGCTTTCAATATTCCCACCCGCATTGTGACTTTCAAGAGGAAAAGTCCAGACTCCGAATTTCTCAAATGCTTTCCCACGTGAGGTTATTCTGGTTGGGGCCACGTGGCCAATGATTTGAAAAATGCTGATGAAAGAGAGGGAACACAGGTTTTGCTGTGTGTTCTCATGTTAGTGCCTTAGTCTCTGATTCTTGGTGATGTCACCGCCCAGTTGCAAGACCCTCAGACTCTCTAAGTGACTGGCCAGAGAGGATGTCTTTAGCTTTTAAATTTTTAAATGTAACTTAATTTTTTAATACGACATTGCTTTAGAACACTGTCTATGATAGTGGACACTTAATAAATATTAATTCCATGGCCTACATCCTGATGCATGGATCTGAGAATGATTTTTCCAGCCACAAGGCAAGCCTCAAATTAGAATCATGTTTTGTTGCTGTTTAGCTGCTGCATAAACATGTCGGCTGTCATAACTTATTTTTTCAGCATTTTTTCAAAGTGAAGTTTTCGTGTGTGTCAGAGACAATACAATGTTTTCATGAAAACATTTCATTTTCCTCGTGGGAATGCAGAAGGGGCTAATTTCCCAGCTCCCTTTGAAGCTGGTCCCATTCCCAATTTCTGGCCATGAGAAGGTAGGGGCAAAGGGTGGACAGTCCTTCTGGATCTTGTCCCCAAAACATCTGTGTCATCTTCTGTTCTCCCTCTTGCCTGTCCAGGTGGCTGGGAACAGTGGTGTCTGAACAGTGAAGCCATGTGACAGTAACAGTCTGGATGCTTCCTGGAGTTACCATCGGCAAACCTGTCTCCAAAGGGCCACCGACTGTGAACATGAGCATTAGATCTCGCCTGAAGGAGAAGACAGTGACAACTGCCTGAGATTGTGGGTTTTGTGTTATCTTCACATTGTTTCTAGGGTTCTCACCTGGGCACCATGGATGGTTTGGGCGGGATCACTGCTGGCTGTGCTGGGTGCTGTAGGATGCTTAGCCGGACCCTTCAGACCCTGGTGGAGTGCCCCCAGCAGTGACAGCCACAGCTGTCTCCAGACAAATCTCACCGTCTCCTGGGCTCCCACTGGAAGTCCCTGGCCTGACCTCACCAGCCAGTGCCCCAGCACTAGGCAAGTTCATGGAATTACTGACAGGCCCAAGCTCAGAACCTGTGGCTGCAGCTCATATGTCTAGCGTTTGATGAAGTCAGCCATAAGACAACCATGATTCCTTCAGGAGAGAAGAAAAATGAGCCCAATCTAGTAATTATCATTTGATTTTCAAGGTGAGCACCATCTCCTGCTCCACCTGGGTCTCCTGAGTCTTTATCAGGACACCACCCCGCCCCACCATCACTGGCTGAAGGGGGAGGCACCAAAGTCCAGATAGTTCATGGCTGTTATTATAATGAGGGAAAAAGAAAAAAAAAAAACACGTCCAGCCGACAATCAACCCAAAGGTTACTCCAGAATGAAATTGTTTTGTAACTGCTCATAAAATAAACGGAAAACTGGATTCTTCCCTGCGGGATGTCTCAGAGCCTTCAATGGGGTTGTATGTGTATGAATCCCAAAGAGAAGCTACAGAGAAAACAATGCTTCCTCAACTGACTTGATCCTGAAGGTTCCATTTCATGGTCACATCACAAGGAGCATGATGCTCTCAAGAAGGGATGAGGCACAACAGTTTCTCTCTTGAATCTTCTCCTAGACCCAATGTACTTCCTTGTCAAAGGCAGTTTTAGCAAGAATTTGGCTAACTCAATGTATCTGGCACATCCCATATTTGATACCTGGTCACCCTCAGTTTATGACCTGGATCCTTATCCCCTCACTAACCATCCTCCAAACGATTCCTGATTATCCCAGCCTGCCTTCTGCAAGAATCCCTTTGAGTGGGTTTCACCAAGCTACCCTTCACCCTAGGTCTCCTCTTAGTACCTTTGCACCCAGGTACCACCACCCTTCTCCACGGCTCTATGTCCCTGCTGGCCTCCATGCGGGGTGATATTCAGGCAGCCTCTATACTGAGATAGTCTTTCCCCTATTGCAATAGTCTTGAGTAAAATTGGTTTTTACCGCTTTAACTACCATCCAGTCCTGGACGGTTTTCCTTTGACAGTGGACCTGGCCATCTGTGATCTAGATGATCTCTTTTCTTCCTAGCTGCATGCCAGAAAATGTCTTCGCCTCTTGGTGCAACATGGTGATAAACATACCCCTACCTCCCCATGATGTTACGGGGATTAAGAGGATGGGAAGGTGGCGTGTGAGAAGAACAGCCTTTGAGGTGAAACAGACCCTGGCTGAGGCTCAGATCTCGACTTAGGGACTCTCTGAACCTCAGTCCCTCATCTGTAAAATGGAGATAACAACGCCTTATCCCACGGGGGAGAGCCGCCTGCCAGCAGCTTACCGTGGCTGCAGACACAAGAAGCGATGGATAAACACTGGCTTCCCTCACTCTTACCATCACTGCTAGGAAGCTGCGTGGGATTCTCTTACTGAAAGAGTTTTCTTATCTAATTTGCCTAGTAATCAATCAAAAATCTAAAGGGACGATAGAATAAAATGTTAAATAAATCCTGAGGAATAATGATGAAACATTCATAATATATGCTCTGCACTGAAGAATCTTTACAACCCTCCAAGGGATTAGTCTTTTTAATGTCATATGTGAGGAAATGCTACAGGGGGACAATATTGATCTGAAGACCCCGTAGCAGTGACTTTAAAAGTCACTGTGCCACACATAATGTGGGAGTTCCTGGTGGCCGAGGCTGAGGGGAGGGAGTTCTGACGGAGCTCCAGGGTCCACCACCAGGTCAGTATCCTTTGTTGCATCTCATTCCATTCCTAAAAGCATCACAACCTTCCCAGACATGCAAAGCTTAATCCCTGCAGAGCTGGAGAGCTATCAAGTGTTTGAGAAGCTCAAGGGTGCTCTGTAAACGTCCAAGAGGCTCGCTTCCCCCAAAATTTTAACTGCTCCAAATCTGCAGCCATGACAAATGGAAATCCATCTTGTATCCTGAGACTAGGCTGTGTACAATTGAATTCCAACACGACGCATGCCTATTGATGTCTTCTGCACTAGAGGCTGAGTACAAAAAATAAAGAACAATCGTCACGATTAGCTCTTCAAACATTTATCATGGTTCTATTGCTGGTACCCATGTTTCTATTGCACTCATCATGTGCTCAGAGTAATGTCATTTAGCCGCTGTTGCAAGAGACAGAAGCTCAGCTCACACCAACCTAAGCTAGAAGGGAATGCATTGGAAATTCCAAGCTGGGCCCTTCTGAAGTGTAAACTGGATCCAAAGCCTAAATGCCTGACATCAAGGCAGAATTCCACTCCCTTCTTCTCTCAGATACACATTCCTCTTTAACTTCCCATCCCAGGATGGACCCTGCCTCCCAGCAGCAAGATGGATGAAACACCCCGGGGCTTGCATTGCAGTCTCAGGAGCTGTCCTGGAAATACTCATCCCCTCTTCCTGCTTGCTCCGGTAAGCATCCATAAACTGGCTCCTTGGGCAAACTTGAGCCCTGAGACCACATCCAAGGCCAGAGCTGTGATCTAGGAGATAGAAGATGCTGACTGGCAGGCTGCGGCCGATTGCCTACTCTTGAAGTCAGGACGTTGGCTCATCCCAATGAAACCACATACAGGGAGGTGATTCCCCTAAAGGGGTGGAGGAGTAGGATGGAATGATCTAACAAAAACAAAGGAGAAATGGATGGTGAGCTGGCAACAACAATAGAGCCATTGCACTGCTTCCCTACACATTATCTTGACTACCTGAAGCCTGTGGCATCTTGTAGATGAGGCGATTGGAGTGTCCAAACTGCCCGGCCAACACATGCTTGGCTGCAAACCCAGACTTCAGCCTCCAAATGACACATGCAAGAGGTGTAGGGACAGCCAGCGCACCATTTTCTTGTGTGCTTTCTGAGGGGGCATGGGAGAAATTTGCTGGGGACATTATTTATTTCATTCTAAATCTGTGGGTCCTTAGGTCTGAATCCAGTTAGTAGAATCTCCTTCTAACATGTCCTTCTAATCAACCTCTCTCAATATCCCTAGGTCTCCTATTTTTTAGAAAAGAATAGAACTGGCATAACAGAATGGTCATTACTTTAAGCAACAGAAATGGGATATGATTCATTTAAGCACAAAAGGGATTCATTGAGATACTCTTTGGCTGGATGGCAAGTTTGCCAGAAAGATGCAGTCACTTGGCTTAAAAGATCACCAACTTAATAAGCTGGATGGCCTATGTTGCCACCAAGACCAGTCCCAGAAGTCATTGGGTGACATCATTGACACTAACTTCTCACCAACTCTACTCTTCCTGACACAGCCAGATCCCCTGCAAAGCCCTGAGATCTATAGCTGGATGTGGACCCTGCTGGGGTCACTGTGGGTTGGGACGTAAACTTCTCCATGTCTCTTCCTAGACTGCCTTGATTCTTTTCCTGGAGAGCACATATTTGACTGGCTGAGTCTAGATCTTGGACAACACTCTAGACAATGGCTCTCAGTTCTCAGTGGGATGAGTTTGCCTCCAGATGTCTGGAGCCACAGAGGCTACTAACCATCCAGAGTGGACAAGAGGCAGCCTTTAACCCAGACCCCACCCCACTATAAAAGATGATCTGGGTTCAATGTCTGTAGTGCCGACATCAAGGAACCCTCTTCTGCCCACAGAGAACTTTGCAAAATGAAGGTGGAAAATTCCTTAAAGAAAGGAAGAGAGAGCCAATATCAAAAAATAAGTTCCATGTAAATAAAGGCCACGGGCCATTTTGTGCTCATCTCCTGGATGCCCCCTCATTTATTTCTGACACCTACTTGCTCCCGGCCTCATCTCAGCCCTTCTCTGTGCTCCTCGTCCTGCCGCTGCTCTATATATCTGCCTTCAGACCCAGTGGAAGTTGGCTTCTCGATTCTAGCTCCATACTTTATTATTATCATGTCAGTTCCCCCTTTCCTGCTTGTCTATCAAAGTCCTGCTCTTGAAATCCTATACTGGGTCCACCTTCCAAGAAGAGCCAAGTTCCCATCTGCCCTCACCTTGACCCCTCCCTCATCAGCTCCCTACAGGGCTGCCAGAGAGCAGCCAGCAGGGGACCTGGGGTGGCGTGTCCATGAAACTTCCTGAGTTGATTGCAACAGACTCACATACCCACATCCATAGCCAACCATTTGTTCATGTCTTGAAGTCTCAAGAGATTGAATGGTTTTGGCTGGGAAGGTGTGTGATGTGGCCTTGGGAATTCCATGCGGAGTGAGACACTTAATCAAATAGTGCAGCCTGGGGCCTCATGAAGGAATCACAATTTCAGCTAGAACGAGTGACTTCACTCCACTGGGCACCTAAGATGGGGATCCAGGAAAGACCACCAAGTCTGGAGGGAGTTGGAAGAATAAAGGCAAACGCCTCCAGGTGTGATGTGCTTGCTCTCCACCCAGGAGAGACCGAAGGACTCGAGGCACCTCGAACCACAGATGAAATTACGATTCAGACAGCGTTGGAAACCCAGCCCATGAAGCACTTTTTCACCCTGCAAGCCTCTTTGTGTCATTTCAAAATTGCAGCCGACACTTTAATATTTAAACAGAACACAAGAGATATGGGTTATTTATTTTCTTTTACTTTAATTTTACTTCTGTACTGGCTCTGAACTTTTTTTTTAACTTTAAAACAACAAAGCCCTACATTTTAACAGCACTTTCTGCTCGATTCATCAGGTTGCAAATGTTCACCTGACACTTGCAATCCACCAAAGTCTTTTTCAATGCCGCTGTCCCATCATCTGCTTCCTTATTGCTATGAAATTACACTGAAAATATTTTTTGCTCTGGGCAAAACTAGTCATATAGAATTTGACTATGATCTATATATTTATGGAGGAAAATTAATCTTCAATGCTTCAAACTTTTTATGCCTCATAATTTTATCAAAAATGTCCAAATGCATCATAATGGAGCTGCCAGAGACATGAAAAATGTCCCACTTTCTTCCTAAGCTTTTAAAAAAATCATGCTTTCAGCATGCATTTTGAAGGCATTGTCTGGTTTACTATTTTATGGGTCATTCAACAACTGTAGCAGAATCTGATGAAAATCTAAGTGTGGGAGAAAGTATGTATTAGTCTGTTTTAGATCAGGTTTGGTAGCCCCACTAAGCTGTTCTAGTGGCCTAAGCAATTGTAAAATGTTCCTTTCCAGGGCAAGAAATGTTTTCAATCTAAACTAACATGAAATAAACCACACATGTTTTAACAGTTGCAAGTAGTAGAGACTCAACTCAAGCAGAGCAGGAAGAACAAAGGCATCGATGGGTTCAAATAACAAAGAAGTCCCTTGGTATCACTGGTGCAGGGGCAGAGGTGCAGAGAATGCAATCAGGCAAACACATGTCTTCATTTCCCAGGCGTGTCCACCCAAGGGGCAGGTGTGATACCTGCTAGCTTCCCCAAAGCCACGTCCATCCACTGAGAGCGACTGCCTTCTCAGCTTTGGCAGAGAAGACTTCAGGAGACTCAGATCAGGTAACGTGTGCTTCTCAGAATGAAACAGCTCATGTATCCTGTGGTATGTGGGAAGGTGGGGCCTCCACCAAATCTATGGACTCAGAGCTCTGGGATCTTAGGTGACCCCAGAGATGGGCGGTCAGGCCGGAGGACAGTTAGCCTCTGTATTCCCAGCGGGTAGCTAATGGCTTCCTCCTCCATTTCCTCTCCCCATCTGCGGCTTGCATGAGTTGGTTTTCTGTCTGCAGTGGAATATGGCTCGACTATTACTCTAAGCCACGCTAGTCCAAGTGTCTTCAGAGATGAGGCTGTGGTTGGGGAGTCAGTGGAGACCGAGGGAGCTCATTGCTGTACCAAAACCCACTTGTCACACAGTGAGGGGATTATTGCAGTCGAGTCACTTATTGCAGCCAATTATTACAGAAATAGTTAATGCACAGAATTGATTATTACACGAGAGTCAATTATTACATAAGAGTCAATCATTGCACAGAATTCACTTTTATACCGAGGGTCAATAATTAAACAGACTCTATGATTACATTTTGAAAACTCGATATCTCTGTGCCTTATTTCTTTACTCACAACACATAACTCGTAACAGTTCTACGTCATGTGTCTCATCTCTGTCTCATGTAGAGGTCAAGGGTTATTTCCTCCAGCTCCTTTTGGAAGCTTAGGGCAGAATCTGCTCTGTACCTTTCTCCTGACTTTTGGGAGTTTCTGTGGTCCTTGGGGGTGTTCCTTGGTTGGTAAACCCACACTCCAGCCTCTGCCCATCTTCACGTCACCTTCTGTGTGTCTCATATTTGTGTTCTATTGGGCAGTGTTTCTGCAGAGTCAGTGGGTCGAACCTCTAGTCTTCACCTGTGTCTCAAATTTCAAAACTTTCTCCTCTCAGGGAACCTGTCATTGACTTCTTCGCTGCTCCTCAAGATCCTGGACCCAATGACACCTGCAAAGACTCCAAAAAAGGCCAAATTCAATAGTTTTGAGGGTCAGGACTTGAGTATATCTGGGGTTGGGGGCCACCGTTATTTAACCCGCCGCATGAATATATTTCTTTTTTTTTTGTGATTTTCATCTTCACTTGTTAAGGATCTTTTTTGATAAACAAAAATTACTTTTCAAAGCAGAACAACATAGGAATATGTGTGTATGTTTCTGTATCTATAGACACAGAAACATGTATCTCCTGCTCGCTCCTCTCCTGTAACTGATTGCCATTTCAAAAAGCCCTGAAGGATCCTTGTTTCTGCTTGTGGCGGGATATGTAAATCTATAGTAATTATTACCTTGATGAAAAGAGTACATGATAAGTCTTAATACAATTGCAAGCTCTGAAACCAAGGACTAATTTTCAGCAGTCGATGACATTAACCTGAGCTCCCATGAGTACATTAGGATTTTCAAAATACAGCACTTTCTCCTTGAACTGCATGCATACAAATGCGACTCAATTTATTGCAAATGGTGTTCCTGAGGACGCCAGTGACATAATTAAGAAATGTATTCAGCCTATTACTAATTTAACACTGTTCAGGGTTCTTATCAAAAAGCCGTGTGTCGCCCCACAGAGTCGCCATTATATTTATGCATTGTAAATACAAATATATTTTATTCATAGTGGATTCTTGCAACTTCAATTATGCAATAAGTATTTATTTGGAATTCATGCTCCCCCCCCATTTGATAGCCATCATTAATTCATGTGAAACTGATTAAGCCTCTTGTAAAGCTCTAGCAAACACCTTAGAAGACAAACTCAATTTGTAAGGATGTAACTGTTGTTGTGATTCTTTCAAATGAAGAAAAAATAGCCTCTGGACACAATAACTGCAGGGCTGGTGCTTAGCAAAATGGTGAAGTAGAATAAGTTGATTTTAGTGGCACCGATTGCTGTTTTGTTGATGTCCTGCTCCCCAAAGGTGTTCCAGCTCCAATGCCAGCCCCAATTGTCCTGCTCCCCAAAGGTGTTCCAGTCCCAGTTGGCCTCTAACTCCCACTAGCTTGCTTTTCACTTCATCTCCCTCAGGATCCAAATGGAACCACCATCCATACAACACCATGCCCAAATAAATATAGGGCCATCCAGATCCTCCATCTCTCACCCGAAATTAGTCAGCAAGTTCTGTTGGCTCTGTCCTCACATCTAACTCCAATTTAGTCCCCTCTCATCAGGGTGATCAATTCATCTAGGGTGGCCTGGGAAGTTCCCAATTTTAGTAATGTAAGTCCCATAACCCAGGAGTTTCCTGGATGGTTTGCCTGGACCATATCCATCTAAAAATAGAAAATCATTCACCTTGGGAACCCCCTTAACCCTTAGCCAAAGGAAATAGTGGATCACACTACTTGATACCACCCCTTCCACATCCACATCCATAACCACCTCTCCTCTCAGCTTCTGTGAGAGGATCTGATCTTGCTCTTCTGCTGCTGTAGTCAAGTTTCCTTAAACTGTGGTCACCCCCCTAGCTTACAGCGCTACAATGAGTTCTGTTCTTCTTGACCTAAGCTCTTCCTCATGGTGCATGGTGCTCTGTGGCATTAGTTCCTTATTATTGTTACAGTAGAATGCCACAGAGTTAGCAGCTTAACATGACACAAGTTTCTTATCTGCTAGTTCCAGAGATCAGAGTCTGAAATCAGAGCTAAGATCAAGGTGTGGATGGGGCTACTTCCTTTTGGAAACTCTAGAGGAGGATCTGCTTCCTCACCTTGTCCAGTTGTCCTCAGCTCATGTCACAGAACTCCTCCCTGAGCTTCTGACCTCACATGGCCTTCTCTTTTTTTTATCTTACAAAGACTTTTATAGATGAAACAGATGAGCCAGAATCCACTGAATGGGAGGAGGGTATGTTCTACACACAGACCAGAAACACGGTGCCCTCGTGACAGACACCATAAGCATTTCTGTGTCTAGAACACTGAAGACACAGAGACAACAGTGACAGGGGAGCCTGGAGGGGGTCCCTGTGCCAGGTGTGTGAACTCGCACAGTGCGACCACCAAATCCCAGCTGGAGTATGCATCTCTGCCCCTGGAATGGTGTTCAAGAATTTTGATGCAAAGATTTGAAGCCAACATTCCCATCTTTGTTTAGTGAGGTGAAGCATGGTCCCAACCCTGGAGCAAGTAAATGAGAGTCTTCTCGTGGGGGATAAGCCCAGGCAGGGATTTTTCTAAGCTCTGAGTAATTCTACTCTGCAGACAGGGTTGAAACCAAAGCCTTAGGTTAATTGCTTCACGGGTTGAGAAGCAGTTTTCAGAGCTTAAAACAACGTGAGAGATTGCCACTCTCTATAGCACTGACCACATAACTTACAAAGAGAGTGCATAGGAAAAAAAACTCCTTGCATCCTAAGAGAGTGGATGCTGGAGTCAGACATCTTTGGTCAGAATCCTGGACACCAGTCTTGGTGTGGCTGTGCACAAACCATCTAACCTCTCTGGTGCTACTTCTGTCTATAAAAGGAATCTCATAGGGCATTGGGGTAGAATAAGTGAACTAATCCATGTGAATATTTGGTGTGATGGTTGTCACATGGGCTTCATAAAGGTAGGATACTGTTATTATTGTGATTGCCAAATATAAAACCAACATAGTCTCCTATCAGTGGGGATCTTCCAGGGTATAAATGATCTGCTGGTCTCCTGCACACGTAGATGTTAATACCTGCAGAGACCAAATGGTGAACATTTTGAAGACAGATATTGAGTTGGGCAAACGAACCTTTGAACTCACATAAACCCACGTTATGTAGAAGCAACTCCACTTAACAATGGGCCAATGAAATTGACAGAGAGAATTTGCAACATCATAAGTGATCTATGAAGGAGATTCTTTAGGGCTGTGAGATCCCTCCCCCATCCCCTAAGGCCAACTCCATGCCAATATGTGCCAACGGTCAAACCTTCACTTGAATTTCTTCATTGGAGTTGTGTTCCTTTTGAGTAAGTACGATCAGCTGAGTGGCTTCCTCAGATAGCAGTACTTTCCACCAAATACAGACAGGAATCAATTGAGAAGTTTTGTTTTAGTTCTTAAGGATCAAGAAGAGACATCGTAATTGGTATTTCGCCCTCCTTTCTGCCCTCTCCTTGATCTCAGCTAAAATTTTCTTGGAACTGGGCAAGAGCTGGCCACTGCTAGTCCTTCAGGGTAAGAATGTAGAGAGGGAGGCAGGGCTGCTGTTCCAGATGGGGTCATCTGGAAAAGACACTGAGATGACCTGTGGTACAGACACAATGCAGCACAGGGACGACAGGCACCCGAGGGTGACATTCCCTTAACCGTGTCTGCACAGGAATGAACCTGAAACCAGGGAGCAGAATACAAAGTCAGGGAACTGTGAAATGATGCTAATTAAAAGCCCACAGTTTTGATGAAAAATAGGTTTAAAGGCCGCACTGGTCACAGAGAAAAGGCAGATTCCTGCTCTTTTAATGGTCCTACTTTTCAAAAATGAGGCATCGCAAGTAGGGCCTGGAGTGACTGCGTTTCAAAGGAGAATGTTTGATCTTCAAAGTGAGTGGTTAGAACATTCATCCCGGGAAAGAGGTAACCAACCCCCAGGTTCTGGGCTCCCATCTCTCCAAACCCCTGGCCCCAGCCCATTGAAGATTGCTCACTGGCAGACTCTCTTATCATGAAGCACAGACAATGGCAGCTGCCAAAACTTCCAGCTTCTCTGAATTATTGTCCAAAGCCTACTCTCCCCTAGGACTACAAATCTCCTTCTGGGGAAAATAATCTTGAGCCTCTGGCATGGCAGGCTAGCTTGTTCCTGAATTTCTCTCTCCTCCTATACGTACTTTGTAAACTCCTAGATCAGCTCAAGTGTCACTGTCATGGGAAACTCTGATCAAGAAGACACTATCAGATCCCCTGTTCTGGACTTTTGGGGCCCCTTAAGAGCCTACTGATGGGCAGTTGTCTGCGATGCCATGGCTCGTGTCTATTCAGGCCGTAACTTCCAGCAGGCCCACATGGTGCTGCTATGGGGCAAATATAGAAAACCAGTAAAATTGTGGCTCTTGCAAATATAAGATGAATGCATCTCAACAATTTTTACTTAGCTCTTTCATTAATGAGGAAACCAGTAAGATGTTGACAAATGGTTCAAAGGAGAACCCATAGAGCAGGCAAACATGTAGGCAGCAGAAATGTTGAAAAAATGTACAAACAAAACTGGCAACCCCGGCCAATATCCACAGGGCAAGAATCAATTGCATTCCATGGGGTGGAATTTGCATTTCTATGAACAAGAATCATTTGCATTGCTATCAGTTTTCCACAATTTACAGAGCTGTAAAATAGCTCAAAGACAGAAAAAAATGGAGATAATTCAGGGGAGACAGCCAGACAGGACACCTACACATCTTTTTGGTTCAAGCCAAGGCTTTTCCCAGTTTTTTATTTTGCTCTTTGTCACCTTCCCACTATTTCTCACTGACTTCACAACGTAGTAGGGACTCTGGAGAAATATATTAGGTAAAGGACAGTTTTGTGGTTGTATTTAATGAAAAATAATATATTTTGTATCTAGTAGGGGATTCTTGATTTTAACCCATGCAGGTCTCCTTGGAGAGTGAGTGTGGTCACCCCTAGTAGGGTAAGAAATCCCACCCAGATCTTGGGAGAAAGTGCATCCTAAAAGGCATGCTTGGCTCAGTGATAAATTCTCATTTATCAGCGTGCACACAATCAGCGACACCATTTTTATTATGTGAGCATCTGAAGAGAGATTAGATGCTGTGGAGGAACAGGGAAGCAAGAATGAGCTGGAGGGGATGGGGCTCGGAGAAATAAGTCAGGAGGAGAAAGATGCTGGATGATTTCACTCACACGTGGAATACAGAGAAACAAAACAAAGGAACGAAATAAATCAAAACAAAGTCTAGAACTCTGTAGAATTGAGACCACATGCGGTACAGAGGAGGGTAAGGAGCAGATTGGAGGAGCCCAAGGGATGGTGATAGAGGGTTCTGGGGGCTTTGGCGGTGGGTGTGGTGTGGTGACATCCATCAGAAGAGAGGTGGACCTAGGTCCCTGCACTGTACAGAGTGCTATAAACCAATGTGACTTCCATATTAGATAATACTCTAAAAAAAGAAAGAAAAGATCTTTTTCATTTTTTAAAGATTTATTTATTTATTCCCAGAGGTAAGAGATGGGGTGGAGGCAGAGATGTCTTAATTCCTAATGTGCAATCATTTTTAAAGTTTTCTAAAATGATATTGACATAATGCCACAGTGTCGACATGTCAAAAGGGCAAAATTAAGTCACCAAGCTGCATAAGAAACAGACCTAAAGTGAACTTCATCTGACCCCAAATCTCTAAGGCCCAGCTGCCTTTCCAGTCAACACGGAGGCAGCTAGTGTGATGTGGAGGTGTGATGTGGAAGAAAGGCCCAGATGATTTAAATGTGGTGGGCAGGTTGCTCTCCTCCAAACGCCCATGTGCTGATCCCCAGAACCTGTGGATATATTACCTTCTTGGCCAAGGAAAATTAAAATTACAGCCATCTGCAGTCATTAAGGTTGCTAAGCAACTGACCTTGTGATGTGGAGATTATCCTGGGGATTTTCCAGGTGGGCCCAATAAAAACAGGTGGGCCCAGCAGAGTGTCCTTAAAAGAGGGAGGTAGCTGTGAGGCAGAGAGCTGTGGCTAGGGAAGCGGGTTATGGAGATACCTTGTTGCTGCCTTTGAAGATGCAGGAACAGCCCACAAGTGTGGGTGCTGCCAGAAGATGGAAAATCAAGGAAAGGGATTGTCCCCCAGAACTTCTAGAAAGAATGTCTGTCCAGTGAGACAGTGTCAAATTCCTGAGCTACGGCAGGTAGGATAATAGACTTGTGTGTTTTAAGTCACTGAGTTTGCGGTCATTAGTTACAGCAGAAACAGGAAACAAATAGTAGGTGCACTTGAGGACCTGAACGCTGACGTGGGAACACTACATTAGTCCAGATTCTTTGGGTATAAATAATTGAGAACTTATTAGAACCGACCTACCAATGACCAGCAAGGTTGAGATGACCCCGTGGGCTCAGCATAAGTCATGCTCCCCACCCTACACCCTGCTAGCTTGCGGGGGTGGGGTAAGTCAGAATCCCATGGACCCCAATTAGGAACCAGGTGTTTGGACAACGGAAAGGAAAAGCAAATTCTGGGGAGACTCCCACAGATGTCCGTGATAAACTGCTTTCCACTCTTTTGTAGTTTTTGAAAGGCAGATGTTAAGTCCTATCACTGCAGATACATGAAAATAAAGCAGGGAGAAGGGCCTGTTGACATCGGAACACACATCTTCTAGACGATTGATTGACTATATTTTTATTATTTGTTTTTGCCTTCACTCCAGTAAAAATTGTCTGGTATTCTGCCCAAGAGGTTGATTAATAAGCCTTCAAAAGCTGGTTGTCTTTAAAGGATTCATCTGAGTCCATTTCAATGTTCTTTGTTCCTGCAGCTTAAAGGCCACCACACCAGAGCTCCTCTCGCTTGACTCTCTCTTCCACTAAATGTTCCGTCGCTATTGTTTTATTGCAATCTATTTACAAGCAATGGGCGACTTTTTTCCCATGGTGCCTGGAGCCCTGCGCTGTGTTTGTTTATTGCTTCTCTGTGCACCAGAACTCGTCCTTGGGATTCAGCTGCCAATGTAAGGGATTAAGGGGCTAAGTGAGTCTGACTAGGGTAGGAATCTCTAAGATGTGCTTCTCTCGCCCAGCTCTTTTGCAGGCAATTTTATTTAACACACTCACTCTCTCTCTCTCTCTCTCTCTCTCTCTCTCTCTCTCTCTCCTCATTACAGCTTGGTAACAAAACAGTTACATTTCCCAATATTGATTCCATCTCTTTTTAGGTCTTCTTGGAAAACAGAAAATATACAGATATTACACGTATACATATTTCCAAATGCACATATTTCCATTCATTAATAATCTGCTTTTTTCCTTTAATCAAAAGTACCCCACAGGACCATCTAGCATCCGTCCTGCCACAAAGCACCCACTCCCAGCAGCCACTGAATGGACTGGCTCAATTGCCTGGAAACCACTTGTCAGAAGTGCTTTAGTCTTGACCCCGGTGATGGTCAACACGCTTGTGCTTCCTCACTCCCCCTGGCCTGTGGATCTACTAATCCTAAATGGCCTATTCGGCCACCATTTTTGTTACCTGCAGGTCTGCATTCCTATACAAGGTCAGAACTGCCTGATCAATCAGTCAGAGCCAAACCTTACAAGGTGCTTTTCAAATCAACCAAGAGCTTAAAGCTTGATCACCCAGGGAAGGGCATGCATCATGAGGTATGACTGGAAACACACAGGGGGGCTGAATACCCATGTATAACAAGGGACCCCAGAAGCTGATCAGTGGACTGCCTTGTTGATAAGATTGAAACCATGGCTGGGGAACTAGGGCTTGATCTCAATTACAATACCAGGTCATCAAACAGATGAGAAGTGCCTGGAGAGCAGACCCCCAATGCCTGATAATATAGATGTCAACACAGTTTCTAGAGACCTTCTTTCCCTTTTCCCTTTTCCCTCCTTCTCCTCACAACTGATGTTGTCTGATTAGTCTATCAATAAAAAGTCCAGGATCTTGCTCTTCAGCAGCATCCTTCATTATGTAGTCTGCTGCACAGCTCCCGTTTCTTTATCAGTGTGGTGTTGCCTAATGCAACACTGGCCTACACCAGGGGGCATCCCTACAGCTGAGGCACAGCACCAGGGCATCTCCAGAGTCACCCCTAAAGGTGGCCTCCACTGTCCCCCACCACAAAGGCGGCTTCTGAATCAAGCACAACCAGGCAGTAACCCCTGCACTTGCATCCAGTATAAACCAACATCTTGGGGCACCGCACAAAATGGCAAAAACTCTATGTCATCTGTTCCTGTCATGTTTCGTGTCTCAGATGCTCATGTTTTCGAGGGCTAGACCTGCAGTATTCAATATGGCAGCCAGTAGCCATATCTGGCTATTTAAGTTTAAATATAAATTAAGCACAATTCATTTCCTAAGTCACTCTGACCACATGTAAGTTCTCCATCACCGCACATGCCCAGCGGTGATGTGGTTTGTGACACTGAACATTCAAGTCATCAAGTTTCCAACCACTGCTCAGCGTCAGGCAGGATGACAGAGGATCTCCATATCAGAATAAAATGTCATCTTGTAACATATAGGTCTGAGCATATGGCACCACAGCACAAAGTAGAAAATTAACTGACCTTCAAATGATAAGGACTGATAAGTGTGGGGTGATGATTACATGCCACACATCACGGGTCATTTAAAATGGGCACTATTAGTGGGATCAAATCCTCCATTGAATTTTTTTTTAAATTTATAATTCGCTTTCTAAGAAGGTAAGTGTCTCCTTCATCCTTCACACTAAGCCTCCAGCTCTCCGGCCTCCGCTTCCATCAATTCCCCCCACTGGCTCTCCGTGCTGTCCCTTCCTAATTCATCGCAATTTCCCAAATGTGAAAGAATATGATTCCAGGCTTTGCTTACGCTGCTCTCAGTGCCGGGAAAAATCTTGCATCCTGTCTCCCAGTTGCTCATCAGTCCCTTTTCTAGAATCCTGATTGGACATTAGACGCCCACCCCGACACTCCTTATTTCTGCCTTTGAGAAGCAATCGTACATCGTATTGCAAAGGTCCTTTGTGTGTGAGCGACTTCATTGCAGCGTCCGGAGGGCAGGGCCCGTGATGTCCTCCCCAGGCTGACGGTTACATTTAAAAACTGTTCAATATCATTTTTGTAAAATGGAATGTTTGAGGCCCTTAAATTCTGACCCCAGTGTCTTCACGCCCTTTCCACTGCTGTTATACAAAACGTCCCATCCTTCCAGCCTGGACCACTCATCCCTCTTCCTGAGGCACACCAAGCCCCTCTGGCCCCCATACTCTGCACATATTGGCTACTTTCACTGGAAAACACCCATTCCTCATTCTCTCCCCCATCACCCCCCAAGCCTACACCTGCCCTGCCAAGCTCAAATAGCTCCTCTGGAAGCCCACCCAAAGCCCGCTCATGCAGAATGTGTTTTTCTCTATCCCACCCTTTGAGTGTTCTGTGTTTGAATGCCCCTTTTAAAGTATTTATCACAGGCTGATTTTTATTACCTCTGGTTGTATCCAAGTCTCTCTCCTTCACCAGCGTGTGACCCTTTCAAGGACACAGGCGCTGTCTTATTCATCTTTATTTTTCTCTTGCTCTTAGCACCAGAGCGGCCCACAATTGACACTGGAAAGTGTTTGTTGAATGGAATTTTGCTGTGCAAAGGAGCACTTCCTCTAAACGACGGAAAAGAAAAAGAACAGTGACAGCTTATCTGAGGAGAACACAATGGACTGAAAAGCCCAGCTTTGATCAAAACCCTGCCCAGGAGCTCTCCAGCTGCTCAGATGTGGCTCCCGGCATCTGGGGGGAGCGATGGACGCTCAGGTAGGCACGACGTGACCAGGGCTGAGGGAGAAGGAAAAATACCAGCAAGGCCAAGGCGGGGCTGCACACTCTGTCTTTGAATGTCAGCAGAGCTCAGGGCAAAGAGGAGCTGCAAACTGGCAAATGGAGAGACTAAGTTCTGTGCTTTATATGTTTTCAGTTTTGATATCTACAAGCAGTCTATAATGCTCTATTTTTTCAGAAGGCAGAGATGAGCTAAGGTTTGATTGGGAGGGGATAACAATAATGATCTGGATTTAAGCATCAAGGGAAATATTAGTGTCGAAGTAACAGAATTTTCTCATCTAGGAGGGATTCACAGATCATCTTCTCCCAGGACAATAAATAAGAGAGATGTGTCATCAGTCTTTCTTTCCCCTGGCTGTGGCTAACGGATGCAGTTTGGCTGCCTGACCCTTTGTTGAAGAGCGAGGGCGTGACCTCTGAATCCCTCTCCACACAGAGTCAACACCGTCACGGGTTGACCTGTGAGATGAGCACGTTTTCCATCCGGATCTGGTCCAGCTTTCTCACCTGTGAGATGAAGAAAGTGAAGTCCCGAGGGGAGCAGGGGGTTTCCCAGGCGACACGGTGAACTGCGCAAGCTGAGACCTTCACCAGCTGACTGTCTTTACACCAGGTTGCCTGTTCACTGCCTCTTCTCCTTGTTACAGCTCCTACAGGATTTCTGCATCCCCAGCACAGCACACAGATGCAGCGCTGTGAGCCCACGGGAGCTCGGGCACCTTCAAATCCAGCAGGAAGTTCTCACAGTCAGCAAGGTCCTCCAAGTGGAGAAATCAGCACCCCATCTCCCAATCATGGTAAAACTAAACCCATCTTTATCTTGGGGAACAGCCTATTCTCCCTGATATGGCTGAACAGGGCAGGCCCTGGCGGCTCTCTCATCAGCAGTGAGCTTTGCTGAAACTCTTCAGGCCTCCAACCTGTGCTGCCTGGCGCTGCTTCCACCTCAAGGTTGCCCGGGTACAGCCTGGGGCGCTAGAAGGTGTGCGGACGAGTTCCAGATGCATTAGCACTTCTTCCTCTTCCTTTTAGTGCAGCTGTTTGTACAGCTTCCCAAAGGGAAAACTTGAAAGGGCCTGTTAATAACCTTGTTCAGCGCTCAGCTCCGGAGGAGAAAGGAAACCTTTCTGCAAATTCAGCATGGAGGCGTTATTTGGCAAGACAAAGATCTCAGGTGGCCTTGCTGGGGCTATTTGGGAATTAACCCTTTGGTCCCTGAAGGTGATGGAATGTGTCAGAGAGAAAGGAGAAGTAGGAGGAGGAGGGCGAGAAAGAAGAGGAACTGGAGAGGGAATCAGGGAGAGGGATTCCCTTCTGCATCATCTATTCCCCTCCAGAAACAAGCTCTTGGGTGCTTGGCTTCCCTGGAGCCGTCATCCCTCATGCCGTTATGATAACCACCAGCCACATGTGGCTGTTTAAGTTTGAATTTATGTTCATCAAAATAAATAAAATCGACAATTCAGTTCTCCAACCATATTTCATGTGCTCAGTAGCCACATGTGGCTGGTGACTCTAGACCGGACGTGACCGCCATCCCGGGAGCTCACTGGACAGCACTGGTCTAGAGAGTGTAAATCACTTACCCATGTCTAATCAGCAGACAGGAAAGAGACTGGCTGACATCCGAAGCTGCGAATTAGGACTTTCCTGCCTTGGTTTCCACCCTGAAGAAGTAAGCGAGAGATAGAGACAGAGAGAGAGAACAAAATGCCTATTACATTGCTTTGTTAGTGTGATGACCATATGCTTTGTTAGTGTCATTTTGGCTATATTTATGCAGAATTTACAAAAGTTCTGTATTTAGTTCTCTTGCCCAGTGTAAAAAAAGATGAAGAAAGCAAATAGCAGGTGGGGGCTGGTGGGCGCAGGACTGGACCGGGGAGGTGATGCGCTACTTGAGAGGTGACACTTGTATCTATGGGATCAGAAGGTGGCAGGAAGGAAGTATCACCAAGAGGGGACTTTGGGGCGCAGTGTAGAGTAGTCCTAAGGAGGAAGCCTGAAAACATCTCTGTGCTGCAGTGAGCAGAGGCATTTGTGTCCAAGATGGCACTGCTGCCATTTGTGGAGTCATATTAAACACTCCTATGTTCTGAAGTCTTGTGTCCCACCCCAAAATTCATAGGTTGAGCTTCTAAGCCCACTATGACGATGTTAGGAGGTGGGTCCTTTAAGAGGTGATTGGGTCATGAGGGTGGAGGTCCCATGAAAGGGTTAGTGCCCTTGAGGCCCCAGAGAGCTTCCTCGACCCCACCCCCACAGGGAGAAGTTGACACTCTGCAGTGGAAGAGATTGTTCACCAGGACCAGACCGTGCGGCTGCCTTGATCTGTGATTTCCAGCCTCCAGAACTGTGAGTAAAACGTGGCTGTTGTTTATAAGCTACTGAGTCTGGGGTGTTTTGTTATCACAGCCTGGATGGGGTAAGACAGTGCCCTCCGTTTTGGAGTGAAAGAGGAGGTACGCAGTGGTTTACATGTGTGCACAGAGTTGCTATTGAAATCACAGTGTTTTTCCAAGGCGTCTTCTTTCTTATCTGACTAGTGGAACACTGAGCATCTCTCTCTGCTCACAGAGCCCGTGTTGCATCTGTTCCTGCCGTCTCTAGAACAGCCTGCTTGGCGCGTTGGGGTCAGGTATTGTAGCTTGTCAATAAATGTGCTCAGAGGTGGTTCCTGAATTTGCAAGACAACCTGTTGTAAAGGAAGAGCAGGTGGGGAATTATCTTAAGGGTGTGTTTCCATGGCAAGTGTCTTGTGTTCTTTTTAAATATTAGATAGTATTTCATTGAGGATGATTTTGCGCAGAGAGCTGATGAGATTTAGGTGGGGTAAAGAGATCTAAACCCAGGTCCCTGCAGAGCCAATTTTGGCACTAAAACTCTGTGGGCACGTGACACTTAGCACATTGCCTAGCATAGAGCTAGTGCAGTGACAAAAATATCGGTAATGAGGATTAACCTAGAAGGAGAGATAAAAAGAAATTCACATAGGTGAACAAGTTCTTCTCTGAATCCTCACAAATCAAAATTCTATTTGATTTTACGTACACATCTGATGCTGATGATAGAACGATGCAGACAATCCACAAGCAAATAGAAGCAGGTCCCACGGGTATTGATGGCGATCACAGAGGATGTTGCATGTCTATAAATACACCCCTTTCAGTAAATCCCTGCAAGGAAAAGAGAAGCATGGGGATTTTGCTACGAATTCCATCTCAACATCAGATAATTTTTATCTAATACATACAAACAAAAGCCATCCTTTGTGGGTTTCCAAACTGACATCTCCAAGAAATGGGATACTTGAGTAAATTTGATGAAGAACAAAGACATTCTTAATGTTTAAGCAGACAGAGAGTAGTGGAAAGAGAGAGAGAAAGAAATTCAAACTTAACTGGGAGTTCAATTTAAGGTATTGTTATATTGAAGTTGTTCTAAGGAAATTGAAAAGACTGCATTCAGAAATGAAAGGTAATTGTACAGGGTACACAGTAAGTAAATCTTAAGAAATTAATCTATTTCTGAGACTCGTCAGCACGCCATGGATCAGGGTGTTTTCTGTCTTCTAGATTCTCTACCCCTTTCAAGATTTCGTCTTCAAGTCATGTCTTACTATCTAGAAAGTGGTGTTCAATTAGTTTTGTCACGGGATACAATTTTCTTTATTTTCCTCTTTCCTTCCTTGTGGCATCTTTGCTTGCCTCCTGGCTACCTTTCTTTCTCACTCTGTCAGGAATCAAACAGATATTCTACACATGGAAGATGGCTTCCTTCGCTCACCAAGTGTTTGCTCACCAAGTGTCTGCTATGTGCCAGACACTAGTACGGGTATGGAGACTCTCTCTTAAGTGAGAGGGCCTCCGGGGTACAGGGAACTCACAGGTGATGCGGCTAGTGGTGGGCATGTGGGGAAAAAATGATAGACACCTTCGAGAAGGAACCAGAGAGTGCTGTGGGGTAAAGAGTGGGGATTATATGACTGACTCTGGGTGGAGTGGACAAGAACAAAAAATGACACCACAGAGTAGAGACTGTCCCAGCCAAGCTCCCAGCAGGGGTCAAGGATTGCTGAACAAGTTTGGAAAGACAGATTCCAATCGCATATAATTGCCATAATCCCTTTCATGAAAAGAATTCCCAGACCACTTCCCACAAAACATCCTCACCCCAAACTTCCAGTGGAGCTAATGATAATTATGCATCTCCCCCTTTAAATGTCTCTTTGGAAACACTTGACTGGAGATGATTAGGAGAGGGTTAATGGAAAAATAGAAGTCAGCCCATGCTAAATTCTGAGAAGTCAGAGGATGGAGGGAGAGGATCCCTTAAATCTAATTTAAATTAAAAAGATGTTTGTGAAACCAAAAATAAATCTTGCTCCAGAGTGATTACCAGATGAAACATTTTAGTTAGTGGATGGTGAACTGCCCCATATTTCACGTTCCCAGTCAATGTTCTCTCTTTGCTTTACCTGAAGGGCCTGAGTGCTGAGCTGATGAATGTTTTGTAGGCTTAAAAGACCATTCATCACCACCACAGCTAATGCCATTTTCTGAAACCTAATCCAAAGGCACTTTATGAAAAGTGCTCTCTGCCTGGAAGTGTCCTCACCATCATCTTCAAGACGGCTGGTGGGGACAGCCTGGCTCTTCGCTGCCTGATGACTGTGTGGCGGGATGGGCATCTCCTCCTCCACTCCTTTGCCAAGTCTCCCTGTCTCCTTCCTCCTCTCTTGGAATCTGCCTCCTCTCCCCAGTAGGGATGGGGCTCAGAGAATTCTGCCATGATCTGTGTTCATGAGAAACTAGTGTCTTGGAAGTTCTCTGCCCTCCCTGGAAAGCTCCTTTCAGAAGCACAGGTGGAAGGGCAGAGTGAGTGAGTGAAAATGCCCCTTAGTGCAGTGGTGACAGGAGAGAGAGAGAGCAAAAGAAGGGGCAGGAGGATGAGGGAATTTGTGGGCATCTGTGTGGGGCTCAGGAGAGGCTGGACAGTGGGCCATAAACAGACTTGCATCATCCCGAGCAGCCTCCTTGTCAGATGAGGTTGATTCATTTCTATTTATAGAATCATTAAGAGATTTCAGTGGAATGGCTACATTTTTTAGTATCCTTAGGTAGGAAAGAATTTTATCACAGTGACAAAGCCTACATGTATAAATGAAGATAATCAACAGAACCTATATCATCTGAATTGTTGAATTGACTCATACTGCCTAACTATCTAAGTTTTAATTTTTAATTTTTTTAATATTTTGTTTTATGTAATTCTTATATCATTTTTCATTTTTGCACAATGTATGCATTTTTATTTTGGTTCTATTCCCCATAAAATTGCACCCCCCCTTATTTTGACCCTAATCCTTCCTCTCCCTGCTCCCCACCCCCCGTAGTGTGTCTCTAGTTTATAGTTGCTTGTTGATTTTGATTTTCACTTTGTACATATACACAATGGAATATTACTCAGCAATCAAGAAAGATAAACACATGCAGTTTGCAGCAACGTGGACGGAGCTAGAAGGGAATCATGCTCAGTGAAATAAGTCAGAAAGAAAAAGAAAAAGAAAAGAAAAAAAAAGAAAAATACCAAGTTTTATTTTTTAATAAAATGTCTTCAACATAAGTAAAGTCTATAGAATATGGCAGAGCTTCTATATTCTTACTACCCACATTTGTCAAGTTATTACTATATTTGCCTTAGTTATTCCTTCTTTTCTTTAAGAAATAAAATACTGCACCTAGGCCCTCCACCTGCCTTCCGTTCCTATATATTCCCCCAAGTGAAAAGGAAGTTATAGTCTCACAAATACCATCACATGAATGTTTAGGATTTTATTTACAATCACCCAAATCTGGAAAGAATCCAGATACTTTACAATGGATGAATGGATAGCAAACTGTGGCATATCCATTCAATGGAATACTATTTAGCAAGGAATATCAATAAACTACACATACACTCAATAACACAAGTGAATCTCAAATGAATTATTTAGTGAGGAAAACCATATTCAAAAACCCATGTACTGCATGGTTCTATCTTTATGACATTATGCCTGTTACAGTCAGAAAACCAAACAATGTTTGGCAAAAACTGGGGGTGGGGAAAAGGGTTGGTTACAAAGGGACATGAAGAAATTTGGGGGTGAGGAATCTGTTCTATATCTTGATTTTGGTGGTGGCCACTGGGCCGTGTTTCTCAAACTGTAGAACTGTATTCCATAATGATTTCTATTATATGCAATTTATGTTTCAATATAAAAAAGAGTAGATTCTGCTTGTATACGAGGGATATTGTGTGTGTGCATGTGATCAGACATTGGGAAGTAATAGAATGAAAGTGCATGTTTTCTGAGAATATGGAATGGGAAATCCACTAATATGGAGCTGAGGTTCCTCTAGATGTGGGGTTGAGGGTGTGCCATGTAAACTTTCTTTAGATAAGTGATGTTTGAGTCAGTATTTCTTCTAAATAGCAATTCCCAAGCCAAATGTCTATGTTCTGGGAACTAAGTACTAATTGCAACAGCAACGCCTTTGAGCCAAATGCTCCGTCCATGCCACATAATGAGCAAGAGGATTAACATACTTAACTCACAATCCTTATGGTTCCACAATAAAAGTATTCCATGTTATTTTACTAACAGACAAAAACAGATAAGTAAATCACTTGCCCAAGGTCACAGAACTAATAAATCTTCAGAGGAACTTCCTCTGGTCAAAGACTCCCCCACTGATAAGATCTTAGTAACCCCAGGGGACCAATGCCACCATCATCAATTAATGCAGACACCTCAGAGAGGTCGCTCTCCTGAGGAGTGAGCCTCTAGCAGGACCATTTGCCTCTTTGGAGTCTCGCTGCGGGATCAGTGTCCTTCGGTGCGCTCAGCTGTGTCCTCTCTATGGTGACCCCAGGGTGCCTTTCCAGTCAGTTGACTCTGACATGTCTTGTCTTACTCATGGCCACGTCCCCCAGGCAGCGCCATTTCTTTAAACATCTCCCCATAGTTCTTTTGATTTTTTTTTTAAAGGGGGAAAAAAAAAAACTTCAGTAATCAGATTTTCTCAAATTTCCCACTTGATGATCTTGATTGGGTCAAACACTTGAAAATTATGTTAAGAGGCTCAGCTCAAAGTGAGCCAAATTGAGTTGGAGCTAATTCCATGTAACTTCTGGGCCCCAATGCTAAATGCAAAGTTGTCTGGTGGCAGCCGAGTAGGGGGAAAATGAGAGCCTTTCCCATCCTCATGAGAAACGGAGTGTTGGGTGGACTTAATCTCAGAGACTAGGGAGTTTTTGATTTATTAAATGAGACATCAGTGAAAAGAAACAGACAAAGAAAGTCTACCCTATTATTCAATGTAAAATTACATAAAAAGCAGGAAGTAAATCCATGTTCTAAGAAGAGAGTTGGACGACACAGTGATAAGAGGAGAAAAGAGTAAAAATACAAAATATAGCTGATGGTGGGAGGAGGCACTAGGAAAGTGCCCCATACAGCAGAATGGGTGGGCTTGAGACAGAAAGGAGCACGTCTACTCCTTTGGATGTATGAAATGGAATGGAAACCCAGCTGACGTCGCTTTTCAATGTTAAGTTATGAAAATTTGCAAATGCACAGGAAGGCTGAAAGATGGGGAGATGCACGTGCCTCCCCCCAAATCCACAGTAGTTGATGGTTGTCCCAAGGTGCTTCCTGCAGCCCCATCCTCCGCGGACGCCATGAGTGTTCTTTGCTGACACAGTTGAAAGTGCGTTGCAGACATCATAACACTTGGTTTCTAAATTCTTCAGCATACATCTAAAAATCAGGACATTCTTGTACATAACTTAAATAGGCTTTTAAAGTCATGGTCCATAAATCTTTCAGATCATAAAACTAAAGGAAAAATATTCATTTCACTGTCTGTGAATTGTCTTTGGTCTAGAATGACTTTGGGCAAAATACATTTTGACTTTGGCTTTGTCATCTCCCTGGGTCTATTCAGTGTGTGTGATTTATTCCATCGATGAGACAGAATGGCAAGTCTGAGTTGCCCCCTCCCTGAAGGAACTGGAAATAAGATCGCCCTCTGGGGGTTGCAATATGACATCAGTACATAAAAAATTAGAGCGTGGAATGTAATGTTGATGGAATGAAATGGAATGGCGGTGTGGCTGCAAGCCTGGGCTGGAATAAATGAGTGAGGATGAAGTCTATGTGTTAAGAGAGGTTGGCGATAAGGGTGACAGATGCAAGTGTTAGTGTCCAGCCAGGCCCTGTGCCCGGATGCTAGCAAAGCAACCTCAGGTCCTGCCCATCCGGACACATTTAACCTCAGTATGACCATCAGTCTGATGACAGATGTACCTGGAGATCACAGAACGGTGACAATGATCAAGTCTTGTACGAAAACAAAAGAAAAGAAAATCTCCACTTGCCCTGGTCATTTGCCAAGCAACTTTTGGGAAGTGCTTGACCTCCCCTATGGCTGCCTTGGTCAGACTGAGATAATTATCCCAAATACTTGGCAGTCACAGTCATCCTGTTCAATTCATAGACTGGCCTCTGGCGTTACCACCAACACACTTCAATTATTGGTGAATTTGCTCACTCCTTCAACAGAGAAGGCCCTACTATGTGTGTGCTATTTTGATGAATCATCACTGATCTATAAAACGAACATCTTCCAAGGTTCAGTATTATTCTAAGTAGCTTACATGGAATTGCTTCATTTCATCATGTCATCCCTCCAAACATTTTGACAATCTGGAAATTGAGCTGCAGAGAGTTAGAATGAGAATTTGAATTCAGCCTGAATCTAGACCTGTGTCTGAATGAACCTTCCTCGAGCTCTAACAATAAAGAACTTCAGAGTTTTTGGGCTGGAAACTCCCTCCCTGGACTGTGGCCAGAGCAAATTCCACCAAAGCAAATTTCTCATGGGCAGAGCCTGTTCAGGCAGGGAGAAGGGTGATCTCCTTAATCTAACGGGTATTGACCTAAGCACTTGACTATGATCATGGATGCAAGATAATTAAGTGATCGTAGAAACATCTACAGTCAAGTAAAGAAAGCTTGAGAGCCCCCTGGCATGGGAACACCTTGCCAACAGCTCAAGGGATGCACACCCCATGTTTGAAATAAGCCTCCATCTTGTAGAGTGTGATTTTATGATTTAGGTTTAGTCTCATTGTCTAAACTTGTATTGGATTTCTACTGTTGCATAACAAAGACCCAAAAACTTACCAGCTAAAACGAACCCTCATCTCACATCTCACAGTTCAGCTCGGACCAGGTGCTGCTCACCTGGGCTCTCCAGCCCCTGGTCTAGCTCTGGTCCCCTCCTAGTTCTCTGCCAGTGTCCCTTCCCTGTGACCATAGGACCCTCCCCCTCCTGCTCCACTGGCAGCTCACAGCAGAGCTGTTTGCTTCTTCCTGAACAACTACAGAGGACATCTTTCTGATGCTACAATTTGTTTGAAGGGCTCAACTGATTAAGCCAGACCCACCCAGTAAAATTTCCCTCATTATGACCTCAGTCAACAGAGTCACAAGCCAGTTACAGAGCTGCTAACTCAGTAGAGTCACAGATCTTGCCCACACTCAGGCTGAGCAGAACATTACAAGGGTGCTGGACTTTGAAGGGTGGGGCCTGAGGGGGTCATTTTCGGATTCTGTACCCTACAACTTAATGCTGCTAGTACCTGCTTCTTCCCTCTGTGCACCCAACCCACTCCAGCTAAAACCCTTATCTGAACATACTCTGTGAGACCTTCCAAGACCTCCCTCATCACAAGACCTGCCTGGTGCCACCAGGTCCATCTTTCCAGCTCGGCCTCCATCAGTGGAGCCCCATCACTCAGGACACTCACCACCTCGCCACACTCCCCACCCTGCCAAACTGCCTCCCCCTTGCTTCTACTGGTTATTTTTACTGTTTATATCATTGTGGGTTTGTTGTTGTTTTGGATAGAAAATATTTAACAGACTTGACCCTCTCGGGGTCAGTTTAGACTTTGTACTTGATTCAAGATATAGCTGAATTCCAAGAGGGAGGGGCTGCCAGAATATATTCGAGTAACACTTCAACATTTAGGTATCGACCCATCGGCATGAATTGTCTACCATGTCGGCATATTCAGCACCCTTGGATGGTCCAAAGGACTCTGACATGGAAAGAAAAGGAACCTCACATTTTAAGTTATATAAGAAGAGCCAAGCTCATTAGCCGTTCTGAGAACCTGGCTGCATCAGCAGCGCTTAGAGGCTGGGAAGTGAGTTATTAGTGGTGTTCCCTCCAGGAAGGAGCCAGCGCAGGACTCCCAGAGGTGGCTTAACTTTCCCCAACCTACTTCGAAATTAGATTTACTCGGTTACAAATGGTACGTGTTAAATGAGCAAGACTATTAAACAAGGAGGGCTTGCTGCGCTAAATAGCTGAGCATTTAACAGTGTGCCCCGGCATTACCATTTTTATGGTCTATTAAGACCATCGGAAGAATATCAGTGGAATGGAGAATCAGGTAATGGATGTACATGTCCTGTAAATTACTGCTCGTCTGCATAAGAAGAAAAGTCCCCTTCTCATCTAGTAAAATGTGAGACAGGACTTGAGGGAAGTCAGTGTGTATTAGGCACAGGGTGGGGGGGTCGCTAATGACCCTGAACACAGGATTTCTCACCCACCCCCCACCTTCTAAAGCTGATACTTCAGAGAATGAACAGATTCTGGGTCCTGGCTTCGGGTATTTTTTTCTCCTGATCTATTTTCAATCAGATTGAGGAAGACGGAGGCCATCATTACGCGTCAGGAGAACCATTTTCTAAGTCGCTGCCTTAACTTCTGCAGTTTGAAACCGAAGGAAGGCAGGCCCCCTGAGTGGCTCGGTCTCCTGCTATCCCCTAATGACGCTTGCAGAGTCAGCTTCACCTTTGGCTGATTTTCCCCTGAATTGAAAAATGCAGGGAGAGAAGTCAGGGGCGTCTGTTTTAGCAAGCAGCCGTGCCGGTCTGGGAGTTGAAAAGCTAAATAAAAGGGGAGGAGTTGGAAGCAACCCCCACACACCAAAAATGGCACGTCATTTTGAAACACCTGACTTTGTTAGTTGTGCTAGGAGTGAAATCGCCCTCCAGGTGGGAGAACAGCTTTTCACAAATGGCTGCTTTGTCACAACGGGGGACATGTGGAGGATGTCGCTGCATTGCTTTGCCGGATCCCAGGGTCCCCAAGAAGCCGTATTTCGCCCAGTAGCTTCGGGGATTTCACGTGGAGGGGGTAAATGGTCCCAGAAACATCCAGAAAGGCGGGCTCGGTGCACACCCGGGGCATCCCGCCCGGAGAATGGCGCTGTCGGGATTTACAGGGAGAAAGAGATGAGGTAAGGGGAGCACCAAGATCCCCAAACAAATAAAGCAGCCTCTCAGAAAAAGGGAAAACCAGGATTTCTACAGATCTGCAAATTTGGGGAAAAAATGTTTCTGTGGTGCTGCCTGTGGCTTGAACAGATGCTGGAAACATAAAAACAATAGACATCAGCAAGGAACAGGCCCATTCTTTACAGCTCGGCAGTCGGCCCCTTGGCGAGGCTCGCCAAGGCGCTCTGTCATCAACCGTCTGTCCTGAGCTGCCCATGGAGGGGTCAGCTGGGTCCGCAGCTCTGGCCTGCGGCACACCCAAATGCTCTATTCCAGTCCCCAGCGCTCAGGGCTGTTCCCCCACAGAGTGTTCCTTTGTCTCTGCAAGACCTGGGTCGGTGACGCCACAGGGATTGGGCGGGTATGGCTGCCCAGGTGATTGCTGATGAGCAGGAGCTTCAAAGATTTAAATAAATCGAGGGCTCTCTATTTATTAAGCTCATGGGCTGCACCAACAACCCTGCTGAAACTGACCTGTCTTCACTTTACTAGGTGTGCGTTGGCTGGAGCTTTATGCATGGACCAGGTCACTCCAGCCTCAGGTCATTTCTTCCGAGAAACTCACAAGGTAGATACGTTTATCATCTCTAGTCTTCAGATGTGAAAACGAAGGCTTAAGGGTGGAGGCGCTGCCCGGGTGCAGGTGCTGGGAGCTGTGGAGTCAGATGACACACCTATGCCGGCTGGAGACTGAGCCTCCTGGGAGAGTCAGGACACCTGAGTGCACTAGTAAGGGCGGCCTCCCCGGGGACACCATCATGTTCAAATAGAGTCTCAGTCCCTCCCATTGTCGCTGGGCAGGGTGTGGAAATTATTTAACCCCTCAAGCCTCAGTTTCCAATCTGCAAGGTGAGGATGGGGAACAGGAGGGTCTCATGGGGTAGGAGAGAAATAACGATGTGTGTGTTTCACGCGTGACCCGGCGTCTGCTCAGGGGCACCACACATAGTTGTCGCCACCATCCTGGTACTCGCTACCACTCCCACATTGTGCATTATTTTCCTCTGTTGCTCCCTCATTACAGCTTATCATTGTTACTTTGAGAGGGATGTGTGTGTGTGTGTGTGTGTGTGTGTGTGTGTGTTTTGGTAAATGTTCACAGTGGTGCTGCTATCACCACCGCCATCTAGATTAGCTCTAATCCAGGGTTAGAACATTCCATCCCCCACACAAGCTCCCTTGTCAATCCCCCAGTCTACTCCCAGCCCTGGGCGACCACTAGCCTGCTTTCTGTTTCCACCAATTTGTTCTTCTAGAAATTTCTATATTGATCCATGTTTCCCTCCATCCCTGGTCCATCCAGATCAAGCACCTGACCTGTTTGTTCGACACGCAAATTCCCAGGCTCACCGCACAAACCTTAGGCCCAGGGCATCTCTGCATGAATAGGCTACGCAGGGCCTTCCTGGAACAAGCGAGGACCCCCACCTGCAAATTCCAGGGTGGCCAGGTTGGCCCTGGCAGTGCTGAGTCAGATGGCAGCTCACAGCTCACAGGGCTGACCAGAAAGGGGGGTGCTGGGTTCCCCGGAGAGCTGATCTAGATGACGGTCGCAGTCACTGCTCTCCTGGAACACGTCCCTTATCCCTCAGCCTGGCAGCTCCTTCGTCGGGAGCCTCCCTGGGGCTCTGAGGACAGACCTTTCACAGCTCTCATTAATTCTTTCTCCCCGGAGAGGCCGTAGCCCTGCCACGCACAAGACTGACTCTCCCTGGGCGACACCCAGAGACCAGAGCCTCTACTCAGCAGCTCCTGAAGGATTTGCAAAACACCCTGGCAGATCACTGTCTGTGCAGCTCCTGCTGAGGCCGCAGCACGTCCTGGCCGGATAAAGTGGTCCTGCCAGAGCCAGAGGGATACATGTCCTTTGTGACCTGCCCAGTGGGACTGAACCCTCTGTGGCCTTGGGTGTTACTCTGGTGGGAGGCACTTGCATCCGGCTGTCTGGAAGGGCAGAGGGTACGGGCCCAGCTTCCTCTGGGTCTGGCTGCAAACACAAATTTCTGCAGAGCTCAGGCACGGAGACCAGTGAGCTGGAAGGCAATGGCTGCGCATGTCCTACCGGCATGAGCACTGTCCAGGTGACCACTGTCCCGTGAGGACTAAAATCCCCGGGGGCTAGAGCTTCAGATTTCTTAAGACAGGCTGCAAATCAGATTTGTGTGTCAGTATTTTACCATTGGCAATTTTTGTTTTTTATAGTATAAAGTACATAAAGCATCAGTGGGTGGTGCTCTGCCAGGGCGGGTCCTCTAGAATCACCCTTGCACAGAGGGGTCCTCCCTTCCCTGCAAGGCTGGGACTGAGTCACAGGAGAAGGGGAAAGTGATGACTTCACAATGACCCCCCCTAGCACCTGTATCTACCACACTATTAATTGACCAGGTCACAAGGTATTTATGTGAGTCAGTACCCTCATCTGAGAGACAGGAATAGCAACGCCTGCTTGTCATGGATCCTGGGGAAGCAGATGAAGTAGGGCATGTCCGCTCACCGCTGCCTCGCCTGCTCCCACACTAATTCACCAAGCTTTGCTGACTCAGCCATGAACGGAGCTCAGTTTTTAAAACAAGGCTACAGATGTTTAACCTGGTATCTTTTGTGGACATCCAGTGAGAAAAGACAGGAGGTAGAGCAAGTTGACACCATTATGAAACAATGCTGTGGGATCTTTCATCTTAAAAAGTGGATAGAAATTTCTGGGAAGAATGTTCCTCTCCTAAAATTTGATGCAAAAATGAAATACAATCAGAAGCAAAAGGGACCATCTTCTGGCATCCAAGCAAGGTAAAACCATGACCCATGCCTAAGAGACACCTTACCCTCCTCCTGGTCTGGTGAATTCTTGACCGGGCCGTGGCCTCTGAGAAGCTGTCACAGTTCTCTCAGCACCTGCGGGAGGACACACTGAGTGTCTGCACTTCGCTTTCTGCTGTTTTGATGGAGAAATGCAGTAAGAGTTTCTGGGAGGAAGAAAGTGAAACAAAAGAAGCAGAACATGTTTGTGGCCTCTAATGAGCAAGGTAAGTTGAAAGATGAATGCAAGGCTGGCGGTGTCATCTCGGGGGGCAGGTGATCCATCTCGTGAGGAGGAGCCGGGCGTGTGCAGAGCCTGGGGTCTATACAGAGCATGGCCCCAACTGGGAAAGCACTTCCCCCTTTTGGGGAACGTATCTCCCCATCTATAACCTCAGACGGAAGGAGCAAGCAGGTGTAATATCAATACTCAGCCGTCTCCATGGTGGAAGGAACCCAGAACCACCTGTGTGTCACGGAAGAAAAGAGATATGCGTAGTCTGGTCAACCACGGGGAGGTGAAGAAAGAGCTGCAGTATGAAGCCAGGAGAAGAGGAGCAAGAGAGAGAGACTGAAGAAGGAGTAAATACACATGATGGGCAGGAATGAGCTCACCTGACAGCACATGTAAAATACTGCAGAAAAGGGGAGAAATACAGACATGATCAAGCACTGGCTCAACTTAAGCCCCACTTTATTTATTTGTTTATTTATTTAAATTTTATTTAAGCCCCATTTTAAATAATAGTAACCAAGGAGAAGATGAAATCACTGAAGAAAATATAAGAGACAGCATGTGCAAGGGAAAACATGAGGGACAGTGAACGTTGGGAATGATATTGCTGAGAGAGAAATATTTGATCTAAAAGAAAAGTTTGGTACAAACGGGGTAGAGGCAGGTAAAAATTCTAAAAAAAATTGAGGTCAGAGAAGATATTCATTGTGAGAAACAAATAAAAATGATTTAAAATAAGAAGAATGCTATTTAAAAAAAACACTTATGTAAATAGAATACTTACAGTCTTGGTATTTATGCAGACCAGCTCTCTAGAAACCTTTAATTATAAACTGCTCAAGATCCCATACCTGTCCTGCGGACTTCTAGTGAGTCTGAACCTCAAACGCGACGGTGAAGGAAATCAGATATGGAGGACTCTCATGTCCAGCATGCAGCAAATGTTTATTGTCTTAGTGCTCATTATATACTATTTTAATTGTAGCAGGTGTAACATCAAAGCATACCACATAATAATAACATGTATGAGTGATTAGTCTATTTTCTTACTATTATTTATTTACTTCAGACAGTAGGGTACCAGGTGGTTAGTTCTCACACACATAATCTTATCGCCTCCTAGCCAGAGCCTGGAAAGTTCGCTCATTATTTTGTTGTTGTCAAACTGTGGAGATGTATGTAGTTCACTTCCAGCCTCTCAACACCAAGTCCTGTCACCCAGAGGTTTTCCTCCGAGACGCATGTGTTTTCACATGCCTTAGGGACTCAGGTCAAGGCCCTTCTGCTCACTACACAGGGTGGCCGCCTCCAACACTGTGTTAACATACAGTTACTAGAAACACCTGGTTCTGTTTGGCCTGATCTGTGCCCACACTGTAATTTTGGATGTGCTTTCTTTTCTGAACATGTGAACTGTCCTATACAGAGAGAATTTATCATGTGACCTAAGTGATCATATGATCTGCACAATAAAAAAAATAATGTAAGGAGGACTGTCTGTGAAGGAGAGAACTCAATGGATGGAAAAGAAGGAAAAGTCTTTAAAGATATCATAAAAGAAAAACTCTGAAATGAAAAAACAAAACAAATCTGAATCCATACTATTAAGGGACAAAACATCTCTCATGAGAACGTGATGCAGAACGATCTCTTTGAGACGGGTTTTTCCTCTCGAATGCTTTTGATTTGCCTCTAGTTTACAAAGCTATGTAATTTAGGGAGTGCACTTGGTACTTCCAAATTGTGAGATGCCTCATTCCCTCCCCACCAAAGCTGCAGGGCCAATACCTTAACTTCTTCCCTCTCCACCCATCTCTTCTCGGCCTCCCTCCCTGGAGAGTCATCAGTATATTTTTCACAGTCTAAGAATTATTGTTTTGACAGTCTTTTTTATTTATTTTTTTGTTCTGCAAGTGAGTGATACCATCCTGTGCTTTATCTTAGTTCACTTGACAAAATCATTTTAAGATCTAGACATTTTGTCCAAGTTATTGTTTCATATTTTAAAGGCTGTGTAGTATTCCATCGAGCGTATATTTCATAATTTCTTTATCCAGTCATCTATTGATGGGTCACCTTTTACTGTGACCTGGCCATCAAGAATCCAGCCTCTGTAAACATAGGAATGTCTTATCTCATTGTAATAACGTTTTCATATTCTTCGGATAAATACCTAGAGGCAAAATGCCTACTTTGTTTATATCACTGAACATTAAAGATTTGGGAAATGATGTTTTCCCTATTCTTTAAGAAGAAAATCATCAAAAAAGAGTGAAATTCTAACTGGTCTTAGATTTTTCCAAACCATATTTAATGCTATAAGAAAATAGAATAATAGAGAGATAAATGTGATTCAGTTATAATCCCAGCCAAGGAATTAGTTTGTTCTAAAGACAACACGCAGTGAATCGCCATAAAAACCTCAAGGAACCCAGCTCTTTGGAAAATTAGGCCTCATTATAAAAACTGGGGTTCATCAACATCACCTAGAAACAAAGGCTGAGTATTGCATCCCTCCCTGTAAAGCTCTTGAATCATAATCTGCATTTTTTTTTAATTTTTTTTTTAAGATTTATTTTTATTTATTTATTTTATTTTATTTATACAAGCACTGGGTACAGTCAGAAGTGCAGGAGGGTGAGAGAATTCACCAGAGCCAGAGCGGGGAGCAGAGCAGGCAAAAGGACCGAAGTACACTGCTGAGGGGAGCAGTGGGCGGCAGGAGAGGTCTGCGCGCCATGTGGGACCCTCCTCCTGTGGCCAGGGAGCAGCCGGGGATTGAACCGGCATTGCAGAGGCTGCGGGCAGCTTCGCAACCCAGCGCTCAACTGCTGCGCCACCGGGGAGGCCCCCCATAATCTGCATTTTAACAAGCTCCCCAAATGATTCACTCACATATAAGTGTTTGATATCACTTATGGGAGAAGTCAAAGAATTCAGGAATAAAGAAACTGTGGTCCAAAGAGCTGAACATTATCTCTAGTTCAATATAGTTCTAATAGTTGGCAATTATGAAAATCATGATTACAGAACAAATGCAAATGTCATCATCCTTACCGATGCCAAAATTAATAATAATTTCACAAAATTTTTGAAGTTGTTGAGAAATGAGTTTGGGAGAAATTTGTGTTAAGAACTTCATCTTTCTTAGCAGAGAACCAAATGATATCATCTGAAAAGTTAAAGTAGCTTAAAACACAATAATGAATCCAATTTCTTAATGTTTTGTAACATCTTTTTTCTTTGCATTAGAACCTTTTAGGAAATTATATCATCTGCAAGGGAAAAACATTATTTGAATCTCAACTATGCCATCAAATTCACTGTAAGCTTACTTTTCTATTTTTAACTCCAAGTACTATTAAATGTGATGCTAGGGATAAAAAAAAAGTTGCATGTTAGGTAAAAGTATTTATCTTTTCTTGACTTTGTTCTTAGGCACAAAACAACATGTACTGTGATAGTGACTTAATATTAATGATGGTTCTTTAGGATGGTAATATATGGGTGAATTGCACCAGTCTTCTTTTTATTTATTTATGCATACAAGAGCTGGGGTACAGGCCAGAGGTGTGGGGGGGGGTGAAAGGATTCACCAGAGACAGAGTGGGGAGCAGAACAGGCAGACTGACTGAAACACGCTGCTGAGGGGAGCAGCGGGCAAGACAGGAGAGGTCTGCTGCGCCATGTGTGTAGCTCCCTGGCTGGTGGGGATGGAAATCATGCTGCAGAGGCTGTGGACAGCTTCATGGGTTGTGTGTCAACCCTTGCGCCACCAGGGAGGTCCCCTGCACCAGTCTTCTTTTGGTTGATATTACTCAGCATATTTATAATGAACATGTACTTCTTTTATGAAAATAATAAAGTGATAAATAACCTTAAGGGAGAGGCAGGGGGAAATATCCTATTTCTGCTACTGTGTGCTGCTTCCTTTTCTGGAACCGACTCTAAACCTTCTCTTAAGTTTCCAGTGATCACACTTCATCCCTTCTCTTGACACCCTGTCTCCTGAAGCCTCATTCAACTCCAACATCCCAGAGGTAGGGATCCGACTGGTCTTCATTCACGATGTACAGGTCCTTTGTTTTCGCCCTATGAGATGTCCCGGTGCCCTTCATACCTGTGTGCTAAATGAGCGACTGAATCCTACTTCCTCCATAAAGCCTTCATGATAAACCAAGTCTCTTTTAAACATTTGACCATGGTTGAGCTGGTTGCCTTGAATTTTAAGTAACTGAAGGACTGAAAACTCTGGTGACCTTTTCTCAGCAAGAACAGGATGTGGCTAATTGAGACTAATCCAGCCATCGAGGTGCTCAGCAGTTGTAAATCTGATCCTTGCGTTTGTATGAACATGACTTTTTCATGTTTGAATGTGGCTTAATTAAGCAAAATGTCTTATGTGAGGATTCAAATCCCCGTGTAGATTAAACAAGTCTATTTAGGATCCACGAAGACTTTGAAAGTTTTTCCTCATACTGTAGCACATCGCACTACATCCCTACCCCAGGGGAATAAAAGAAAAGTTCAGAGAGAGAGAGAGAATCACGGAAAATAAGAGCTGTGCAGGAGCTGGGAAACTATCAAGAACAACCTCCTATTTTGCCCACAAAATCGACTCACTGTCAAAGAAAAATAGGCCATGCAGAAGAAAGTGCCTGTTTCCTCCCTGTTCTGAAGTGGACCCCACAGCAGTTAGGGTGTTGTGGAAGCACAAGGATTGGAGCTGAGAAAAGCTCAGTCTGGGTCCTGGTTTTTTGTAACAACGCTTTGCAGATCATCGAGGTGAGCCTGCTTTTCTTTTGGGTCATCAGTTTCCACTTCGGAAATTAAAGAATCATTTTGGGTACATACTCATCAAGTTGAATTGTTTAAGACATGCAATACTTCACTAACAATAAAAGCGTAATGAATTTACTTAGGAACCAAACGCCTAAAGCCAAGGAAAGGGGAAAACTCTGGGCTGAGTCCTGGGCAGCGATGCTGACCCCATATCTCTTGCCCCTGCCATTTTCAGCCAAGTTGTCCTGGTAACATTGACTTTCCGAATGACTTCTGGGGAAACCTGAACATTTTAAGTACCTAATTATTATAAGAAAAACAATAAGAAACACGGATCCATGGCAGGCCCAGGTTATTTCTGGATGAAAGCATAAGTTGGAGAATCTTGACCCAGCACAAGTTTTGGCATAAAGTAGAAACAAGCCATCCCCAATAAAATGATTCTCCAGCAGCTCAAGGCAAGCGGGCCAACTTATCTGTTTAATAAAATTCATCGATGTTGCCCAGGGAGATGGCAATCAGAGAAGAATAATCCAGCTTGGCGTGTTGAGCCTGCACCCCGCAATGGAAGGAAGTTGAGGTGGAGCCGTGGCAAGTGAGATGGTGAGATTATAAAAAGAAGTGTCATCACAGAGCCAGAGGCCCTGGGTTCTAAAGTCTGTCAAGAAAGTATTTTATCTGCAGAATACTGCAGAATTTTGTTTAAGCTTCTCTACTCCTAATTTTATATCTCTGGTGATTAATAAGACTCTGAGTTTGCTAGATTCCCCCCAATAAGTAGTTTTATTTTGCTTTTCTTAGAATATCTAGGAGAAAATAGGAAAAAGTAGACATGAAAAATCATAAAACTATAAGGTTTTGGAGTAACAACTCTTGTTCTAAAATTTCTGATCCTCTTCGAGTTGGAAAGTGGAAAACAGTGAAGAAATGAGTCCCAGGTGCAGCCACTTTAATACTGGGACAGCTAGCCTTGTGACCTTGATGAAATAATGCTGGTCGATCTGAAATAACTTACTGCTAAAAGTAGGGCTACATTTCATTAAAAAATTAAATTCTAGTTTGGGAAACACACTGACATAGCAGTAGAAGTAAGTAACCATGGCAGGAAGCAACTCATATTTGGCAAGCATTGCTTTCGTGACTTGGAATGAGTGACCCTTGCTTGGGTTTGAATCCCAGCCAGGTAACTTAGCTCTGGGACCTCAAGCACTTTCTATAATCCCACACTGTCTTCTTTCCTTCTAGATGATGCACTGATAATAAAATCTACCCACAAAGGCAGCATGATAATAACATGTGTGAATCTCCTGGTACGGAACATGGTGATAATGGTGTGCAGTGAGGGGGAGGGTTGAGTTGTGTTTACTGGATTCAAGTTCTTGGATGCAAGTGACTCTTGACTTGAAGCATTTCAGAAGCATGACTATTGGTTATTTGGTTCTCCCTTAAAATTATCCCAGTATGAAGTACTTGACATGTTTGTTGGAGTCATTAATTAACCAAAAGAATATGCAGGTCCTCCCTAGAACTCGCCAGGAGCAAATTCTCCTGCTATAGAGTGTAGCATCATTTCTCCTTGTGGTTGTTGGGAAAAGTCAACCGAGAGTCGAGAGTCATTTGAAAGTCTTGAGCTACACTTCCTGGGGATGAATTGTGACAAAATATCCTAGCTGGTAACTACAGATGGTGCCTCTTCCACCATAAAGGTGTCTCATCTGTTTTTCTTGCCACTTCTTAGGCTATTTGCCACAATTAAGCACGACAGCAGAGTCCCACGGGCTGGTTTATGTTGTGTTTAAAAAGTTAATTAAATTGCCAAGTTGTTAAGTTGTTAAATTTAAAGTTAAAAAAAATCTATTAGCAAGTTTCCTCCTGATTAAAGTCAGGAGACCCGTGTGTTTGATTTTCAACTTGGTCCTCTCCAGCAATAAACATTAAAAATAAAACAATTCCATTTTATGACCAAGCCCTCTACAATGCCTTATGTGTGATGCATTAGGAGGAGGAGAGGCAGTTAAATGACAATTCATCTGTACACAAAACTTCCAAAGAACATGTTTCTCTTGACAGGGTGGGGTAGTGGGGTAGGGTGAGTTAGAACTAAACATCTGTCCAAAGTTATTGTATGCAATTTTCTCCTTTATAATCTGGTCTTGTGAGATCATGGACAGCAAACCTCCCCTCCTATTCTTAGGATGCTCCAGTGCCTGATAGGGCAGTAGCACGAGGGATAAAATCCATCCCTGGTTTTAGGAGGCAGTTTTGCCTAAGTTCCTGGCTTCACATGCAGGCTGCAGGAAGTTCCCATTTTTTCATGGGTTCCAAAAGGATGCTGTAAGTGATGTTTCATAGGACAGTAGAGACAGTTAGTGAAATAATAGTTGATGGTGACCATATGAAGACAGCTCTGTCAAGAGAGACTATGCAGGGCTCAGCAGAGAGTCCACCACCTGGGGTCCAAGTTCACTGTCAACACAATCAATGCTGTGAACTTGGACAAATGACTCAGCTTCTCTGACACAGGCTTTGGGTCCATCAAGTGGGTTCAGTCATAGTAAGCAAGGTGTAAGATTCATATGAAGATTGAATGAAAATTTATAATACTCTTAGAACAGCACTGGGCACAAAAAGTAGGTTGCTTAATAAATGATCACTGCTCTTCATCGTAGGTCAGAGAGAAAAGCCATCTGGACTTGTAGGTAGGTAGATCGATAGTTATATTTGATAGTAGTGTTTAATATACAGGAGCTAATTTAACCACCGATTTATTGAAAGCATTACGAGACTAAATTTGAATCTTAAGAGATCTGTTAATGGAACCGGCGTTACAAAAATAGAATCTACAAGTTGGAAGAGGTCTTAGAACTCATCAATTCCACCCTAACTGCTGCATGGATCTTCCCTGCCACCCGCTGACAGGCTGTCATTGGGAATGTGATGTGGAACTCTCACCTCTGACAGCCTGTGCCAGTGCTGGACGGCTCTAATTTTTGGCTCGCTCTTTCTTCTGTTGATCTAAAGTCTGTCTCCCTTCCATATCGGGTCACACAGAAGACTTTTGCTACATGATAACTCTTGAGAGACTTGAAGGCAACAGTCACCAGTCCCGAGGCATCTCTGTTCTGGCATAAAAAGCCTCCATTGGCAGTGAACACACACTCGAGATCCCCCTTTTGCAGACCCCTGGCTCTCTTAGAAGAGGCAACAACAAGCTCTTCAGCTCTCTCAAGCTTAGTCCTTTCCGTCTCATCTCCATGCGCTGTCATTGCCTGTTTATATTCATTTACCTCCCCAATGAACCGGTACCTGGATGCTTCTGGCTCATACATCCCTGCCTCCTGGTGGTACGTAATTACAGCTGGGAACCTGTTGGGTGGGTCCTCAAAAACTTAAAGATAGAATTGCCATGTGCTCCATTCCTGGGTACACACCCAAGGGAATCCGAAGCTAGTTCACAAGAGACATCTGCATATCCATGGTCATACATCGTTACTCTCACCACAGCCAAAGGGAAAGCAACCCACATTTTGAATTGGCAAATGAATGGATACACAAAACGTGGTGTCGGCGCACAACGGACCATTACTCAGCCTCAGAAAGGAAGGAAATTCTGTCACAGGCTATAATGTGGAGGAATCCTGAGGATGTGATGCTAAGTAAAGTGAACCAATCACCTAAAAAACAAACACCGTAACTCTGTGAGTATTCCAAGAGGGTAGTGAAATGCACAGAGACAGAAAGCAAAATGGTTACCAGGGACTTGGAGGAGTGAGAAATGGGAGTTGGGACTTAATGGGGACAGAGCTTCAGTTTTGCCCGAGGCAAAGAGTTCTGGAAATGGATGGTGGCGTTTGCACAATATTAAATGTGCTTTGTCCTGCAGAACAGGACACACCCACACGGTCAAGGTGGTCGATTTCATGTCTTGTGTATTTTTTCACAATTAAAAATATTTTAAGTGAAATAGTTACTGCTGAATGAATAACCATTCACTCACTCGCCACATTCCCTGCAGCCCCTGGCTGAGTGATAGAAGAATTTGATGAGGACGAGGTCATTTCTGGTGCCCCTCCGGCCATGCCATTTGGACATCTGCTTCCTTTGCATCCACTAGAGCCTATTTTAATGAGAACAAAGTTGCCGTGGTCAGATCCAAGAGGTCAGTGTAAACCCCACTGTTGCTTTGTGCACATTCTTTTTTTGAGAACCAAGCTGCACAGAGGCTCGACAATACCACAGGCTTGGAGAGAAATGCAGCCAACTTTACTACTGCAGTTAGAAGAGCTCAGCGCCGGGTGAATAGTTGACCCGATCTGTATGCTTCTCAATGCACCGAGAGTAATTCTCACCAAGAGAGCCAAGCTTCAATCTCAACTGCCAATAAGTCAGCCTGTCCTTCAGCAAGTCCTGCCATCTCACATTGAATTTCAGTCCCGCCATCAAAACAAGGGGTCGCCTGTGGCTCATCACTAAAAGAGCAGTAAAATGTGGATCTTTAAAAGAGCTGGAATTTGCAGGCAGGTAGAGAAGACTCTAGTTAAGTGCCAGCACTTGATAAACAGTACAGGTGATATCAATCAGCCCTTCTGCACCTCTGTTTGCCATCTTTAAAAGGGGGGTAGTAATAGAAATGACCATAGACGTGATTTAAAGACCAGAGAGGTCGCCATCAAAAACTCTCGCCCTGACAGGAAGAAGGCTAATTCAACCTGTTCTGATAATTCTCCCTGCTCTAGAAGGACAGTAATTCTGCCAGTAGATTAACTTCCCTGTTGGGTCAGGTCATTCTGGAGCTGGGCCAAAGATCTTCATTGATTGGCCAAAGGGGCACTGCCGTGAACATTAGGACAGACAGACCCTGGGGGACAGACTGCCTCTCCCTAAGCCACTCAATGTATTTCCAAAGCTGCACAAACACTCAGCAAACTCCCGAGATCCAAACATCACATGTGCACCCAAATTCAAGTTCTTACCCTCTTCCAAACCAGCATCCTCCGTGTACAACTCGGAGAAGACAGATTTCAAAAGGCAGGGGAAATTTGGTTATCCACCTTGCTAGCAGTTGCTTATTTGGTCCCCAGCCCACACACCCTGGACTCTCTTCTGTAGCTTTACGCTTTCTATCAAGGCTTGTTGGCTTAAACCAACACATCCCCTTCCAGACCAAAAGCTTATCTCACATGGCCGTCAAGACTCAAGGTCTTCAGCCCCTTTGCTGCCCTCCCCCCGTGCTACCCCATGAAATCTTAAGCCTCAAGATTCTCATCATGACATTTCCCAGGGCAAAGTCCTCTCCTCCTGAGACCTTGTTCCACGAAGACCACCTTTCATTTTCCATCTCACAGGATGCAGGCAACACGTGTCCTGAACACCACTGAGCTTCATGGAATCAAGCAGGTGTAATCCTTGGTGGAGGGTAGGAAGGGGACACCCCTCTCGCACCCCCAGGAGGGAACCTGCCAGGGGCCCATGACCAGTTGGGAGATATCAGGTGCCTGTTACAAGTGGGGAAATGCCAGGCGTCCCTCCAAGGTGGGCATCAGGCATCCTGCTCTGCTGGCTCTCTTACGCAACTTGATGCTCACCTTCATTTTTGTGAACAGTCAGCTGTGGCAACATGGCCGTCTGTCACCGGATTTCATTATGGAAATGATGCTAAAGAGGGCCACGGGCTCCAAAACCCATTAAACTGTCTTCTATTGCTTTACATATTCTTCTATGATAAAAATAGCCTGATATTTGAATTTAAGAAGCCTCTCTGCCTAAAGGGTAACGGATGGATATTAAGAAGATTATAATAAAGAGGGGGATTATCAAAAAAGAAAATGGAGGTGGGGGATAGATCGTTCTTACACTTAAGGCAAATCAGTTTTGGGGGCGACATCCTTTCCAGAATGTGCCACTTCCCTCTCTGGGCAGTAAAACCCCTTGACACCTTGCTCGCACCAAGGGCTTCTCAGCAGTGGGTTGTTGGGTTTTATGTCTCAGCAGCTTCTCTCCGTCTGCCCAGGGGTTGTGTTTGCAACTTGCCTCTCTAAAAACGTAATCTGCGTTCTGAGGTTTCCTCTCCAGAGCTCTCCACACAAGAGCCTACCCTTCCTCTAGGGTCTGTTTTCCTCCGATGCCTCCTTCTCCAGCGAGAACGAGAGATCCCCATGGCCGGGCTTGGCAATGTGCCTGCTGGGCATGGCATTCCCGCCAACCGCAGCACATGCAGAGGTGCGGGCAACAACCAGCCTTGATCCAAAATTTTGCAATCAACATTCACCCAAGTAGCCCCCTTAACACTTGGAACGGCTGCACCGAAATTCCATTCCACTAGATTTTCTTTGCTTAACAGCCACACAAAAACCTCTATGTTACCACACCACACCTCGGGGACAGCCACAGAATAGTGGATTGTTTCATTTACATAAAACAAGCAAAACTAAGCTTTGCTCTTAGGAATCAGCCAATGCCAACAGCAGCCACGTCTTCCCCTGCTTGTCCACTAACTTGCCCCCTTCCAGCACCTGGGAAGTGCGTCCTCCTGCCCACCCCTGTCTCTCAACTCCTTTTCATCTACATCATTTAAAAAGTCCATTCCAGAGTGTCATTCAATTTTTTTAAATTTAATGAAGGATCTTTGGTTTACATCCTTGTTCACTTTTTGATATAAAGGATTTCTCCCCTCAGGTATGGTCACCGCAGCTCTCCTGCCACCAAAGAGCCCGTGGCCTCTGCCTCATCCTGCCCTTCCCTCTGTTCTCACCCTTGGGATGCTTCAGATCTATGGTCAGTTTCCAAGGGTTGGTTTTATTTTATTTATTTATTTTTTAAGATTTATTTATGCACACAAGACCCGGGGTACAGGCCAGAGTTGTGGGGGAGGGTGAGAGGATTCATCAGAGACAGAGTGGGGAACAGAACAGGCAGACTGACTGAAACACACTGCTGAGGGGAGCCGTGGGTGGTCTGCCGTGCCATGTGGGTAGCTCCCTGGCAGGCCAGGGCTTGAATTCATGCTGCAGAGGCCTTGGATTGCCTCATAGTGTGGTGCTTAACCCCTTGCGCCACCAGGGAGGCCCTCTAGGGTTGGTTTTAATCTTGGGTCTTTGACCCTTTGTTTCTCTACATATTCCATATATAAGTGACACCATTGGTATTTATCTTTCTTTGGATTAATTTTGCTTAGCATAACCCCTTAGCATAACCCCTTCTGTTTTGAGAATGGTTGTCTAAGCACAAACTAGAATTCCTGGTCACCGGATCACCCACCCATTAGACCAGTTATAATAGTACAAAATCTGTTGCCCCCTGGGCCTCCCCTGTGATGCAGTGGTTGAGTGCTGTGTTGCGAAGCTTCCCGCAGCCCCTGCAGCACCGGTTCGATCCCCAGCTGCTCCCCAGCCACTGGAGGAGGGTCCCACATGGTGCTCAGACCTCTCCTGCAGCCCGCTGCTCCCCTCAGCAGTGTACTTCGTCCGTCTGCCTGTTCTGCTCCCAGCTCTGGCTCTGGTGAATTCTCTCACCCTCCCGTGCTTCTGACTGTACCCAGTGCTTGTATAAATAAATAAATCTTTTTTTAAAAAAATCTGTTACCCCCTTCTATTGGTTAGATATTTCTCTTTCCTGTCTGGAGATGCTTGGTTTTGTCTCACTGGCTTCTGTTTCATGTATTTCCTCAACTACTCTCTTTGAATAGGTTTTCCTCTAGTCTTGAACAAGAGTTTTGTTTTGGTGAAAGGTGGAATACTTTAATCATTGTCTTTTTCCCCTCCTGGGCTATTAAGTGTGGGAGACAAGACATCAGAAACATGCCTGATTCTCTGCCCTATGTTTGTAGTCTGTTCCTTTAATCACAAAGTGTGCAAAGCATATTTTCATCTTTGAGATTTAGGTATTTCACTAGGATTGATGAAGTCTGTAAATCTTTGTGTTCTTTGATTTCTTTTAAGCTGACAATTCATGTTTTTTTTTTAAGTTCTGTTAATTTTCTTCTTTTATTTCTGTCATTCTTTTCTCCTCAGCCAGAGTCTTTTTATCCTTTAAGAATTCCAAAATGTATCTCTCGAAGACTTTGGGATCTGTCTCCAGGCCTAGTAGTGTATACAGGAATTTTAAAACCAGGTAGCTAAGTAAGTGCGCTATGAAGTTGCACTTCATGAAGTTGCACTTTATGACTATGAAGTTCTGATCCACAACCAGAATGTCCCGGTACTCAAAGCAACCTGAATTTTTTTTTAACTTCTTTATTTATGCATACAAGAATTGGGGTACAGGCCAGAGGTGTGGGGGTGAGAAGATTCACCAGAGACAAAGTGGGGAGCAGAACAGGTGGAGTGATCGAAATACACTGCTGAGGGAAGCAGCAGGAAGACAGAAGAGGTCTGCTGCTCCATGTGGGTAGCTCCCTGGCTGGTCGGTCAGATATAGAACTTGTCATACAGTAGCTGTGGATTGCTTCATAGTGCTGATGCTTAATCCCTTGTGCCACCAGGGAGGCCCCAAGACTTAAAGGTTTTAATATATTTCTGAGCTTAAATAGCCCCAAGTGGAAGATGTGAGGAATAAATGTGATATTTCCTAAATATAGAGCTTGGTTGTTTTTTTTTTTAAGATTTATTTATTTATTTATACAAGCACAGGGTACAGTTAGAAGTGCAGGAGGGTGAGAGAATTCAGCAGAGCCAGAGCAGGGAGCAGAACAAGCAGACTGATGAAATACACTGCTGAGGGGAGCAGCGGGCGGCAGGAGAGGTCTGTGCGCCATGTGGGACCCTTGCTTTTGGCTGGGGATCTAACCAGCGCTGCAGAGGCTGCGGGCAGCTTCACAGCCCAGCACTCAACAGCTGAGCCACCAGGGGAGGCCCTAGAGCCTGTTTCTTTAACCAACATTTTATAAGGAATATTTGTAAACAAATGGAAAACTTGAAACAATAGTACAGTGAATACCTGTGTGCTGTCCACCCAGATTCCATAATTAACTTTTATTTATTTGTTTTATCATCAGTTTCTCTTTCTCTCTTTCTCTCTCCCCCACGCTGTCTCTCTCCCCCAAACTACCTACCTATCTATCTATCCATCTACCCATCCATTTATCCCCTTCTCCACTTATCAAACCATCTTATATTTGGAGACTTTCCCAAGCAAGCTGGAGGACGCTGGTATTCTTCAAATAGAAACACCTCAGCATAAACATTTGCATTTTTCTCCACCAAAATATATTTTGATTCATTTTTTTGTTAAGGTAAAAGTCATATAAAGTAAAATGTACAAATTTTAAAGATTTTAAAGAATCAGCACCTTTAAAGTATTTTTAATTAAATAACACTATTTTTAGATTTTTATCAATTTTGACAAATGCAAAGTTCTGTGTAACTCGAGCTCACCATCCTGGAAGCTTCCCAATGCCACTTCCCAGTCAGTCCTGACCCTACCCAGGCCCCCAGAGGAAATTATTTCAATGTCTTTACCTCTATCCCCTCAACAATCACCATTGCATTTTTTCCCACCAAGATTAATTTTGTCTGTTCCAAAGCTGATACGAGAGAGTGACTTCCACTCACCAGGATGCTTGGAGATTTCTCCACATTGTTGTTTAGATCTGTAATTTATGCTGTTTCCATCGTGTTGCATGACTCTCGAACTTGTATAAAATCTTTATCCTTTCTTCCTGCAGCCTCTCACTGAAGCAGGATGCATGGAATACATGTCAGGGGATATTGGGCTGCAGATTGGAGGAAGAGAAGAGACTGATCTGAAGAAAATAAGGGACCTTTATTCCAGTACAAAGATGCTGTGAGTCTTCTCACAGCTTCTCATATTTTAGTTTGTTTTTTTTTCCTTTAAAAGTCTTACTTCCATTAAAATGCACAAGGTATGCGATGCTTAATAGCTAGCATGGACAGGAGAGAAATGTCTGTGGTTTTATCTTATGACCTTGATTTATTTTTAATGCACGTTGCTTTAATAACTTTTCTACAACAGCTCCACTTTAATAAGGGTAACTTTTCTCAACAGAACACTCAAAAGCTTGCCTGTATCTCAAGGTTGTAGAAGAATCCAATGAGACATCAAGGCAAAGTTCTCACCCAACTGAGAAGTGCTCTGTGAATGCTGGTGCCTGTTACTAATGGCTGATTTGAATGTTCTTCTTTTCCCCACTCTGGATTGGTAAGTTTAAAGATGCAAGATAAAGCAGGCATCAGTCACTTCAATTTCTGGTTAAGAGAATGAGACATAGAGGAGGAAATGACCAACCACCCGTAGATGCAGATTTGGCCCCCAAATCACTCCAAAGGCTATTCCCCCCACATTTTTATTCCTCATTAATACAACATTGATTTCAATCCAGTAAAAACGCACACATCTGTAACTTGGGTTTTTTAATATTTTTTTAAGATTTATTTATTTATGCATATAAGAACTGGGGTACAGGCCAGAGGTGTGGGGGGTGAGAGAATTCACCAGAGACAGAGTGGGGAGCAGTCACCCTAGAACAGGCAGATCGACGGAAATACACTGCTGAGGGGAGCAGCAGGCGAGGCAGGAGAGGTCTGCTGCGCCATGTGGGTAGCTCCCTGACTGGGGATGTAACTTGGGTTTTAAATTAAGAGGTCCTGGATAAAAGTCTATCTAGACCTCCTGGTTTACCTACGAGGGTCCTGGCTTGAGTGCTGACACTCCCACCTGCACCAGGAAACGCTCCTGAGCCAAGAGACACCATGTCACCCCAACTTTCCCCTGGTGTCAGAGAAGGTCCATAAGAAGACATGAGGATGTTCACACGTCAGTCATTCTGAAAGTCAAACCACCACCTTCTCCAGGGACAATCAGCAATCCCTTTAAACCTAGTCCCTACTTTCCCCTGGAAGCAGGTGCCACACAAGAAAAGCTTCAGGTGTCCCTTGACAGTCAAACTGCCCTTACCTGGGGTCATCTGGTACCAGCTAAGACAATGGAACCAACACCCTGTATTTAAACTCCATGTCTTCTTCCTGGCTGCACAACTTTGAGCCAGTCCTTTGCACTTTTAAATGTCAAATGTCTGGCCTTAAGATAGGAGGAGTAACTACCTCTCTTGCAAGTTACTCTGTGCATGAAATGAGATCATGTGTCAAACATTTAGCAAGGTGCTGGGCACATTACTAGCATCCCTTGCCGAGGAGCTCCTTTGGTGGCTTATTATGCAAAACCTGCAAGTGAAACTTAAAAACCAGGCTGGAAGAGCCTCCACAGAGACCCAGACACCCTCTGCATCCACAGGCCTGGGGGTGTGATTCAGGATGACTCAATAGCAGGCATTCACCCTCGCGCCAAGGGTTAAACAAAGAGGCAACTGCTTTTACATCGGAATGTTTTTGTCACCCCTTTTTAATGTGAAACCTTTTCATCTGCGCTAAAGCTTCAGAAGTCACATTTCACCAACTCACTTTGAGACTTGCTAGCAATGGGGCTTTAATTACCTTTCGCAGACACAGAGATGGCTCTTGTCTTTAAAAGAAAGAAAGAATTCTTTTTTTTTTTCCTCCTTCGTTCATTCTTTTTTTTTTTTTCAGATGGAAATCTTTTGTTCCTGGCACTTTCCATATGCCACTCTTTAATATTTAATCAGCCCCCACCTCATCAGAACACTGCTGGCCTCATTAGATAATTAATGGTTGCCGGCATAGCATTTGCTTCAGTTAATACATCTGCAGCCAGCAATTAGCGCCTGAGTTTATTAGTTGCACTGGCTTCATTTATTGGGGAAGCAATTCTGCCTTTGATTGAAGCCGCTGGGACTGGCATATGTGGACAGCTTGCCCCCTGTTCTGTGGGATTCTTTTGTTTACATTTTTTTGCTACAGTTTTGCAACACTGCACATCCTAGGCTGCCATGAACAGTTGGTGGGTAAGATTTCCCTTTTATAATTCAGAAGATAATTGGGTAATTCTGTTCAGGAGAGAGGCTGCGGAGCGATTCTCCAACTTTGGGTGGGGGGAGGTAGGGGGGAGAAGCAGCTCACTCATTTGTTCTTTGGGGACATTTATTATTATTATTTTTAAAAAGTCATAGATCCAAAGCAGAGGAATATCCGTCCAGGACGAATGCAGGCTAAGAAATGGGATGGAGATGCGTTGTGCAGCTGCCTCAAGCCCGGTCTCGCTGCCGGGAAGTGCCACCTGGGAGGTGGGGGTCGTCTGCCCAGGTCCACCTCTAAACCTGCCTTGCACACTTTGGCCCTGTGCCCATCTCAGTTTTTGCTACCAGGTGGAATCATGCCATTTCACCTGCTTTCCCAGGGACCCTGATCACAGTCGTTTTCTTCCTGGTGATTAAAATCCTGGCATAACACCAAGATCATTCCCCCAGCCAAATCCCTCATCGCTCCCGATGCCAGGAATTGGGGGAGATGATCATTTAGAACACAATAATGACGTGCTACCCCAATGAAATGCGGGTGATGTTCTGTAGGTACATCAGAGGAAGGAAGGAAACAAAGAAAATAAAACTTTGCCAATTGGGGAAAATGAGCAGGAAAAGCAAACAAGACAAAAGCAATAAAGGTTTCCATTTTCTCTGTAGTTTTTCTTCCCAGGCAAAATTAACTGTATCAAGACCAAGCCAAATGCATGCGCAGGGAAGGGAGAGAGGGAAGATGGTGATCATGACGACGGCCACAGACATTTATCGAGCTTTTTCCAAATGCCAGGCGTCCCCGCGCTGACACCAGTCACGTGTGTTTCCTCATTGAACACCGAGCTGTATCTATCGCCTCTTTTTATGTTTGGGATAAGGGAAAGATTTCCACTGCTTTTATTTTTTTTTAATATTTTTTTTAAGATTTATTTATTTATGCAAGCACTGAGGTGTAGGCCAGAGAGTGGGGGTGAGAGAATTCACCAGAGAGAGCAGGGAGCAGAACAGGCAGAAGGACCGAAATCCACTGCTGAGGGGTGCAGCGGGGAGACAGGAGGGGTCTGCTGCGCCATGTTGCCATGTGGGGATCTCCCTGGCCAGCTGGGAATCGAACCGGCGCAGCAGAGGCTGTGCACAGAGGCTGCAGACAGCTTCACAGCTCTGCGTTCAGCCCGCTGCGCCACCGGGGAGGCCCGACACTGCTTTTAAACGTGTTTTCCCAAGACCACACAACTTGGGAGCATCTGAACATCTTGGGAGTTGCTGAGTCCCGTGTCTATCGGTCAATTTGCAGCCATACTTTATCTCATTCTCAGAGGAACAGTGTGACGTTCTTGAAGTTAAGTCACTTACCCAAGATCATGCAGCCGGCTGAGCAGAGTGAGAGCACCCCAGGACCCTCAAACCTGCCTGCTCTACATGGGTTCTGCCATCCACTGGATCAAAACAAACATACTCTACTGCGTAAGACCTTCAATAAAAAGGAAATTTAGGGACCTCCCTGGTGGTACAGCGGTTGAGCCCTGGGTTGCGAAGCTGCCCGCAGCCTCTGCAGCGCCGGTTCGATCCCCGGCTGCTACCCGGCCACCGGAGGAGGGTCTCACATGGCGCGCAGACCTCTCCTGCCGCCCGCTGCTCCCCTCAGCAGTGTACCTCGGTCCTTCTGCCTGCTCTGCTCCCCGCTCTGGCTCTGGCTCTGGTGAATTCTCTCACCCTCCCGCGCTTCTGACTGTACCCAGTGCTTGTAAATAAATAAATAAAATCTTTAAAAATAAATAAATTAATAAATCTTTAAAATAAAAAAGGAACTTTAGTACAATTAGTGTGCAGTAGAGAGAAGAAAGAATAGAGTTAAAATACTTTCCAGTGAAACACCCAGAGTGACCCATCCCCTCATGGGTAAACGCCCAGCCAGACAGGGTTGGCCCGAAGCAGAGCCACTGAGGCCCGATGCCTGCCCCAGTCTATGGCACCTGATTTCGGGGAACCAGAGGAAAGGGAAAGAAAGGCCAGCAAGTCTGGAAGAAAAATAGCAAAACAAACGGCAAGTCAAGGTAACAGGTGCCGTCGTCGGCCTCCTGACAGGTCTCTCCCCCGTGTCTCTGTTCCTTCCTTTCCTCCAGCCTTTCCTGGCTCTCCTCCCTGCCCATCTGCACCGCTCCTTAGGGTGGGGCGGGGGGCTGGAGCCTCCCTTCCTCTGGGCATTGCTCTGTCATGTGGCCACAGTTGCGAAGACACACCAGCGAGGGCCCCAGTTGAGGCTGGGGCCGAAGAAACCATCGATGGTGACTCCAACTTACTCAAAACCGTGGGCTGTGTTTTGGAATGCTCCGTGATACTGACATCCTTCAGATGCCTCAAGGATGGTTCTAGATGCTTCTTTAGACCTAAATGGTAAGATTCATCTTTTGTTTTTCTTCCAGCATCATTGAGTTTTCAAACTCAAATAGAAGACTGCAAAGATAAACCGCATCACCAGTGAGAATGCACAAGCTGGAGTGTTCCCATACGGCGCGGTGCTCCTTGCGCTTCAAAGCACCAGCAAATAACAAGAAGGCTTTGTTCCATGCAGACTGTGGTTGTAAAAGGTGGGCAGCGCTTGGGGTGCTGAACTTTTACAAGCTCCCAAGTAACAGCAAGGCTGCTAAAACAATGCTTGCCCAGCAAGGATGTACCTCAGCATCACCCGGGGTGCCCGTGTTTCTAAACCCCAGTTTGAGGCACCATCCTAGCAATTAACCTAGTATTTCTGGGGGTATGCTCAGGATTCAGTATATTTTAAAAGCACCCCAGGTGATTCTAACACACATTCAGAACCACTGGCTTAAAAAGAAAAGGCTCAGCAGGACACGTCAGCCAAGTGTCATCTGGGTGATGCCAACTGAAAGAGAGACAGAGGCAGATAAAAGACATTCCCATTTGCAAGACGAGAGTGAAGACCTGCCTGGCTTGTAAACCATCTGAGTCTTCGCATATGAACCACTGCTCTTGTGTGACATCACGCACCATCTTGGCCCCATGACAAGCTTCCTGGGTCCATGTGCACAAGCTGTTAAAGGACCTGGGTCTTACCGTTCTCATCTGTATGATGGAACTGGCCCTCTACCTGCACGGGTGGTGGAGCCGATCGGTGGTTCTTGTGTTCTAGCGATGGAAGAATAACAGACACACAGGACTGAAGCTCAGGTTTATCGCAAGAGAAACTCCTGCCAGCAGGAGGGGGCCCGTGGGACAAGCCTGTTACTGCTGGGGGTAGGTTTACTTTTATACTTGCTCATGCAGCCTTTCCCCTGCTCTGGTAATTCTCCACTACCCCCCTTTGCCTCATTGCCCCACTTTGCCACCTAGAGGTGTGAAGCTACCATGAGCTACTGGGTGCCTCTCTATGCCTCTCGTGGGTACCGGCCTCTGCCTGCGAACTCTGTGGCCAGCAGCCTTTGCCTCTCAGCTTTCTGCTCCCTCAAGCACCCAGCCTCAGCCTGCTATCTCGTAGCCAGCCCTTGCCAGCCAGCTTGCAGCCAACTCCCGCAGGCCAGCAGCCTGGCCAGCTGGTTCTGCACTTCCTCAGTATGAAAGGCAGTACCCAGTGTGTGAGTTCTCTGCAAAGGCGAGAGAAGCAGAGCCAAGCAAGACACGGCAATTAATAACACCTTCCCCTTGAGCGGGACAAGCTTTTCCAAAGTGGTGCAGACTCTTACATAATGACTGTCAGGACAATTCAGTCCTGAACGCCTGTAGCACACGTTGTGTGATAAACAGACCATGTGCAGCGGATTTTATTTTTCTTATAAATTAATGTTCAAAATATAGTCCTGTGAACAAGGTAAGACAATACTGGAAATAGGTTGGAAAACAGACTGAACAGTATGACTTGCTGAAAATATATTTATGCATTGAAAGTACAGTCTATCAAGGTTTTTATGTGTTCTTTCACCCCGTGGTTGTGATCGCTTATAGTTGATTTAATAACATTTTTCATAACATTTTAAAGAATTAATTTAAAATGAACTTTTACATGGCCATCGCATCTATTTCTTACTTAATTCTCTCTCTCGCTCTCCCCTCTTCGCCAAGGTCTGCCTGTTGAGTAATGAACTTACTGCTATCATTTTCCTTCACTCTGTGAAGGTTATAATTCATGTTTCTTTTGTTAAATAGCCTGAGAATACTTCTCAACACATAACCCCAGGCAGCCATTTCCAATCAATCATAATTGTCATACAAGGTGATATTGATTTTTCTTCCCTGCTCTAGACCCCTTCGTTGGATATTTACCCCTCACCCGAATACAGATGGCTCTATATTTGTCTCTCTGCGTCATTCTCTGCTCTGAGAGATCATTAGATTTGCCCAACTGCTAATTAAATTTCTGGTCCCTTAAGGGTCACTAGGATGGTGACCAACCCATCTGGCTTGTTGGACATTCCCTGGATTTCAAATTGAAAACCTCATATCCTAGAAAGTTACACAGTCCCAGGGAAACTGAGATCTTTGGTCGCTCTGGTTCTTAGTATGAGTCATGTGGATGAGAACAGGCCAAAGCTACTTGCAGGAAGGCAAGTCAGGTAACTGGTCCAAGGTCAAGAGGAACATCTCCAGCTTCTAGTCTGAGAACATCGAGAGTCTGAGTAGCACCCCAGGGCATCCAGGAACCCAGGTACAAGCTGTCTCTGGCCGTTATTCAGGCTGTGACCTCTTCCAAGAGCAGGTACTGATTTCACTGGAGGAACTTGGCCTCTTGGCTCAGAACAACAAATCCTCCGCCAAGTAACTTGCAATGTTTCAACAGGGCACTCCAGATGATCCCAGACTTGCAAATGTGGGATGAGGATGAAGTTCTAGACCCTGGGATGGATCCTCTCGTTCTTTAATGGTGGGTCTTAGCCCTCAGCCATTCCTCTCCTCTATGAATTCAAGGCACCTTTCTTTCCAGAGCACATGTAAGCACCAAAGTGAATGATGATCATCTTCTAAGTTAATGATACTTTCTTGTATTCCATATGCAAAAAGTAAAACCTCTCTGATTTCTTCTTCTGAGAGGCCATTAATAGAAATCTTTAAAAAGACAGTTTCTTAGCACTGGAAATATTAAGCTGTTATTATGGCAAATGAGCTTATTTTTACTTTCAAATGAAAATATAAATAAGTAATAAGTAAATATTAGCAATTTCAGCTCCATAATGAATACGGACAGAATTGGGAGCTGAAAGAGTGTGTGCCTATTAGAGAGGCTGGGAAATTAACATTTGTTGACATTTTACTGCTTTTAGCTTTAATGCAAACTAGAGGCAATTAAGTTATGTTCAACACATTTCCCTTGTAAATATTTTCTGTTTCTCGATATAGTAACCAAGATGTCTTGCAACAGTGGCATATTAGCAGGCCCCAAACTGGGGGGAAGCCTTACCTGTCATCTGCCAGTGTAAAAATAGAAAGCCCTAAATGCATGAATAATTCAGTGTTTCTCTTCTTCTAGTTCTTATCCACATCATGGCTATGCCATCTACCATTCAGGATGCCTTCTGATTTTTTTTTTTTTTTTTTTGTGGGTTTTTTTTTTTTTACAGTTGATCTGTAGGTAAATCTATAAATTTCTACTCAGAAGAACATGAATTATGTGATGCTTGAATGAAATGAAGACAAAAACAAGCTTGAATATTTAAACTTGCAGTGAGTATCCTCAATGATAGATCCTTTCAGACTCCAACTCATTTTTTTCTTTGATATCTACTACTGCTATAAAGTCCCAGTTTATCATATAACATTACAATTTATGGTGTAACCAGCTTGTGTGCTGACTATAAACCCTTCATCAATGCCACCGTAAAGGGTTTATAGTCCATAAATAGGAGAGCAAGACTGTCTTGCCTCCTTGTTTTGCCCAAGACACAGCACTTCAGACATGTCAGCCTAGTTATTTGTTTTACATGCCGGGTGAGTTACAGGAAAATAAGTGGATTCATTGTCTTCCCTCTCTAAAATCCAGAGACAATTCAGGGTCACAGGGGAGATTAACAATGTGATGTTGGCTGGAGAGCTACAAGAGAATACGTCTGTTCTTATTACATCATTAATCTGTAGGTGGGAAATACAAAAGCAAATTTCAAAAATCAAGTAATTAGAGATATGCTTTTTCTTTTGAAATCAACCAGCCACGTCATAACGTCATAACTTAAATTAATGGGATATGCAGTCCCACAGTATTTACTGTCATTCAGTCCCCTGTTTCATGTGCTCCTGGCTCTGTATCAACCCTTTTTTTGGAAAGAGCACTGTGGTTAGCACAGGAAAGAGCTGGGCTCAATTGGGAGCTGCAGTCCTGATGAACGGTGTCATCCCAGGCAAGTTTCAGAAATCTGATCAATGCCTTTCCTCACCTATAAAGTGGAGGTGATAATGTGATGTCATTTAAATGTAAATTTCCTCAGCCCTTATCATTCTTCTAATATGATGATGGTGGTGGTGATGATGATGGTGAAGATGGTGATGGTGATGATGGTGATGACAATGGTGATGATGATTGTGAAGATGATGATGATGGTGGTGATGATGGTGATGATGATTGTGAAGATGATGATGATGGTGGTGATGATGGTGATGATTGTGAAGATGATGATGATGGTGGTGATGATGGTGATGATGATTGTGAAGATGGTGATGATAAAGATGATGGTGGTGGTGGTGATGTGATAATGGTAACAATTGTGATGATGATTTGATAATGATGATAATGAAGACAATAATGATGATGCTGATGGTGATGATCTTGATGATGAGGCTAATGACAATGATAGTGATAACTGTGATGATGATGATAATGGTAGGAGTGATGGTGATGATGTAATGATGACAGTAGGGATTACAATGATGATAATGATTTAGCAACTTTATGTCCTATTTTATACATAATAATAATAATAATGATACTCAGAATTACATAAGTTGTGCCATAAACTAGGTTCTGAAACCAACCCAATTATTCAGCAGTTCAGTATTAATAATGTTATTACATCACCTACTTTTAGAGGATGGTTCAAAAGAATAGTCAATATTCAGACCTTGTTGGCAAGTTGGCTCTTCACTATCTGCATAATAAAGTTTCAACCTCCCTAAATCTTAAGATATTTGTAGAAGTCCCAGAACAGGGTATTTCTTCTTCTATGTATTTGTTTTGCCTTGTTACCTACAAAGTCACTGATCCTGGCATCTCATCCTAGAGCTGACATCCATAATGATATTGATATTTTTTCTGAAGACTGTAAGAACTCCAGGGTGCCTGAGGCTGCAGACCCCTGAGGTTAGAAATCAAGGCTGTTCTCCTCACAGTCCCAAAGCCATGCTGTGGTCCTGACAAAGGTTAAGGCGAATCCCTGCTTGGTTTCCTAGATCCTAAATTAATGCTGCGTTTTTGTCCCAATATCACAATTCCTTGTGCCAACAGTTTCATTGGCTTCTGCACAAAACCTCTCTCATCCTAGCCAGAGACATATTCATAAGGTCATGTCAAGGACAAGACCAGTTCCCCATCGTGTCCCATCTTGGGACTTGAGACAACTTTGCCATGGTCAGCAGCAGTGGGAGTTGAGAGAGCCACCTCAGTGCTGGTGGGAACTTAGAATTTTGTGGGAGCTTTACAGTAATATTCCTGAGCTAACATAAATAAGAAAAAGATGTTTCAGTAAATGGAAAGGTCCAATGAAGTATCCTCACTTCAAGGGAGACTGAAGGAGGGAAAAGGTCCCAACTTTAATTATCGACACATTTGAATATCTTCATTCTGTGCAAGACACAAAGAGGATCAGGTAAGCCCTGAGGGATTTCCAGTCCAAAGCTGGCTAATCTCCAGTTAAACAGGGCCATTATCTCTCACTCCCTGGGAGAAAGTCAAGCAGAACTGATTTGATTAACAGCAGATTAACCTCTCTAACACAGCCATCCTGGGCTTTACACCTGTCACTTTAGTATGACAATTTATATTTATTCAAAAAGCCATGAGACAGTAAATTAAACATTGCCCTAATTAGAAAAGTGTCATATGTTACAGTGGGGAAGCCACCTGATCTAATTTTCCAACAGGCCCTGTGCAAAGAACATGTCACTGTGGCATTAGCAAAAGCCCTATAAACACCAGCACTCCTGGGAGAAGAAAATCCAGACTGCCGGTGCTACATCTTGGCTTTGGAGAGGAGACGGTCACGATTCAATCCAAGCATCATCGATTGTGCCCCTGCAGGGTACCGTGTGCTGGGACTCAGCAAGAACCAGGATGGATCTCAGTTCTTGGTGACCTAGGAACCTAGAGGGAGAGAGTTTTGAACCCATGCTAAGATTAATATTCCATGCTGGGAAAGCAAGAATAAATAAATAAATAAAAGGAAGCACATGACATTAATGCAGTCTTGGGGAAGGTGACAAAGAACATTCTGGAAAGGGATGATGTCAAAAAATGGTAGCTGAACTTCCCAGTGCAGTTTTCTAAGCTTGTTTCTGTTAAGTGTGCACCCTGGAGGGAATTGTCATGTGTATGCTTTCACTTGAGTTAAAGTTTCTGGGAACCTTCGCATATATTGCCCTGTTTACTCCACAACATTCCTAGAATACCTACTAATGCTATCAGGATTTATAGGAAAATGTTTCTCATACATACATGGTCTTCAACCACAGTTTTGGACTCACAACTTCCAAAAGCCTAGAATTTCAGACACATTGCCAATGATAAAGGTGTCTCTTGTTCTGTGATTTTTGGGGAGTTGCCCAAGGATGGGGCCTGATTGCTGGGTTTGCAATTCTAAGGGCTTTGACCTCTAAAGAGAGAAGGGCTAGAAGTTGAGTCAATCACAAGGACCAATGGGTTAACCTGTCCTGCTTAGGTAATGAAGCCCCCTAAAGAGGCAAGAGCTCCTGGGATGGTAATTATGTGAAGATTATCGGCTGTAACTAGTTCCTTGTCTACATCCCCCTAAGGGTTCATGCCTTATTCTTGGATTTGAACTATTTCCCAACTTTTGAGGGATATTTCTAGGGTTAGAAGCTTAGCAAAGAGCAATGTAACAAAAGAGAAATAATATCCTTGCCATTTTGTGTAGAAAACCAAAAAAGAACTTCCCAGGAGGTTACAAGCGTGCAGTAGAAACTGGAGAAAACTTGATAGTCTTTTTGGAATCTCAAGAAAATGCTGAGCTGGACAGTTGTTCATCAGAAAAGTGGGGTTAAAGCAAACAACAGTTATCCTCTGAGAACACCCTAGTGAGGCATTGACTCAAACATCTCTTACTCTTTAATCCAGTGATGCTACTTCTAGGATCCATAAATACGTCATATTCACTGTAGCAATATTTATGATAGAACTAAACCAAGGGAAGTGACATTTTCAAAATAGGTGAATGGTTAAATAAATTATAATATATTCCTGTGATGGGATATTACAGGTCATTAAGATTATGAAAATACATAATACTTATATTTTAAATTGGTGAAAAAATGGTGAAAAAAAGCAATGTAGAGAACTTTATATATGAAGCATAGTAAATCAATTTCATCTTTCATGATGGAAACTGGTTTGAGCTCCAGATTGGAAAAAATTCTGAAGCTTGTCCACATCCAGCCAGAATGATTAGCAATGTCTATGTGGGCTTAAGAAGAGAGAATATCCCACCTGTGCCAGTGATTTGTCATGCCAATTTTATTCAAAATAATTTAACTATGATGCATTCAATATGTATTCATACACATGCATATGTTAATGAAGGAGGGAGGGAAAAGGCTCAGCAAAACCAAAGCAAAACTGTTGATAAGCAGAAAAGCATGATTGTCGACTTGTGTGATAAGATGGGAAAGGATTTCTGAGGCTTCCGTCTTAATTATCGCAGGGATTAGATAAAGGTATGTGGAGATACAAATAGATTATATGCCCCTGGAATGGCTATCACCAAAGAAACAGACAATGGCAAATTTGTTGAGGACACAGAGAAATGGAAATCATCATATGTTGTTGGTGAGAATGTAAAGTGATATTGCAAAATCAGTTTGGCAATTATTAAGAGTTAAGTATAAATATAACCAGATGACCCAGCCATTCCACGCTTCGGTATTTACTATAGGGAAATGAAAATGTGACTAGCACATAAATGTTCTTAACAGTCTAATTTATGGTAACCCCAAGTTGGAAGCATGACATCCCCATGCAGTGGAATATTATTCAGCCATAAAAGGAATGAAGTAGAGTAAGTCCTCTTACTTAGCATCACCACTAGGTTCTTGGAAACTGTGACTTTAAGCAAAATGATGTACAACAAAACTAATTGTATCATAGGCTAATTGATAAAAACAAGAGTCAAATTCTTCCAGGATAGTCCTAATCCCAAAAACATCACCAAATTTCTAAATAAATATCCAAACACTTCTAATATTCAACGATCATTTGTATTCATTCATTTATTCATTCATTCATTTTCCAATGTGCTTATTCCAGTTCAGGTCATGGACAGCTCAGGGAGAATGCACCGGAAGCCCTTCCATCACAGGGTGCATCCTGACACACACACACACACATACAAACACACACACACACTCCAACTAGGACAAGTGCGACATGTCTTTGACTTGCATGTCTTTGGCATATGGGTAGAAACTACCAGAGTCCCCAGGGAAAACCCACACAGACATGGGATTATGTTCAATCTCCCCACAGACAGTAACCCCAGAAGGGATTCTAGCGACAGCAAATGAGAAGATGATATTCAAAGACCTGAGAGGCTAATTTGTGGCATACATGGACTTTCATGACATCATGCAACGTGAAATATGCCAGACACAAAAGACCACATGTATCACATCATTCATTTACATGAAACTCATAAAAGAATCATATGTATAGATGTAGAGAGCAAATGGTTACCCGAGGTTAGAAAGGTATAGAGATTAATTATCAATGAGCACAAAGTATCTTACTGGGCTGAGAAAAATGCTCTGCAGCTAGATTATGGTATAGTTGAACAACCCAGTCATTTACTAAGAATTATTGAATGGTGCACATTTAAATAAAGTTGTTTAAAATGATGAAAATGGAAGGAGGAAGATTGGAAGTTCACAATGCAATAGTATCGGTCACTCTTTATGGTGGTAGCCTTTGGGAAGGTTATTTTCTTCTTCACATTCATGTTTTCCTTGTTTTTATTTGAATATACATTTTTTAATAATCAGGGGAAAACTAACAACACTAGACCCCCACACAACCCCCTGCTGGAATCATTAGATGTCCATTGCAGATGTTAATCTCCTACCCTCTGCTCGATTCCCAGAAGGTGCTAGAATGTATCAAGAAGCCAAGCCCACCTTGCTGTGGGGACTATTCATGCCCACGCAGATGTTGGACATTCTACTACAGCAAACATTTTTCTCCTCTTCTAATAACCAGATGAAGTATTTTCACCTTTCAAATGCTTATTTTCCAAGCTTCCAATTTCCTGGGGCCATGGTCTCCAGGTCTGACACGAAGTAAGCCGTCAAGCTTCCTGTTAGAGAAAATGGTGCAGGGGCCATGTAAGGTCAAGACCGCACCTGCCAGAATCCTCTAGAGTCTCAGAGAAATAACTCTGCTGAGGTTTTCTCGACATCTCAGACTCCCTGTGTTAACATGGTCTGCAGTGTCTGCATGATATTTTATAGCTGTTCTGTAGGTGCAGGTCCTTCCTAATAAGGGCATTTTTTTCTACCTGCATGGGAAAAAAAATGTCACACAATACAGTGGGTTCTCACCCTATTACATTCCTTAGAGAGAGGAGTCAATGTCAATGAAGTTGGTAAAACATAGGACATTGAATAGCTTAGTCAACAAAATCACATGCATTACACCGATCTCTTAGTGTATGCCAGATACTATGCTAAACAGTTTATACACAGTATTTCATTTAACTCTCACTACAGCGCTGTTTTATTACCTATAATGCACTTGGAGGACATGGGCTTGGGGGAAGAGCTGACTCCATTAGCAAGGTTGAAGAGCCTAGGTTAGCATGTAGATCTGATTTAGTCCCAACTCTGCTTTGTTGTTGTCAAGACAAAAGTGCCATTATTGTTTGCACTGGGCTCATAGGCAGGAACTCACCCAACTTAGACATCAGAGGGGAGCAAGATTAGTGAAAATTAACACACAAATGTTCACTGAAATTCCTTTCAGGAAGTGACTCAGAGATAGCAGACGTGTGGCTGACAGACCTAATCCACTGGGATGTGGATTAGGTCAATGTTCTCTGGTGGAAAGTGCTATATCACAGTGTCCAAGGCAAATAAGGGAGAATGTGTGCTAGTGGAGCTGATATTCTGGTTTTAAATGGACCTAAAAGGGACTGGATCATATGTGTGCATGTGACTGTAAAGTGTTCATATCGTAACATGGTTCTTTAGAGTTTTGACTTCTGGGATTTTGTATCCCAATTAATTAATTAACTTGGTCCCTCGCTTCCATCCCTCTCATTTGAAGTATACCAGGTCTCCACTGCCCAAAGGAAGGATCATCAGAGAGAGAAAATATTGGGGTTTAATTCTAGACTTGCCCAGTGCACTTTCTTCTGCTGAAACTAAATTAGATTTCACAAGATTAACAAAAGGGAACGTGGAAAGGAAAAAAAAAAAGATTTCCACTCAATTAAAAAATCATCATGGGATATTCTGTATTTATATAAATTAAAATGTGTATATACAAAACCATCGCATATATTTTCCAAGAAAACATTTAAGTCAAAAGGCATGTGATAATCACATTGTTGGTTAGCTCATGAGAAGAGGAATAGGGTTGGAGGATGGATGAATGGACAGGTGGGTGGGTGAATGGATGGATGGATACATAGGTGGGTGGATGGATGGATGGATGGATGGATGGATGGATGGATGGATGGGTGGATGGATGGATGGATGGATGGATAAATAAATGTGCTAGGAACTGAGAAGAAATATTATTTCCATGCTCGGCAGCTAAGATTTCTTGAAGAGGAGGATACAAAGCAAATTACAATTAGAGGCTGCCATGAGTTTAACAGGTGGGACTCTGCCCTCCGTCCACTTCCTTAGGTCATACTCCCACTTGTGGAAGGAAAAGTCTCAGACAGAGGAAGAGATCTAAAGTCATAGGGAACCTGTACACTATTTTCTCAGTAAAATTCAAGAGGCATTAGGACTCACACAGAGGTTGCTGTGGTGGCTTCATTTGTCATCAGTAGAGTGGAAAAAACACCGGGGTGTGCAGGCAGAAAGCTCCGAGAGAAGGCCACTGAGCTGCCAGGGTCCCCGAGAGGTGAGCAGAAATGCCACAGGCATCTGCTGACCCACCGAGGCATCAACTTTAGGACAGATGAGACACGAAGTGACCTGCAACCTGGGAGCCAGCAGAAGATATTTACCAAGAAACCATTTCTGGCTGGATAGTTACATTAACAGCGAGTCCCTGTCACGGTACGGTGCATCCCAGCAGATTCCAGGGTGAGTGGACAATGATGAGCAAGCAGCAGTTCTCCTGCACTCGAGTGGTATTAAAAGCACTCTCTGCTGTGGGTAGGTAGCCTTTTAGAAACGACCTAGAGGCTGACCCCATAGTTGTCTGAAAGATGCTGCTCTGACTCAGGTTGCCTTAGCTTGATTTGGATGGTTTCTCTTGCAAGATACTTTAGTCTTTTGATGCAAATTAATTTTCATTATTAAAAAAATTAGAATTTACTCACATTCTGCCAATGAATTAGTGTCCACTGACACTATTTAATGATGGTAACTGCGGCATCATTTTCTTTCCAGAAATAGGCTGTCCCAGGATGATCTACCAGATGTGGTTTCTTAGAGGATGCAGCTCAGAAATGAGCCCTATTGAAATAGGGTTTCAGGACCTGGGGTAGGGTGAAGGTTCAGTTCCGAACTGTTGGCATCTCCCCTCAAAGCTTTCTCTCTCCACCCATACATCCTAGGAAGGTGGGGGGCAGGCACCAGCGCTCTCCTACATGTTTTGTCATATTTCCACCTCTGCAGTGGCAGACAAATGGACCAGGGCTGTGTTTTAGTCATCAGAGGGTTTTTTTTTTCCTCTCTGGCTTTCTGCTTTTCACTCTGGTGTACAGGAAGGATAAATAATGTTGGAACATAATAAAAATGTTTTCAGTCCCCTGAAGCTAAGAAAGCATTTTAATGTAGTGAGTGATGTTGCAAGACCTTCTTTATCAAGAAACATGAAGGAAAAGCTTTTCAAATACTGGCTGCATACACAGACCGCTGTGTTAGAGGCACCTCCCCAGAGACGGTCTGGAAGGCCTGCTTGGAAGATGGCGCTCCTGTCCTCACCACAGCCGGGTACTTGGGATGAAAGGACACCAGGCTCCTCCTGAGCTGGCTCTCACTCCCTCTTCCGCCTCATCTCTTGCCACACACAGTACCAGGCAGGCTAATGGAATTTGAGATCCCCAAACAGCCTGTGGCTGCTTTTCTCTCTCTTCCTGGTGCTCCACTCGCCGCCTCTTGTGATTTGTTCCTGCGCTTCAAGACTCATTGCAGATGCGTTCTCCAGGAGGAGTCATCCTCCAGACACTCAGCCAGAGCGACATCATCTTTGGATGCTTTCCAAAGTGGTCCCCTCAACTGCTGTGAGTTTTCTGCTCACAAATACTTTATATTACATTATAATCACATTATTTATCTTAGAAAGATATATATATATATGTAAATTTCCTTAAACACACCCAAATATATGTTTATATATTTATCTTTATAAATTTATCTTTATCTCTCCCTACATAGATCAGAAGCAATCTATGTAAACTAAGAGAAGGTGGGGAAAGAAGTTTTACCTTAAAGTACAACCTCATACTTACCCAAGACAGAAGCACCTCAGCAGAAAATGAAGTTGATTGAGATTATAATGGTCTCTAGGGGGTGAGGGTGGGGGAATGGGGAGATGTTGGTCAAAGGAGACAAACATTTTGGTGTTGAAAAAATAAGCCCTGGATTCCTAGCATACAGCATGGTGTTTATAGCTGATAATAAGGTGCCAGCGGCTTGGAATTTACTGAGAGTGGCTTTGAAGTGCTCTGAACACACACATGTGTGCGTGCTCACACACATGCACACACACATTATAACTTCATGTGTTAAATGGCTGGTGGGGATCCTTTCGCAATATACATACAAGAAATCATCACATTGTACGCTTGAAATATGAACCATTTTCATGTGTCAATCATATCTCAATAAAGCTGGATTTTTTTTTCAAAATTTTATGTTTACTGATGTAATGTAGGTTTATATCTCTGGATCTGCTCTGGCAGTCATAGATTCAAACCTCAACACTTGTGGATTTTCACCCCCTGCCTACCACTGGTGCCCCAAGAATCCTCTACCATGTTCCACTGGGTCCCTCTCTCCTGCCCACTCTCACCCCAACACCCACCCCATCTGGTGGCCTCAGTTTTGTAGTCAGATGTTAAGAGTTTATTATTGGTTTGGTTTTGCCTGTCCCTTTGTTATGTTGCTCTATATTCCACACACAAGTGAGACCATCTGGAAAAAAATTTAAATAAACCAAAAAAAAAATGAAATTGATTCCAAACCAAACTGTTTAATTCTGACAGCAAGTCCAACATTCCAGAAGTCGGGGAGCTCAGAGCTCTAGGTGCCTTCACCTGTCTTAGCAAAAGGAGTGATGTGCCCTTAGCCCCTCAGTTAAATGGGGCCCCACCTTTGTGTCTTTCAATATTGAAATAAAATCATATCCAACTCCCATCCAACACAAGTTAAGAAACCATCTTCTGTCTCTTCTCAATATTTTAAAGAATTCAGAGATAGAATGTCGTGCTTTAAAAAATTACTCTTAAACGTTTCTAATTTAAGCCCAATGTTTTCCATTGTCTATGAAGTCGGGCTGCTGTAAATTCTCCTAACATCAGTGTTTGCTAGGAAATGGGAGGGAGAGAGAATGAGTTTTGAGGTCAACATATGGAATCCCTGGCCAGACACTAGGCGACAGTTCAGCTCACCAAACAGAGCAAGATGTCAAGAAATGGAATGTAATATGGGTACAATGATGGTACAATTGCACCTCCCCTATAGCCAGAAAACTAACACAAAAAGCAAGCACATATACATGTGTAGCACAGTGCTTGAAAAAGTAGACTTAATTCATAATCTATAGGATTAAATCTACAGGATTAAATGGTTATGATTAAATGAATCAATAAATGCGAAGTGTTTAGAACAGTTCCTGAGCATAGCAAGAATTTAATGCACGCCATCTATCGTCATGGTAAGTCAGTGCCGAGCGTTGTGTTGGGTATGAGAAAACTCAAGAAGGAGAAAACATTATTAAGACACAGGGGATAATGGAGTTTTATTTACTATTCTGGTATTTAAAGCTTAGCCTAAAGTGCTATTGATGAAGTGACTCCTGTGTAATGAGAATAATAAATACTAAAAAGATAATGAGCTCAGAACATTCCTCCAAAAAGAGTCAATTGTTTACTCAATGATTTTAAATTGGTTATGTAATTCCTATAGATTATGAATTAAGTCTACTTTTTCAAGCACTGCACTACACATGTATGCGTGCTTGCTTTTTGTGTTGGTTTTCTGGCTTGCTTTGAAGATAATGATAAGTTAGTAATACTTCTTGAATTCAGACTCTTTTTGTGTATTAAGGGGAAGAAATTAGGCAAAATCCAAGTTCATGACTTGAAACATAGTAGGAACTTGGTACCTGCTGTTCATCTTCATGTGGCTGCAACTCCTGCTGCCTCTGGGGATCTGAACTTGAACTTTCCTTGAACTACAGCTACTGGATCAGAATCTACTGGATCAGAAACCTACTCTCTGTGATTTTCAAATCCTCCTGGTGATATAGAGGCACACTTCTGGGGAACTGATACTGGGAAGTATTGATTGTTGAGCTGGAGGAGAAAGGAGTGCCACAAATAACAGGAAAGGGCTGTCACCCAAGCTCCAACTTGGGTCTACCCAAGTTCCTGGTATCACCAGGAGCATCAAGGTACATACCAACCATGAAATCTTGTATGTCATGATTGTGTTAGGAAAATAAAGCAATTCTAGTGTGATTTCAAATTATGAAACTAACACCATGTATTGTAAAAACAAACAAAAAAACATAAAAATGAACAAAAAATTCAAAAGGAAATAATGTCTAAATCCTGCTAAGTGATTTAAAATAGTTTGCTTTGGTTTCTCTCCTGTCAGTTTTAACTCTAATTCTATATGTGGGTTTACTATAAATGATGAGATCAAATTGTAATTTGTTTCCTACTCTGCCTTACACGTTTCTGCTGGCTCATCATTCTTCAAATCATTTAAAGACAACTTTGAAAAGGGATTTATATACAAAATACAAACATTCATGAGTTTGACAAATACATACATGCTTATAGTCACATCACAATCAGCATCTAAGTGTTTTTATAACCACAAACATTAAGATCTTCTCAGTAACACCTCCATTCCCACCCTCACTTCAGGCATTGGGTGATCTGCTTTCTGTTAATAGGTACTATGTTTGTCTTTTTCAGAGTTTCATATAAATGTCTTTCATTTGTCTTTTGTGTTTTGCTTTTTTCACTCAGCACAAAATTTTGATATTTTGTCAGCAGTCCATTCCATTATTATGGCTGTATAGTATTCCATTGCTTGGATATGCAATTTTTTACCTATTTAGTTATTTATGGGCCCTTGAGTTATTCCTAGCTTTAAGGTTTTGCAAATGAGCACACCTAATGTATATGTGTGAACACATTTTCATTCTTATGGATGAATTTCTAGGAGTAGAATTGTTGGATCATATGGTAACTTTATGTTTAATCACATAAGAAGCCTCAAAAATGTTTATTTTTTGAATATTGAACCACTATACATCCCCTGGGAGTCCAATTGCTCCATATCTTTGCCCACAGTTGGTATCATTAGGGTATTTTTTTTTTCAATTTTTGTCATTCTAATTGCTATGAATGGTATCTTACTGTGGTTTGATATTACATTTTCTTGTTAGCTCATACTGGTGACCATTTTTCTGGCATTGATTGGTCATTTTTAGATCTTTGTTGGTGAAGTGACATTTCAAAACTTTGATAATGTTTTATAGGGTTACTAATCTTTTAGTGAATAGTAGAGCTGATATACACATGTGTGCATATGTAGTATATATAAAACACAAAAGTATGAGGCATATGTATCAGTCTTACTAGCCAATAAACAAACATAAATATTTCAAATTTATTGAAATACATTCCCTCAGTTTGTAGTTAACCTTTTCATTCTCTTAGCAGTGTCTATTAAAGAGAAAGTTTTAACTTTGATGAACTCCAATTTATCTTTGTTTTTCACCAATGGTTCAAGCTTTTCATGTCCTAAGAAATTTTGTCTACCCTAAAGCCATAAGAAAACTGCCCTATCTTTTCTTTTAGAAAGTTTATAGAAAACATAAATAAGGGATCAGGAAAAAGACTAATTATAACAAAGTGAAAATCAAAAGCAACAAGCAACTATAAACCAGAGACACACTACAGAGGGGGAGAAGGGAGTAGGATCAAAAAAAAGGGAGGTGGGAATTGTACAGGAATGATAACCAAGATGAAAAAGCATACATTGTACAAAAATGGAAAATGATGTAAAAATATATAAAATAAAAATAAATAAATAAAAGAAAGTTTATAGTGTTACCCTTTAGATGTTGCTGTATGATCCATTTTTATTTTATATTTGTATCACATGAAGTTCACTTTTTTTTAATGGATATCTGGTTGATCCAGTAACATTTATGGAAAGTATTATCCTTTTTCACACTGAATTACCTTTGCATATTTGTTGAAAATCAATTGATTCACACTATATTTATGGGCTTTCTTCTGGTTCCATTGACCTGCATACTTATTTTATGCAAGCTTCTATCCTATTTTTATTTCCGTTCACTGCCTCAATTTTTATAGTTTAATGAGAAGTCTATATAGTGTAAGCCCTCTAACTCTGTTCTTTCTTAAATTGTTTAGGTTATCCTGATTCCTTGGAATCCTTTAGACCTGTCTTTCTAACTAACCAGCTACAGGCAGGAGATGCCCATGACCTCCTCCTTGGACATTACAAATCAGGTCTAGATTGTTCCTGTTCTTCTGGCTGGCTGGAAATCAAGCAGTAGGTATATTTTTTTTAATATTTAAAGTTTTGTTTACATTATGATTTTGAGTCCCATGAAAATTTTAAGGTACTAAAACACATTCTAAACAGGGTGCCTGAAATGTATTCTAAAATCTCCTTTCTGAAATTTTACCTTCTAAAATGTATATTCTAGACACTTGGGTAAATTTTTTTTGTTGTTGTTTAAAAAACTCCTAAGAATGCAGCTATTATGACTACCATGTGATTGTAATTCGGTATTGATCTATGTAATGTCAAAATCGAAATAGATGACAGCATTATTGATATATCACTTCAGGAGAGAAGCGTGTGTGTATAGGACTCCTAGGTGTTCTTTAAAGGCATGTATGAAAAGGATCCCCTAGGGAGCTAATGATTTTATAAGACATATTTTATTCTGAAGCATGGCTCCCCTAAATGGGAATGCTACCATTATTCTCATATCAAGAGAAAAGAGTAGAGGTTTTGTTTTAAAATGTTATGATAATACACGGTCTATGCTAGAAGAAAAAAAAAAATCCAGGAGATAAAAATTAGCAGAAGACTGACCAACCTACTGAGTTTGTTCAAGACTGACCCAATTTTAGTACCGAACATCACACATTCAGGGGTATCCCCTAGACCTGGCCAAATGAGGCAATTTTTTACCAATTGTGCATATTCCAGAAAACCCCTCAATCACTGGCAAGTGAGGACAGGTGGTCACTCTGTCCTTTGAGAAAATGAGGTCTAGAGAACCTCAAATGAATGTCTTTAAGATCAGCATTTCTACACAGTAGAATCACTCTTTGTGTCCATGGTTTGGTCTCATTTAATCACAGTCGCTTATGATGTGGACATTATGATTCTACCCTCTGGGTGCGTATTCATTCCCTGCCCTGAAATGAAAACCCAGACATTGATCCAAGCTGGGGGAGTTCCCAACCTCCCTGGGAATTTAACTACTACCTTTGGAAAAAGAAATTCACTCTGTCCTTTGGGGCTCCAAGTTTTGACATCAGCCCCATGCTCTTTGAGGCTGACTTCAGTTCTTGATGGAAGCCCATTTAAAATACAAAAGGAGAAAGTCTGGACAGAGAGACCGGGAAGAGAGGATAGGGGAGAGGGAAGAGGAGAAGAGAAATTGATGAAAGTTCTCTCAACTCCATAGAGTTAGTAATATCCCTGCATTTCCAACTTGTCCCTCTGGTTGAGGTCATTGCTTGCAGCTAAATGGAGTCGACATTGTTTTTCTCTTAAAGACAGTATTTCCGGACCAACGCACTCTTGAGTGGGAAGCTTCAGCCATCTATATCCCCAATCGCTCATGTCTCGTAAGTACAACTTAAAGATGGCGGACACACTCTCAGGCACACTTGTTCACAACCTCTTAACCTATCCACATTGACTTAATCTATGGAATTAAGAATCAAAATGACTTAGGGATGCTGGGAGCAGCTGTCAATACCTGACAGGAGCACAGAGAATGGCCTGGCTTCCCAGCCTCACCAGTCTTCTGCCTCTCCCACAGAGAAGGGCTCTTCTCTGTGGTCTCCCTTTCTCTCTGAGTGGAGTTTTGGCAGGAGTCTCTCCAACTTGTTTGTTTTTGAGATTTATCGTTTTGCCTGAGTAAGCATGAAACAGAAGGAAACTCTCTCAAGGTGAAAAATCACCTTTAAATTTTCCACATAGGGAGCCACGTCTTGGTGCTTGGGTTGGTAACAAGAAGGCTAAGCCAGGGGCACCCCCAAGGTCCAGATAGACACCACAAGCGGGGCTGCCTTCAGACAGACATCTCTCCCTCATGCTTCCACTTCCTTTCCAACTTACCCTGTTCTTGTCTTTTTTTTTTCCCATCAAGGTCTAAATGACTTTGAAAGCCTTTGGATAAACAGATATCCGCTGCTATGCCAATTTGTGCTGTTCTTTCCTATTGATTTAGCTGGTAATTTATTTCTTTATTTCTGACACATTTCACTTACATTCCCAGGTAAGGGCGAAGTGCCGAAGCTACAGAAAACTGTAATTAAATAATCGGGCGACTGGCAGGCTGGGAGAGGCTGGGAGGCTGCTGTTTGTTATCACCTCCAGCAAGGCATCCCTCGGGAGACAGATGGGCGTGGTGAGCTATGGCAGAGTCAAGTGCTGATGGGCATGGGAAGGCTTTACTTTTGTAAATAGTAATCAAAGTGGGTTTTCATGCTGAATGATGGCAGTTCCTTCCAAGTGCCATGAAATGCTATATCATTAGCCCGTGCATGACTGATTCACTCGGCTGGGAGCTGGGAGAAGTAGGCCCACTGTGTCATCCAGAGGAAAGTCTTTAATGAGATGATCGGATGTGTGGACTGCGCACTGTGCAATATTTTTCTCCCCGGCTCAATCCATATTAAGTCAATAGCCCGCTGAAACCCAGGGTTTGTTGCGTTTTTCCAATTTAGTGACTGTCAATGTCTCTGAAAGTGCTGATTCCATCAAACCATCCCTCTCCCACACAGATTTCAATAACTGGGAAGGAGAAATTCCATTAGCTGGTGAGGGTGCTTTAAACAAACAGCATGGCTTCCCTCTTCATCCACTGACCTCTGATCAGCTGGCCTCTCGTCGGGGAGGATATCAACTCGGAAATCACCTTCCTTGCCAACACCATGCTGGGGCATTTATTTACTCATGAAACTGGCATGGAATAATTGATGGAGTTGGCGACTGATGAAGTGCAAGAACCACAGGGGAACGGGTTCCCTTAGAGAGTCCAAGTCGGGTCAGTAACCTTTCAGTTCAGGGGCCACATAGCATGTGTCTCCTGCGCTGGGCAGTCACTTTAGTGAGCTGCATATTCTTTTTGTTGTTGAGGTTTCAAAATCCTTTAGACACGTGGGACAAATTTCTCAGCTCCTGCAACACAAGAAAACTCTAGTTGGTCTGCTTCGAGCACTATCTGGTTTCCACTTGAGGCCCAGACCTTCATCTTGGAATGGCGACAAAGCTACACTTAATATATCTTAGATGTGAAATGAGTCAACACAAAGATGGGTGAAAAGCAGGTGCTCCCTAAACGTTTGCTTTGGTCCTGCTGCACGTGTTCGTTTGCCAGATTGATTACTTTTGCTTCTTCTCTATTAGAAGGTGTGTGTTTTGAAGTCAGAGGATCTGTATCACTGTGCTATCATAGACATAGAACATGAACTCAGTCTGTGTTTGGGGAAATAAAGGACAGTGGCCGATGCCAGATACTTTCATTTTTTCCTTGAAAAGAAAAACATTGATTTATGAAAAAAGAGAGAGATTGAAGCTTCAGTTGACCTAGCAGATAGCAAGATGGCTTATATTAGAATGGTTCTAAAATCCCCCTTTACTGAATTTCTTTACATACAGAAATCACTCATCTCTTCTCATATTTGATTCACGTTGAGAACTGTCTGGGGCTGCAGGGGAAGGGACTTCTGGAATTGCATGTGCTGGACCTGCTTCTCAGATATGCCAATCTTTTTCCTAGTGCCTGGGACAGAGGTTTTTAGCTGTCAACAGAATAGAATAAAACAGTTACTACTCATCGATACCTAAACATCTTAAAACTAATGATCAATAAATCTGAGTAAGGGAGATTGGGGGTTAGCTGAGTACTGAAATTCCCATAGCTGCTGTGGAGCTCTGTGACCATCCAGCTGCTATCAATTTGGAGGATGAATCCAGCCATTAGCATTCACATTCCTCAGTTCAGAGCAACCTCAATGGGAAAGAATAAGGCCAGAAGGAACCTTCTGCCTCCATCGGGGACCTGCGCTGCAGTGAGGTAAGATGAATAGAGTTTTGGGGTTACTCATGTTTCTCATCTGAAATACTTATCGAACAAGAGTGATCATAGATAAAAATATATAACACAAATCAATGGTTAATCCTCATTATAGCCCTATGTGTTAGGTACGGTCATTACTCCGAGTTGGTACGTGAGAACACTGATTATAGAGGTGTAAAGTGATACACCGATGGATATAGTCGCTAATAAGCTGTAGCTATTGTTGCTACAATTTTAGCATCTTGGGACAACATCTGCTGCAGGATCTCTCAGCTTTTGGAGAAATCAGGGGCCCTTCTGTCCATGGAATCCCAACTGCTTTGACCTGAATTTGCAATCCTGGACCCCAGGGTCTTGCTCAGCCTCCTCGGCCACTGTGTTCACTGTGTTCAGTGTCATCCAGAGAGGGGAGGGATGTGGTGCTGGAGCTCGCCCCTCGGCTGCTCCCTGGTTCCAGGTGGAAACATGTTTATTTAATGACAAGTGATTTGATAACAATGAAGTCTAGTCACCAAGACAGTTAACGGGAACGGAGATGTGCTATTGATTCGAACCTTGCCCTAAATGGCACTTTGTGTTGTTAGAGGAGAAAATTAAAAATCAAAACATGGGCAAGATATTTAATTAAGAGCAATCCTTTTGCATAAATATGCTGTAATGAATGTCCTGCCGGCCACACACTTGTGTTTTCAGTTACCCGCTGCCAACCGACTGCCCAAATGCAGCCAATTCTCGGGAGGTTCTCACCTGCTTTGGGGTCGCAAACCTAGGCTTAAATGCTGAGGTGGGGGGTGGCATTCAGGCGCAACTCAGATCTATAAGCAAAGTTGCTATTGTGGGGAAGATGAACTTTGGAGGTCAAGTTCGGAGACTGATCTAAATTTCAGGCAAATTCTTCATGTACTTTCATCTGTAAGATGCAACAAGTATTAGTTGCCTTATGGGATGACTTGAATGAATGTCATTTTAAACTCTTGTCAAAAGCAGAGACTCAGTCGCTGGTGGCTATTGTTCTCATCGTAGTAAGTACGACATTAAACAGTAGCTTGAAAAATAACATCTACTGGTAAGGCGACCTGTGAACCAGAGTGTCCTGCTTATTGTGTGATCTGTTTTGTAATATGATTTGTTTTGTTTTGTTTTAAAGATTTATTTATTTATGCATACAAGAGCTGGGGTGCAGGCCAGAGATGTGGGCTTGGGGGGTGTAAGAGGGTTCACCAGAGACAGAGTGGGGAGCAGAACAGGTGGATCTACTGAAATCCACTGCTGAGGGGAGCAGCGGGGAGACAGGAGAGGTCTGCTGCGCCGTGTGGGTCAGCTCCCTGGCTGGGGATCGAACTCAAGTTGCAGAAGCTGCAGATTGCTTCCTAGTGCTGAGACTTAACCCCTTGCACCACCAGGGAGGCCCCTGTTTTGTAATATGATTTGACAGATGCCAACTTACACTCATCAACTTCCCTCATCAATTGAATCCTCTTGAAATTCTGTCTCAGCCCCTCATTAGGGAGCACATCTCACCGGCACAGAAGTTTCTCCTTCTGAGTTCTAACCTAGGAGGCTACAACAGAATCGTCTGTGTATGAGAGTATGAGAGTCTCGGAGGTGACGTGTAGTGTCCCTTTCATTAAACATGTTTGGGAGACCAGGCACTGGGCTGTGCGAAGAGGCTAAGACAAACCTTGAAGATGAGGCGTGGATGGAAGCATGAATGAATGATGTGTGGGCGCAGGGACTCAGTGGCAGAAAGAGGGTGACTTCTCATAGACAAGTGCGCTTTGCACAGTTGGGTGCCCTGTTCGCATTTTAGGTCCTACGGCCAATTTGGATGACGTATGGCTCCCCTGGCCTGAACTCAACTAAATCAGAGTTCTCCATTGGGCTCATTCCATGTGCTGGGCCAACGCACACTTGGAGCAAGAGACCCCGGGTTTGCTGCTGTGATGTGCCAGAGGACAGGATTACACCCTAGGAAGGCAGACGACTGGATGCCAGGGGCTAGGACAGCATTAACAAAAAGCCCCAGTTACCAGGTAATGAGAGATCCCCGAACAAGCTGCAGCAGCAATGCAGCCATAATAGAATTTCAATGAGATAAAGTCCACTTTCTGTCCAAGTTTAGCCACTCAGGGAGGAAACAATTACCTTGTGAAAATGGAGCACTCTCCTATATTATCCCTTCATTAAAATATTCAAATGAAGGTAACAACACTGTTATAAGCTCATTTATAAAGAAAAATAACATTAATGCATTTAACGCTAATGCATTTACCTCCGAGCGCTTCCCAGAAATGTTAAAACGTGAAGTTTATAAAATGTTCAGTGATGTTGAACTTGAATTGCAACCTAATGCTTGAATTGCTACATTTAACATTAAAAGCATGTTATTAATCTTCAATTTAGGGGAGAATAATTTTCACTCACTGTGCAGAAAAAATAAAACCTAGTTATGATGGGATTTCATTCAGATCAAATTTGCTTTAATTGCAATTCTATTAAATTAGAAATAGACATTTTATCCTGATATGATTCTTTGATGTCTTTAGTTTTAATGCTAATAAAAGCATTATCACCACAGGTGTGAGCTGCATTATGTACAATAATTAGGACTTAAATTAAAGATGTGTCAAGCTACCCAAAAGTAATTTGGCAAACTAATGCAAAAGAAATAACCCAGGTGAAACTTTGGGGGTAGTTTGTTTCCCCACACTTGTGCTAGCATCAGTTTCACAATGCTGTATTTTCTTGTAAGAACAAAAGTACCATTAAGAATGCAGCCTCTGTGACATGGTTAAACAAGGCACTGCACAGCAAAGGCATGGAGCTTTCCAGACAAAGAGAAGCACGGCAGAAGAATGCTTAATAAAATGGGAAAATGTAAACAGTGCATGTTAAGGAGAGAAAATTTGATAAATCAGTGTGTCGAGTCTACCGTATTTATCAAACATGCGTAGGAAAGTCTAGGAGGGAATGTGACCGATGTCAATTAGTTATTATGGATCTTTAAGGGGGGGATTACAGGGGATTCTCTTTAAAATGTTTTGATGCTGTATTTTAGAATCAGTTTTATAATTACAATATGTTGTATTGCGGGCAAATCATATCAAAGAACACAATGTGTTGTGGCGACCGAGCGTGTCATCGTCAAAGACCGTGTTATGTTTCTTTGTAGAATCTAAGCACTGGGATGAGTTCAATTGTGTTATACCCTCTGGGGTATGAATGAATGAATGGATGAATGAATGAATGAATGAGTACATGAATGATGAATCAATATATGAATTCCAGGCATTGGAATTCAGTGTATAGCTATTAGGAAGAAGGCCGGAATAGGGCTTTACCTTTTGTTTTCCCTGTAAAGAAGCCTCTTCAGAATCTAACTACCCTTATTGAGATTTAGATACTGAACCATCGGGCCAAGAGGACCCCATTATGTGCTGCTCCAAAATGAGTGCGATTTTGAGAGAGGACCAGAGATGTGAACTTAACCTCAAAACCTTGGGTAAGAAGTGAACACGTCACTGAGTTCACACAGAAGCAGATTGGCCTAGATACAGAAATGCAGCACTAAATTTTCAAATTCCTTTCTTAACTTTTGTTAAATATTTTATTAATGGTCATACCAACTGTGTCAGGAAATGGACACTATGTAGCTGGGGCAGCAAAGATGAATGAAGACATGCTTTCTGCCCTGGGGGTGGCTTGGAGTAGCGAAAAGGGGGCAGACTTTGAAAGTCCACAGTCCTAAGGTCTAGGCCAAGTGCCTTTGGTTACTGGTGGAGCAGCAAGTGACCTGCCCACCCCCACCCCACTCCAGCAGCCCATCTCTAAAATGAGAATAATAATAATAGCCCACTGGGTTTTGTTAAAATTAAAACAGATAAAGTTGCAGCATAAGAACTCAGAAAAAAGGTAACTGACTTCATGGAAGAAAAGGTTTAAAAACAAATTTGACAAAATGGCTTATAGTTGCTTGTTGATTTACCAGAGACACAAACTACGGGGTGGGGGGGTGAGGGAGTAGGATTAAAACAAGGGGGGTGGGAATTGTATGGGGACTATAACCAAGATGAAAATGCATACTTTGTGCAAAAATGAAAAAGGATGTAAAATACATAAAATTTAAAAGTTAAAAAAAAGACAAAATGTAAAGGAAATATCTTCATGTGCATTGCACTTGATTTAGGTTAGATTTAAGTAATTTTTGCATCTACCTGTTCCTGTCCTCTTAATAGTTGAGGACAAAGGACACCTTCTGTGTTCATATGAATTTAATTATATCAAGAGCAGTTGCAATTAATACCTCTGAGATTCAGGTGCTATCGAGATATTATGCCAGGAACTTAGGACTCACTCCTCACTGCCATGGCAATTAGTCTTTTCCACCACGGTCCCTAACATTCCCTTTGACCCACTGTTTTCCTCCCACCCATGCATTTTAATCCCAGAAACCTCAGTTCCATTTTTTAGTGTCAGTTTCTTTTTGAGTGTTTTGTTTTATTGAAACATCCGCTATGCAAACATGCAATGTTTCTGTCATCCTGACTAGTTTGACTACACACGGTTCCCTCCGGCTCTTTCTGTTTTGCTGTAAATAGCAACATTTCATCTTTCCTTCTGGCTAAATGGTATTCCATGGTGTGGCTGGACCATGTCCACATCTTCTTGGTCTAGTTCTCTGCCAGTGGACTTAGGTTGCCTCCATGTCCTAGCTGTTGTAAACAGCACTGCCATAAACACTGTAAATTATTTTTGAGTTGATAGTTTCATGTTCTTTGGACAGATACCCAAGAGTGGAAGGCTGGTTCATGTGGTATTTCAATTTTTAGTTTGTTGAGGTAAATCCTGATCACTTTCCAAAATGACGAAGCTGGTTTACCACCCCCCCCCCACGATGACTAGGTAAATTTTCTCTTTCTCTGCATCCTTCCCTGCTCTTGTTATATATATATAAAATATATATATATTATATATATTTAATATGCACCATTCTGGACCTCCCTGGTGGTGCAAGGGGTTAAGATGCAGCCTATGGAGCTGTCCACAGCCACTGCAGTACAGGTTCGATCCCTAGCCAGGGAGCTGCCCACATCATGCAGCAGACCTCTCCTGTCTCCCCTCTGCTCCCCTCAGCAGTGTACTTCTGTTTTGCCCATTCTGTTCCCTACTCTGTCTCTGGTGGATCCTCTCATCCCCTACACCTCTGGCCTGTACTCTGGTTCCTCTATGCATGAATGGATAAATCTTATTTTTTTGTTTGTTTGTTTGTTTTGTTTTGTTTTGTTTTGTTGTGGGACCCTTGCCAGTGGCCAGGGATCAAACTGGTGCTGCAGAGGCTGCGGGCAGCCTCACAACCCATTGCTCAACCGCTGCGCCACCAGGGGAGGCCCTGGATTAATCTTTTTTTAAAAAAATATTTATTTGTTTATTTATACAAGCACTAGGTACAGTCAGAAGCGTGGGAGTGTGAGAGAATTCACCAGAGCAGGGAACAGAACAGGCAGACTGACGAAGTACACTGCTGAGGGGAGCAGCAGGTGAGACAGGAGAGGTCTGTCGTACCATGTGGGACCCTTGCCAGCGGCCGGGGATCGAACCGGTGCCGCAGAGGCCGCAGGCAGCTTCGCAGCCCAGCACTCAACCATTGCACCACCAGGGAGGCCCTGGATAAATCTTTAAAAACAAAGTGTGCACCATTCTCACTGGTGTGAGATGGATCTCCTTGTGGTTGTGAACTCTTCTCTTTTATTAAAAACAATGATGAACATTTTTCCGTTTATCTATTGACTTTGATTGTTAGCTCTTAACATCTCTGAAACCTCGGGAGTATTGTCTCATGATTAGAGAAGGACGTATCCATCATGGATTGCTGCTTAATAAGTTATTCCAAATTTCAGATGCTTAAAAAACAAATTCTTATTACCTAGAGTTTCTGTGGGTCAGGAATCTCAGCTGAGCTGATCCCTCTGATTCAGTTCTTGTGAATTACAGCCAGGGCATTGGCCAGGGGCTGGAGTCTTATCTGCAGGTTTGACTGGGGAAGGAGCCTCCTCCCAGTTCTCCTGCCTGCCATGATTGAGGATTCAGATCCCTGTGGCTGTGGGCTGCAGGTCACTTCAGTTTCTTGATGCATAGGCTCTCCTTATAAGATAGCTCACAGCATGACAGTTGAAGAAAGAGAGAGTGAGACAGAGAGAGTGAGAGAGAGAGAGAGAGAATTGTTTTTAATTCAAAGATTTTTTTTTATTAATGCGTACAAGAACTGGGGTACAGGCCAGAGGTGTGGGGGATGAGAGGACCCACCAGAGACAGAGTGGGGAGCAGACAGGGAGATCTACTGAAACACACTGCTGAAGGGAGCTGCAGGCAAGACAGGAGAGGTCTGCTGCTCCAAAGGGGTCAGTTCCCCGGCTGGGGATCTAACTCGAGTTGCAGTGGCTGTTGATAGCTTCAAAGTGCTGCGTCTTAACCCCTTGCGCCACCAAGGAGGCCCCCTGAGCCATTCACCCTTTGGAAGCATCTGCTTTTTTTCTTATCAGCCATCACCAAGGTCTTAAACTGGGGAATTCACATCACAATACAACTTTCCTAGTATGATTACTTTAAACTTCACATTCTTCATTGCACAAGACACAGCATTTGTCCATGACATTGAAAAGACGTAACATGTGAATCAACGATTCAAAGTAGGTGAACACAGACTACTTAAGCTCCCCCATCCCAAACCTCAGCAGCTTTATACAACCTTCCTTTTCTTCCAGGAGCAGTTCTCTTCTGTGCAGTCCTGTGGGGACCCCTGCTTCCAAGCCAAGGCTTGAACTCTGCATCAATAGCCTTGGCTGTGTTATAGTTTCCTTAATCATCCCCCTATCACGGGGCACATATTTAGACTCATTCTCCTCTTCCCCAGGATGTCGCAGCTTCATACGACCAGCCCTGTCCTGCTATTGTCCAAGCTCCTACTCCAACTTAGGTGCCTCGCTGGCCAGTTACAGCGACTGCTGGACTCAGCCAATGGAACGCTCATGGCTCCTTAAGCAAAGGAATATTCACAGTCGCAGAGGCAGCCTGACAGCTCTTTCCTAAGGTTCATTGCCTCTGAATTAGAAGGGGAGAGTTAGATATGTGCTTGAGTCAAATCAGACCTGACTTGGATTATATTTTCTTCCATAGAAGCAAACCATCTATATTATAATGTTCAATGACCAGTGTCAGGGAAGAACAGCCGCAGTTTCAAATGATCGCATGGCTGAAAATCCAAGTATGAAAATGCTTCCTGGCAAAACTCGCCTCTTTCAGCGGTGTTGCAGAAACCGTAACTGCAGCCCGGATGGCATGGGATTGCAGAGCGAGTGCAAATAAAATGCAGATTTGTTTCCATTTCATTCCATCCCAACAGCCGTGATTCATAACAGCTTAATGTGCAGCCACTGCATTTCCCAAATGCAATGTGCTGAGGGTTTTGTGCAGTTAAAATTGGTTTTATAGGCAAGGGAAATGCCACCAGCACTGCAAAATTGCTGCTACACATTCAGTCTCCTGAATTTAGCTCTCTAGTATGCGTATTCAGATCCTGGAATAGTTGTTACCTCCATAATGCAGAATCCAAACTACCAGAGTCAGGATTATGCTGGGAAATTCACACACACGCAGAGCAGCATATATAATGCCATAAATTAAATATGAAGCCTCTTTGTGCTTTCAGAAAAATCAGAGAGAATCAAAGGCTTGTACAAATTCTTCTTACTCTGCTTGGAGACGTCCTTGCCTGGGAGTGTCTGCATCCTGGGTCCTGATGCTCCTCTCATTCCTCGTTGATTCCTTGCGGTTTCCTGCATCCAGAGGGTTCATCACAAGTGACCCCAGGTGACTTTTAATTCTGCTTTATGGCATTTCAAGACAGGCCTGGCCACCAAAATCTAAACGACACAGCTTGTACTGGAAAAGGAAGGAGCGGGGAGAAAATCACATCACGTCTCCTTTTTTTTTTTTCTTTTTTTGACTCAGTGTAGCTTTTCAAAAGCAGTTCATTATCATGACTGCTCTGATTTATAGTGGTGGGAAAACAGGGAACAGACGGAGCAGTTGTCGAGGGGTGTAGAGGAAGCCCTGGTCTGCAGGCAGAGCTGAGCTGTGGCTCCCCCGGACAGCTTGTTCCCAGCATTTGATCTGCTCCATTTTTACTGGTCTCCACCCTCTTCAGTCAAAGGCTCCTGGTTTGTCTTTGTTTTGGCTTGATGGTTTCATTTTCAGAGTTGTGGATATGCCTGTGTTCTCCTGACGTGGCCTCTGCCCCTCAGATGCCACCGTAGAATTCAGTGTGGTTGGAAGTTTCCGATGAAAGCCATACCCCAGATGGCCTTCTCACGGGCACAGGACCGGGACAGGACACGGACCCTCCCAGCATCTGAGGGGAGAACCTCAGTGGGAGCAGAAGGATGAGACATGCTGTCCCCACCATTGTCACAAAACTGGGTATTGACAGCAGCCCCGGCCATGAGCCTCCCATCCTTCTCGTAGAGACACATTAAAGCGAAACGTGCATAATCAAGTAATTTTGATTCATTTTTTGGGAAGTGATGGCATTTAGCAAAATCCAGTAAATTGTCCCTTTCAGCACTAATAACATGTTCTGAGCTTTCCCCACTAGACGTGGTATAATGGCTATATAATAGGATTGCTATGGCAATTAAGTGATTGCATATTTTTGGGCAATGGAGGGCAACCACGGGGGCACAGAGCATTAGTGGATGGAAACATCATCACAGGACCGGCAGAGACCTGGCTGTGGAATCGGGGACCCATGCCGCCATCCATTTCAATGCTCCAAGAAACTCGGGGGTGGGACTAGGGTCCCATCGGTTCCCACTGCTCACATTGGGATTGCACTGGGAAGGGTCCAGCTGAGTCTCTACATAGCAAATGACCATCATCACCGTTACAGAACTTAACAGACACTCTTCTGCCCACATGCTGGACAAAATGGGTGATATCATTTGCTTCCCGATGGCAGAAGGGCAGCATCATAGCTTGTAAACACCAGCAGAGTAGTTTGATTTCCATCCAGGGGAGTTTCTCAAGATCTTGTTCATCTTCTCTCCTCCCTGCCCCATCCCCACATACCCCAGCTACTACATGTGATTCATAGATAAGGAGACACAACCCCATCTCACAGATGAGGGTACTGAATTCTGATGGCCTTTTCTAGTTCTATTTCAGTCCAGTCCAGCTTAAGTGTGCAATGCTGAAGCAGAGACCCCCCTGGGTAAAGATCTGCACAGTGGGTCCCTGTCCCACTACTCGGGGACCCCCAGAGGCAGTTCATCATAGCTCTGCTTTCATTTCTCAGCTTCATTGCCTACACGTGAAAGCTGAATTGCGTACATGGTGTTTGCCATACATGATTCTGAGCTCTTTGCTATGCTGGAAATATTTCATAATGGCAAATGACCAAAATAAAATTAATTGATTACCTCAAGTGGGGGTAGCAACCTCCAATATCTTTTGGGGGTGATGACTTTAGAACAGCAATGATGGCACCTAATCAGGGTTTATTCCGCATCCCCATTTTGGTTATTGTTGCTCATGTCATCATCATGCATGGAAGGGAGATGCAGTAAATGGTCAGAGGATCCTCACCCTGCCTTAACCTGGGAGGTGTAGGGCCCTGAGGAAGATCATGTGCATCCTTCACAGATTGCCTGGAGGCTCCAGCAGCAGACAGAGCCGGGAGTACAGCCAGTGCTGCGGAGTACCACGGGGTAAGACGTGACTTCAGAGACTTATTTATTTTTTTAAGTTTCTTTTTTTTTTTTTGTTTTTGTTTTTGTTTTATTTTTGCATACAAGACTGGGGTGTAGGCCGAAGGTGTGGGGGTGAGAGGATTCACCAGAGACAGAGTGGGGAGCAGAACAGGTGGATCTACTGAAATACACTGCTGAGGGGAGCAGCAGGGAGACAGGAGAGGTCTGCCACGCCATATGGGTAGCTCCCTGGCTGGGGATCGAACTCAGGCTAAAACAGTGATAACCTGAGACTCAACGCCTAAGCCATCAGACTTTTAAATGAGATGCTGCTGGGATAGGCAGCAGAAAGAACACAGGGCAGGAAGCCTGGACTCCGAGTCCTGGTCTGTGCCTCGACCAGAGATTGTCCCCGCTGAGCCGCACCAGCTGGGTCCCATCTCTCTGCTCTTACTGGTGCCTGCTCTTGTCCCCGGTCTTGGCATTGCTGAACCTTCCCAGCCCCCAGGACTTGGCTGAGACATCACATCTTCCTAGAGGCCTTCCCAAGACATCTGATCCACAGGGGCGCCCCCTCCCCACGCAGCATCCCATTAACTTACTTTATGATTTTCATAGCACTAGTCATTACCTGAAATTATCCCCTTTATTTTCCTGCTAATTTGTCCTCTGGCTTACTCCTCTCCGTGTAACCTCTGTAATTGCTGTCCGTGGTCATTGCGGGTTCCTAGAACAATGCTTGACATATGCTGAGGGAAGGAAGAAAGAGGGAAAAAGAAAAAGGAGGCAGGAGGAACAGGAAGGAGGAAGGAGAGGAGCTTCAGCATCCATGACTCCTCAGTGGGCAGAGAAGGCCATCGAAGCACAGAGAGGTTATCTGACTTGCCCAGAGTCACACAGCAAGTAGGAGTAGGAGACTTAAAGCTTAAATTCACATCTACTTGATTCAACAACCTGTGCATTTTCCTCTGACCTCCCGCTGACTTTAGGGTTATCCTGCTCACGTATCCAATGGCTTCTTGAAATAATAGTCAGACTTACTACCTTTCTCTGGCTTCTACTCTCTTTTAAAAGAAATGTTCTCTGTTGTAGCCACTTGAAACTGGCTGGTGCTCACACAGAACCTTTCTGAAAGTGTTTGCAATGTACAGAACAGAACAGAAGAACAACCCTCTCCCTGCCCCATTCAGGTTCTCACTCTGCACCCCGCGACTGCTTCTGTATTTGCTTCATAAATGTATGTTGTTACTTTTAATGTGGACAATAAATAAAAAGGGAAATGATGGCATTTGAAGAAAGTTACCACCTAGTCGGCTTCTCTCCCCTTTAGATGAAATTTTTGCTTCATTCCAGACACCCAAAGCATTCGAGTAAGAAAAGCGTCCCTCTTTTGATCATTTAAAAATGCTCACTAATAAAAAAAAAAAAAAAGAAAGAAACCTTAATTGAAGGAGAGACCTGAAGCCCTCTTGATCTCCGTGAAAACAGTCAATTATCAAGACAATTTCCAAATAACCCAAAAGCTTGTATAAATGTCTTTTAGCACTGGGAGAATAAAACTAAATATTTACTACATGCCAAACAAAATTAAGATTTATCTGGCACCAAAGGAAAAAGAGAGAAAGCTGCTTCTGTATGCCGAAATCCCACTGCTACAAAGAGCAGCACAGCCTTTTGAAAGGAAAACGTTTTAACCGTGTTTACAAGGGTCATTTCAATGTTTTTGAAACTCTGCTACTAAATAATGCATGTTGCTCAAGTGAAAAAATAAAGCAGCAAAGTACCATCTTCTCAAAGAAAGCCTGGATGTCCAGGTGAGAGAGAAGATGCAGGGAGACCCCCAGTGGGTTCTCTCCTTCCCAAGAGAGGGTCGGGGAGGGTGGGGGGACATAGCCCTGGCTCAGGTCTTGTACAAGACCCTTAGCTAGTTTCTGTCCCATCTGCAGGGAGGTGGGTAGGGATGCAGAGCCGGCGAGCATTGGCTTGGGAACCAGACACCAAGGGACCAAATCCCAGCTTAGTCATTTCTTTGCTGGCATGTTCTTTAACTCTAGGCGCCAGCTAATTAGGAAGAGTTGCTTAGCTGTCAGTGTCTTTGGGGAAGATTAAATTAAATAGCACGTGACACAGAGTGCCTGGCACCTAGTGACGGTCGATAAGTATTCACTGTTTCAGCTGCAGCAGCAGGAGGGCAGTGCTGGCAGAGACTGCGAGGGTCAGCCAATGCCCCGCACCGCCTCTTGTTTCTCACCATCACCCCCTGTATATCTTCATCTCTTCATTCCTTCAAAGGCTGAATAATGTACATTTTGTTTCTGCATTGTAAGTTGATGGGTATTTGGATCTGTTTCCTTTTTTCCACTGTTTTGAGTAATGTTGATGTGATCATTTGTCCATAAGTTTTCCATTGGCACATGCTTTTATTTCATTTGAGTATGCACATGGGGTAGACTCTGTATTATTGAGTTATTTTTTGTTAATTTCTTTTTTTAAAAGATTTATTTATTTATACAAAAACCAGGGTACAGGCCAGATGTACAGGAGGGTAAAGTATTAACTAGAGATGGATCCGGGAACAGAACAGACAGACTGATGGGATACACTGCTGGGGGGAGCAGCGGGCAAGACAGGAAAGGTCTGCTGTGCCATGTGGGCATCTCCACAGATGGCGGGGATTGAACTGCCACTACAGAGGCTGTGGACAGCTTCACAACACTGCGCTCAACCACCTGCGCCACCAGGGAGGCCCTTGTTGAGTTAATTTAAAGCACAATTTAATCTCACTCTCAATGGCCCATGTGGGTGCTTGTGAAACTATGCTTGTTGATGACAGATTAGAGAAAATATATCTTTACCCCAGCAGCTGGAAGGCCCTCAGGAGTTACAGGATTAAAAGGATAGACTCATTGGAGATGTGTTCCATTGCGGTCTTCTTCATCGGATGCTTCTCATATATGCCAGAGTGATGACAAGGGCATATACAGTGCGAGTGAGAAGCCATTCTCGAAAGAAGGGAGGCATGGTGTCTGCTGATCACAAGGCCAGTGTTTGTATGTAGAGCCCAATGGAATGGCCCCTTTACTCTCTCCTAGTTTATAGCAATCATCATCACTGATGTACCATCATCATCACCATCACCATAATCATCACCATCACCATCATCACCATCATCATCACCACTACCATTGTCATCACCCTCATCATCAGCACCACCATCATCATCACCATCATCATCAGCACCACCATCATTATCAGCTCCACCATCGTCATCACTACCATCATCATCACCATCATCGTCAGCACCACCATCATCATCACCACTACCATTATCATCAGCACCACCATCATCACCACCACCATTGTCATCATCATCATTGTCAGCACCACCATCATTATCACCATCATCATCACCATCATCATCACCACTACCATCATCATTAGCACCACCATCATCATCACTACCATCATCATCACCATCATCGTCAGCACCACCATCATCATCACTACCATTGTCATCACCATCATCATAACCATCATCATCATCACCACTACCATCGTCATCACCATCATCGTCAGCACAACCATCATCGTCAGCACCACCATCATCATCACCCTCATCATCACCACTACCATCATCATCAGTACCACCATCATCATCACTACCATCACCATCACCATCATCATCATCATCACCATCATCATCACCATCATCACCATCATTCACATAACACCTATGTAACTAGTCGCTACCGTTTTAACCTGTTTAAACTTCAAAATCTTACTAGATATTAATTTTCCTTTTTACCGATTAGGATATGCAGACATTATAAACTACCTGTTTAAAGTCACCCAACCAATGGGTTAACAAAGCTGTCCGGGTTTGAGAGCCCACAGCTTCACCACCTTGCCACATACCCCTTAATAACCTCAGACTGAAACTGTAACTACAACAGTGAACTGAATTAGAGGGTTGTTCCATGCATGTCTCAAGGTCAGGTGGGTCCCCAAATCTGCCCTGTTTTCTGGGTCATCATCTTCAATATGGCCCTTTTGCTTTAGCCATAATGACAACAGTCACAGCTAGGAGAATTGTTCCAACTTTAAACTGCATCCACTATTTTTCAATTTATCAGATGGATGTGACTAAAATCACAAATTGCTGCTTTGCAATCCAAGATCGAAAATATCAAATAGAGGAAATTAAACAACATTAAAACCAACCTTATATTGTTTCCGATTCTCTTTCATATCTTTCAGAGGAGGAAAGATTTGCATGTTCATCATAGAATATGCACATAGAAAATGTGGAGAATTTGGAAAAACCAAGGGGGAGAAATACTATCTTTAAGCCTATCACCCCAAATAAACACTGCTCCAATCCTTCTCTGTTTGTTTTAAATTCACTGAAAGTGAAATTGGAACAAAAGGCCTCAGTTTGATTTCCCATCCAACACCTGCTGTCTCTTTCACCTTGGGCCAGTTACCCAACCTGAAAGTACCAGAAATTGTACCTACCTCCCAGGGCAAGCTAGACATAAGCGACTACGGTGATTAACCCAGTGTCTGGTGCTGGGTAAGGATTCAATCTCTGGTAGTGCTATATTTAAGGATAGAGCTACTATGCTTATTTGTTAAACCCCTCCCTGTGTCATTTGATATACTTTAAAAACATGACTTGACTTTGGTTGCTCCGTCTCTTATTGACATACCATCCTTTATTCAGCCAGTTTCCTAATTAGACTGTGGGTAACTTCCGATCCCCAATAAATAATGCTGCAATTTCCAATGCTCTGGGAAGACAGCTTTATGTAGCTGTCAATGCCTCTGCCTCCCGGTGATTGGCCGCGTCTGGGGTAGCTCCACCCCATCGGGCATAACAACCCACACCAGCCCCATCTGTACCCTAGATGCCAGGTCTCCAATGGAAATAAAACGAGCCATTCTTTTTTCGAGGCTGAAGCCCCGGTGTTGACTCACTTGGCAAGTCTGCTCCAGCATGGGGGTAATTTGTAGCTTGAACAATTGAGACAAACACTTGGCGTGAGATGGGGAGAAGTAGGATGAGACTGTAATTGGAATATTTTGTCTCATTTATTCTTGATAACGTGCCATATTCCACTCCACCAGCCAGAGGTGATTGTTCGCAGAACGCCTTACACCTGGCATCCATGCTGATGAAAACCAGATGTGCTTTACTGGGAGATGCTATTTTAAAGTGAGGGTGCAGCCATCTCCCTCTGCCTAGACACCCTCCCTTCTCATTCTCTCTCTGTTTCTCACAATGTTTTGTCCTCCTGGGGTCTCTGTTACATTTATTTGGAGTCCAGGGACGCTGGCCCATTTTTACCACATCTCTGGGTAAGCTGTGCTGAATTCCCCGCAGTGGAGACAGGAGGGCAGGGCACCGTCTGGAGGAGCTTGGAGGCCACCTGGCCAGGAAGGACAGATGGGCGTGCCCTGGCGGTCTCTGGAGAGCTGGCCCAGGTTCAGGATCCAGGAAATGGCGCCTGCCTTGTGCCCTCTCAGGAAAGGACCTGTTTGTGCAAGACCCTTTGCTTGGCTGGGTCTCTGCACATCGCAGAGGAAGACAGGCACAGCGCTGGCTTCTCCAGGGAGCTTTGTCCAAATGCAGTGTGGCAACTTTGGTATTTATAGGCACCAGCCGAAGTGCTTGTAACAGGCACGCTAGGGTTTTCCTTCCAAACACATGGAATCGGGAGTTTCCAGGGGGAAGGTTTCCACAGCTGCCATTCCCCAAGGCTGCAGAGGACCCGGTAGGAGCCAGGGGGAAGCCTGGATGGGTGCGACTTAGCTCACTCAGCCTTCCAAATGGAGGTGTGAGCTGGGGCCTTGCCTGGATGAGGATCCTAGTGGTGTAAATCCGGACAGGGGTGGAGGTGAGACAGATGCTGCTGATCCCCAAGCCCCCCAAATACAGGAGGGTCAGCAAGTCCACCCCCCTTCTGGGTCTGTACTGCCTGATTTGAAAAAACAAAAAGAATAGTATTTCATTACGCAGGGGGAGTTAATGAAATGTCATGTCAGTGACACCAAAATTTCCCCTTTGGAATTGGTTGCCCTTATCTCTGGAGCCTTCCTTCACTCTCCTGAAGTCCCTGTGTAACAGGGGGGTCCCCAGGAAAGGGGGAGGCTCCAGGTTCCCTGCCCCACCCAAGGGAGGGTGGAGCTGAGCAGGGAGAGAAGAAGCTGCAGAGGAGACTGAGGAGGGAAGGAAGCAGGATGGAGCCAGAAGGAGACTTGCAGGAGGCACATGGAGCCGAGAGACACGTGGAGAGACTGCTCATGCCTTTTGGTCGGGGACGGGGTGACACAGATGTGGTGAGACCCGTGGGGAGGTGACCATGACAGCTTTTATCTTGATTTTGTAGCTTGAACAATTGAGACAAACACTTGGCGTGAGATGGGGAGAAGTAGGATGAGACTGTAATTGGAATATTTTGATTTTGATTTTGCTCTTTTCCTTCCAGGCTTGTTTGGTTGTTTCTGACCCTTTACTGTGGGTCCCCACTGGAAGGTGCTTTAGATTTGGGGCAGGCTCTGGGGCCTTGCTCTGGGCTGATCCCATTTGGATGGAGTTTTACCTACGAGGGGATGGGTAACTTTGGGTGCTTCATTTAGAAACTAGACTCTTTGCCTTACCTTTATTATTTCCTAGTTTTATTAAAGTTCCTTCCCATTAAAGTCTCATATGTTTTGTGTTGATGCGGCGGATGGCAGAACCCATTTAGAATAGGCAGGTTTGGGGTATCTGGGTTGCACCTCTCCCTGCCCTGTAACACCTGCACTGCCCTTGAAGCTGCCTAATTATCCCTAACTTGCCCTAGGTCTCATCAGTGTGCAGGAATGAAGTTTCCCTGGGACCAGGCAGCTCATTCATTCACCGGTGAGCCTTTGCAGCCACCCCAGCTTGGCCCCATGGTTGGAGAGACACACCCAGAGGCCAAAAATATTCACTATCAGACCCTTTACAGAAAAGGTTTGCCCATCCCTGGTCTGGATCTGGAAGCAAAACATCAGGGGCGTCCTTTAAGGAAACATAGGGCTCAGGACAGCTGGAACTGGGGATATGAGATGGGCCACCCAGTACGTGGAGTCTGAATATCAATAGTGACACAGAAAATTAATATTACAGTAAAACCCGAGATGAACTCGGATGAGGAAAAAATTCTCCAAATTTTTATTCTTTCTACCCTCCACCTTCTGACCCCAATTTCTGACTTTGAATGGCCATATATTTGCATAATGGCTTTCCTTTGTTCTTTTTATTGCCAGCTGCTGATTGAATTAGGGTGGCTAAAGAAAAAAAAAAAAAAAGAGTAGCTTCAGGCTTTGGCCATTTTATACTCCCCTGTAAATAAGGGTAGAGGTGAGCCGAGGTGGAGAGGGTTTCCAGAAGCTAGGCTTAGATTTTTGGGTTTCTATTTTGCTCTGCTTTTTATAGTTCACAACTGGACATTAAGGAGGCAGTAATAGCGTTTCAGTAGTGAATCTTTTCAGAGAAAGAGTTTAGTGTTCAGCTCAATCCTGCCTTTTCTAGACCTTTCTGCCTCTCTCTGCCCTAAGAGCATCTAGTTATGTTGGGGGAGGGGATGGCATGGAATGGATGGAGGCTACTCAAGAGTTTTGCAAATTCAACATTCCACAGTCTTCAAAGGCTCCTCACTACAGGGCTTCAGGTGGGATTTTCTGGGAGAAAGTTGATTCCTTTGCTGCAGCAACAAAATATCTGCCTCTGTCCCATAAGACAAGCACGCCCATTTCCTTTATTTACCCTCAAGGCTTAGCAAACTTCCTTACTTTCCAAAGAAAAAGAGCACTCTAGGAGGATAATACCAGAACCGCTGACCACCAGGTGATGGGAGAGCAAGCTGGGCTGAGCAGAACCTCCAGCCCCAGTGTGGCCAGTGATGCTGGTGTGTGCGGTTATCGTGAGTGCTGACCCTGCCCGCTCCACCTCTGCTCCCCTGCAACTCTGGGTAGCCCCCGCTGCCAAAGGGCAGACACCAGTCTGCTGCCCTCCTCAATGTGTCCACAGATTAAATTATGGAACTCTCTGCTTCCTTTTATTGACCACAGGAACCAAGACCAGCCAGCACCCCAGTAACACCTTCATCTTGTTGTCCCAGGGTCCCAGCTGTTGTGCGGCACAAAGGAAGCGCAGACACCTGGGCTCACAAGGATTAGGCTGAATGCACTGCTGCTGACTCAGGGGATCCGCATCCCAAGGCTGAGCCCCTTTGTAGGAAGTCAGGGGCTTAGATACACTTTCAGTTTCTACAAGGGTCCAGGTGGGTTTGCACTGGCAGCTGAACATGGTCAGATATGACGTGGTTACACACCGAGAGGTGAGCAAAGGGCAAGTAAACGGTCAGCAGTCATGGGTCCCCCTAGGTCCATCCTGCCTCCTGGTGGTACATGCTGTAAGATTCATACCAGGAACTAAGTTGCATCCCAGGAACTGCGCAAAAGGTTGTGACTAAGGTCCCCAGGCTGCTTATCCCAGGTCACCGTGCTTCACAGCAGCAGAGTCTGGAGGTACCCTGAGGTGTGGAGAAACTACATCTCACCTGAAAGCATGGGGGCAAAGGTGAGCCCCCTTGGTGCAGAGAACAAGAGATCAGAGCCCCCGCCAGGCGTAATTCCTCTTTTGGATCCATGAAGGGATGCTTGGACTCAGAAACTATTTGTGCATTTATTACTATTTTTATTTATTTGACTTGCTTAACTTCTTATAGTAAAGAGTTTCTATTTTTCCTGTGCAAGAAGATGAATTAGGGACCTCCCTGGTGGTGCAGGTAGTTGAGCGCAGCGCTGTGAAACTGTCCGCAGCCTCTGCAGTGCCGGTTCGATCCCCGCGGGCCTTGGAGCAACCCACATGGCTAGCAGACCTCTCCTGTCTCGCCTGCTGCTCCCCTCAGCAGTGTATTTCATCAGTCTGCCTGTTCTGTTCCCTGCTCTGTCTCTGGTGAATCCTCTCACCTGTGCATCTGGCCTGTACCCTGGTTCTTGTATAAAGTGTTCTTGTATAAAAAAATCTTAAAAAAAAAAGATGATGAATTAGTTCATGGGGGTTATAGATGTTTAATTCTACTCACGTGTGGATTTCACAGCAGAACTCAGGGTTCACCAAAGCCTGGCCCAGCACTGGGCCGGTCAGCACCCACACCTTCAGCTCGGTTCTTTTCCCCTAGCTGGAATGCCCTTCTGTTCTGGTTCCCCATGCTCCATTATAAGACAAAAAACAAAGAGAAGAAAAGCAAACTCTTCCTTTATCTTTATGATTCCATAATCTTTATGATTATGACCAAGACGGCCCCTGAAGTTGGCCAAGATGAACACCAAAGCCTTGTGATGGGGCCCCGGGTGCTGACAGAGCTCGAGATTCTTGACTTCTTCACAGGAAAAAATCCATGTGGCAGTCAGTGTAGGTGAGTTAGAAGCTTTTGTTTGCAGGCTCACCGAGGGGCATCCTGAGACACCCCAAACCTGCAAGGTTCTGCCATCGGCCATGTCAACACAAACATACTCTTAGTGCATAAGACTTCCCATAGAAAAGAACCTTAATGCAACAGAAAAGTAGCATGCACAAGAGAGACTGGAGTGCAGCTGTTTGTGTTGCCCAGCTGGGTGCCCATGAATGCAGCTGGAGCCTGAGATGATTGATCCTGAGGAGGAGGTGTAAGTGTTGGGGAACAGTAGGTCCTGAATGAACTCCACCCACTGATGTTTTACCTGCTCCACTTTTGTTACAGGACAGGAAGAGGGGCACTCCAGGCCCCGCAAACCTGCCTGCTCTAAATAGGTTCTGCCAGGGGACCACCCTGTTACACATTTACCTCCATGCCCAGGTGCCGAGGACTACAACCCCCATCATGCCATGGATCTGCCATGACTCTTGACGTCCTAAAGGGGATGTTACTGGGAACTAAGGGTGGAGCTGAGCAGCCATGCTTGGTATAAAACCAAACACCTGTGGGCCTTGAGGGGCTTGTTTTTACCTGCCTTCAGCGTGTACCTGGGGTCCCAGCTCAGACAGCGTTTCTGGTAGGACATATTGATCAATTAATCCCTCTCAATCTGTGCTCCCCCTATTTTCATTTCCCTTGTTAAAACAAAACAAAACAAAACAAAACAAAAAAACCAACCTTTTATTAACCTTTCTACAAGTGTCTGCCCTTGGGTCTTGTTCTGTGTTTTTTTAAGTGAAGGTGAGGACTCACACCCAGGCCATCCTATTCCCCTTTGGTGAATAGGAGAGCAATTAATGAGTTTTACAATTATTTCTAAAGATGAATTTGACTTGGTGGTCTGTTTAATTCTGCTTATTCCTATATTTTCTGTTCTAAGCTTCGTTGCTCATTTTCCTCTTCTACCCTAAATTCTCCTGTGCTTTGCCAGACCTGAGCTGCGTCTGCCTCTTCCTGCAGAGAGCCCACAGCCCGGGCCCCTTGCTTGGGCCTAGGTGAGTGACTCCAACTACGAAGGAAATCAGAGGCAAGAGGCCACTTATCTTGGAACACAGTCTTTCAAAGAGAGGTGACATATTCTAGCAAGGAGGAATCTTTGCACTTCCCGGTAATGGTGCCCGACACCTTGAACTGCAAAATATTGCTGAAAAGTCGATTGCCTGTCTCCTTCTCTCTCTCTCTCACCATCTCAACCTCTCTCTGTTCTAGGAACAAAGAAAAGTTTTTTTTTTTAAAGGAGAGAGAGATCAAAAGGCTTCTTAATTTTTTTATATGTCTGTTGAGCCCGGAACTCTGATGAAGGTAAGGTGGGAGTGGGGTTGGGCCTGGGAGCACTGACAGCAGATAAGATAGGAGTTCTCTGAGGAGGAAAAATGCCTGTCACCTCTAATTACATGCCCTGGCTCTTGCTGAACGCTCCTCCAGAAACGGAGTACTTTGATGTGAAGAAATAACAACTTCACCTTTTCCCATTTATACCAATGTAGTAACAAAGGAAGGAAGGCATCAAATCTGAACTTAAGTCATTTTACCAACCCTTTAAGAAATTATGTAAATGACATGTCCTTCATTCATCCTTTCCATAATTTATAACCAGGAAACTCATCCATCAGAGAGACCTGTATTAGTTTCCTGTTGACGTTGTAAGAAATGATCACAAACTTAGTGACTTGAAGAAATCTCTGATTATTTCTGAAGCAGGAGAAACGATGATGGGATTTTTTTTCCTCCTTGCTGTATTTTGTGTTTTCCACAGTGATAAACAGGTGTTCTTTTGTAAGTGAGGATAATGCAAAGTAAGAAATAGTGTAAAAAAGTGTGGGGACGTCTTTTTAGAGACGGGCAGCTGAAGCCTTCCTCAAACCCACTGCAACCACAGGCATCATGCACACCTCACAGACTCAGCCTTGACACTACAGGTAATGAGGGAGCAGACACCTGATCTCCGTCTGGGCCTGGGGGTGGCTGGGAACCCCGGTGCTCAGAACAAGTGTAGCCACTGCCCTCGGGGAGCTTTCAGATACAGGTAAACTAGTCATCCCAAACATCTGGTTGTGGACAGCAGTAGTGCTGTGCTGGGGGGCTAGGCGGGAGAGGTGAAAAACTATTTTGGAAACAGTGGCATTTAACCTTGAACTCATGTTTTATGAGAGAGAGAGAGAGAGAGAGAGAGAGAGAGAGAGAGAGAGAGAGACTGACTTCATTACCAAGGTCTAAGTAAAAACATTTTCCAAGTTCAGAGGCGCAGTTTCCACCGCTCACCCGACCCTTCCCTCCACTCATAGCCAACTAATTCCCAAATAAATAATCTCCAAAGGGGCCACAACTGATACCCTCCCTAGATATTTGGTTTGTTTTGTTTTCAACCCTAAAGATCATATAAATCAATGTTTCTGCAGGTGGTTCCTGAAAATAGTCGAGGGTAGGGAATCCAAATAAATTCTTTTTCACTTTATTACTAAAGAAAAAAAAAACAAATGAATAATAGCAACAGCAACAACCCAACACTGTCTGTTGTGGCTCAAGGATGCTCTGCTCCTTTTCCCCAGAACCAATTTCCCCTGTTTATAAGCCTCCAGACCCCCAACGCGTGGCCTCAAGCCCACGCTCCCGAAGGCATGGGATTGAACACACCAGCTCCAAGGTGGTGCACGTGCAGGCTGCTCATGTGCTTTTTTTATTTTGACTTCTATTTTTTGCTTCTAAGAAGGCAGGTCAGCAAGGGGGCCAGAGAGCTCTGGGTGCAGAAACAGGCCCCAGAGCTTGCACCGTTATTAAAATGCATTCTCCTTGGGAAGAAGGCCTCTGAGGCCTGGGCCTTTCAGCTGAAAGGCTTTACCAGGAATGTGGGGAGAAGCTGAAAGGCTCCCCCTGGCCGGCCACTCCGGGCTGCTGTTCCTGCGTAAGTCACAGTTCAAATCCCGTTGTCTAAAGTTGATTCAATTCAATAGAGTAAGGCTTCTGGAACAGTATGGGCGAGCCAACCCTATTATTCTTCCCCAGAAATGTGGCCACGCCAGGTTTGGAGACTTTTGAACTGTGTCTTCAACTCTCAAAATCCAATTTCCCTGGTTTCTTTACTGAAAAAAAAAACAAAAAACAAACAAAAAAAAACAAAACCCAAAAAAACAGGACTGGAAGTCAGGCTCTGTGGGAGGCTAAGAGGACATTTTTCTTTCCGTTTATGTCTCCCCTTTAAGAAAACACAAAATGCCTTTTAAAAAAAAAAAATGACAACGATGTTGGGGCGAAGTTGTCTGGATCTCCCACATCTGAATGAACTTTCATTGTTCCTTCTCCTCATGTGGTTAGTGGATTAGGCCATCCCTGCTCATTCCCTTCTCTCTATAGAAGCTGGATCACTTACAGATTTATTTACCCTCCAGTGGACAAAGGGCAGACAACTTGGCATCTTCAAGAGTAAAATGAAAGGATCCGGCCCACTGTAGGCATTTCTGGAGGGTCTTTCAGTTTCAGATGCCAGAAAACGAGATGGGATGATGTGGGTCATCGTTAAGAACATGGATCAAGATGAACTCCTTTGAGACATAGCACTAGTCTCAATGGTGTGTCTTGACTTCTAGGATTGCTTGGAATCTACAGGAAGTCGCCTCCATAGCAATCATCCCAGTTTTTTTCCCCTAGGAGATGTGGCAGAGATGATGTTCACATACATGTGGCGCTGAGCCCTAGGTCGACGGTATTAACGAAGTTATAGCACAGTATTAATGAAGCTGTAGAAACAAATCAAAGGGACTAGCTCAGGACAGCTTGTCCTAGGAATTCTCTCTTATGCACTTTTCAATCAATTTCCACTCTGTGTCATAGCTTTATTCCAGGACCTTCATTTCAAGTGGGAAAAGTGTCTTTATTCTCAATTCTGAATCTCACACATCTTCCTCGAATCTATTTTCCTCAAGTGAAGATCTCATCCTACACTTCCCCTCTGCTTTCCCAAGCCTACACCATTATTTGTATTTTCCTTTTGAGGATGGAGATAAGACTTGGAGAAGAGAAAATGAATCACCTAAAAGAGCACAACCAGTAGTCCTTAGTACAACCACACTTGTGCAGCTAGCACCTCTATCTCCAGCCAAAACCCCCAAAAGAAACTCCACACCCACTAGGCACTTTCTCTCCCTTTCACCCTCTCGGCTTCTGTCTCTAGGGTCCTATTCTGGGTATTTCCTGTCATTGAACCATGTCGCTTGTGACCTCTGGCTCCTGGCTTCAAGATTTTCAAGGCTTCTCTATGTGTAGCATGTATCAGTACCTCATTAATTTTTGTGACCACATCATACCTCATTGTGTGCAAAGGCCACATTTGTTTGTCTGTTTATCTACTTGGGGACCGTTTGGGTTGTTTCTGCCCAAATGTGATAATTTCAAAGAGTACAGCTATGGACATTCACGTACAGGTTTTTGTTTGAGTACCTATTTTCAATCCCTTTGACTGTAAACAATGCAGTGCAGTTGCTGGGTCACATGATAATTCCATGTTACAAATGAGAAACTGCCAGAATGCTTCCACTGCTGCTGCATGGTCTAGTTCCCACTAGCAATGTACAAAGGTTCCGGTGTCTCCACCTCCCCTCATCAACACTTGTTACTTTCCATTTTTGTCTGTTTGTTTTGTTCTTTAAATTAGAGCTACATTAGTTCCTTGGGGTTGACCAAACAAGTATCATAATCCATAGTTATGACTTTGGATTGGTCCCTTTCCTTGTATAAACCTGCACCCTAGAAGGGGTAAAAGGGGGACTACAGTTAGGATCATCTTGAAGGCTCTTCTGGGGACTCAAGTCTACAATCCAAAGCCCACAACATTATCCTGTCCTTGAAGTTACACAGATGTTACTTGAATGAGTGCACACACACACACAAACACACAAGTTTGTGGCCAGATTTTCACTTGGAGTCAAGATTGTCTATTGTGGGATTTCCCACCTGGGCTACTGGAATAGTAACCCCTTCAGGACAGAGGGTGTTAACTGAGGCATTCTGACCCTCAGACTGACTCCCTGGCATGACTTCATTTATCCCAGTGTGCTGTATAAATATTATCATGTTTTCCTCTGTGCCTTTTATGAGACCGAGAAGTACTTGCTATTGGAAGTCTCATGATCAAATCAAAAGAAAATCCTTTGGACCCAAGCTGAATCCCCAGTTGTGTGTGTTCCCTCCCTCTCTCTGTAAGGAGTAGTTTGAACTGCTCCCCTAGTTTGGAGTGAGCCAGAGCTGTTTCCGTAAGGTCAGTCAGGAGACAGAGGTCACATCAGTTATCTTAACAGATAGAATTTAATATAAAGAATTATTAACTAGATATTGAACTAACAAGGCAAAGAGAACACTCAAATATCACAGGTGGGAAGCAGCTGCCCCCTAAGGCTACAGGAACAAAGGGAAGAGGCTGGAATTATTAAAATTTAAAGATTTAGAGGAGGAGGCCCTGGAGCTGGGTCTTAGGTCTCTGAAGGGGCTGTTTTACCACAGGTGGGGTCTCTGGACTCAGGAGAGGGGGCGGGGCTGTTAGCTGGGTCCTGTCTCTGAGGGGGTAAATTGAGGCTGCTTCTGTGGGTCTGGGAGAAACCAAAAACTGCAATCATTGTTGCCACCCAATCAAATGGCTGCATCCCCAGCAGCAGAGGAGCCCTGCCAGGGTGATGCAGATGCAAACAGAAAGGGCTGAGAAGCCAGGAGTAACCTGCAGGCCAGGCCAGTCCCTTGCTTCCTCCTCCAGCTCAGCCAACTCCCTCTGGGATTTCCATTTGCAAAGTCTAACAGGAGCCACTCGGCAAAGTAGAAATATGCTTTTCTCAGCCTCAACATCACAAAGCAGAATACAAACAGGTACTAAGCGGGTATAGCATATTAACTGACACAGAAATCCCCTCCCCCAGTATCTTTTCATTACATAAATCTCTCTTCCCTGTTGCTGCAGCTCCACGCCCTGCTTTCTGCTAATAATCTTTGTATTTCTTTATCTTTAAACAATGAGTTGCTTAAGAGCAAGGTTGTCTTTTATCTCTGTGTCCTCATATATTCCAGCATCTGTATCATAATAGTTATTCACTAGACGTTTGTTGAATGACTGCATGAATGAATGAATGGCCAGAGTAAGCAAGAAAACAGGGAAGCCAAGAGAGTGGCCCTGATCAGAACTTGAAAGGGAAGCATTGAAATGAAGCCAAGATGAAATTGGCAAATGAGATCCATGGCAACACTCTTTGATATCTTGGATTTGGCCTTTTTCTCAGTTCGGTTTTTATAAATTGTGGGAAGGTATAGTGCTTTCATTGCAGGCCCTCAGCCAGGCAGAGGACACAGAGGTACACAGAGAAGTCCACTGTGGTGGGAGCATCATCAGACACCTGCTGGGACAAGCGTGCTGAGAAAATGATCAACAACAGTGAAACACATTTCCAGGACAGGGTTACAAGGGCAGTAGGGGAACGGGCAGAGGGGCATCCATTAACATGGAACACAAAACCCTTGATAGAGGGATCCTGCCTAGTTCTCCAGCTCATTGCTTTATAGTCGGATCCCGTTCAGCTCAGCCCAGGAGTCATTCCTTGTAGCTTTCCTCCACCTAAAACTCCAGCCTGTACCCAACTGATTAATTCTTAATCATCCAGAAAAACTCAAACCAGTTGTGTCCTCTTCCAGTAATTTTGCCTCCCAAGCTGCTCCTTTTCTTAATGCCTCTGTGGCTCCCTATTTTTTTTCCCCAAAGGTAGCAGACTCTGAAATTAAAGTAGGTTTCTGAGCCCAGATGCCTAGTCTGACACCATCTGGGCATAGTTCTCAGCTTGGCCTCAGTTTCCTCATTTGTAAAATGTTGCAATGGTGCCCCCTGCACAAATGGTGTTTTTGTGAAGGTCACAAGACAAGAGGCATTTTATTGCTCAGAACATTGGCTAGCATGTAGACAATGGCTGCCAGAATTGATGATTAGTGTTACTAACACGCTGAATTAGAATCTGTTTTTTACGTGAAATCTCCCTTACTAAGACCTGGCAGGGAGTTCAACTTATTTAGTGTTGTCTTTTCAGGGTCTGGCACCTAGTAGATGCTCAATGAACACCAGAAATAAACCACAAAGAGTGAATGAGTTAGAATTTTCACTTAGTGGCTAGCACAGCACTTAACATATTTCCTTATTAGAATTACCTAATAAGGATAACATTGAGAATTCTTGCTGAAAAGTATTTCTACACTACATAAACACATTTGCCTGTAAGAGTGGTCTAGTTAGGTTAAGTATATTTAAGCTTCTTGAGGAACCACTTAAATATCAACATCAGGGCCCTTACAGGATCATAAATAATGATGTTGGACAGGCATAAAAACTCAACTGGAAAAAGAAAGCTTTGATTAAATGAGCTATGTGAAAGGATACTGGGATATTGTTGAATATCTGAAGCTGAGGATCTTTTACTGGAGCTTTTACTGTTCTATCTCTTAATTCAGATTACCATACTCTGGAATTCCACTATTTTGTTGTATTTGTTTACAGGCTGTCTGCCCTATTAGAATAAGTGGTTCTAAGGTATAGAGTTTTATTAGTTTCTTATTGTCATGGTAACATAGGACCACAAACTTGGAGACTTAGAAGAACACGAGTTTATTCTCTTCCAGTTTTAGAAGTCCAAAGTCTAAAGTAGGTCACCATGGCTGTAGGAGTGCAATGAAAACACTGAGGGCTAGCTCCCTCTGCAGTCTTTGAGTCCATCTCCCTGCTCCTTCAGCATCTAGAGATCACTGACATTCCTTGGCTTGTGGTCTTTTGCCCTCTTCAAAATTAGCAGCTATGTAGTGAGTCTCTTCACATCTCTCCCTCTGACTCTTAAAAGAACATTGGGTGGGGCCTCCCTGGTGGCGCCGGTGGTTGAGCGTAGTGCTGTGAAGCTGTCTGCAGTGCTAGTTCGATCCCCGCTTGCCTCAGAGCAACCCACGTGGCGAAGCAGACCTCTCCTGTCTTGCCCGCTGCTTCCCTCAGCAGTGTGTTTCCATCCATCTGCCTATTTTGTTCCCCACTCTGTCTCTGATGAATCCTCTCATCCTCCTGCACATCTGGCCTGTACCCTGGCTCTGGTATAAATAAAATAAATCTTTGAAAAAAAAAAAAAAAGGACATTGGGTGACACTGGGCTCATCTGGATAATCCAGGCTCATCTTCCACTGCAAGATATTTTTAGTGGAATCATATCTGCAAAGTTCCTTTTGCCCTCAATAGCGTCTGTTCAGAGGAATCCAGTGATTTTGGTGCAGACATCTTTGGGACAAGGGAAGGAGGAACAGAGGTGTCAGTTAGTCTCCCATAGGCATCATTTACCTCTATGTCATCATCATGTCAAGGATACCGCAGTGTGAGAAATATCTCTGGAAATCACTTTCAATATTTCCCTTCCAAAAGGCTTCTTCTCTATGTCTGTCAACCATTCCTGAAGCTTATTACCGCCCCACTTCCAATACAACTGGAAAGATGCTTAATTCCTTTCTCATTTGCCTTTGAAAATCCTTGGAAAAAGATTCTGATCAATCTTAATTGGCGCAGACCTGTGGACTAACCAACTGTCTAAGAAAGAGTGATTATTTATGATAGTTCACCAACCTGATTAAAGTCAGAATAAAAGTAGCCTCACAAATGCTATAAGCACTCAATGCAAAAAGGATTATCTTCAGATAAGCAGTTAGTCCCTGCCCTCTACAAAGATGATGTAGGAGACGGAGGGAGGGTTGAGGGTTGTACCTACCTAGAAGATAATCATCTGAAAGTTGCTACTATTTTCTAATTTGAGCCCATTATTCTCTGTTTCCCAATGTCTGGTCACTTTTACCTAAAAATGGATGGTTGCACAGGAATGCCAACTACCTTATGATTCTGGTAACAAGGGTCCTTGATCGGTTTTTTAATCCAATCAGACTTAACACTTCCTCTTTCCAAAAATGTCTAACTTCCCTTTTACAATCCTGAATTGAAATTCATTATATATGCATACCATATATGTCTCTCTATATTATATATGTTAGATATGTACATGCATAAATATATGCGTATGTGTGCATATCTGTTTATACACACATCTGTATCTGCACAAGTTGGGAACGATAAATGCTCAAGATATAAAATAGAATAAATCTATAATGGAAAATTTTATTTCAATGGTCAATTATCTGTCACAACTGTAATACAGAATAGCAACATTCCAAAGTACCACCCCATTAAAAATCACTTCTCTTACTACATAAATGCTGTATACTTAATGTACAACTAATTTTGAGCCTTACTCATCTAAGAAATTTTCTATCGGCTCATATTGTTTTGACCCTTTATGACACTCCTACTGAATCTACCTTGTTCAGTCATTGGTTGACCCATTTACTGGTTCTTTTCTGTACTTGAACATGAGCTCTAGCATACTGGGGATTTCATCTGTCTTGTCCATTGTTCAGCAGGTAATTGTAGCTCAATATATCAAACAAATGAACTATGAATACTCCTGTTGGAAGACCAAAGCACTTTGGAGCTGAAAGACCCTTCCTGTTGATCTGGTTTGATGACCATGATTATAGATCTAGTTGCCCATGATTATAGATCTAGTGCGTGCATGGACTCAGATCTCCTCACTCCCCACCCAGATCTTCCCTGCAGTCATCCTGCATGTGTGTCTTAAATTTGTCCTACAGTTAAGGAGGGACATTTTCACTTAATGACAGTGATACTTCTGTTAATTTCTTATGAAGATGGAAAATCCTTAGTATCTCCCAGTTGGCATGTTGGTAACTTCTACTTTTTTCTTACTTTTTATATCATCCTCCCACATCTGCCCTGTATAACCCAAAACTGCACATTCTGGGTTGCTAAAGTTGCACTTTCTCGGTAGTAATTAACCGATACATCAGTGCTTTCTATTTTTTCTGATCAACGTTCCAGAAAAGAAATTTCTCGTTGAGAAGAAAGCCAGGGTATACTTTACAGATGGCATGAAAAAGAAAGTAGTGTCAGAGAATACAAACTGCTGAAAATAGCATGTGCCAAGGGCTACTTTGCAATATTAGCTTATGAATTTTGCCAGCTCAGTAATGTTTTAGCCATAGCCTACCACTTGAAGTTTTAGCTTGTTTATTCCATTCAAAGAGATGGTGCATCTTAGCATACAAAGCAATATTTAACAGCGGTTGGGTCTGCTTAGATTTAGAAGTGAGCTGAGAGAGCAGTTTATATTTGCTTTTGATTTCTCTCTGTGAGAGGAATGCAGTGATTACTTCCAGCAACTTTGAAGTCATATTCTAAAAAGCAGAGAAATACAAGTGAGAAAGAACACAGGTGCATTTAAGGAAAAAACAAGAGCAAGAGAGAGTCAATGATTTGTTTCTAGAAGTCACTGACCCATTTACAATTTACTTCAAGCTCAGAAATAAAGCCTGCAAATTCACCCAAACCAATGTGGATATGAGTTAGTAAAGGAACTATTTCAAGTGTAGTTTAAGATTGGGTCTTCGGAAGTGAAATTCTGGTGTCTTGATGATCCTATTGTATTCACCAAGTCTTGCAAATACCTGGGCTTTTTTGCTTTGAAAGATAGATTTCTTCTACTGGAATATAGCACCACAATCCACACACTTCTCTATATGATGAAGGAATACAATTATTTTATTTTATTTATTTATTTTTTTAGATTTATTTATTTATTTTATACAAGAACTGGGGTACAGGTTAGAAGCGCGGGAGGGTGAGAGGATTCACCAGAGCCAGAGCGGACTGGCAGACTGACTGAAATACACTGCTGAGGGGAGCAGCAGGCGAGGCAGGAGAGGTCTGCTGTCCCATGTGGGGTTCTCCCTGGCTGGCGGGGAGTCGAACCAGAGCTGCAGAGGCTGCGGACAGCTTCACAGCATGGCACTCAACTGCTGTGCCACCGGGGAGGCCCAAATACAATCATTTTAATAATGGATTATTTCCTACAACTGAATGATCACTTTGCATCTGAAAAAATTATAAGCCGATGTATCACATAAGCTGAAAGAAACTTTAAATTATTAGTTAGCGTAGGTGGAGGGGACATTAACTATCCGGTAGTCCAAACTCTTACCTTCAGGAACCAGTGTCACTGTGTAGTGACCTGTCGGAGGATCTGAAATGAACCAGTGGTAGTCTTACATAGGAAATTGATATAGAGGTTAAAGTCCCTGCTTTTCACTGATTAGCATCACTTTCTTGAACAACTTACTAACCTCTTTATGAACCAGTCTCATTTGTAAAATGAAGGCAGTCATGGCAGTGCCTACCTCACAGAGTTGGTGGACTTACGCTGTAAAGTTCTCCTTGTGGTCTTTTGCACATATAACAAACTTGATAAACAGATTTTGTTTATTCGTTGTCTTCATTTCCATCATCACCCTGATTTTATTTATGTGAAATCCCATATTTAGTGTTGCCCTGACTGTCAATATATCATCTCTGACGTCTGAAGCACAGGGGAACCCTAACCAGGAAATAGATTGAAAACTGAATCAGTTGTCTCCACTACATCAAAATATAGTCAATGTATTTACTTCTTTATTTCTTTATTTAGGCATTATGCAGGCAGAACTTAAGGGTAATCCTTTAATAACTAGACAGAGTTTTTCATGACAAGCATTTGGTTCATGTCTTTTAAAATTCAGGGAAGCAACACTTTTTATCCTATTGGCCCAGGTTCCCCCCACCCCCTTTTAATTATTAGAGGAAATTTCAGTGGAGAAGCTACTCTCTTAGATTCCACAGACTGAATTATAAAAACTAAAACACTTATTTGACTCAAATTGCCAGGAGTGCAGTTGAGGAAGGAAATCCCAGTGGGGACTAAATAAACCATGGTGAAGTGATGAAGACATCATTTGGGACCAAATCTTCAGACAGTGAGACACCCAGCCAATTTAACCATTTGTTCACCATTGCCCTGGGTTAGTTTTGTGACAAAGTTGGAAGATTTGTTAGATTTTGACCAGAGAATCAGAACAGAAAGGTGACACCTCACTACTTTCATTACAGAGGTAAGCTTGTTAACACAGTTGTGAAGTTTCTGGATATGGGTGATGTGAATGGAACCAGCAGAGCAGAGGGTCTAATAAACTCTTAATATGGAAGAGACATGACCTGTCTTGCTAATTGCCACATCTTTCACACCTAGAATGACATATCCACGCTCAATTAATATGCTGAGCGAACCAAATAAATAAACCTGCTTTTTCATCCACACATAACTAGACATTTGGCACACAGGCTTGCATCTAGCCCTTGTGATCAAATGATGAGAGGATCTTCATTTTGCAGATGGGGAAACTGAGCCTCAGAGCAGTAGCATCACTCCCCCATGATAACTCAGCTGGAAAGTAATATATGAGCAATTAGAAGGCAGACATCAGTGCAAAGTCTCTATTTCTTTATAGACACTATAGTGACAGAACTATATTGCTATAGTGACAGAAATTCAACTCAGTAGAAAGAACTTCAGAGCAGAACAGAACAGAAAGAAGAACTCAGAGACTGAGAAAAGAAGGATGGCCATATCATGGGTTCTGTGCTACAGAGGGGGTGTTGAAAGGGGGCTTTCAGGCATTGGAGTTGGCAGAGGTGTGGACAGGAGGGGTTTTGATATCTCTTCCATCTATAGCACATCAATTGCTCATTTATTCATTCATTCATTCACTCATACATATGTACATATCTTGCTAAGCATCCACAATTAACAATGATCTCAGACATTAGGACCAGGAGAAATTGGGTTTCTCCTAAACAGCTGAATTGCTTTTATCCAGTGGCTGGCTTAAAACATGAGCTGACTCTGTGTGTGTGTGTGTGTGTGTGTGTGTGTGTTGATGTCTTTATGTTCTCTAGTGAGTTCAGGACAAAATTTTACAGTCCATTTCTGAAAAGCGACTCTGCTACATAGTTGGAGATAAATGTTTTATTAATCAGTCAGTATAATTCTTCTATTTCATCGACGTTTGATCTCCATTTTCACCTCTTGTGTTTCTGTGTATATTTATGGCCTCTATTTTAGTGAAAATGATGCAAATGTGTAAGTGTCTTTTTGTATGTGTGCATCCACAAAAATACCTGCATGATTCTCTTTGCTATTCAATCTTGAGCCTTTGAACTTCAGCCAGTGCAAAGGAATAGAAATATTGCTGGCACTAACTTCAATCAGAGCCAGCCAAAACAAGCAGGCATGCTGAATGTCTGTTTTCCCCATCCCTGACTCCAGGAACAGCCCATTATCAGATTCTCGCCCAAGCTCACCCTCTCTGGAACAAGGACCATTTCTCTCTTGCAAGCTCTAGGGCCCTAAATCTGACTTCCTTGGAGGGGAGGACAGTTTTTGTCTGCCAATGGTAACTGAGGCCCTTGCATCTGTCATGCTGATCCATCCAGAACTCTTGCCAGATCTAGTATGCTGATCCATTATGCTGACCTGCTAATACTAACATTAGAATGAGCCTGTCTGGAGCCAAAGGCTGGAAACCAAATCCATAGCAAGGAGCTGCTCAGACCAGCCAAAATGAACCAGGACTTATTCTATTAGGGAGAATATTCCGTTTGCTCCAATAATGAGAACTCTATTGAGATTAGTTAATTCAATTCTGCCCATCTTATCAGATTTATTTTTAATGAAACTGAACAATAGTTTCATTTGTTATGTTATTAGTTTTCCCAGTAGAAGCAACGAGACTTTAACACTGAAAGCAAAGCAGACAAGGTTTGCCAATGTCTTTGGCTTATCAGCGATGCATGCCAGTTTGGATGTTACACAGTGAAATGCTGCTGGCCTCTTCTGGGTCCACTCTGTTGCTCACAGGACTCAGAACTGTGAGACTATCTTTTCTCCCATGTAACCTCTCTGTGCCTCATCTGATCTTGCCATCCCATTATTAGTAAACCTGCCTGGGTTCCTGATGGCCATGTCTCCAGCAACTGCTAGTTGAGTGACATTGGCAAAGTGTCCTAACCATCCTAAGCCCTTTTTTTTTTTTTTCATTTGCAAAGTGGTGATAATGTAAAACATTCTATTTTCATGCTATTAGGTTAGATATGGTTACATTTTACAAATGTGAACTATTTGGCAGGTAATAGGTGCTCAATAAATGTTGCCCTCTTATTCTTTGTGGTTCCATCTACCACGTAGGTCTGCAGCCTTGGGGCAGGGTTTCATCTCAGATATCTGTTTCATGAGTGCCTAATTTGACATATTCTAAGCACTGAATAAACACTTGCTTAGTCAAGTGATTGCTGGGTCCCCAAATGTTGAGTTCCTATCATCACCCTAGTTGACTTTTTTCCTTCTGAAACTCCTTTTATCCTTTCAAGGTTGAGTACAAATATCCTTTCCTTCAAACACCCTTTCCATCCAGAATCAGAGAAAGCAATTTGCAAATGAAAGACACCTTTTAGTTCATTTTGTCTTGTGAATTGCAGTAAAAATCAAAACAAAAGGAAAATCCACCATTCTGAAATGTCGCACTTGGCTCCAACCTCAATGTTCTCAGATAGGAGATTTAGCTTATCTTCTGGATTCTCACCTCTCCTGTGCAAAGGATTTCTTAAGTGAAGGAACTCAGGAGAAACCTGTGGAAGATGGAGGAAAGATTAAATGGAGGAGGTCAAAGACTAGGTAGTCTAGTTACAGCTGATTCCGTGGGCATCAGGACTGCCATTTGTGCTATCCAGCCTTTCCAACCCCAGGAAAGTGACTGGCTGGTAGATGCCCAGGCATTCATGGGCATCACCTCGTGGAGAGTTGTGCATTGCCCCCTGGGTATCTCCAAAGGGGTGGGTTCTGCCAGTTCAGGTCATATATCAGGGAAGGTTAAAGATGCAATAGCCAAAAGCTGTAATTTCTGGGGCTGGGAGCGCTGACCCGTCCTGATCAGAGCAGGACTGGAGATAAAATGTGTTCCAGCATCAAGGACAGCAACACCTCTGGGGTGCATAGAAGCGAATTTAGAAAACCTAAATAAAGGATCAGGAAAAAGACTAATTATAATAAAGAAAAAAATCAAAATCAACAAGCAACTATAAACCAGAGACACACTGTGGGGTGGGGGGTGCGGGGGGAGGAGAGGAGGGATTAGGGTCAAAATAAGGTGGGGGGGGGTGGGAATTGTATGGGGAATATAACCAAAAGGAAAATGTATACATTGTGCAAAAATGAAAAATGATGTAAGAATTATATAAAATAAAATATAAAATAAAAAAATAAAGGAAATAAGTAATTGAAAAAAAAATCCTCTTGAGAAACAGTAGTAGCCACAGGTCAGGTGCCAAGAGATGCTTGAACACAGCTTGGTGACATTGGAGAGTGGAGTCATTTATTATTTCTTAGAAAAAAATATAGGGAGGATTTTGGCAGCGTTTCTCTGCTACCTCACCCCACCCCCGTTTTCATTTTGAACATGTTTAATTGGAGTGTTGTGTAATTAATTGCATGTCTATTGCAATATGGTGTTTACTTACAAAGCACTGTGGGCCATGTCAGCCATTAGCCATTTTCTCTGACGCCTGTCGGAGTGCTAATTACAGAGACCCGGGAGTGTGGCACCATGGCTTCTCCCGGCCCGCGTGCTCCCCTGGTCTGGACGAGCTCCGCTTGGCTGTGCAAAGCTGGTGCGGCAGCTCCAAAGTGGCATTGCCAGGGATCAGACAAAGACGGTGGCGGCTTCTCACCGTAGTCCAACTGCATTGTCATCTCAGGGGCACCCCCCTCCCCAATGTGTGCCTGGCCCGGGAGATCCTGAAGTGTCAGGCAACCTGTGACCCATACATCACAGCTGGAAGTGCGCCGCTCGCTCGCAGGCCCTGCCAAACAATTATGCAGTGAAATGTTCTAATTGTACTCTGATTTTAATGTTAATACCCATTTCCATAATTTCTCTGGATCTTTATGGGGCCGTTTAATACTTGCCAATGAAGCAAATGAACTAGAAGGAACACTCACAGATGGCTGTGCTTCCCACGAAGCTGGGCCACCATGAGGCCCTGCTTTGTCTGCAGCCTGTTGGGGCGGCTGCTGGTGCAGAGAAGTGGCCTGCGCTCGCCCAGCTCGCCCCTAAATGGCCACCTTGAAACCAGCTCTCAGGCTAAGTGGATGCGGGACTGAGCAGACAGCCTTCAGGGCGGGGGAGTGTGGGCTCTGGGAGCCCCGGGTTCATCTCTGCCTCAGAGTCTGACCCTGTGTGCCCCTCAGGCCCTCCCTGCTACACTGGGGTGCTGTTTAACATCACCCCACTTTTACTCTCATGGGGATGCAGGTGGACATCCTGCAAGGCCCAGAAACTTCCCTCGAAGGCCCCTAAGTGCTAAGTAGGCAAGAGCTGAGTGAAGTGATGGTTTTATCTTCCCCGCACTAGTGGGGGGCGGGGGGTTGGGCTGAGGAATTAAAAGAGGGAAGTTCCCCCAATGGGGACTCTTCCAGCACCCGGGCTTAGTGCAGGGGAGCACTCACCACCGGAAGTGGGCAGCTGGATCTTCTCCCTGCAGATGGAGAGTCCCAGAGTCCCAGAGTCCCCCACCACCCTGAGGCCCCTCAGGAATCACCAGTCACTCTTAGCAAAGAATATCCTACTTGACAATAACCTGACTCTATCTGTAACAGGGGGGCCCCCAGGAAAAGGGGAGATTCCAGGTTCCCTGCCCCACCCAAGGGAGGGTAGAGCTGAGCAGGGAGAGATGAAGCTGGAGAGGGGACCGGGGAAGGCAGGAAGCAGGGTGGAGACCAGAAGGAGCCTGCAGGAGGCATGGGGAGCAGAGACAAGTGAAGAAGCTGCGCTGGCTTCTCTGTCCTGGACGGGGTGACACAGGCATGGGGGAGAGACCCGCGGGGACGCTCTTTTCCTCCCAGACTTGCCTGCCTGCTTCTGACCCTTTTCTATGGGTCCCCGCTGGAAGGTGCTTCAGGCTGTGGCGGGTTCTCAGGCCTCAGTGGCCCCGCTTTGGGCCAACCCTGGCTGCCTGGGCATTTTCCCACGAGGGGACAGGTCACTTCAGGCGCTGGACTTGAAAACTATATTCTTTGTCTTTTTTACATACATACAATTGGATTGAAGTTCCTTTCCATTAAAGGTCTTACATGTTTTGTCCTGCTGTGGCAGATGGCAGAGCCTATTTAGAGTGTGCATCTTTCGGGGTTCAAGGGTGCCCCTCGCCCTGCCCTGGTACATATCTACAGTCAAGTAGAAGGCAGACTGCAGTGCTTGTGCCATCGGGGCGGGAGGCTAGGGCACGGAATAATTCAGCGTCAATATTCTGGCTTCCTTTCCTTCCCTCCTCTCTCTCTGTGAGCTCCTGACCTCTGGGGCTCTCTCCTTGATCTGGAGCCCTCATCGCGACAGCGCCTGGTTCTCTCATAATCTTTTCCCAGATCCAGATCACAAAACCCCAGAGATAAGGGAGAGTGGCTGCTTTGGCCGCAGGTCCACCTCTCCATGGTCACTGAAGCCAGGCAGGTAGCGTTTTGATTGGCCAGTCCGGGTCAGGTCAGGTGCCTGCGCCTGCAGGGGGGCTGGGGAACCTGCAGCTCCGACTCCCTCTCTGCCAGAGCCTTCCCTCAAAGAAGAGGGGGAGACAGACAGACGGGACACGCCCAGTGGCTGGGATGTTATCACAGTTACCACTGCAGCATTCCGTCCCATGATGGCCTGTTCTTACCTGTGTTTGCTTAACCCCTGACTCTCCCATCACACTGAGAGCTGCATGTTCCCGTCGACAGACCAACCTGTGCAGAAGGGACACTAGCAGGTGGCTGTGCAGGCCGGGGCAGCTCCCAGTCCTGGAGACAGGAGCCCTGTGGTAAGTCCCTCCCTCTTTCCTTCCCTCCATTTCGCCCCCCTCTTTCCCTCCCCCCCATATTCTGTCCCCAGGCAGCTGCCATCTAATGCACATCTGAGCCCTGGAGCACACGCGTGGACGTCAGTGGCGCTGTGTGAACGATGTGCCTGTGTCTCCTGCGAGCAGGCTCCGCCCTGAACTGCCTGCTGACATGGACTCTTTAAGGACTTATTTTGCTTCCAAACTTGGCTGTTTCCTGGATCGCCACTCACGGCATTTGCACGTATGTGCGCACAGGCCGGTGGGTGCTTATTTGGCTTTCAGGAATGTGTGCTGTTAGCAGCAGAGAGGACTTCAGACCCTTCCACCGTGGTCACGAACACCAAGACTGATGTGCGCGTGACCCCTCTCTCCGCCCAGCCCCAGCAATGTTCCTCTCTCACGCTGTGTCCTGCTCCCGCCCTCCGTCGATGCTGATGGTTCCTTCAGCCAAGCCTGTCCAGGAACGCTCCGCCACGCTCGTGCTGAAGCTGATGTGGCCGAGGGGCTGGCAAAGCTCTCAGGCACTTCCTGGAGGCGAGCGGTGGTGCTTCCACATGGTCCATTTTTCCTCTCTGATGAGCACCTGATGCCCACCCGATGCCTAAGGCATGCCAGCTTGTGCCAGTCTCGCAAACAGGGAAACTGAGGCTCAGAAGCAACTTGCCCCGGATCACCTAGCTGGAAAGGCACAGAAGTGGGTTCCATTTGGCCTGACTTAATCACACCCCGACATCCCTTTAAGCACCAGTATTGATGATTTCTGCAGTTTCTATTTTTCTTCTGTCTGGCATGCCTGGATACTTAGGTTTTTTGGCCATACTACTGCTGCCAGTATTATTATTTATTTCTTAATCATTGTGGAATGCTTAACAGGCACTTCACCAAACATTTCACACATTCACACGTATAAAGAGCCGTCCTTCCCGAAACCACTGACGCCACACCCAACATCATCTCCTTTCTGCTAAAGAGGACCAGAGGCCCTGAGAGCTCCCTCTGCACCCCACCATAGGTGATGCTGCTCATAATGGCTGTTCTTCTGCCTTGCTCCAAAGCACGTGCTCTTAAATGCAGAAACATATTGTTCTTTGCAACAAGCCAGCAGTGCCAGCTGCATCTGGAAGTGGCCAGAATGATGCTTCACTCCGAGAAGCAGACCCCTGTGAACATGCTGTGGAATTTAGGGCAGGAATGGGAGTGGGTGCAGTGAGTGTCAGATGGTTCTGGAATGCCAGCCCTGGGAGGTCTGGAGGCCATCCAGGTGATTGAGAAGCTGGGGTGCTAAGGCACAGCGCACCCCAGAAGCGACCGACTTTATAACACCATGGGCCAAGCTGTTCTGTCCTTGCCTCGAGCAAGGGGGGTGGTTTTACTGCTAACAAAGGCTCTTGGCATCCAGCTACCTGATCATTATTTTTAGGAGGAGGAAGGAGTAGGACGTGATTAGTGACCTTTGCTCTTGCTCTTGCAGGTTTTTAAACTCCTATCTTGACTATTTGCCCCAGATACACTGGGGGGCTGGCGCACACAAAGATTTCATTTAGGACATTCATTTTCTATTTTTCTTTGAGAGATCGTGAGGGCAGGTGACAGACTCATTTCTACAATCCCAGGCTAAAACTAAGATCTAAAGCAAATGTTCACCCTGGTGCCAGACACCTAAAGGGCTGCTAGACCCAGGGACACAAGCGTGTCATTGCGGATTATTTGCAGAAGTGTTGGCCCAGCTGTGAAGGGATCATTTCATTCAGTTCTGTTTAAAATCATGTAGCCAGGAACTAAAAAAGCAGTTGGCTCTGAGAGAGAGGACTTCCAGTAATTTATACCACTCCATTATTATGAAGCTCTCTCTCTCTCTCTCTCTCTCTGTGTGTGTGTGTGTGTGTGTGTGTGTGTGTGTGTGTGTGTGTATGTGTGTGTGTGTTTTATATGCATCACATTCTTTTTGGCAAGTAATGCACCTAATTAATCTACATGGACTCTTAGTACAACAGAGTTGATTAGCATAGAAGAACGGTGCCTTTTTAATATAACAAATCTACTGAGAAATATCCTTACTTAATGGGCTGCGTCATTTTGGGCAAGTTTGTTTTACAACTAATGTAGGGAAATAGCACTCTGTTTTTTTCATGGCGCATGCTCAGAGTAACATAAGTCATCTTGGGGGGTGACTGGAGTTCTCAATCATCTACCCTCTATACTCCTCACCCCCAGCCTGTTATGGGTTTTTTTTTTTTTTTTTTTTTAAGTTTGTGGTTCTTCTCTATGATGGCTTGGCAAAGGGGTAAAACCTGACTACTCCACGAGCTTCCAAAGCTTGGATGCAGGTCATTGGAAGAACGTGCTTGCGGGACTTTATCTTTGAACTTCAGTTTCCTTATCAGAAAATGGGGATAATAACTACTTCATGGAGTTGTGAAAATCAATGAGATAACAAAAGCCATAGTGTTCACACAGATAGCATTCAATAAGCCATATAAATCCTTGGATAATTTAATATGCCTCTCTCTCTCTCTGTCTTTCTCTCTCTATGCCTTTTTCTTTCTTTCTTTATTTCTCTCTCTTTATTCCCCCCCTTCCCCAACCACAACTTTGATCTACTTCTCCCACATTTCTGTGGGGGATAGTTTATGTCTTATCACTGCAGTCCCAGAAAGTAAAGGATGTAGCAATGAGGCAATTTATTGTTGTCTAAATGTTCACCCTAATCATCACAATTGATTATGAATGTTCCCGCCTTCATAGACATCTCTGATTAGTTTCATCTTCTTTTTTTTTTTTACAAATGTCTACAGTGTGGTATTAAAAAGGGGTCCCTACTCTGACCAGAGCCAAGGCATCGATGTCTGTACAAGAACAGGGTGGGTTTCCTGGAGGTGCCATGGACAGAGTCAACATAGGATCTGGTCACACATGTTCACACACAAATAGACACAAATATACATAATCTCACACATGGCTCACTAAAAATGGCATCTTGGAATAAGATCGGTCACCCTGTTTGAGGTATTGGTTTATGAGTAAGTTATAATGTGTTCACCTGGCCTTGATCTGCTAGAATAACATATGGCAACTTGAACTTGGATCCAGCAGATGTACAGACAGGTTCAAGGCCAACATTTGGGTTCCTGAGATATTGGGTAGTGAAAGCTGCCTCTCCCACTCACTCCCCGGGTGACCAGGGGAAGCTGCTGAATATTCACACACCTAAGCTTGCTCACATGATAAAGTGAGGACAATAGAATTTGTCAAGTTGTGGTTGAAATCAAATGCTAAGACAGTAAAACCATTTCACCACCGACCAGTACGGGTTACAGACTTAACCACACCAGCCCTCACTCTCTGGAAAAACCACTGAAACTATCATCTAAGTTGGGAATGCATGCCCACCCAACCTCCTCAAGGGTTTCCTGGCATCCCTGTGGTGCCCCTGATCCCTCCTCTTCCCGGCCAATCACTCATCTGCTTTCCGTCCCTACAGCCAGCACCATCTCCCGGAGGGTCTACCTGCTCCCCGTATTTTCCTTGTTTCCTTGTGATCCCCCCATGCGTGTGTGGAAGAGTTGCTCACAGCAGCCAGATGCTGAGTTGAAATCACCGCCCTCAGAACAGCCCCGGTGCCACCGTCCCTGGAGTGGCATCTGGACGCGAACCCCCCAAGCTTGGTCCTTCCTCCTGTGGATGCTTCCCAGGTCTCCGGTGGGTGCAGCTGGGGCTCGAGGGCAGAGGGGGAGAAGTGGAGACTCTGGGCTGCCCTCCGAGGAAGGGAGCACAGCTGCTGGGTGGATGAGCTCCTGGAACGCATGTGATGTACAGTACACAGTTTGACATGAATAATTTACTTCTCTGCTCACAAAAAAAGATTTAAAAAAAGGAGAGGCGCATGCATATGGCGTGTCACTCTCTCCCCACAGCCCCGTCTTCCTTGATTTCAGAGTGTGATTTCTCTACAAGTGGAGCGGCCTTGGGTGTCACGATTGGAACAGTTTGGCTTTGGATTAGGCCCTGATTTAGAGTCTTATTTTTAATATTGAATAGATGAGCGTTACTTTTATATCCCAGAGAAGCAATGAGTAAACAAATAAAAAATTCATTAGAGACAGGCTGCTATCTCTGAGATGAAAGTCTGATGTTAGAACTCGGCTTTCAAAAGCCTAAAACCAGTCAGTGGGTCATTAGCTCAGCAGGCAGCCAGGCTGAAAAAGGGATTTCAGAACGGGCCATGTCTGTGGTCTTCATTTCTTCAAGGTTTCAAAAATTAGCTTAGCAGTTTTCCAGATGGAGAGAACACTTACTCTTAACGGCTACGGTCATGGTTATGTCGAGAAAATTAAATTTCAACTATGCTTTGGAGCCCTACTTGTAGTATTTCTTTCCCCATTTTACCTGCTGATCACATGCCGCTGAGCACTGGAGGAGCAAAATTTGGAGAGGGCACCACGTAGGCCTGTGTTCTCAGCTCACACCTGGGGTGAAATTTTCATCTGGCCAACGTCATCCAGGGCTGGGATTCGAGGTCACAGACTCCCACATGCTCACACCTGATGTGCCTCTGGAAGAACACCTTTTGCCCCACGTGACTTGGATGGAACTCTCTACAAGGACATGGACGACACCTGGCCATCAGCCCGCCCGTCCCTCGGGCCACAGCGATTGGCCCAGGGAAGACCAGTCAAACTCCTTCCTTCCCTTTCTCCAGGACTTTGCTCCTCGGGTCCTGTGAGAAGTGTCTTTTCTTTGCTGTGTTTTCTAAGTTGAAGCAAAATCGGCTGGAGGCTGACAGATGGCAGCTACCCCAGCAAATGGAAAGCGTCAATTTCGAGTATAGAAAAATATATGCGGGCTGAACAAAAAGCAAAACAGCTGACAGATCAAGAAAGAGAGTTCTGACAACACTGAGATCCTCTTGTGCTGATGAGATCTAAGGAGGAGCTCTCAAAGTTTAAGCTGCAGGCTTATCACCTGGATTCAAAGGTGCTACGACCCAAACTCCTAAGGTCTGCGGAGAGACTCAAAGATCTGCCTTATTAACAGGCTTTCCAGGTGATTCTAATGCAGACAGTGCATGGACCACACACTGGGAAAAAATAACAATACCGTAAGCTTCCTTTCATCTGTGGCGTGCTAAGCATCTGCTGGGTAAGGCACCGAGTGGGTGGTATTGATCAGGATAGGAATCTTCATCTCGACAGCCAAAAGTCCGAGGTTTAGTTTTCAGAAATAGTGAAATTAAATGGTAGAATTTCAGGGGAGAGTTTTTGGTCAGCAGGATGTTGTCCCAATGAACAGGAAGAGGAGTTGATGGTGCGGTGTCGGAGACCACGGATGTGAGCCTCAAGCTCAGATCATAGGCAGGGGCGAAGGATCCGATGGCTTATGTGGGTCCCAAGGGCATCTGAGCGGCTTGTGTTGCCCTCATATTTCCATAGCAGGCTTGACCTCTCCTCATGAACATCCCAAAAGGAGAATTTTATGACAATGAAACAAAAACTCACTAGAAATGGGTGAGCACCCTGAGGAATGCTCTGGGGAGGTGTGGGAGGTGCTTTGGAAAGACACCAGAAGCACAAGTTCTTGGGAAAAAAAAATGTCAGTTTATAAGTGAAGCGTCCACCTTTATTTTCACCCTGGCAGAGGTCGTTGCAAAGTAAGTGAACATTCCAAGTGTCACCTGGCGGAACATCAACACCGCTACCTGGAAGGGGGCGGTGCCTCCTTCTGCTGGGTTGTGCAGGTCGGCGGGGACCATGGGAGCTGGGGCCACCTGCTTCCCTGGCTCCTCTCACCTGAGATTGTTACCCTGAGCTGAGCCTGACTGTAGAAGTGGGAGCCAAGACTCTCTGCAACTCTTCTGCATCGCCATCTTGAAATGGAAATGCTTTCTTCGTTGCTTCACTTAATTTTATCCCTGTGCGTCGAGACTGGTTTTAATAATGAAACAGCTTCATCTCTTGAGATGAAGGAAGAACAGGATTCTGGGAGATGCTTACACATTGCTGGCCCTGCATTGGTTGAGACCCTCCAGCTGCTGGGGACGGGGGTGGGCGGCTTCTGAAACAGCCCCTTGACCCCACCTTCTGGTTTCCACACATGAGCGTCACTCCCTCCCCTTGAGTGTGGGTTAGTCCCCGTGACTTTCTTCTAGGAACAGAAGAGGCTGTAAACATCACGGCTTCTGTCTCACTCTTCACTCAGTTTCTGTGACGAGCTGCCATGTTGTGAGCTTCCCTCTGGATAGACTGGGCTGAGAATGAGGACGACTTCTGTGCTACAGTGAGATCTCAGGCCCTCAGTCCAATGGTCTGCAAGTGCTGCCAACAGCCTTGGGCATGAGCTGGGGAGGGGTTCATGTCCTAGTGAGACCCCAATCTCTGGGCTTGTGGCCAGAGGCCCAAATGAGTCTCAAGGGCCTCCCACAACTGCCCTGGATTCCTGATCCTCAGACACTTGCAGTGGTAAGTGTGGTTATTTGCAGCTACTCAATTTGGGGATGACTAGTTATGTAGCAACAGATAAATACAGGGGCTTAGGGGCCTCCCTGGTGATACAAGGGGTTAAGATGCAACCTATGAAGCTGTCCGCAGGCTCTGCAGCATGAGTTCGATCCCCGGCCAGGGAGCTACACACACACACGGCGCAGCAGACCTCTCCTGTCTCCCCGCTGCTCCCCTCAGCAGTGGATTTCAGTCAATCCGCCTGTTCTGCTCCACGCTCTGTCTCTGGTGAGTCCTCTAACCCCCCACACCTCTGGCCTGTACCCCAGTGCTTGTATGCATAAATAAATAAATCTTTAAAGAAAAAAAGAAAAATATCTTGAGGTTAATGCCAGGACTGGGAGGTGATGGCTTCACTGTCCATCTTCTGTGTTAGGAGCATCTAAGAGTGCTTTTCTGCCACTTTCTCACAATCACCTTTCAAGGTAATTCTATTTCCTCCTATTTTATTAACAAGGATTAGAGTTTTCAGGTGAGATGCCGTGTTCCAGGCCCACTGGCAGAGTTGGGATTCCCTGCTGTCTGAGCCCTTGGGGATATGCACTTGAGGACCTGAAAACCCACTGGAGAGGATCTACAACCCAGAGCACATCTGTGAGCCCAGAGCAACATCCAGGTTGTTTTTCAGGGGGTAGGCTGCAGTGGGCTGTATATAGACGACAAAGAACCGGGCAGGTTTCACGAGCTGAGCCTCTCCTTGATTTTCCAAATTCAACCTTATTTAAAACTCCTTCCCATTATTAAAAAAATCCAAGTATCATTTCTCAACATAGGGTTTCATTACTGTCTCCACGTGGAAAGGTGATTTTTCCAAACTAAGCCTCTCTCATTTAATGGTCACCAAAACCTGATGCCACCTTTCACCCTCTTGAAACTGAGCCCTAGTTTGGGCTTAATTAGCCGGAGAGGCCAGTTAAGTTGCCTGAACTGGCCCAGCTGGGAGGAGACAGGAGCTGGCAGAGGCAGGGCCAGATGCAGGTTCATCTAGACTCTGTGTAACCGACAGGAAAGACTCCCAGCTGAGCTGCTTCTCCATTTTTACTCTTTGATGGCTTAATGGAAATAACAGTAATCTATTGTCATCGTATCAGCCTAGAGGAGTCCTTCTGCTTCTTTTTTTTTAAGTGGTGGAAAAATGATAACAGGGAAGGAGGATTTAGGTTTCTCTTCTATCTTGTGGGGCATTTACCATTTTGAATTTCCCCATCAGGACTTTGCAAATGATGTCGAAAATTTTATGGGTTTGTGGTTCCTTCTTCCCTCCTTCTCTCGCAAGATGTGTGCTCCCTGGCACACACAGGCACCCAGTCTTTAAGAGGGGACGAGCCGTGCTTTAACAAAGGTGAGAGGAGATACATCACCTGGTTGTGCAGTTTAGGAAAACAAAAAAGAAAGCGGTAGCAGCCAGACAGCCCCTGAGAGCCGTCCTCGCCGGCAGTGTCCTGCGGAAACCCTGCCCACGAATGGAAGTCTGTGCGCTGCCAGCCCACGAGTGTTTGGGGAGATAAAAGTTGCAGAGCCTCTGATCTGCTTTTCAGCGCTCGACAACTTCCCAGTGGGTGCCGGAAGTCTGACTTGCCCGATGGGAGCATGAAGGTTTGGTTTTCTGGCCTGCGGTTACTGCTGTCTGCTTTCAGGAAGGTTCCCTTTGTCTTTTCAACTTCCCAAAGGGAACTTCGCGGGAGTCTGCGTGCTGATGAGCGGCCATTTGCAGGCTGGGCCTTCCCAGCCACCCCTGACTCCCAGCTCTGCCATTACCCTGCTTCTGGGGTCTCTGCTCTTCTGTTTTCTACCTGCAGAGCTTCTTTGCCTCTCCTTCCAGAGCCTGGGGAATTCTGCTCTCAAGGACTTTTTGCCTCATTCTGGCAATGCACCACTGTCTGGCTGGGCAGAGGCCTGGCGTCAGTCCCAGCTCCCTGGTGAGTGTGGGCTCCCCGGTTCCCAGGTAGCTGGTACCTAATACATACCCTGGAACTAGAGCCAGCCTGGCAGTTGTGAAAGCCGGGTCTTTGGGTAAACTCACTCTTAGCTCTGACACTGGCACCTTTGTGATGTGGGACAGGTGACTCACCTGGGCTGCCCTGAAGGCCAGGTGCCTGGTGTCTGGAAACTTCTGTTCAGCAGGAGCAGCAAGAATCTGCAGACAGCCCAGCCCTCAGCTCAGCCCCTGCTCTCAATCACATACCCGGGGGCTCTCCAAGCTCCCCCCCGGCTCCTGTTTCCTCACAAAGGCTGGCACTGGCACCTGCCTGTGCCTTGGTGGGGATGAAATAAAATGATAATGATGGTGAGGGGAGTAGTGACTGGTCCCACTTGCTGATGGCTTATGCTGGCAGCATCTGCCAAGTGTTTTACAAAACTTGGCATCTATTTTTATGGTCTTCCAGTGAATGTACTGTAGTTATGCTAATACAGCAAAACATTATCTATTCAAAAGTATTTGGTATCTGTGTGAGTACAGATATTTATTTTAGATGTGTGCGATTGTATAGCTATGTATTTAATGTATATTATATAGGTAAGAAATATACATATTCTATACACTGTATTGATATATATAATAGGTACTACGAATATAGGTAAGACATGTATTTGACTCTAGTATATGTGGATACAGGTAAATTACAGATAGAGAAAAGCTTTACTATTTAAAAAATGTTATATGCCAGACTCAGAGCGTCACATGTTTTAACACATTTCTTTCTCGAAAAAAGGTGATGAGGTGGGTGCTCGGGCCGACCTGCATATGCAGAAGAAACTGAAGCATGAGAGTTTCTCTAAAGGCCTCTCTTCCTGAGTCTGTCTTGAGGCAGTTGTGCGCACATAAGGATGCAGATGGAACATGTGTGTCTGGAGCGTGCCTGGCAGGGTCATTCCAAGGTGTTAGCTTGCCTCGTTTACCTTTATTTTCAGTTCTGTTCTCTATGCAAGCTACGTGTGCTCCCTGGGAAATGCCACTGTTAGTTTTGAAGGAATCCTTGGTGTTTCCATCACCACACACCTGGCCATCCAGGAAAGATTTCCCCTTGAGATGTTGGTGAATTCTATTCTCCAGGTCAGGGTTCTGTGCTGAAGGCTGCCCTGTTATCTAGGCCATGGAGATACACGTTTGGTGATGTCCCAGGTCTCCCTAAGGGTGATTGGAAGAGTACTACGAGGTAAGGCTGGCTTCTCACGGGAGACTCTTCCAGCCCCAAGAGGCCAGCTGTTTCCGTTCAGCCCTTAACCTTCCAAATCTCCACCCCTCAGGCTGCAGATAACAGAAATGACAAAGCCTGGCTTTTCCAGGAATTGAGAGACTTTGCCCGGTGGGGGATGAACAGACTTGGGGCCAGTATCAAGCATCAGGCTGAATCCTGAGCAAATGTACAATGAGATTTTATATCTTCCAGATAATACTACACTGCGTGAATTTACATACAAATCTCCTAACTGTATATTGGTGAGTGCATCTGCTGGCACATGCGGGCTGCCCGATGAACACAAGACAAAAGGTACCAGTCAGCCTCTATATTTGTCCAACATGCATGACTTACCTGTTCCCGGTGAGAATATTTCCTTTCAGTCCTAATTCTTGACTTTATGGGTTGAAAACCCCACAGGTATGAGAAGGACGGAGAGCAGTGTTAGCACACAGATACACCCATCACTCTCTCGCCACCAGGAGGCGCGGTTCTGCAGGGAGACTCAGCACGTGACAGCCCGAGGAAGCTCCTCCACCGTGGGAGTGCTAAAGGTGGGCAGGCCTGGGAGTCAGCATTTTCTTTCTTTTGTTTTTTTAAAGATTTATTTAAAAGAACTGAGGTACAGGCCAGAGGTGTAGGGGGGTGAGAGGATTCACCAGAGACAGAGTAAGGAACAGAACAAGTGGATCTACTGAAATCCACTGCTGAGGGGAGCAGCCAGGGAGACAGGAGAGGTCTGCGGCTCCATGTGGGTTGCTCCCTGGTGTGCTGGAGATCGAACTGGTGCTGCAGAATCTGCAGAAAGCTTCATAGTGCTGTGCTTAACCCCTTCCACCACCAGGGAGGCCCAGGAATCTGCATTTTCTACAAGTTTATCAGCTCCTCTGAGAGAGAAAGGCTCTGGAGCATGCACAGGAGCACAGCCAGCAGCAAAGGGCTCTGAAAGTGTGTGCACTTAAGGGTGTGTACACGAGTGCATGTGTGGACTTGCATGTTCACGTGGGAGAGTGAAGGGCTCACCAGCCCTAGTTTAGTTCAAAATGGCCGTTTTCCAGGAGATGGAATCAGCCTCCTGAGAGCATCATAAATAATCAAGGTTGTCAGGGGCTTGAGCGGGCAACTGTGCTTTCAGCTAAATGAACAGGATCTGCCAGGTTTGTTCTTATTTTTTAACATGGAAAGCGTTTCACTGTTTAATTAAGAGATTGTTTTAAGAAAAAAATAACAGGTGGGCTAAGAGTCTACCTCCCAGGCATTGTCCACGGAGAAATAAATAACAGCCTTTATTTATACACAAAGCGTGTGCGCCCCATATGGGCTTCCTGGGGGCATATTCGCTCACCCCTGCCCACACTCCTGGAGGAGAGAGGCCGGCAAGCGTTTGCATCCCACGGGCCAGACTTCTGAGAAACCCTTTCGCTTCTCAGTTGCCTCAGAGCCCCAGCAGTCCGGGTTTAACTGCCCCCACCGCCATCTTGGAGCAGATTCCCAGGGAGAAGGCCTCACAGACCTTCCTGGGGAATCTCACCCCAACGATCACTGAGCATCACTTCAGGCAAATTGCATGACCCCTCGTTTCTGATCGCCCCCATTCACAAAACGAGAGCTGCTGTCTCTAAGGACAACGGCAGTGGACTGTTAACCTGCTCCATCCTCTGCGTGTGGTGTTCAGAGAAGGGGCCACTGAATGATGTGGTTGAACTCGCAGGTGGATGCCATTAAGGCAACCCGGGCTGTGGAACAGCCTGCTGTCCTTAGGAGAACACCTATTGTTTCTAGGGCCTCCCCTGGTGGTGCAGCGGTTGAGCACTGGGCTGCGAGGCTGCCTGCAGCCTCTGCAGCGTCAGTTCGTTCCCAGGCCGCGGCGAGGGTCCCACCAAAAACAAACAAACTATTGTTTCTAAAATGCAGAGCTGAAAGTGGCCAAAGGAGGGAAAGTTCCCCATGGCCATGGCCTAGGGATGCCCACGCTGACCTGGCCGCTCGTTGGATGTGTGACCTGAGATAAACGCAGCTGCTTTGTGTGGAAATGATGATAGTTTACAGTATGAGTGACTGCTCTAAATTCATCATGGGGTAGTTTGATTTCCTCTCATATCAAGACGGTGTCATTATCACCATGAATACAGGCAAGGAGACGCAGGCACAGGACTTTTGGTTTCACTTGGCCAGGCTTGGAGCTAGAGAGGGACCGAAGCAAGAGCCCAAGTCGGAATACACACTTTCTGACCTCACATTTTTCACCTTTAATGCGTTACCAAGTTGATAGGAGCATCAAGATAATTAAATGAGATAGGATTAGGATAGCATTAAGATAGCTAAATGGGGTAGATAATTCAACCCAGATGGGAGCGCTAAATAATTAAATGAAATAAGGAACACAAGAGCCTTGCCAGGACTCAGGGCTTGAGACAGGAAGCAATAAATGCAAACTCCCGCACCCCGAGTGTACTTTTATCAGCTTCTTCATCCAAGGCCGCCCCCCGCCACCACCAAAGTTGCATGAATAACTTGAACATGTTTCACGTAAGACACACAGTTCGCTTTGTTTTCAACCCAGCGTTTCCATTTCCAAGCTGAGGAACAGCTAAGCTTCATTGTGTGTTTTTCTGAAATACCCAGGGTTCCTTCCACCAACCTCTTTGGAAAGATGGACGAGGAAGGGAATCTCTGCACCGGACAGCAGGCACACCTGCGGCACCTGCAGAGACCAGACCGGTGGGGGTGGGGGAGGCAGCCTCTGCTCACCTGGGTGGCCTCACCCACGCCCTCTGGCGGCCCCAAGCGCGGCCACGTGTGAGGAAGAAACCCGCCCTCCCCGGATCTGCACAGAAGCAGAAGGACTCAGACCACCGACTCAGTGTACGTTTTCAGACTAAGCTTTTATTTTTTGATATTACAAACCAGTTTTCTTTATTCACAAACCACTGTAAGTGATATAAACACTAATTTCTAAAGACAGATATACACATGTTCTGGGTTTGCAGATTGCGTGATGTGTGTGTTAAGAAGTCACTATATGCCACACGTGATAGTAATCTTTTTTCCATAATTCATAATAGCAATAGTTATTAGATAAATGAAAACATTCCAAATAAATACTGTTTAAAAAAATCCAAAATGTTTGTTTACATCTCTGACATACATTTTAAAATGACTTATTGGCATCTCGGAGAACAGCCAGGACGAAAGATTCTGCAACATCAGTTGGCACCCACTTGCTCTAAATGATTTTATTAAAACTACATACAATCATGGGGGAAATACAGCTCATCAATGAAAATCAAAACTGCAAATTAATTTTACTTTAACCAACACAGTAAGAATTCTATGTTTGTGATTCCAAAGACAATGCAAATTCTGGATTTTGAAATCGAGGGCCAGGGGGAGACCCCCGTGGGTTCTCCCTGGCCCCCTGCTGCTCCCTCCCCTCCCGGGTAGGGCGCCACAGCATTGTAATCACCCAGACACCGACGTCCGCCGGGTGGGGGGCCCGGACGTCCTAGCCAAGCCACCAGCTCGCACCCCCCTGCCCTCCCGTCCCTACCCACACTCATCGGTGAACAGGACACTCGGCGAGATTTCACCCTGGGCTGCTAATCCGTTTCCCCCCCTTTCTGTCTTTGCAAGGTAACAACCACCTGTCTTGGATAGCGAAGCTACAGAAACTTTGTTTTCAAATCTTGTGAGACTTTATTGATGGTTTAATATCCAACCGGTGTTACTGCATGCACATAGGATGAAAAGAGAAAGCTGGATCACAAACACTTTTTTTTTTTTTTAAGTTTTGTCGGGTTTTGTTTGAAAGCAGAGTTGTTACAGCGGATCGCAGGGTCACAGCGGCGGTGAGTCCATGACTCGCTGGAGGGCGGCGGGCCGCGCCTCCACATGAGGGGTTAACTAGGGCAGCAAAACTACTCGGGGGACAGCTTGCTGCTGTTGGTTTAAATACAAAAACAGGAAGACCCGTGACAGATACCCCAACTTAGGTGAACTTGTAAACAGAACAACATGGAAACAGCTCAAACAGAAGAAAAAGACAAACTGCAATTTTTCGGCTGTGTCACTCTGGCCCTGCTGTGGAGGTGGGGGGCTTTGCTCTTGGGGTGACGAGGTGGACCTATGTTTTTTTTGCTTCCTTTGGATAAGTGTCCTGGGCCTTGGAGACAGAACTAAAGATACTGGGGGGGCTTGGGGAAGAGTGGAGGGCAGTTCTCACGGACTGAAAAATTGCAGGTTGCTCACACAACACAGTCAGGTGTCAAAAAGTACCAAGCTGATGAAAACACCACGATTATCTCTATCAACGATCGGAATACTTGTAAAATGCTTCTAGAAATCCGAATATGATTATCATGTAATTCCATAAAAATTATACGTCTGTCTCTAACAATTGTTGTAACTAGGCTAAAACTAAAGCTTCCTAGACTGTTTCTAGAACTTAACAACTCCACTGCACAGATGTAAATTTTATACATTTTTTTTTTAACTGGTACAAAGAATTTAAGTTTTTATTACTTTCTTTTTTTGGAAAAAAAGAAAAAAATAGAAACAGTGCTTTTTATCACCTTTTTATTAAGGTTATTTTTTCCCTCCCATAATATAAAAGTCAGCAATGATATCAATAATTTGTTAGACTGGAAGAAATATAAAAAGAATGCTTGTTGATGGTCTAACTAGCGGGTTTGGCCTGAATAACTACCGGCTGGTTGAGAAGCTGAGCAGTGCCGGCAGGACGGCGTCGAGGGTGGGTTTGCACAGCTTCCTTCAGCTCAGATCTCCCTGCCTGCTCGAGGCTCCCCCCGGCCCACGTCACCTTTGGCTTGAACTGACAATGAGTAACTCAGAACCGGTGATAGGGATCGTTGGTGCAGTGGGTCGTTTACATTCTTCAGTGACTAATTTGCTTTGCTTTCAGCCAAACCCCAGTCCCAATCCCTTAGGTCCCTCCCGCCCTTCCCCTTTCATAAAATAAAATAATGCAGATGCAGAAAGAAATGACTACTGCAGTCACTTACACTCTTCCCCAACAGCTGAAAACCCCAGTAGCTTAATATTCAGCATATATAATTCATTTACAGGATATAGCACTCTGGATATGGCCCTAAACCAGTTTTTATTCATATCTAGCATCTCTCTAGGTCAATCACAGAAACTCCTACAGCCAGCGACCAAACTACGGAACCTTCAGAAATTAAAGACCCACAATATTAAAATACACAGAACAAAATATCTGAGGTATAAGATAAAAAATGTAATTTTTTTCCTCTTTTGACTTTTTTTAATTTTTTAGAGTTGCTAAAATGATGCACTACTGCATGTATTGCAATACCCAGGCCTCGGAAAGCTTCCTCTCTCCCCACATTGGAAGGTTTTTATGGTTTGTCATTTAGTATGGAGCGAAACGGTTGTATCCCCCTCGGTATATACTAGCCTGCAATGAAGAAAGAACGAGACCCACATCATCAGCATGGCTCCTAGTCTTGGCATCAGTCAAGGGTGCAAAAGCATTCTGAAACAAAGCAATTTGAGGGGTGTGTTTTTTACATTTTCCTTTTGCAACACGTGGATCATCAAAAAAGACTAATGTGAAAAATAGACACTCGAAAACAAACAAAATGGAGGCACTCCCTTCCCATCCCAGGCCATTCTTGGAGAATGCACGATAGGGCGGATCCCGCCTTCCCCCAAGAGTCCTCCTAGGGAAGATCCCTGCCAGCCAAATCCTGTCGCCAGTCCCACTGGCTGCAAGGCCCCTCATGAGATGGGGCAGTTGAAGGATTTGCATTCTCTCCCTTTATTTGCTTGTGTGACTCAGGACTACTCTGTTCTGTTGGGAAAGCCTAATGCTCAAAAGGTGGGATTCGGACAACTTGGTGAAGGTAGTAATTCAACTCTCCTATCCCCCACCTTCCTCCGGTGGGTTAGGTGTTGAAGAAGAGCCGTTGCGTAAAAACTCAGGATGAGAATTTAAATCAACGTCTACTAGACGTGGCTCGACAATCTGCATGGAGTTTGTTCTGGAGAGGGGAGTTGTACAGATGAATTGCTTGATGTAATTGAACTTGTGCAAAATAATATGTTTCCAGATCATGGCTGAATTTCTATGACCAAGCTCCAGCGAATGGCCTGGCCATGACTTCAGATGGCTAGCAGGTGGCACTTAACTATTTCCTTTGCCTAAAAGTATTGGCGATTCAAATGAATGCCTAGGGGGAGTTATTTATTTATTTATTTATTTTTTTTTAGGATAAGGGCTGATATTCTTGATCCCAAGCAGAAAACTGCATGCCAAAAGCTTTGTAATGATTGCATACGCTCTCATGTGATGGGCACGTCTTACTGTACTCAAGAGATTTAGTGCATAGAAGTTTGAACAAGTACAGGCAAATTCACCCCACCCTCACCTCCCATTTGGCCCCCCCTACCCCTCCCCAAACAAAAACCCAGACCGCCCCCCCAAAAAAAACCAAAAGACAACCCCCAAACCCAGCTGATTCCTTCTAATTCTTTATGTACTAGGCACACACAAAGTGTGCCCCTCTGTCTATTTTCTTTCCTGGGCGACTATGACTTTGAACATGAATTGTAATAGGGGAGGAGAGGCAGTCAGATTCTCAGCTGCCTGACAGCAGAGGCCTGGAAGTGTGCGGCTTAGCTCCTCTGAAGTCTGTGCTGGGGCTGGAACCTTGGGGCTATGTGAATGAGCAGCCAGGGAGGGAAAAAAAAAGAAAAAAAAAAGTTCTGCATTGACACTGCATTCTGTTAGTGATGGATTTAATTATCAAAATGACTAATTATTCCATTAAGGTAAGTGCTCTGCTAGGTGAGACTTGCAAAATTAGAAATATAATAACTTACATGCACTACATTGCCAAGAAATTAAGACATTTATCAAGTTTACTGGGAGGATTAATGTGGCATTTTAGCTGCTGTTAGCACAAGAGACAAATTCAATTAAGGGAAAGTGAGAGGACATCAACCGTCAACCGTACTGAGGTCCCAGCTGGGGGCAGGGAGGGAGGCAGGAGGAAGAGAGGACAAGAGGACTGGGTACTTACCATGGCACCAACGCCGTAGGTGGGGGCTGGAGCAAGTGTGTGGTGGTAGGGGTCGGCAGCATAAACTCGTCCGTAACTGAAAGGGAAATAGAGGTTAAGATTAATCCATAATATGCAGTCACAAAGTGATAATAACAACCACAGAACACAAAATACCAAGACAGTGTGGAGGGACCCTACGCATCTTCAAGAAACAGATTCCAAGCTGCCAGGTAAGGTGGGAGAAGTCCACCTGTACCAACAGATTCCTTTCTCCACTTAACACAGCCGGTCACAGAGTGAGGCATTTGACATGTATGTTTCCTTCTTGGTCATGACGCGTGACCGCACTGCACACACAGACACCTCGCACACTGACGACCGCAGAGGAGATGACTTGAAAGAGTGGTCTGAAGAAGCCCAATGCCCCCAGAAGCCATGAGGATACTCGAGAGAGTGTCTTTCTCTCCTGATTTAGTTGTCACCCGCCAAAGGAGGTGGGGCAGACCAGAAAGGATGACGGTTTGGGCAGCTAGTGTCCCAAATCTTAAAATAAAAAAGAGCAAATGTATTCAGATAGAAGCCTCCTTTAAGGATTTATGGGACCCCTCTCCACTCTCAAGAATTGGAGGCTGATTTGATTTTGATCCTTTCACCCCAGAGCGTCTATGTCATCAAATTATGGCCAGGTTCAGGGAAGGAATACGGTGCAAACAATATTTTTTGAGGACTTTGGGTTTTCTCTCTCTCCTTCCTCCAGGGTCCTGATGCCCTGTACAGAATGAAAATGAAGAGAAGATGGATACTTCATGCATCAGATGCTGACTAATTATCTACACATCAGCAACACATCAGAAAGTAGGGTTCAGAGAAGTTAAGTTACCTGTTCCAGGTCACAGAGCTACAGAGAATCAGTACTGACCCTTGGGCCTCACAGGGCTGCTCAAATGCCCTTCCATGGGGTTATGTGCCCTACTGGAGTGACCTGCCAGATACCATTCTGGAGCTCGCTTGAACATTGCTATTTTGGCAATGAGCAAAGTAAGGTTCTCTGGAAACAGCCTGAAACAGAGATTCTGCAGCATATGAGTGGTTAGGGTGGGGAGGGAGAGTGAAGGGGCAGGGCACTCGGCAGGAGCATGGGACCAAAGAAAAGCGAGCACGTGGGCTGGGCTGGAGACTAGTGTCCGCCTGATTCTGAGAGCCGAGTCAATTGCCCTGCTGGAAGCAAGTGGGTTTTTAGTTTTAATGACCCTGTAAGTTCAGCAGATACTGGGGTCCCCTGAAGGGTGGGGGGAAACTTCTGAGTTGAAGTGAGTCTCTCTGGCAAGGAAGAAGGGAGCAGCTGTGTGCCATTAGCGACCAGCACGCAGACCAGCCGGTCTTCCCTGTAACAGCAGCCCTCCTCACAACAGTGAAGGGAGACATCACTGGCTCTGCCAGGCTACCATATGGGGTGGGCATGGTCTCCCCATGTCTGGGTTTTCTCCAGGGACTCTCACTTCCTTCCACATGCCAAGGACATTCGTGAAGAGTCCCAACGGCTCATCAGCGTGTGTGTGTGTGTGTGTGTGTGTGTGTGTGTGTGTGTGTGTGAGATGGCAGAGGTCTGTGATGGAAGGTGGGTCCTGCTTTGCACCCTGAGCTGCCAGGAGAGGTTCTGGCCACCTGTGACTCTGAATTGGAATAAGAGGGTTGGAAATAAATGATAATAAATACTTGATTCATATTAATTATTTCATATTAGCTTGGGGTCTTTATTTAGAAGTCTGGTGATGTGTTTGTGACCACAAATATGCAGTAGAAACTTAACTCTCATTGATACCGAGTAGCCTATTGGTTGCACTTCAAGCTGCGCTTTCCAAGAACTATGGACATTAAGGGGGGACTTCCTACTCCAGCCACACAATGGCGGGCACGTGGATTAGCAGAGCTCTGGCTGGTGTACTTGACTTTAAAGGATAAAGGGACAGGCAGGAAAAAATGACTACTCTGTACAATCCATCATCAGCCCACCTCCCAGCTCTTGGCGTCTAATTTGCATGCATTTTATTTTTCTCCTCCCCTATCTTTCCTTCATTTTCCTTCCAATCTTCTTGCTCATAGTTGGTGAATAAAAGTGTACAGGGAAGGTCTGGCTTGGCCGCTCACATCACGGGGCCTGGGAAGGTGAAAAGAGGCCGGGTCAAGGACCTTCTAACTCAGCCTCGAAGTTAGATCTCCAGGTGGAGCCACACTCTCCCGGGACATACTAGACCCCCAAGCTCCTCCTGCCTGTTTCCAAGGGGGCTGAGTCCCCATGACCTCGATGAGGTTATCAGCTTCCACATACAGTGGTCTCCTGATCCCCAAAAGAAGTGGCATCAATGGAAGTTTCTTTATCTAGGATGAAGATCTCAGTGAAACTAACAAAGTGATTCCTTAAGACATCTGTCAATCTCTGGCTCATCAAAAATGGCCTTCAATCAAAGATATTCCCTCTCTCTGGAGGAAAAACAGATATCAGGCCATGCTGAAAGGCGTATGAAAACAAGAATGATGATGCTTTGGAAGAAACGGAAGTCACTTGAGAAAACTGGGCCTCCACCCAGGACACACAAGTAAGATATTAGGACTTACAAAAGGACAGGAAAGATTATCATTTCATGAGAAAATAGTCTGTCATTGGCCGAGAGGAAAAGAAGACTATTAGTGAGACTATTTTTAATGCGATTTCACCTGGCAGAGCTGATGGCGTGAATAGGCCATAAAGTCCTAGGGGATTTACTAAGTGATCCACAGCGTGGTGGATTCAAATGCAGACTCACTCCTTCAAAATGAGTGCGACAATGCCAATCCAGAGCAACCATTATTTTGTTTAATTTGGGAAATGGTTTCACTGTGCAAGAATTTCCTCTTTTTTGGAGACACCGTGTTGATAATCTGAACGTAGTCAATGAAAACACAGCTCCTGCCTTTTTTTCCTGCCTCCATGAATGGTAAATTCTTGTTTGTCTAGAACACTGGGCACAGCTTCCCCCTCTGTGGAAAACCCAAGGTAGCAATTTGGCAGTATTCTCTTCAAGGCGGAAGGAAAATACAGCAGTGCTGAACTATTCCTCGTAAATGAGCTGCCTCCTTTTCTCCTCAGAGTGACCTTTACCTTCAGAATCCGAGGGTTTTATTATGATTAATAAATTTCATTTCCACAGAGGAAAAGGGACCATGTCAGCTCAAACTGAAAGCAAGGAGGCTTCTTTTCAAATGCTAATTTCGAAACACGCCCTTGTGTGACACCACAATCTAGACACCAGGTTATTAGGGAGGATGTGGACTTGCGCGTTAGTCTTACAGCAGATATGCCAGGCACGTCGCTACCTGATGTCCCCAGAGCCGGCTCAGCACAGCCCAAAGGAAGGATGAAAGTCCAGGGGCCTGAGCAGAAGTGATGCCATATGTGGCCACCATGTTCCTGACCTTCATCTAAGGTCACCCTCCACATTCCCCATCCTGGCCCAAGTGGACAACATGGTCATGTCACTTAATGATGGGGTATGTTCGAGAAATGCATCCTTAGGTGATTTGGTTGTCTTGGCAACATCACAGGGTGTAATGACACAAACCCAGCTGGCAGAGCCTAGGACACGCCGAGCCTCTGGGATGGAGCCCGCTGGGACCACGGTCGTCCATGTGGCCCATAATTGACCTGAACAGTTAAATGACGCATGACAATAGCGCAAACCAATCTGATGCACTTGTGCCCTGGCAACCATCCACCAGAGGGTACAGACGGAATCCTACATATGTCCATTTCACGCCATTCACACCATGACCACCTGAACATAAGCACCGGAATTTCATCAGAACCAAATCAACAACGTCTAAATCTTGTCCCCTACATTCTATTCTGGCCTCTTTGAACCACCAGCCATTTAGGTAGATTAGATAGATATCTAACAGATGGTTTACCTACCTCCCTACCTATCTACCTGTCTATCCATCATCTATCTACACTTGAATATACATCTGCATAAATCTAATCCTATCGCCTCCCTGCTTCAAACTCTTCAATGGTCTTCATTGACCCTAGGATGCAGTCCAAACTTGCCTGAGTCGGCCCCGTCCTCATTCTGTCCTCTAACTCCTTGTCCCCTGGCCCACCATGTTCCAGGCACACTGGCCTCACCAGCAATCCATGGACATCTGCAAATCTATCCTCACATGAGGGTCTCGGCACCTGCTCCTATGCCTGCACTGCTTCCCCCATCCCTATGACTCAGATCAAGTGTCAGTTCCCCAGGGAAACCCCTTTCTGCAGGATACCTTTCCACCCTATCTCTACTCTTCAAGTAACAGAGTAAACCACCTGCCATTCCTTTACTTACCTCTCTGCCTGACTATTTACCTACCCCCTCCTGGAATGTCAGCCCCTGGGGCTGAGTCTGCTATATCTCCCACTTGCTTCTGGGGCCTAGTAAAGGGTGCAAGTGAACAATGGGCCAAGTCAGCACCCCTGCACAAGTGAAAGCAGCAAGAGGGAGAACAGAGAGGAGGGAGGCGGGTCTGGGAAGATGCTGTGCCCTCGTTACCATTATCTACAGCAAGGATTGTTTCAGAAGAACTAGGTTCTAGGTCAGCTGCTCCCACATACACTCAAGCCCTTCAAGACACTCAGAAGACATGTTTTTGGGGACTCTGAAACATGCACTTCTTCTTGTTCTATCTGAGCCCTGCCTAGTTCACAGACAATGTGCATGGAGAGAAACCATTTTAAAGAGATTATGGCGCCAGGGTTCTCATACAGAATTCCACCAGCCAGGCTCAGTACTGCACAAACATTTAGTCCACAGAGGCAAGGGAAAAGCCCTCTTGTAATATGGCTGCATGCAGCTCTGGTAACCAACTCACAGATGCTTCCTAGTCAAAAGCATCTGACTTTGACCTACAGGTGTAGTTTAAGTGGATAGATTTGAACTGAAGGGTAACTTGGAGTACAAGGAGTAAGTATGCAAGTAGGAACTGGGATCCCACATGCTTTGTCAACTCTACCGAGAAATGCACATATTACTAATTATTAACCTCTTCTAAATCTAGTTGAAACCACCTAGATGCTAATGAGATATAATATGTCCATGGTGGTGCCCCTAACCAGGTTTAACAGTCAAGTGGTTTTCTTACAGGGATAGAGCAAGGACACTGTAATTAATTTCACTCCATATATTCAGTGAAGACTCTTTATGGCCCCTGGGGCTGCTCATGCTTCCTTCACCATCACCCCTCCTGCCCCCGTCCAGAGAAATCCCTGTGGGGCTGAAAGAGGGATAAAATAGGCTCACTTCTCAGATGAAGTTCACTGTAGGGTGGAGAACTCGCCAGCCCCACTATAGCAGGAAGGTGCAAAGGCTGTGCGCTCGCCAAGAGAGGTACATCCAAAATAAGATTCCTAACTAGGGCTCAGGATGCGCAGACTTTGGGCCCTAGTCATATCTAAGATACATTCTGTAAGGGGTGTGGGGAGAGGAATCCCTGCACGTCACACACCTACAACCTTGTACGCAAGCAGGGCCCCATGCCTGGCCCCGTGCCTGGCTCCGTGCTCCTGCCAACCTGCTCTGGAGTGGACAACGGTCCAGTGAGGGGATGTTCCCTCTCACTTCCCTGCAGAGGGTCCACTGAGGCCCGGCTCTTAGCAGGGCCCACGCTGGTGGGGGCGGGCTGCAGCACCCAGGCAGGAGGGGACATAGGAAGAAGTTCTCATCTCACCCAGATGTTATCCTCTCATTTCTCTCCTTCTTCAGCCTTGCCCAAATGAAAACCAGGTCTCTTTTGGAAGAAAACTCTTCAGTTTTCATTTGCTGCTGGTACCATTCACTGGGAAACTATTACACCCCCCATCAAGACAGAACACATCTGGAATGTACTGTTCCCTTGGTGTATGGGAAGACGCTCTACTCTCTGAGGCCTCGGGGGCTGCCCAGGAGCACCACCAGTGTCACCAAGACAGGAAGACCCAAGGAAGGGCATTGGCATTCTGGCCCCTCAGCTCCGTGCCACCTACTGCATTAGCTCTTTCCCTGATCCACCTGCAAACTAACCTTTTTCACAAAGAGGATCATGGCCAATTATACTTTCCAGATCATCCATTCCATGCTCATCACTGAATAAAAATGAAGCAAAACAAAATAGACTGCCTGGTTGTACTGAAAGAGGCAAGAGGCTTCCGACAAATCTTGCTGATCCTGCAGCTGCAGAAGCTGTCAGGTCCCTATGGCTTATGGGGTTTCTGTTAGCTCAGGATGGAGATAAAATTCCTTCCCTTCACAGAATGAAGGGAGACAGCCCAGGAGATGGGGCCCCACAGAATTCTTCCCAATGTTGGTGAAGTTCCCAACTATTAAGTGGGATCTCTTGGGACATCTTTGAGATGATTAGAGTCTCACCTCCACTCACATCAACCTTCCAGATGACCCAGGGGCTCAGAATGCAAATCTTCCTTTCAAACCATAGCCCCAGCCCCGCCACTTCTAGGCTTTGTGGTCTCGGCTAATGGTGTGGACCAGTTTGAGAAGATGCTGGGATAGTAATGGTCACAGTGGCCAAGATTCAGGGTACATCTTCCAGGAGTCATTCATGGCAAGGGCAGGGAGCTCATCTACACCCACCAGGAGGGGCAACAGGTGACAACTGGTCCTGAGTCTGCTTTGTTTCCACAGGAAGGAACGAGAAAATTCCCAGGATCTTGGAACACCTCCCGCATTTCCATATGAGAAAAAAATCCTCCTGAAACTATTAAGTGGGACCAACTTGAAGGTTCTGGGGAACAGGAAGGGGGAATGGTTCAGCTAGCAGTGGGGGGAACCCTGTTCACTTTTCTGAGGTCTTGGGTGTCAGTTGCTCCTTTGGCCTCAGCAAATGTACCCACTAAGGAAATAATGTCCATGACTGCTTAGCCTTCCCAAAGCTTAAATCTAGGAAATGACTTGCACATTCATACACCATAGCAGTGACCACACTTTCTCCTAAAGCTTTTTCAGATGCATAGTTAGAACAACTAAACTAGACCTGTAACTCCAAACAGCTAGCAAACTGTTCCAAAATGCCACGAAGTCACCCAAGAAATACACAAGACAAAATGGAGGACACTCTTTGAGATAAACGGCATGAGGCCAGTGTGCCTGGGACATGGTGACCCAGGGGGCGAGGGAAAAAGAGGACAGGGTGAGGACTGGGCCAGCTCATGCCTGTTTGGATTGCATTCTAGGGTTAAGGAAGACCACTGAAGGATTTGAAGCAGGGAACTGATAGGATTAGATGTATACAGATGTGTATTTAGATAGGTAGGTAGGTAGGTAGGTAGGTAAATAGATAGGTGGGTAGATAGATGATGGATTGATAGATGATAGACAGGTATACAGGGAGGGAGGTAGCTGAACTATCAATTAGATATATTTCTAATCTATCTAAATGGTGGTAGTTTGAAGAGGTCAGAATGGAACCAAGGAGGCAAGGTTTAGAATGTTGATTTGGTTCTGATGAAATACTGGTGCTTATGTTCAGGTGGTAATAGTGTGGCTGGAGTAGAGTGGACAGATTTATAATTTCATCTGGAATTTCTGGTGGATGATATGTGGGGACATGAGAGCCTCCTCCTCTTAGGAATTCTGTTTCAACTTTTTTTTGTTCTGACTATTGTTCCATCAAAATCACTAAGAATTTCCCATCATGCTTTGCAATCAACATGGTACCCAACTTCAGTTTAATCCTCTGGGGGCACAAAGTTCGTTCCTCATGGGATCTCAATCCCCATGCAGGGAAACAAGATTGAACAGTAGCTAAGGATTCCTCAGGGTCAGAATTCCTAGAGTCAAATCCTGCCTTTGCTACTTCCTTGCTAAATAAACTCAGAAAGCTTATTTCCTGTCTGGGCGTGTTTATCCATCCATGCATGGAGAAAATACCAGCGCATACAGATTATGAGGCTGTGGTGAGGCTGTGAAGAAGACCACTGATTACCAGTCAGTAACCAAGTGAGTGTCAGTTATTGATGCTACCAAGATGGAGTCCCTGCCCTCTCTTCTTCATGTGGGGTTTCTAGAATGAAGCTTCTGGAGTAGAGTGTTAGAGCCGCCTCTCACATGGGTTGCCCACTGGTACTTCTTGGCTTCTCTCATACCCCATGGAAGTGGGGTTCATTTTTATATTTTTATCAAACCCAACCTATAAAAAATAACATCATCTCAGTGCATGAGCCACAAAGATTACTAATTAAATATTTTACCAACTTTGGCATTTGGTTTTTGACATCGGGTCTGTATTTCACACTTACAGCTCCTCTGGTTTGCACCAGTCATGTTTAAATGTCACGTGCGCTCGGTGAACTCAGCACTGTGGAGCACAATCCTCGAAAATCCTATTGGACATCCTCTCTACCATTCCTAACAGATCAGCTCAGTGCTCCCCAGTGAGCTGTGGACTCCTCTATCAGGATTATTTGGGGGGAATGTAGAAGATTATAGATTTTCAGCTTCCCACTCTAGTCCCAAGAACCAGAATCTCTGGTGTAGGGGAGCAGGGGGATGAAGTGGCATTTACATTTGTAATAAGTCCTGCAGGTAATTTTCATGCATTCTAAAAGCTGATCACCACTGTTCTATCTTTTTAATTCTGCACTGTAATGGAGTAAGGGAGTACACTTACTCTAGCTAATTTGCAGCTATTTAGATATCTTTAATTTTCATAAGTAAACTGATCAAGACACTTTACTTTTATGGCATATTGTTTCTGCATGGAACACGCATTGAACTCTCCTAGTCCACAGTACACTCTCAATAAATGCTCTTATTACTTTATTAACTTCTTTTTTCATATGCTCTGAGTATCCTCCACTTCATCTATATAATACACATCACATTTTATTGGAAACAGACCAATTAACTACAAATCAATTCACTGCATGACAACTTGGTTGAATAATCAAATCACTAAAATGTAAGGAAGACAATTAGATGCAATTTGCTACAGGAGCATTTAGAGGAACAGCCAGTTTAAAAAATTCTTTGAAATATTCTCTGAATAATATATAGTGCAGTTGCAGGGAGGTGTACGTGTGTGAAGGAGCATATGCATGTGTGCACATGTGTGTGCAGTTGGGGATTGGAAGGGTAGGAGGGGCTGCCTCTGCTCTTGACCAATATTGCTTCTAATAATTACTCGGTCAGGCACAGAGCAACCTGCCCCACGGGGAAGGTTCCAACAGCTCGGGCAGATGTGTTCAGTTTTGCAGACTCCACCCTTACACCAGAGTCCACAGGTAACACTCATAAGGGACTGGGCGATGTGCCTAGGTTGACCTTCATGCATCCTGGGATGGCACTTGGCATGGTGGAAACAAGACTTGCTGCCCAGCCAAGACCCAGCCTCCACCTGCTCCCATCAATACATATACATGCATGTGTGCACACACCCACACCCCCCCCCCCACACACACACTCACTGCTGCAGGGGTATCTGGGAGCCTGGAATCTACAGCCTAAAACAACTCATTAAAACCACTGGCAGTTTCTCCAGAGAATGGGATTATCCTGCTGGCTGATTCTCAGTGAAAGAAAGACTTTTGGAGAAGTGACCTCAAACACATCCTACCTGTTTATCTGCCTCCCTCCACACACAAAATGCACCCTCCCTCATGCCATCCTGAGCCGGGGGCCACTGCACGTGGCACCTCCCAGGACCCCACACACACCAGCTGCGTGACCGGGGATCGAGTCAGAGGGACGTCAGATGGAACCCTCTAGCCCATGGGTCCTCTCAAAATTGCAGCAACTATCCCCCCAACTCTCAAATACAGAGTTTCTAGGAGCAAGATAGAGCAGATGGAGAAAGAAGAATTCCACCAGGACGTGAGGCCACTTTCAAAGGTTAAGATCAAAGGAGCCCGTGGAGCCGTGGGGTCCAGTGGGCAGCACTTGGGCATGGGATGGGCTCTGGGCGACTGTGGGCAAGTTGCTCAGGTTCTCTGGGCCTGAGAGGTTTAATTTGCTGGTTAAAACCTGCAAGACAGGCATGACGGTAGCATCTACTTCACTAAGCGGTTATAATGAGTCACGTATGTACACACATGCACAAACATGGGTACATACATGTGTGTTACACAGATTCAATGTGTAATTTATCATAGTTGCTGAAACACAGAATTGGCGCTATAATCTGCAGCAGGTTATGGCTGCACCCTGGAGATTTCAGCAAAGTCTATAGAACGGGCAATTATAGCAGGGATGACGGCCTTGCTTTCCAGAGTGACAAAAATAAACATATCCTTGGAGGAAGAGCAGGAGGAACACAAAACAGACCTAGCAAATCTCAAGTCTGCCAGCATCCCTGCTTGTTCTTCCATCAAAATACAACCCGAGTCCACTACTTCTCTGCTGTCCCACCGCTGTGTCGTCAGGCCATCCTGCCCCAGACTGCACCAACTCATGTTGTTTCTTCTGCTCTTGCCAATTGCAGCCCATTCTCCACAAAACAGTCTGACTCACCACTTAAAAAAAATAATCCAGTCACAGCCCACTCTCCAATGCCTTCCATCACGTGATAAAATCACAAATGATTTCTACAGACTCAAAATCCTAATATATTCCGACACCAGGGTGTCTTCCTGATATTCTCTCTGTAAAGTCCTCACTTGTGTCTGGGTGTTCTGGATGCACTGGATTGTCCCTGTGCCTAGACACTTTGAGCATTCCTCAACCACAGGGCATTTGCACGTGATGCTTATTCAGTGGGAAACGCTTTCCATGATTACTTACCTGGCTCATACCCACCCTGGATTAAGGTCCCTGTTAAATGCCACCTTTCAGAGAAGCCTCATCTGATCACTGCATCTAAAGTATCACTGTCTCTTACTTCTAACTCCTCGCCTGCTGTTTGAATCCTTCTAGTTACTATATAACTTTCTGTGCATATATAAGCTTATCCAGCTACCTGCATGGCATCTGGTCTCCACCAGAATGGAAGTTCTTTAAAGGAAGGGCCTCTGCTGACTGGTTGAATGCTGTGTCTAGGGGCCTAGAGCACGTTGGGGGCACAGCAACGACTCAGTACAGGCCAGTTAGCTGGAGTGACTTTCCAGCCACTCCATAAGATCACTTGCTTTTCAACCTCTTCTTGTACACAATGAGGTTCCACAGTCTAGACAGGCCCCAGCTAGTGCAGGACAAGCTTAGGGAGCCTCATAGCAAACAGAGAGCAGGGAAGCATCCTGCCCCTCTGCCAGCTTTTGCAGAATCCAACTGCCCAAAGGTCCTGAGACAAAGAGAAGCTGCCTGAGTATGGAGGTGGATACAGGAGATGACGGTGCCATCTTGCTGGTGGAAGGTTGATCTCCAGGGAAACCTCCATAAGCACGTGTCTCTCCAGAGCCACCACAACAAAGCACCTAACACCACTGTTAGAGCCTCAGAGTAAGACCAGAAAACGCCTTTCAGGTTCCATCTCCTAAACCACAAATACTCATGAGCAATTGATCTTCTACGCAGAAGAGTCAACATTTGGGTATCCTCCATGGAAAGTGGAAATGGTGACCTTTCCTTTGGGAACTGAAAGAAAATTCCTTCAGCACTGTGGTTTTTGCTACTCTTGGTTGATTTCCATGTCATCAGCTCTGCCCCATAGGCAGCCTGTGTGAGAATAATATACCTTTATGAGAACTTCAGTTTCTAAAAATCCATCAAGTCTGCAAAATGAGATTTTAAGCATCTTGTTGATTTCTCTCTTTATTTAATAAGAGAGAAATTGTCTTTTCTCAAACACTACCATCCAGGAGAATCAGGATTCAAGGGCCTTGCCCTAAGAAAGGAATATGGTTTCTTAGGAGGGGATTCTCCAGAAGTTTGCTGTTTAGAATGTGGGAAAGAAGAACTTTCTAGAATGTGGGAAAGAAGGTCCAGTGGGACTTCTAGAATCATGAGCAGCTCTGATTTTTCATTTTTAGTCTATGAGGAGGGTGGACTGGCTGGGAGATAATTTGACATTTGATTGATACTGGTAACTCTTTTTTCATGCTTGATTCAAAATTCAGAGTTCAAATAGAACCTTATGAAGCATACAACCCATTATTAATATGACCAGCGAAGCAATAGGGATATCTCTCTCAATTTGAAATTTGATCAATAGCACTTCATTAAGAATGTACTGAGCAGCCATCCAGATTAGATAAGGTCAGGACATAACCTGGCTGGCCCCAGGTACATTTTTGTGACCCAATACCCCTTCTTTTAGGGTTATTGTGTGGCCCCTTTACTTTCCAGACAGGGACTGTTCAATCATGAGACAAAAATCCACAACCTGGGTCATTTGACCTATGATGTCAAATGTTTGCAATGCTTGATCTATGATGTCAAAATAAAACCTACAACAGAACCTAAGACATAGACATGCAAGTGACTTGACAGGGGAGGCTCTGCAAGGCCAGCCAATCCACAGCGCTGGCCGCTATATTTGCAACTAACGCTCCCTCCACCCTCAAGCAGTTTTCCCTTTAGTTGCATGCTCTAGTCATGTGAGGTCTGCAAAGGTGAAGTGACTCTTGCCTCCTAGGAACATTCCCTGGCCACCCCAGCAAAACAACTACCAGCCTTCTACCAATAGGCATTAGTGATGCAAGCACTGTGGCCAACACCAACTCTCAGTGTAAGAAACAGAGATCTGAGTGACTAGGGGTGAAGACACATCATCAAAGGGGATTTAGAGAGATGAAATCTGCTGCCACTACACAGTAGGAGCATGCGTACCTCTGAACTCCCAGGGTAAGACAGTAAATGTTGAGGCTGACCATATCCATGAATCTGAGCAGAATTTCTGGGGCCCTGCCTTTCAGAATGGATTGGGGTGGGACCTGGCTACCCTTCTTGTCCTTCCTTTACTTCCTTCTCTGGAGAGACTGTAAGTAGGGGTGACACGTTAGCAAAAACACCTTCGTGTACTGTTCCATGGATAAATGTGACTGTGGACAGATGGATGTCTATCTGTAAGGCTCAGGTTAACGTCTGCTTGTGGTCATGGCAGACCCAACTACATGTGGATGAGCTGTGACGCCTCCCTTGGTGGCTAAGAGCAACCTTGGTAAGCTCTCTTAGTAAATGCTTTGTTCATAGTTTAGGCTTAAAAACAAATGGGAAAAAAACAACAACAACAAAAGAAAAGAGAGAGAGATCTGTTGTTAGTTAAGACACTCACTTATCTTGACATTAATCAAGTAATTCCATGCTAGTGAAAGTCCACATATAACTGTTCTGAACCACAGCAAAGCAAAAAGACAGGCGTTATTTTGATGGACACATCATGCATCTATGCAGTTTCCACTCGCCAGTGCCCTAATTTTAGAAACAGAAGACTTCGTCTCGCCAAGTCCTGCTATTTGTCATATTTTTTTAAAAAAGGAAATAGGGATCTTTTGCTAATAGAATAAAGATCCCCTTTAGGGGCAAAGGTAATTGTATTCCCTAGTGCCTCTCGCTTTATAGATTCAGTCATTTCAGGGCCTATAATATATACCAGTCATTCCACAAAGATCCCAAATAATTCACATATCAATCTGTGTGAACCCAGACATAATATGTCAAAAAACAGAGGCGTCACACGTCTGTGCCCCTAATATCCCCTGTTCAGTATTTTAACATAAGAGCACTGATTACATCTTTAAGCTTTTACTATGGTTTCATTCAACACAGTCTTACTTTTCTGGATCACATCTTATTAAAGGCAGAAATCAGCTATCAAAGTTAGCAAAATGCCTAATGTCTTTTTAGGCGATAGGGTAGTCTTCAGCTATGCTCCAAAGATATATGGACTTTGGTTTTCTTTAACTAAACTTTTCTACAGTGACCAGCTGCAGGATGTGAAGAAAAAAAAAAAAAAAAGGATACTGAGACTTGGGTGGGTGCATCAAGAAGTAGCAATGTTGGTTACCTGCGGAGGTGTTACAAGAAATTTCATCTGCTGCAACGAAGACGAACTGATTTCTGGAAGAGAAGATAAAATTCACAATACTGCTCGCTCAGGGGGACACGTGCTCTCTGCCAATTGGGTTGATGTATTCAGATGAGGGGAGGGAAGGGCGTTTGCTTGGATGGATGTTGCAAGGAAAGGTGTTGGATAGCTCGGCCTTAGAAGGTTTAGAGAGACCATGGAGCAGGCATGCGGGACTTCTTCGACGAACTCACAGTGATGTGGGAATATGGACCATGTACAAGCTGTTGCACTGGGATATTAATACTATGTGTTACCAAAATGTCATGCCAGGATATGCTTCTAAGACTAAGGTATTTCCAAGTGCGTTTAGGTGGATTTCTATGCTAAAAGGAGATTACACTTAAAAAAATAGACTATCTCTCAGGACAGAGAGGGCACCGCAGTTAGCGAGGAATACCCTGACATCTTAGATTGCATCATCGTACAATGGTATCACAGTAAAACTTTTTTTTTGTAAGGAACAAAAAAGTAATGCTGTCATTCAGAGAATTTGCTGAATAGTGTGCTGTTACGGGTAATAATTCCCTCACCCAACTAGACTTGCTGCAGAAAGAAGGTAAGAGAACTCATCCATTGGAATCAACCCTGTCTTACCCTGAAAATTACTTTTAATGATGCAGTGTTAAGACATAAAAAAATGGAAAGTGCTATCTTACTTTGATTTATTCAATCCAGAAAGATGAAAAACTCTCTTAAGATGTTTCAACCAAGGCATTTCCACAGTGGAATGTCTTCTAACTCAGAGCTACTGTTTATTTCTTTAGAAATTCAAACATCTGTGTCAGGCAGATTATAAAGATGCCCCAGTGAGATGGGCAAGGCTTTTAAATGCCTCAGGAGCAGCCACACAGAGGCTGCCCGGTCTCATTTGTTAGGTTTAACTGTACCCGTGAATCGTCGAGAATCAAGATAAATGCATTTTTTGGTCTTCGTTTGATTGGTCTTGTTCAAATGTTTCAACGCTTCCAAAACTACCTAGTGATTGAGCATTTCTTAACACATCTTAAGAGAGTTCTACTGTTGCAAGAGGTACACCTTGGAATATAAATTGAGCTATAGTTTGAAACTTCACTGGAATTTAACATTAACAGTTGAAAATTCTAGTCATTTCCACACCAATGAAACGTAAACAAAATTATCCATGCCCTGAGAATAGCATCTGCCATGTGTCTCTTCCACTTAACAAAAGTCACCATGAAATTTATCTATTACCTCTCTCAATGCCATGAAAGTTAGCTTCATTGGAGCTTTGCTCTCTTTTTGCTCTGCCACAGACTTTTTGAGCCCCTTCAAAATCTGACTTCAAATTTCCAAGGTTTGAGGAGCAGTAAAAGTGACATTCTTGAAAACAAAGATGTTATGGGGGGCGGTATTTGTTTTGGCCTGCTCACTTCTGACTTACTGAAGGGACAGAAAGACAGACACCTCAGATTACTGGGGTGATGGTGCCAGGTGAACCAAGCCAGCACTGGCAGGAGGTGTGTGCAGAGGAACAATGGTGTAACTGAGCATGGCCAGCTGGACTACCCAGGGGCTCTCACTCACCTAGGAGGGGGGCTCATCAGGTCAGGGTCTCTATCCAATTTGATAGGGTCTTTATCCTAATCCTAGAAGCCAGTGTTCTCGCATCCCACCTGGGCTCTTCCCCCAGGAGCGTCCAGTCTGCTAGGCACGAGGCAAGCACTGGAGGCAGCAGCGTGCGTGTGCAGAGGTGGCTGAATGAACAGGGGTGATGATGAAAATGCAACTCCCAGATAATTGTAAAGAAATCAGACCTTTTCCTTTCATTGTTCCAGAATCTTAGAAAATACAAGGTGGCCCTTCACAACATTCTTCTTTTGGGCACTCTCCTCACTCTGGATAAAAATGCTACCTGATCTCCATCTCCTTCCTTCCTTCTTATTCTTGGTAACCTATGTATTTTGGATTTTTTTGTCAGAGCATCTTTTTGATTCTGAGCAAACTTCTGAGCAAAGGTGAGCCCCCTTTGTTGACTTACCATCTTTAAAAGAGGTGGCTCAGACGGCTCTGAACACCAAATCAAATCTACACCAGAGCATAGAGACCCCCAGTGAGACCTTAAAGACCATGCTGTGGACTCTACAGTCACACCAAAAAGGAATTATAGAAATATTTGTAAAAAGAAAAAATGGCAGCCACTTGGATGTATCGATGGGACTGAATTATTTTCAACCCACTCGAGCCACCCCACTACGTCCCACGGGGGTTACCCTAATGTCTCAGAACTAAGTGCCTTTCTATAGAGTTTATTAATCCCATGGACCCCACCCATGTGAGCATTCTTCCCTCTAAACTACCCTTTTATCAACTCATTAAAAGCCAATTAATAGGAAATGCCAACCAAGTAATAGCCGGGGGCGGGGAAACCCACATGCCAGGCCAACAGGGGGCTCCCGGTAGAGTTGTAAGGGATGTACCTTGTGGTGGTGTCTGCCTCCACTGTGCTGCTTTTATATTTAATTCTGTTTGTCCCCACTTGACCTTGAAGACCAGTGACCTACCCTAGGCAGCCCATAAATGGATCATCATGACCCTCTCTGTGAAATCATTTACCCCAAATGACCAAAGAAATCAATGATGTTGCTAAGAAGCCTGCTCCCCTAAACAAGGAAAAAGTGAATGAGGAGAGCAGCACAGGTGTGGTCTAGACAGGGGGATCACCCTCAAGAGGAAAAAGAAGGCTGGAGCCAGGATCCGGCAAATCCCAGCCTGCTCTTCACTCTCAACACTGCCTAAGGATTGCAACTTCAGAATTAATTGCACCTGATTTTCAGCAATCTGGTGTGCTCAGTGGTTACAGATGGCAAGGGAAGTCTGGTTGGGCATTTCTTAACCTAGACTGTCCCTGGTGTGCCACTCAAGTTCCTAGTCACCAGGCTACCCCCAGGGCCACTTAAACGGAATCTCTGGCAGTGGATCTCAGACTTCAGTTGCCGTCTTTGGAGGCAGCCAAGGTTGAGAAATGACGTGTCCAATTGAATGGGCCTCACCTTGTCTGTTCCTTAGATTCCTAGGGAGAGGTTCAATATGAGTTAGTGGTGGGGCCCTAGCCCTGATGCTCTGGCTTTGTGGCATGGGCAGGGTCTGCACAGAAGGAGTTGAGAACATACGGGGCAGGTGACTCTAACAGCTGAGAAGCAGCGGATCAATGTAGAGTGGAAAGGGAGTTGAATCACCAAATCTCTGGCAGTTTTCACCTTCCTAGCAACTCCCATTTCACCATCATGTTAGCCTCTAGGGTAATGTAGCCACGGAGGGTGCCAGGACATGGCCACCGAAGGTCTGTGCATTGCCTGGGGTGGTGACTTCTAGCTCCTAAGGGAAGGGGCTTTCAGCCTCCTCTCTAGGAGAAGCTGTCTTGCAATGGCCATAATGTCATGCTCTCTGGATTTGCTTCCTTGCCCTTCCTCTTACCTCACCATCTTCCGTGGACGTGCTCAGTATCATCTCTGTTGGGTCTTTCAGCTTTTCCTTCTGGGTCCACATCGGATTCTCTGTACCAGTTTCCTAAGCTAGCATGACTTTCTGCTTCTTACCACTTCCTCTATCTGAGACTGTGTTAAATCTCCCTGAAGACAAGGCTCACCTGAGACGCTTGCTAAAGCTAGAGAAGCCGGGGTCTCGGCCCTGACACCTGAGCCACATTTCCTGGAGAGGCGTCTGCTAACCCGCCCATTCAGCAAGAACGCAGGTTGGCTGGTGACCTTCACCCTCAGGGGATGCCACTCATTCTCGGTTCTAAGTGGCCGGTCCCCACGCACCTGTCACCTTGGAGAAATCTAGGAAAGTTGCTGACAAATCTCCTCCAAGCTCATTCCCATTTCCATTTCAAAGACCATCACACCCAGGCAGACCGTAGACATGGAAGGCTTTGTGAGAGAAGGGAAGATTGCTCATTTAAGAAAAAGAACAGAATGAGAGGCGCTGAGCAGATGGGAGAAGGCTACATGTGTGTTGCCTCTTTGGAGTGCTGACACCTGACAGTGGCTACCAAACACGGAGTCACTGATCCCTGACGGCTGGCTGGACCTGTGTCCATTCATTCCATTTTATTCCTTTCAACCCCTCTTACTAGCCCCAACTTTATAGGTGAGGATGCCCAGGTGTGGAAAGATGTAGTGGGCATAAGCTGGCAACAGGTGGAGGGGAAATCTGAACACGGATGAGGCGGCCCAGGACCCCACGCTTATTCACCCTCTCAGGTTCTGCTAGGGGACCCCCAGAACAACTTCCTGATCTGGTTCTGAACCTTTGGTTTCCCCAATGCAAAACAGTAGAGTATCTGGATTTCCCTTTCGATAGGATGTGATGGAGGCCAGACAGGAGTCGTGAGATTCTGCTCCAACAGCAGCGGGACAGGCGGAATGGCAGGGGCCGCCTCGTTCTTTCTGTCCTATTTCCAGGCCTCATGATGTTTTATGATGGCTTCATAGACCAACCACCTCGACTCAGCAGGGGGTGCATGTAAATGAGCCCTGTGACTTGCCATATTATCCTTCTAGCCCACTTTTTTTCTCAGGCTAAATCTCATCTCTTTGCAATTTTCTTTCTTCTAAAAATCACCCACGGCAGAATTCTAGGAGTCAAATTAAAATAGTAGCCAGCCAGAATTGCTGGAGGGCATGTGAGAAGCTAGACTTCAAGACACAGGGTAAGCTTCTGGTGCAGGCAGGGGTGGAGGGGGGCCAGATGGGAAATGCTATTCTCTCCAGCAGTCCTGGTGTCATGTCTTATCATTTGAGATCCTGGTCCCTTTCACTCTTTGGCCTCTTAGTTCTTGTTACATAAGAGTTAAGGTTGATTTCACTTATAGCAAGTTTCTGCTTGTAGCTAATGTTATGAATATTGAATCTCATGCACACACGTGCACATGTGCACACACACAGACAGATGATTGAAGCCCTGCAAGGCTACTTTTTGGAAAACCCTGACAGGCTGAGAAGTTGGTCTTCTGGTCTGGCAGATGGCAGCCAGGATGCCCCAGGAGGGCAAAGGCAAAGTAATTCTATTTGGAGGCTCTGGCACATCCATTGGTTATAAGGCAGATGGTCCCAAGCCTCACTGTCAATTACCATCAACCGAGATTTTTAAAAAATAAATTATCAATGACCCGTTCTCCTATCATATAAGTCAGAATCTTTGCAAGTGGTTTCAAGGTACAGGAACCCCCCAAATCACTCAGGGGATCCTTGTGTGTCAGTAGCACTGAGGGTTCACACCTCACTAGGTGGGTATTTTTGAATCCATGTGCCTTTGTAGGACTTGTGTCTTCTGGGGTTGGATGAAATTGCACTGGTGTTGATCTCAACAGTTATGATATTGATATTTTAATTGTTGCTGATTATAATACATTGTAATAATTATTCCCTATATACCTATAATTATTAATCTTTCATGAGTATGCCTACTAGGAGGCTAATCTTAAGGCATGGAGGGTAATCGTGGATTCTTGCTTGATCTTAAAAAGTTGCTGGAAGGCCATGGAATCCAGCCCTGGTGTTTTCCGAACAGTAAAGCAAAGCATGCAGAACTGAGGTCCACTGAAATTCTTACTGCTGGCTTTGCCAAATAGTTGACTCACAGATTCATTGAGTCCTCAGATGGTTAATAAGTGCTTGCTTTAGGCCAGACTGAGCCCAAAGGACAGGCTGCCCTGCCCTTTAAATTATCCAAATCTCTGATGGGCTTAGCTGTCTGGGAGCTCATAATCCAATTTATATTTTAGTTTTAGCACCTAGAAAGGGGTTTATTTGCTTACTACCAGCATATCCCCTCCTGCCCCAGCCCCACTCATTTCTAAAACTCTGCCCTGGAATTGTCTGACTCCCATTCAGATCCACTGCCCCGTCCTGTTGCTATTTTTATTAATATTTTAGTGATGCAGAATATGTACTTCAAGAGGCTGTGGCAAATTGTAGAATGAGAGGCGATGAAACAAGCAAGCAAGGAGAAACGGACCCAAGCGCTCGCTGCCAGGGTCTATGCTGATGCTGCTTATTTTAAAAGGGAGCCCACACATATGCCTTTTAAAGCTTTTCCTTTAGCCACAGCTCCTATCACTAACAATGCACAGGAAAAATGTCATAACTGGAAGAGGACAGAAGTGAAGTCGCTGATTTGAATAGTCCGCCAAACACCTTTGCGTTTGGAAATTAAAATCTAACTGCAGCTCCATCTCCCAGAGACTGTGGGAAAGCCCCACTTCTGTCACTTCAGCTTCTCCCACACGACATCTTGTCCCTGGTTCCTGCTCCTTTATTTTCTCTGAAACATGAAAGGGAAACAGCAGTGCATCTAGAAACTTCCCTTGTCACATATGTGCTGAGTTGCACCAGAAAATTCACTGCCTCTGTCTGGGTCTCAGCTCCCTCATTTGGAAAGTGGAAACAAAAATAGCACATGATCCTCATTATGTGTGTGTGTGTTTGTGTGTGTGTGTGGTCAATGAAAATAAATAAAATGAATGTGACAACACTTTATTTGGGGGAAACGCTGCTATATTTTTTGACTATGTGAACTCATGAAGGGCACAGTTTTCCTTTCCATCTCAATTTTAGGGAAAGAGGAGAGTGATAAAAAAACCTTTTTGAAATAAATTACAGGTCATTTTGAAGGTGGCCAGGATGTCCAGGAAGACAAAAGCTCAGTTCAGCTCCAGCTTTGCTAAGGAAAGGGGTGAGAATGTGGACCATTGGCAGGGACGGGAGCAGGGCTGGCGGGTTCTCTGGAAGACAGGTGTGTGATTCCCCTACACAGGGCGCTGCACTCACAAGGCGGGGGAGGAGCTTTAGAGGAGCTTGGGTCCCCAGGATGAGGCTCTAGGGGTGTAAAGGAGCTACACAGAGAAGGTCTGAGATCACCTGTATGTTATTACATGCAAAATGAAGTAAGAATGGAGAGTTCTAGAACCTTACTAATCACAGAGTGTTCCAATAACCCATGATCTTACCAGTCCCAATGGGAAAGAAACAACATGGTCATATCTGGTTTGACTTTTTGAAAAGTAGCTAATTTTATAGAAATTGAAAAGTGTCAATGGGAGGCTCTCTCTACACTGGCAGGGGTCATTTCCCCTGCAAAGCTGATCTATCCCTGGGAGCCAAGCTGTTTGTGGACAGAAAAAATCAACTTCCAGGAGAAAGAGGATCAGGAAGGACAGGCTGTTTCATCTCTTGGTTTCCAGTTGTTTCTCCCTTCAGGATTTTTCACCCACCTATTTTCCGCCAGCTTTCCTGAGTTTGATTGACAAAAATTGTATGTAACTAGGCTGTACGAGGTACTTTTTATAAAGGTGTCCAAAGCGATGATTTACTGTACACACAGATTGTGAAATGATCACCACAGTAAGTTAACAAACACACCCAACATCTCACATAGTTACATTTATAGGTGTGTGGTGAGACCATCTAAGTTCTACTCTTAGCAAATTTCAAGTATACCTTTTTTTTTTTTAATTTCTAGGGTGGGAGTCAAGATTCAAAACACAACGCAGACCAAAAAAAAACACTCATGTCAATAAACTATTCTAGCTCAGATAACCTGCTTCCCCAGAAAAGCTCATTTTTTTCCTGACTCAAGAGCACAACAAAAATAGCCCCATAGCCAGTGGTGCTAACACAAGCAACAGCGATGATGATGATGTAAAAGCAATAACAGCATCCTGAGTGCCGCTTAATGGCACTCGCTGTCTTGGGAGCTTCTGGGAAGCCCACAGTCACTTCTCACAACAACCTATGAGGCAGGCATCACTCATTAGGCCCATTTTTAAGAAGGAGACTTTGGAGATGAAGCGTTCAGCTAGCTTGCCCCATCACCTCCTGTGTTGGGCTCCAGACCCTGGTCTATCACTCAATTTCCAATCACTGTGGAAAGGAAAGGACAGCTTTGCTAATGCGTCCATCAGAAAGCTTGGCCTGTGAGTATAGAAGATCCTGACCAACCAACTGTGGGCTGTGGGCCATTGACAAAGCACAGCTTCCCAGGAAATAGTGTGATGTTGGGTCCTAGAACGTCCAGTCTGGGAAAGGGATTGTGCGTTTAAGTGGATTTGATTTAATGTGTGTGCTCTGAGCTATCTATATTCAAGTGTTAAGATCTACTCAAAAATCTCTGACCATTGACGATTGAATCATTGATAGCCCCATGCATTTTTGTCTCCTCTTTTAGTTTATAATGTTTGCCTTCATCTCTTTCTGACTCCAATTGGTATCATGTTCTCCGTTTAGCAGATGAGAAAACTTGGGTGGCGTAAAGGTAAGAGAAGTCAGATGGGGCTCTTCCAGGATTTGTTTTATGTTAGCATGAGGCTATCACATGATCAATGAGCAATATTTGCTGGATCTTTGGGATAAAGCAAGTAATTGATAGTCTTAGTTCAGTTGAAGGAGGAAGTCTCAACAGACACAAGTGGGAGGGACAGCCCAGCCATGGGGAGCTCTGACTTTCTCATTGAGAGAAACGGGGGGAGAGAGGAGATGGTGACAAACCAACGGTTCACAAAGTCAAATTATTTTACATACTATGAGGTTTCTCCAAACCAGGGTCCACATCATTTATTGCATCTTGGGGGAGAATTGAAGCTTTCCCCTTGGGGGTGCTTCTCAAACCTCATGCAGGTCACCCTGGATCTTGAACACTCAGTGGAGCTGCAGCAGGGCTTCTGCATTTCTCACGAGCTCCTTTTGAGGCCAATCCCTTACTTTGCAAAGCAGTGTTTCCTCAAAAGGACCCATTCCAATCTTAAGATTTCAGAACAGAGTAAGATGATTTCTTCTTCCTTGTGGTTCATTTGGCTTTAATGTTGAGATCGAAACGTTGAAGACAAAAGACAACAAATAGCAGACAAACTATCATTGTGGGGAAGCTGTGGAGATAATATTGCTCAGAGCACATGTTTGAGGTGCCTCGCTCAGAGCCTATGGGCTGAATGTGGTCCACCAAGATTTGGATGGTGCTGAATAGTGGAGAAAATAAGTCTCTCCTCTTTTTACGCAATCTAAAGTCCAAATTAGACCATGGAAGGAGACAGGGCAGGAGAGGACCTTAGGAGCATCCAAAATGAATCGTTTTCTTTGTAAAGGAAGGCCACAGCTGCAGAAGCAGTGAGTGCCTGGAAATGAGGTCATCAGATGGGTGGGGTGTTTCTATAACCTTGGGCCAAAGCATCTCCTCCTAAATGATTAAGATAATTAAGGGAAAGTGGTGTCTGGCTTTGATTATGTTTCACCTCCCCACCAACTATTGATCTCTTGGAATATCCACACAAACATAATCAGGCAGCAAGTGTAAGGCCAGAAACAATGACAGGATGGACTAGTTATTCCTCAGGGACCCTGAAAATGGATTTCTATGTTAGTTAAATGTGAAATGCACTATGGTTTTGAGAAGAGACTGATTCCAGAGGAAACTATCACTGTGATTCTCACCAGGGAATCATGACAGGTCATTTATTCATGTCTAATGACCATTCACATGCATGTGGTACACCCAAAGCTGTGAATGATGGAGAGGCCACATCAGAAGAGAAATCAGTTCTTCTGGAAATGAATTTAAATTTCTCTTTGTAGGTATGGAGTCAGAATTGCTTTGGTAACTTTAAGGAAAAGACTAGAAATTTTAGTAAAAGTTCCCTCTTCACTCACAAAATAGTCCACGATAGATTACATAGTGACCCTCCCACACCCCCCAAAAGGGGGTTCATAAATGCCCTCTGAGCTGACATTCTACCAGGTGCACGTCTTCTGCACTTGACTGGAGAACTGTCTTCTGTGCAGAAATTTCTTTATTTTCCATGGAAGTGTCTCATCCAGAGAGCTCTGAGCCTGTTCTACCAGAGGTGTCTCACCTGCCTCTAAACCCTTCACAGCTGAAGGGTCCTGATGGCACCACTTAAAAGATAGGTTTTACTTGCTTTTTTGTGGCCAATCAAGTCAATGATCTGCAACCTGAGGAGTGTGTAATTAGGCCACGACATGACCAGCAGAGCTGTTACATTGCGCCTTGTCACTGGCAAGAGTCGAGCCACATGCCTGTGACAGCTATGGTCTGTTGGGTTCAGAATTTCCTTTAATATCTCCCCGACTCCTTGTTGGTCCAGTCTGTTGACTATTACAGGTTTGGTTCCTTTTTTTTTTTATAACTGCTTCAATTATATATTCATCCAATAGGGTATAACAGTTGTTGAGAAGCCATTATAGATTATGGACTAAAAGGCAAAGGCAATTAGTCCTTGAAACAAAAACTGGAGCACATTTTCTTGTAATATGTGTTTAGGGAAGCGTGTCTTTGAATTTGAAAAAAGAGAAAGTCAGGAAATACATCTATCGGTTACAGCCATATTCCTTTGCATCCCAATAGTCTTGTGTCCATAAACACAAGTCAAAATCACATCCAGGCCACCATCAAGGGCTATGTGTTCCCTCGTCCACTATTTAAAAGCGACTTCATTTGTTGACAAATGAAATCAGTGTCGATGTACAGAGCAGGTTGACAGAAAATATAATTATCTTTGTTATCCTGATTTTTTGCTGAATGCCCCACCAGAACTATCTGATCCACAGAGAAAAATCAATAAATTATTGGTAGTTTAGAAAGCATGGGATTTCACTCTCTTTTTAGTCATCTTAGCATGACTTTCTGAAGTTGCAGACATACCTTTGACCTGTCTTTGTGACAGTAAGGATGGGGAAATAGCCCAGGACTTGGAACACAGAGTGGAGACTGGAAATTCAATATGGCGGACTGCCCAGAACCCATGTCACCCGGCATGGACTGGCTTCCACTCAGGACAGCACGTGTGTTCTAGTCGTCCTGGGGCAGTCGTGGTGGAATCATTATTAACACACTAGTCATTGTTATCACTACTAACAGTGGCTCCCTTCCCTGCCTCAAGTGGGACCATTTTGGTCATTTTTAGGGTCACCCTAACTATACTATTGACCTCACTGGGTTGTTTGTTCCAATTTTTGACATGGTACCTGACACACAAGAGACACTACCAAAAAATTACTGTCAAAATAGGGATCTACATGGTGAAAAGGAAAAAACACACACAATTGCTGCCTTTAAGAAAATCTGACATAGCAATATTCAGACTTTGGAGAACAGGTACATTACAGGGTTTATGGAACCCAAAATAAAGTTTTTCCATTAAAAAAAAAGCAAATCAAAACTTTTCTAGGCACAGGGGTGCAGAAGGATATAAATAAGGCATTTCTGCTACATTTTATTACAAGTTGACAGAGCATCACTGTTAAAATTGTGGAACCCTGCTGAGTTCATCAGTATGAGGCAAAAGTTCCATATTCCTGGAACTTAGTGGATTTAAAAGGATTCAATTTGCATATAACCTTATGTATTACATTTTTAGAGGTTTGTCTACCCCACACTTAGTCCAGTGAGTGGTCTTCCTAATGCTTTAAAGATTCCAAAATCTGTCAAAAAAAAAAAAAATAAACACCCAGAATTTTAAGATTCGGGTGGAACTTAAACAACTTAGATATTTCTGGCTTCCTCAAAATTCATTCTTGCTATTCAGATTTAAAGCTCTTAGTTGGTTATCTTATGGGAATATTTGAAAATAAAACCAAGAATATTTTATGGAGTGCCCCTTATGTCTGAATATTTCACAGACATTGTTGCTAAACTCCCAAGACACTTACAAGGTGGGATCCATTGATCCCCACAGATGGGGTGATGAGCCCACTGTAGAGAAATGACTTCCCAGGCCTGCGGAACACAAAGCAAAGGTCCTGTGACTAAGGCCACAGACTTCGCTCTTGAGCTAACATGAGCAAGTTGTTCAGCTTTTCAAAGCCAGCTGCTCCATCTGTAAAATGGAGGTGGCAACATCTGTCTTACAGAGTTGGTGAGAGTGATGACGACAGGATATTTGTAAAGTCCTTGGAGTCCATCACATAGCAAGGACTCCATAAATAGCCACAATTATTAACATTATGATCATAATGATCACGGAGAGATGATCTGAATCCAACACTGGTTGACCCACTACGTCAAACTCCCCCTCCTGGGTTGGTACTCCAAGATTTAGTCAACAGGGTAAGCAATAAAGTCCTCCACTTCCATCTAATGAACATTTTAACAGGAGCCCTGTCATGCATAGTGCAAGTTTTATTAAAGAAATTTATTTTCATCTGGTACAAGGGCCTCCTAATAGGAAACTCAAGGGTAATAAGTGTTTCTGTCTAGCTATCCTAATGCTGCTTAGCATCGTTAGCTCTGCTGTTTCTTCCTGAAGGGACACTGAGTCATGGAAAAAAAATGAATCAGTTAAGAAAGTGAACTTTAAACTAAAAACAGTAAGACTATAAATATAAGTACAAAATAAGAATATTATATACTTGTATATCTCTATCCATTCATATATTCATCCATCCATCCTTCTGTCATCTATTTGCATTATCTCTCTATCTATCTATCTATCTATCTATCTATCTATCTATCTATCTATCATCCTTTCAACCTGGGGTTCTAATGAAGAACAGGTCATACTTTTCTAGGCACAGGGGTGCAGAAGGATATAAATAAGGCATTTCTGCTACATTTTATTACAAGTTGACAGAGCATCACTGTTAAAATTGTGGAACCCTGCTGAGCTCATCGGGATGAGGCAAAATGACAGAAAAGATAAACAAAAACTTCAAGTCACTATCAAAAAAGGCACAGAGTTATAATTACTGTTCCTTGCCTTGTTTTAAACCAAGAGGTTATCCCAGGAATCTAAAGTGACTGCCTCATGTCCTCATCTCGATGGGGAAGAGGACACAGGGCTTCAGCCTCCTCGGGACTGACCCCTCAGCTCCCTGCTCCTCCAGAACACAGTCCTACGCATCACCGAGTTCGGAGATGCTCTTGTTCTGCTTTCCCACAGTGGAGTTCTCCAAAGAGATGGAAAATGTAAACAGAACACAATAGGGCATCTAGCACAAGAGTTGCCCTCTTTTCTCCTCGGTGACCTAGGGGTTAGTCTCAGTGCTATCACCCCTAGGGCCTGAGTTCAATCCCTGGCTAGGGAGCCGAGCCACATGGCGCAACAGACCTCTCCTGTCTCCCCGCTGCACCCCTCAGCAGTGGATTTCAGTAAATCCACCTGTTTTGCTCCCTATGCTGTCTCTCATGAATCCTCTTACCCCCCACACCTCTTTCCTACACCCCAGTTCTTCTATGCCCCCCCAAAAGACTTGCCCACTTTTATTTTGCCAAATCCAAAATTGTATTTAAAAAGATTTAAAAAATGCTACGGCTGTCATTTCATAAAACAAAGGCTACTTTAAACAGGACATGAAAATAAACCTGGAAAAGTCTAACTGTTCTTGGAAAATGGAGTGGATGGTCATAACACTCCAGTAAGAAGGTCACCAGCAGCAGCTCTGGGTCTTGACCCGGGACAGGGTGTTAACACAGCACTTGGGCAAGAGCCTAGCATTTCTCCTTGCACAATTGCCATGAACAGGCTCAGGGACTTCCTTCTGCTTTTGTAACCAGAAGCAGTTTCAGCCCTTACGGAGATAAGAGGACCCAGGAAAAACAAAGAGATTTCTCTCCTTTGTCTGCTTCTGTATTCTCTCTCACGGCCAGAAAAAGTAAAATTGGTAAGTCCCTACAATCCAACAGTATTTTTTAAATTATCCTTTCTCTAAAAACAAAAAGGGGAAGAAAAAAAAACCTTAAATGGTGAATTGATTTCTACTGGGGACACGCCTATGCCAGAGAGGTTGGCAAGGCCTTCGTTTTCACTCTGTACCGTTTGTGAAGGACTCTTGATAACATGGTCTACCATTTGAAATGCAAATCTTAACCTTATTTTAACAACAGCATTTCTGTATATTTAATCCCTGTATATTTAATAATTCTGTATATTTAATCCCTGTATATTTAATCTGTAATTTAATCCCATTTCTGTATATTTAATTTATTTCTGTATATTTAATTTAATATAATTTCTGTATATTTAATTTTTGTATATTTAATGTCCACAAAGTAAAAGTCCTAAAATACATGGGGAGAAACTTCACTGATGGAAATCAACTCAAATCCCTTTACTTTTCCAACGAACAGACAACTAAGGTTGTGTCTAGGGATTTAGTTCTATTTCCTGCAGTTAGACTTAGGATGAAAGGCTGGAGAAGATGGTCTGTTCGCCCCTCTTTCTCCTTCTCTCCCTCTCTCCTTCCTCTTTTCCCTTCTTTCTCTTTCTTCTTTCTTTCCATTCATCTATAATAATCTGTGTATCTATGTATGTATTTATTGATCATCTATCTGTGTTGCTATCGGTCCGTCCACATCTATCTCTCTAGCTCTCTATCTATCCATCCATCCAGCTAGCTGATCTATCTCTATGTAATTTTAAATTAAGAGTAGACCAACTTCCAAAGACATGCCTGCTTATTCCTATGGAGTTTTAAGAAGGAGCTACTCATCTGTTTTTCTCTGAAATAGAATTGTTTATTCATAGGTGATGAGTTTTAGATTTAAGAGCTGTCCTGGCATGTGGCTATGACTGCTTATACTCTACAAGTGTGTCTCTATGAATGAAGCCTTTCCTAGATATGCTCATCAGTCCTTTGTGAGATCCTAAGGCACAGGTGTGTGTGTGTGAGTGCATGTGTGTGGTGTATACATATATCTTCACATATATATGTATATATATATATATATATATAAATAAATATATGTACACGCGACACATATCTGTAGGCATATATTTGTGTATTTCAAATGCAGAGAGCAAGATAATTAATATTATGGCATCTTAAGTTGGGCCATGTGAAGCTGCCAATATGCTACCATTTTTGTCTCACAAAAAATAGCAATTTCATATGGCACAGTCTAATACTACCCGGTCAATAAAGCTTTAAGGTCTCAAAAAGCCAAGCAGGTAGAGAAAATAAAGCAAACACAGCCCTGCTGCTTGCCTCTCTCTGTCATCTGGGGGCTCTGGGTGGTTGGGGCTGCCACTGAGCCCCTGCTGCTTGACTTACAGGGAAATGCACATCTTACATGAAAGAAGAAATGGCCCCTGGTAACCAGCGTGCACCCAGCTGTTAGGAAGTTTCCAAGTGACCCCTCTGCATCCCTTTCTCCCCCAGCTGGTCTCGTTCTCCTCTGCCCTGAGGTGGGAGGACATTCTCATGCACGGTTATCAGGTGTTGGGATGTTCAGCGAGCAGGACGAGCATGACAACTGTCTGCCTTTCTGGCGAAATAACGTTCTTCTCAAAGCTATGTACACATCACACATATGTCCCCCCAAATCTGCGGCACAATCCATCAGACAGGGGATCGTCTCCCTCCCCGCCCCCCAGGGTGGCTACTCAAAGATGCAACAAGGACCAAGTCATAATACACAGAGAAACCAAGAGCCAGTCAAGAAAGAGAAGCCTGCCCCCAGGCTTAGTTCAAGCAAGCCATTCACCCAGCTAATGTGAGGATGACCTGTCGAAACCAGAACGTATCACGGACACATCAGCCACGCCAAGGAGCATGCAATGACCAGATGACCGTCCCCCCGCCATGCTTTGGTTGGTTCAAGCTCGGAAAACAATCTCCTCTGAGAGTTTGGACGGTTGGCTTTCCAGAAATCAAAGTGAGATCAAAAATAAAGTTTGGGTGAGCTCAAGTGCTTACCAAAGTTTTCTATGAGCCAAGGAAGGATGTTTGCCTAGTCCCATTACACTCTTCGGTAGGGCTACAGAATTACCTAGTCCAGTCAGGTCTTTTTCTTGGGGGGGGGGTGGGGACTCTCTGCCCACACCAGATGGTCTTCATTCTGGAGGTCGAGGTTTGGAAAGTCTCAGGATGCACCCAGATAATCAGCGTGTGATCATTTAACCGAGATGATGGGCAGGGAGAGGTGGGTGCCCGTCAAGGACCTTCTGGACAGTCCTGAGATTACTGGAGTTCAGTGTTTTCCAAAGGTCCCTGAATTGTTAATTTGATGAGGGCTTAATTTGTGCTGATAAAAGGTAAAATTCTACCAACTAGGGACATCAAAGTCCTCTCACTTTCAAGACATCTGAAGAGTGACGCTCACAATCACAGGGAGAGTTTGTTGCAGTTTCTCTTCTGATGGAGCTGATGATGTCCAGATTCACCCAATCTCTCTCCTGCTCATTTTGCTTCCTATTTTGAAGGAGTTTCTTTGGGTCAGGAAGCCCTTCTCCTTGTTATCCTGCCTGTCTTCTAGAGAACAGCAACTAACACTTCAGACTGCTGTTATTACATTGTGATAGTGTAATAACACAGATAAATTCTAGATACTTGGCATCTCGAATCTTGATTGAAAAACTCTTCCAGTCATTTCACATCCCCCCACCACAATATGTGTCTTCCATAAAAAAGGTCTTCCTTTTCTTTAGCTGTTTACCAAAAATAAAAGGAAGTGCCGCCATTTCATAAATCGACTTTACAAATCAAACCAGAAGTGTCATTTTAAAGATTGCTTTCTGGTAATTTAGCTATTACTACATTTATCTCAATGCAATAATTCCAGAGGTGGCATGTAACTTGCTTATAATAAAACTAAGGTGATCTAGTCATCAATTTCCACGGCAACCAAGAAGACCAAAAGTGCAAATTTCTTTAATGAACAGCAAGAGGCCAATTACATGGACACATGTATATTTAGTTGGTTTCTTCAACTGAAACTATTACACTGATGTGGGAATTGCAGAGTTGCTCAAGATTTAGCAATCCAAGAACGAGAGTAATTTTTCAGCAGGGCATGTTGCCAATGAGAAATCATAATAATATTAAAATAACAGATTTTATACATATATTTGCATGTGCAGTGCCCCAAAATGCAGCAGAATTTTAACTTCATTTTTAGATGAATGCAAACAGAGATGGCCAGATTCTCAAGTAATTGTATCTAAGAATAGTATTAAACATTGTTTATTTTTTTGAAATGTGTAGATTAGTCTTATTGAAGAAAGCAATTTAAATTATATCTTTGTAATTAACCTTTTTGCAACTTGAAGATAGATGTACTTATACTGAGAAGGAAGATAAAAATCCAAAGAAATAAATCCGTTTAAGATTCTCGTAATTATACAGCAGGCTAAAGTTACTATGATTATAATTATACACAAAGTGGGTGTTGGAGAATTTAGCATCTAGAGATATTTTCATAAAAATAATTAAGGGTTGCAGATGAACTGCATTACAATTGATACTTTGAGAATCTGCTGTGTGCAGGATTCAATCGCATTAAGTCTTTTCATTTGCGGGAAGATTCGAGATTGGCATCATTTTTATTAGCTTTATTGACCCTCGCTGATTCCTTAATCTAGTGTCAAAGTTTACTGAAGACAGCATCTTACATCAAACACATTTTGGCAATGGATGATGGGTTCACTGGATAATTGATGCATTTAGAACCTCATCTTAACAATTGTTGAAATTTCTCTGGAGGCTTCTTCCAGCTTGAGGATTTGTTGTGGCTGTTTACAGGAAAATAGTCATAATACCTGTGCCCAACCAGACCTCAGACCTCAATTCTCCTCCCAAAGAGTCATTTATTACAAGTGGATGCATGGGGTTTGCAAAGTACAGCTTTTAGGGCTCAGGGATTTATTTTGCTTGATTATACCTCAGAAGAATTCTGCAGCTATAACGAGCTAACAACACATCTTGTGAGGAATGGGATGGAATCGCAAAGAAAGCACACCACAGCAAACCAAGATAGGACTGAATCACAACAGGCCAGGGAGGAGCCCCGTGGTTGCTGACACACCCTATTCAGGAGTCAGACACATCGCCGGCTTACCTGTCTGGCCCAGCATGCCTCAGCCACACATGCAAATTGTTCCCAGTACTGTTTTATTCATGGAACATATTTTTAAATCAAAGGAGTCATCACCAAAAATAAGCATCCTCAGTGACATTTGTGCATGCAGGGCCTCCAAACATTCACATTCGTGTCCCCAGAAAACAGAGCCAACGAGTCGCATTCAATATGGAAACACACGCTTTCTTTTTCAAGCACCTAGACGAAAATAGCTGTGGCTTGCCACCTCAGGAACCCAGTCATCTGTTTAGTGGGGGTGATGGGTGGTAAAGCTCCTCCACCCCACCCCCAGAGCCCCCAGCACTAGCCTTCTATCCTGCATGTCTTAGGCTCACTCTGCGCCCTCCGTGGCCAGCCTCAACGTGTGGAGCGCACTGCCCATCGCAGCCGGCTGGTGCTCTAGATCGGACCCCGGGCATTGCCAAAACGAACGAATCTCCTTAGAAAGGCCAGATGCACCTCAGTAGCCCTTGGTTTTGAATTTTCAAAATGCAATGGAGGGAATGCTTGGGGGGGTGGGGCGTGTAAAACAGTGTCAAAGAGGGATATGGGGGTGCTTGGAGTGGAGGAAAACCTGCGGGATTATCTTCTGGTTTTCTCCCTGCGAGTTCGGTGCACACCGCCTCACCCAGAGAGTGCGACAGGTGGTGCGGGCGAGCGCGCTTGCATGCAGCTGAGCGGGACAGGGCTCAGGGTGCGGATAACACGCAAGGGCCACGGCCTCCATCCTATCTCTTTCTCTGCGTGGTCCTGGGTTGACCTTCACCATGGGACCTGAATGTTTGGGTGCTGCCTCCCCGGCTGTCATGCATTTGCACCAAGGCCAGACGCGAATCTCTTCTCCCACCAGCTAAGTTAATTTCCAAGTAGTTGTCAGGCACGAGCAGGAGCTTACCTGTCACTGTAGGCAGCGGCAGTGGCAGGGGTAGGCTGGGCGTAGCGGTATGCAGCATAACCACCCTGCAACACAAGGAGAGCCGCATTTAGGGGTGCGGAGTGCAGAGCCACCAGCTCAGGCCTCCCCAGCTGTGCAGCCACAGGGCAGCAGTGACCCACATCTACCAGTCTAAAGTGGAGGTTAATGAAAGCTTAGTGTGAAAGGGGAATTAGACGACAGACTAGAAAGGCAAGGAGTTGACTTCGCCCCCAGCCGATGTTAAAGGTTAGCAGCCTTAAGCTCGTCCCAAAGGGAGATCCCCGAGACCCTTTGAAAGACATCGACCTAAATATTAACAGTGATTATCTTGGGGCCCGGAGGATTAGGCAGATTATTTAAACACTTCTTATACTTTGCTGAAATTTCCAGATTTTTAGACATGCTTATGTTTCATTTTCACTTATTAGTTATTAATTTACAGTTTATTGACACAACCAGTGATCACTTCCAACTATAGGTCAAGTTAAAGCCCTCCTGTCTTCCCTTTTTATTTATAAAAAAGGAAACATCACATTAGTAATCCCTTGCATATGGAGTTTAACCTCTAACACAATTAAAGAAGACAGCTTTGGCTTTCTAAATGTTGCATAATTATTTAAAAACAGAGTGGAGAAAGCTTTCTAACAATCCTGTTATTGACTAAAGATATCACACTGGTTCAGATGGGGAATTTGGTGTGGAAAATATGATAAAGTCTTCTAATTTGTAAATAAGATCATTAAGAGAGAAAAAAATCTGAAAAAAATAATTAACATTTAGTTGTATGTACCAGTAATTGCAATTGTTCAATTAAGCAGAGGACAAGCAAATGGGCATATTCAAAAGGAATTGTGTTTAGTGAAGCATTGATTATCAAACTGTGAAAATAACAGAGCTTCCTGCTCAGTCGACCACAGCGAAACACCAAGCACCGTGGAGCGATCGCAGCACAATTAACAAACAGGATCCACTCTCCACTGATAACACAGGGACCATTCAGGTTCAATTAGAAAGCACAGTCCCACAATCCTCGGAGGGCTGAGTCGTCACCCTCACCAGAAGGGGTGTCTCTTAGAACAGAGCGTGTCAGAGGGCACTTAGGACAAAGCTGCCGTAGCGTCAGGAAAGTCGTGATGGTAAGATCACAAGTCTGGGACATGGCCTGTCCTCAGCTGCAGAGAAAAGCAGGTGATAGGATAGAAGAGTGTTAGAAACAGGGAGACTGCTGAAGCATCTTTTGAAATGTAGGCAAGTTGTCCTCCATGATGTATTTCTACCTTCTAGTCACAGTCAGCTTCTAGAATAAATCTGCTTCTGTTCACAAAGCAACGGGAACCATCTAGTTTATCTTAAAGGATTTTGTTCCTTGCATCAGTCCCGGAGAAGACACATCCAAGACTGCCTGACAGATAATCACCAGTAACTTGGAGCAAGGGTATATATATAGTTTTAAAAAGCTTCCCTTGAAAAACAATGTGCAATTTGAAAAAAGAGGTCTTAGCGTTCTAATGAGCCACCACCTGGTGTAGCAAACTCTGTGTTGTCTAATTAGGAACAGGCTCCTTCCAGGAGCTGAGCACTTGCAAAGCAGAGCAGGTGTCAGCCCCGCACCCGACCTGGGATGCAGAGCGTCGGGCGAGGGGAAACTAGGTCACCAGGTTTCCGGAATCCTGGTTTCCTTTTCCCCTGCTTGCACGTCCCCTGGGCTTTACGAGGCACCCAGAAAGGCACAGGTGTGCAGGCACGTACGGCCACCTTCATGAGGTGGGGAGGGCTGATTCTGGCTAGATGGGTGGGAGGCTCTAGCTGCGACCAGTTAGTGCAAAGATATTTGCCTCCTGTGCCATGTAAATCAATCATGATTCTGTGACTCTGAATTTGGCCCCAGCAAAGATTTCTAACAATGCCCCACTTGCGAACCCCTTTCATTCGAACTCTGTGCATCTCCCCCCAGTTCTGCAACAGTTTCCAACAATGAAAGCAGGTAGTCAGCTTGATAAGTGGCAAGAAATGATCTCGGGCAAACAGAAGATAACGAAAACTAACCTCACGGACGACTAGTTGATATTTATCGTGTGAACATAAAATGGATGTGCATACACCTGGGATCTTTCTGTACAACAGATGTCTGTATCGCCGAAGTTTTGGGGGAAGACCCAGCCTCTATCGCGAGTGTGCGTTTCTGGGTGAGACAGGTGCCATCGGCCACTGCCCTGACATGTGTCTTTGCTATGTAGCACTTTGTTTACAAGCATCTCTGTTTCAAGAATTCAAGATTCAAGGTCATAGTTTGCCGGTCTATGGAGTGAGCGGGGAGATTTTGACCTTGCTCAGAGATCTCCTTTCTGGACATCGTTTGATGATAATGGAAACGTTCTCGACCCACACTGCACTGCCCACGCAGCAGCCACTAAGTGTCAGTGGGACGCTTGAAGTGTGGTCTTATGATAGACTGAATTTTTAATTTAATAAATCCGAGCTTATTTGAATTTAAGTGTAAATAGCCACAAGGGACTGTGGGCTATTGTTTTGGACCATGCACCTCTAAGTGGCCCCTGATATATATATGATAATTGGGGGGAAAGGATCAGGTGGCTGGGTACCTTCACATCTCTGCACATTGCATTGTCTTCCTTTGTTATTGTGCTTCTGCATGAAACCCATATGAGGGGAATAACAGAGTTGTGTATTAACTGGTGTATGTGTGCACACACAGTAAAATGATCAAAAAATACAAATTGCTTTAATTTGCCTTTCTAACAGGTGACTCTAATCAATTTTATTGCTCCATATTTTGCAGCTCACTGAGCATAGCCAGAGCTTCTGCAAGGTTCTATGGTGATGGCTGAAAAAGGACTACACACTTCCATTTGCTGTCACCAAGGCGTGTTCAGGGTGCCACTGGTTCTCAGACCTTAGGACAGAAACACAGCTTTGACAGACAGGTGTCTTTGACAGACAGGTGTCTCTCACCACCAAACCAAAGGGTTTGACAAGCACAAAAGGGGGGGGGCAGCACAATGTAGTTCTACACCCCCATTCATAGATCACATTCATTTTTCATATATTGGTTGGCAAAATAGAAATGCCACTTTATATAAAATAGGTCAATTTTAAATGGCCATGAATGACAGCCCTCATGTCAGATGTGGCCATCTAAGATACAGCTCAGGGGTCTGAAGCATTTCCTCTGTGAACCAGACTGGGAGGTGCCTGGGGAAGGAAGCTAGGATAGGGCCCCGGCAACATTTCCAAGGGTGTGCTTGGGGGAATATTACAGTGATGGGAAAGGAAAGGGACGTTTCAAAGACCAACTCGGCTGGGGAATGCTGATTTAAACAACAGGACAATGGTGTCTCCATCTGTGGTGCTCCCTAAAACCACGTGGAAGAGCTCGGTGCGCCTCCCCGGCACCCCCAGCCGAGGCACAGGGTCATCACATCCTTAACTTTAGAGCATACTTTTGGAAAACAAAGTTTTAATATGCAGATGTGAATTATTCAGGAAGAGAGGTGGACTGGGCTATACTATATTCTATGAGGTCTTGGGGAGGACCTGATGTATGCGCGTGCGTCTCCCTTCAGCGTGAGTAGTGTGTAATGACACGGTGGGGGACTTCCTGCACCATGGGCCTCCTCTTTTTTGAGAACTGCTGAGGTCTTAGCAGGTGTGAAACTGGGAGTTGGGTGTCTGTGTGTAGGTGTTTTCCCACAATATCATGTATAAGAATATTTGCAAAAGGAGAAACTGAAATATACATAGAAATCATTGCTCCCTATTTCATCTGTATTCTACCTGTGACTGGTTTTGAAGTGTAGCCATAGAAGTCCAGTTTTCTGGAAATGTGAAAATAAAAGTTGTTCTCAGGAATTTTAACTATTTTGTCCCTTCCTAGGTCCAAATCCTCCACTTTGGTATGAGATTTCTTCTTTGGAACTATGTGAATCCTCACAGTTTTTTTTTTTTTTTTTTTAAGTGTACTTCTTAATGGACCTAATACTGAAGAGACATGAGAATTGCAGTTTATAGGAAAACACTTGTAATAACCAACCCCCCTCCCCTGCCCCAGTGATCATGTTTAGTCCTACACTCGCCTTTTGTTTTATTTGACAGTTTCAATGTACGTTATAGACCAAATTTGGAGACTGGCCCAGTTACTGGCCAGTGCTGGCTCTTTTGTCTTCCTACTAATTCGTGCATTTGGAGGTTGCTTCAGCAGAGAGAAACAGGCTTGAAAGCTACAGCAATAGGTGTGAGATAAAAGTACAAAAGTTACCATGAAACCAAGATGTCAGGGAAGCTATGAGACACCCCCTGATGGACAGGGTGCTTGATTTTAACCATTCCTGTGGATTCCAGAAACCTACTAAAACATCCCCCAGACAGCTGGTACGATGGGGCCCTGCCATTCTGTTCATGAACTTATATTAATTGAGTTCCTTTTAAGTCAAAAAAATGAACAGACAGCCAGGTCTCTGCTTGATGGTGATGACAGCACGGTTAGGCTGTTGATGGTGAGCAAAGGAACTGCCCTCAACCCAACAGGTGGACATCTCCGAAGAGTAAGGGGCCATTTAAGGGAGGCCATGTCTATTCTTGTAAAATTCTCATCAAAACTGGAAAATTCAGTTAAGTCTTCCCTCTTTCTCGGTTAGAGAATATCTCCCCGCCCCGACAGTGTCTTGTTAGTAGGATTTCACCGCAACCCACAATCGCAGTGATGAACTTTCCCCAGTCGGGATTTCATACCTGCAGCAATTTATTGCCATACACAGGCTCTTGATACACTACTCTATAAGGAAACAGAAATGTAATGTTTTCAATGTACAAATGAAATAAATAAAAGAAAATGCATAAGTCAGACAGAAATTCCCGAGCGATTCATTTACAAGTTTGCTTCTCTTTATTTCCCAAAGACGTGAGAGAGTCCAGGCTGGCCAGAAGAGGATGAGACACCAGCAAACTGTTCTAGCTGCAAATCTCTGCAAGGGCAGCAGAGGTGAGATGAGTGCACAACCAGGAGGGCTGTGCTATATAACCTGTGTTTTTAAAGCAAAGGATATTTTCATGGCTTCTTCTAGCTCTAAGTCTATCCCAACAGGTCAAGCAAACTATTTCAAGTGTCTAGAGCCCATGCCTCACCCTCTGGCATCCCTGAGGATTTCATTTTCATACTAATTATTGAAATAGTTGAAATGACGGTGGAGTTATAACCATAACTGTATCAACGCTTTCATTTTTTAAAATTTAATTTCAATGAACAACTGAGAGCACAATTGTATTTTCTGAATAATGCATCACATGGAAGCTACCAAAGCTATTTTGAACACAAATGACCTGAAAGATTATGTGTGTATGTGTGCGTGTGTGTGTGTGTGTGTGTGCGTGTGTGTGTGCAGGTGTCGAAAGAAGCTACAGCTGGTCTGTGTGTTAGTCACCTGCCATCACAAGGACAAGGTCCCAGTAGAACCCGGGACAGATGGGAGCAAGTTTTGAAAATGAGAGTCGTTCACAATTAGGCTAATCTTCAACATGAGAGGGTCTAGTCTGAAGTTAAATCTTCCAGTTCCAAGGTAGACATCGAGGCAACTGAACATTTTAAGAGATTTCAGGACCTACCTTAACAAGATTAGATACATACACACATATATAAGGCTTTTAATACATATGTGTGATACAAAGACCATCCATCCATCATTGGTATGGCTCTTCTTTCCAATTTAGGTTAGTTTTACTTAACCTTAACCTTACTCTTTAAGAAAAATTTTAAATGTGTGCACATAGACCTATCAGAGTTCTACTTCATTCTCTTTCCCCTCTTCCTCACTCTCCCGGCTCCCCCAGATCCCTCTGCTTACTCATTTCCATGTGGACATCATTCCCCGGGGCCTGCCCACGTCAGCCACCCTGCTCACCACTGTCTCCCACCCTCCTCCTTCCCTGCACTTCTCAAAGCTCCACCAGGGCAGCAACGCTATTCTGTGGGCTCAGGGCTTCAGCCTTGAGCTCCGTAGCTAGATCTCCTGGGTGCAAACCCCCAGTGTCAGTGGAGACTTCTGGACAAATTATTTCATCTCTTTTCTGAAAAGAAGTGTCCTTGTCTGAAAGAACAGTCTGGAAAAAAGTAATGATTCCTCTGAAAGGTCAGGCTGCAGTGAGGGGGCGAGGAGACCACAAAGCTGTAGGCTGAGGGTCTTGTCTCTCACACAGTAGGTGCATATCTCCTCACGTGCCTGCCCTGGGGTGCCCGACCATTCCTAGGCTGATTTGCAGAGGGGCCACGCTGAGAGCAGGGTCTCAGGATAAGGGGTTTTATTTGGAGAATTTCCACTTGCCGGCTTCCCGTGTTGCCAAAGCTCCTGACACCTCTTCCTGAGCTCAGACATCGGTGAAATGAGGACAACTCTCTGTTCTAAGATCCACCAATGGCAGCGAGACAAGAATTCAGAAATAATTGTGCTTAGCCATGGTGTCAGCCAGAAACTTGCTATAACAGAGTTATAACGAGTGGAGTGATAGAAAGATGTAAAAATGCACGAGAGGCCTATCAAGACCTATTTGCTAGGAGCCTCTCGGAGATGCGCTCATGCTGGGGAGCTTAGGACTTTCCCAATAGAAGGGAGAGCAGATCCCTTCAGCACATCAGCACCATTCTCCCTCTCTGCCTTCTTCCTCGCGCCCAGAACTCACTATCTCACTCTACTTTCTTTTTTATAACTTCACTGTAATTTTCTTCTTTCCACATTCAGAAACATCTTTTGATCAAATGCCATATTCTTTGATTTCTGCCTGGAGGGTGGAGACAAACATCTCGGTGAAGCTCAGGTACACAGCATCTATTTTCAACTGCTCGGACCATTCTGGCCTCATGAGATGTGGAGCTTCACCCCTGAACAGAACAGGTTGCTTTGTAGGTCCAGGGAACTTAGTGTTTCTGCTGGAGTTTTCACTTCATTCGTCATCACCACGGGTCGCCCCTGCTACTTTTTTTTTTTTTAAACTTGACCCCCTTTGGAATTAAAATGAGTTTTTAAAAAAAGTGCTCCACTAAGCGGTAATCGTGAACTTGTACATTTGATATGCTGGTTATGCGAATGAAATCCTAGCTGTTGCAGTGTGTGCGTGTGTGTGTGTGTGTGTGTGTGTGTGTGTGTGTGTGTGTGTGTGATGTCCTCGGATAAAAGGGATCCAGGGAATGACCCTTCCTACTCTGCTTCCTCACTCAGGACACCCCATTTCATCATCTGTGCTGAGAGACAGCCCCACTGGGCGAGCCAGGGCCAGGTGGTGGGGGGCAGAGTCCCCTCAGGGCTCTTCTCCTCCACAAGGCGCCTTCTCTGTGCTCAGCCCACACCAGCACCCCTGGTTTCTCTTTCCGGCTCACAGCAGTTCCCAACAGGTTGACCCCTCCAGCAATGCCAGGACCTTGCTGCTCATCCTGCCCTTCCTCTGTGAGTCTCTGAAAAGTTGAAGGAGCTGGTCCAGGTGGGGGGTCCTGCTTCCTCAGGTGGGGGGGATCCTGCAGGTCTTTGAAATCCTGCCCCCTCAGGGTATGGAGAAATGCCCAAGGGCTCCAAGCAGTGGGAGGGGTGGAAAGACCTGGGATCCCACAGAGGCTACTAAGGGTGGGGGAGAGAGGGGTGTCCTAGGGGAGTCACTGCTGAGGGCTGTGATAGCTGTTGTGAGTGGCTCTGCTCAGTGGCTGATATTATGTGTGTTTCCCAATGCCAGTGGGAACTGGAGAAGCACTCCAAAGAGACACTCACTATTCTGCCCAATAAAATAAAAATATCATCATCATCACCATCATCACCATTATCATCACCACCATCATCATCACTGAGATAAACCTCTGAGAGGTGACCGAGCACCTAACACTCACCCTAGCCCTGGCTCCTATGCACTATTTTAATGAGATGGAAGAAGCAAGTCAGAAACTTCCTCGCAGTGAAATCCAGCCTGCATGCTTTGCTATAAACCCCTGTAATCACTCATTTCTTTAAAAAATGAAGCACCAGGGATCTTTCTACGCATCAGAACACAGCAGATTCCCAAGGCGGTAGGAGCAGCGGTAAAAGTGCATTCAGGATCCTAACAGTCTTCCTGGCTGGGGAGCTCTCGCTCTCAGCAAATATTCTCGTCCTTTCTGTCCCTCACCCAGCTGCGCTATTGATGAGCTCTGATTTGCTGCAGTGAGAAGGTCTAGCTCCTGTCGTCTCCACAGACACACCCTCCTGGCAGCCAGGGTCCAAAGTTGCCATCTTCCACACAGCAAAATATTCTGGAAGGTCTGCAAGGTCCCGGCTACCTTCTTGGCAAGAAGACAGAAGCAGGTGCTGGGTGAACAAAACTCAAAATTGGCGTCTGAGTATTTGGAGCTGCCTCCTGCGAAATCCTACTGTCGTTCTAATATGAAGAGTAGCAGGGACTTGCAGAGGCACTGACCCGGGGTGCCCTCCCCAGGTCATCCCCAGAGCTGAGCCCCAAGCACCCGGTCTTCACCCCAATGTGACGAATGTGTAGGAGCCAGAAACTTGGAAGGAACCAAGAGCACAAGGGGGCTTTCTGCAGAGTCTTCCCTGGTGGGGGCCCTCTCCTGACCTTAGTCTGATGCTGGCATAGCTGCTGCCTGCTCCGTCCCTTGCTGCGGCCTCTACCCCAACCCACGCAGACACACGATCAATTGTTCTAACTAATCCACCCTTGGGCTCCTTTTGGCCCCTGACATCCTCCACCTGTGGATAGATTCTACTGCCTGCGCTTCAAACACCTACGAGGCAAGGAAACGCAAACCATCTGACATACCCACAGGGCAGCACACGTTAATCATTCCATCACCCCTGTCACTGCGCAAACCAAGAAATGGAGTTGCAGAGAGAAGGCTGCTCCACACGCAGTAGCTGGCATTATGCGTGTTTCTCTGCAGTCAGCCTTGGAGACACCTCATTGTTTTGTGGGGGTTGCTGGAGAGTGTTTCCTTTTTGCTAGGTTTTCTTTTTTCCCCCAGTTTCTCAATCGTTTCTCTACACCCCCTTTTTAAAAGCCCTAAGCTTACTTTGCTAGCTATGGGCCTATCCCCTGCCAGGGCAAACGCTAGTCAGGAGCTGCACTCAGGTGGACTGACGTCTAGATCACTGGTTTTCTGAGGATGTGGATGAGCTCCAGGTGCTTCAATATTTAAAACAATGTGAAGTGAAGTTCCAAAAAGAGGACAGGAGAGGAGCAGCTTATGTCACCCAAGTAAGGAAATTGGCTGCTCACTGGGTGAATCAAGGACGCCTAAGTCTTTCATTCATTTTATTATGGAAAAATCCCTGTAGATTATAATAAATGTACTTGTTGCTGGAATAATGGAACCCAGCTAGGTTCATCATTGATGGAGATTAATACTATGTCTCAAAATTGTAATTATTTGAAATTCAAAAGGAGGAAAGTTAAATAACCAGTGTCTCTCCCATTTTCTAGTAAATGACATCAATTTCATCAGAAATATGGTTTCATTTTTCTTTGTTATCCAGTCTATAAAATGACAAATATGATTCCACTGAACTTATTTGAGGCCACTTGTAATAAAAAATATATGATTTCGGAAATCCCCCCCAATCCTGCTCGTTTATTTTAAATTGTGTTTACTCTGAGCTACTTTCATAACTTTGCTGCTAAGATAACGTGGGAGAGTAACTACCTCGAGCTCAGCTTAGGTGACTGTAATCAGGTCCTGGTGATGACAGACATCTCACTCTTTGCTAAAAATGAGAAGTTTAATACAGTGCTACCATTTAACAAACTATTCTTAGGCAGGCAGCTGGTTTTAGGGAATGGACAGAATTAGGAGGTTGAAAGAAATGAGGGTTGAAGGCTCCAGCTGATGCACGTTAAGAGATGGTTGTTGCTAAAATCACAGAGAGACAGAGAGAGAGAGAGACAGAGAGACTTTCTAAGGTTGTGATAAACCATTAAATGTATTTTATAAGAAAATATAAGCCATGAAAATATCCTTTACCTCTGCTGCTGACACCTATAGGTGTTACCTTAAACAGAACATTGAAAACACAGCCCATACTGAGAACTCCAGAGAGAATGTCTCTTTTCGGGGAAGTCTTTAGTTTAACATCAGAGAAAGGCCATTATTATTTTTTTTTCATCGGGGAGGGTGTTTGCATTTCTTCTGAAGTCGATCAGGGAGTCACCCCACAGCCCAGGGAGAGGGTAGAGTCGAGAGCTTTGCAGCAAACTTGTAAACGGAATGGCTCGGGGAGGGAACAAGGACGGCATGCACGTTAATGATACTTACATAGATGTCTGCACCATAAAATCCATCCTGGTAAACAACACTGCAAGGGCGCACACACAGAGAAAAACATCCATATTAGTGCATTTCCCCATGCACACACACCGGCCCTGCACTGGTGGAGTTAGTCTGGTCACGAGATCCAAACACAGGAACCGAGGAGTTTCCACACTGGTTAAGGAGGTTGGAGAGCACAGCAGTGGAGCAGACTGAGAAAATTAGACGGGGCGGTGTTGGCCCAGAACCAGGATGTGGTGGTGCGCTCGCTCGGTGCCAGGCGCCCCTCTCCTCGGGCGAGGGAGGCGCAGACATGCAGCGAGGGCTGAGGCTCATTCTCAGTGGCCCACACAGACATGGGGTCAGACTGCACTCGGCCAAACCACACAGCTCCCCCAGGGCCCCCAAGAGATCACCTGCTTCAGAGCTACGGTGGGTAAGGTGGGGACAACAGATGGTGCATTTTCAATTGGGGTGAGAGCTGAACCACCCTAGGGGAGTTGGACAACCCGGATGATTTCAGGAGTGTTTTTCTTTACGCCTTCAATAGTAGCATGTTTGGTGATTTTGTGAGCCACTCTTTTTTGGCAAATGCAGGAGAATGTCTCTAATCACATGGGTGAGTGAGTGTGTGTACTTTAGTGTGTGCATGCATATAGGTGGGTATTTGTACATGTGTGTTGCTTTGTGTGCATGAGGATACATACACACATGTACACATGCTACTGTGTTCATGCGAACACACATGTGTGTACAGGCACACACCACACACATGTAAACATATGGGATATTTCTGTGTACATGTGCATCTGTGCAGTGTGTGCATGTCTGTGTGCATGCATATGCATCGTGTGCCTGTAAGTACCCACCTTTTGAGCCGCGCATGTGCATACCTGTGTGCATCGTGCATGCATGTGCAAGTCTGTGTGCACACCTGTGTGTGTATCGTATGTATATACCTGTGTGCATTGTGTGTGCATTTGCAGGTCTGTGTGCGTACATGTGTGTGCATCTTGTGTACACACCTGTGTGCATCATGTGTGTGCATGTGCAAGTCTGTGCTCACACCTCTGTGCATCCCATGCATCCTTTCCAGACTCAGCAGGCCACTCGTTGGGGCTGAATCAGCCTGGTCTCCCATGGATGCTCTGATCACCGCCCATTGTCATCAACCCAGGGACAAGGGGTTTCACAGAAGGGAGAAAAATGGTCCTGGACTTCCCCAGAAGTCTCTGGGTACACCTTGAGCAAAACCGTTAGGAAAAGACGTTCACAGCTCTATGACCACGGGAAACTGACAAACTTCCGGAGCATTAAAATAGATTGCAGGAGGGGCGTGTGGCCCTGCACCCCACGGGACCACAGGGTACCTCGACTATAACAGTGGCGCTGTGCTAGGGGTGGTAGTTGTTATCACCAACCTTCCTGATACCCCCCTGGAATTTAGGGGTGATTTATGATTCTGGAAAAGCACCAAGGAAGGGAGCCCCCGGGGAAAGGCGCTGGAGAGCCAACAGAAGCAGGGCTTGATGCCGAAGGATGCCAGCAGGGTCGGGGAGCAGAGCGGACTGACACGTAAGCCAAGCATGCTGAGCGAGGGGCACACAGCACACGCCACCCGCACGCGCGCACAGCAGTGACACTGATTTGCTGGAGAACACGGTCGTGGCTTCTCAGAGCTCGTCAGGGTGGATCCACTAAACCCAAGCACCACTGTCCTTAAAAACATGGCAGGGGGCTCCCCCCGAAGGAGGTGGGCCAGGGATGTTTTCATTTGGATGCAAAGGGGCCACAGTTCGGAACACCACTTGCCAGGCAGGGAAGCCCTCACCGGGCAGGAGGCACGCAGCACCCTGGCTGGGCTTGGGTTCTCTCTGGCACCTCACCACGACGGGTGGCGTCTGCCAGGGTCGGGAGACAGGGCCAGCCTTTGCCACCAGGGCTGGGAACAGGCCTGATGGACAGGGGAGAGCGGCCAGCGTTCCGTCTGGACTCAGCCCCAGAGAGCTGAGTGTGGAGCCAGACCAGACAGCTCCCTGCCCTTCAGGCTGCCCCCTGCAGGGAAGGCTTCCTCCCCATAGCCCCACCCAGAAGGTCGCCCCTCCAGAGCCCAGTGAGAGGGACACGCGGGCATCTGTGTCCCCCTCCCCATCAGCGGCTTGTGCCCTTGTTCTCACCGCTTCAGCTCTGAGCTCTGCTTCCTCACCTGTAAAATGTGGAAAAGAGGCTGCAGCGGCCACCTCAGGGAGGACGGAGCCTGCGGATGTGTGCAAAGTGACGGCAGCTGGGCCGGCAGCGCCATCCCGGCTGGATCGCGGACCTGCCCAGAGGCCCCTAAGGGAGATGCTTCCTCTCTGCTGTGAGCCCCGCCTGGCGTTCTCTGCCCCTCACCCAGCTACGCGCCCACCTCCTCCTCCCAGGGGAGGTATCTGTGTCTGAGGCTCATGTCACCTCGGAAGTTGCAGCCACTTTTCACGGAGAAGATGCGCAGCGGCACCGCATCAGGGCGCGAGCCAGGCGGGGGCAGAAGAGCAGCAGTGGGACCAAGTACGAGAATAGGGTGGCACAGGGGAAAGGATGCCTTCTCCTAAATAGCTGCCGCGGGGGTCCAGTCTGCTCTCCTGGGAGTGACAGAGAGGGGGTCCCCCCGCCCTGGGCCGTTCCCAGGGCCGCAGCATGAGCTCAGGCTGGGGAGGCGTCCCCCCGACGCCCCGCCGGGCCAGGCTCCAGGAGCCCTGCCGTGTCTGTCTTTGCTCCGTTGGGGAGCCTGCTCCCTGTTCCTCCTTCCGCTGTGGGCCGTGGAACCCCCTTTGGGTCTCCACACCCCACGTCTGGGAGACACGGAAGGGGACCTGCTCTGTCGTGCGGCTGCATGAGCCGTGGGTGGCGCGGGAGCGCGGTGCTGTCCCCGGCTGCTGACCAGTCACCCCAACCCTGACGCCGGGCGGAGCCGGACAGCACGTCAGCCTGCCTCCCGGAGCTTCTGGGGCAGCGCCAGGGGCTGCAGGGAGAGGAACAGGGGCCCGGAGCGCGCTTGGAAGGAGGGAGGCTGGCGGGAGAGGTGAGGGAGGCTGGGCAGGCCCCAGGAATCTCCCCACTTTCGCTGGTAGGTTTGGAAGCACTTGCGAAGGGGACAGCCTCGGCAGAGCCCTTCATGCCCGCAGGAAGGGCGTCGGGGTGACTTGCGGTTTCAGAGGCCCAGCAGAGGGGTTGGCATCACGAGAACCGCGTGGCTATTCCACCCCATGGAGGGGTCTGAGCATTTTGAAAAGAAATGAACTAGAGGGGGTGTGACTCACTTCATAAAAACCCGAAAAGCCGAGGACCCACGCGGCGGCTCTTGGACAATGTGGGGGTGCCGGGTCATGGTGGGGTGGTTTCAGCAAAGTGCTAGGCATGTTCCTGCTAAGCAACAGCGTGATCACAAGACGACCACTACTGCTGGTATCTCTGCAGCAACCAGGAAGGGCCAGCCCCAAATTGGATGTTCTCATATCTCAGCTGGACCTCATGATGCCCCCAGGGCATGGGTGCTGTTGTTCACGCCTCTTTAGATATAAGGAAACCAAGAGAGCTTGGAAGCCACCGAGTTGGGGTTCTAGCTTCGGGAGTCTGGCTCATGGCTCCAGCTACGGCAGCAGCATCACCTGGAGGGCTTGTGTCATGCCAGCCTGGAGGCTGTAACCAGATAAGAGCGATGCCAACACCACTGGTCTAGGGCTAAGGAACCCGGGGCCCGAGGGCACAGCCTCCCCAACACGTCTACTAGTCTGCTTTGAGACAAGTGATGGTCAGCCTCTTAGGTCCTGTTCTAAATGGGAGCCGAGGACAGGAAAGCTTTGTATGTCAGTTCCAGGAATGGATCCAAACACTTTTCAAAGCCTGATGAAGGGGTGAACTTAAAATACAGGGAATGTGGGGGTCCATATCTAGTGCAGCTGTGGCTCAGTGACCCACGGGCCGATCCAAGAGGAGGGCGTCGCTGTCCTGTGCACTGGCCGGGCGCAGCCCGATCTCAAAGCAAAGGCATCTGTCCAGCTACGAAAACGTAACTGCATTGCTTGTCAATCACTTTGGGGCTGCAGCGTGCTTTTGCAGAGACATAATGCAAATGCACATCTCATTTTCTTAGAAAGGTAATAACAGTAGCTAAAGATCTGGAGGAATCAAATAGGAATGACTGCACTATAGCAAATTAGTTTACCATTTTTTTTTTTTTAAAAAAAAAAGGAAAGAAAGTATTGGATGTCTGATCTGGTTGTGTAACATATTGTTTCCCAACCACAATTATATTTTTGAAGGAAAGGATATTTACTTAGAACTCCTTTCCCTTACCACCCCTTGCAATGGGAAAATAAATGAAAATTTCAATGTGTTTAAATCTCGCTGTTTTCAACAGGCAGCAAGAGGGTCCATGAACTCTCTGGCATTTGTATAGAGCCGCATGTGTGCAGATATACGGACATTTTCCTGGGAGAAAATACAGTTTTAATAGACTAACTAGCTTATTAAAAGTCCAATCTAAGAATGACATCTCAATCCCCTCCAAATTTAAGACCCACTGATTTATGGTGTTTGTGTATAAGTGCACTCAGTGAAGCAGTGTTTTTAAATATAAAAGGTCACATCTGAAAACTGACTAATTGAACAAGAACTCACACCTAAAACAAAAGCAAAAAATAAAAAAAGTCAGATGTCTGGAAAGTGTTCTGGGAAGGGGTGATGATGGCATCAGTTCCCAGCACTGCTGCAGAACAGGAAAGGCCCTCAGCATCAGACGGTGCAGGCCGAGGACCAGACATTGACAAATCAAAGCCAAAAGGCATGATCTGTAGATAGAAAGATACACAGCCTCGGGGCCGGGTCAGAGGCGGTCTCAGACCCGACGACAGCCCCCTCAAGGAAACTCCGTGTGGTTCCTCCTCGCACTGGCTGACTTGAAGAGTTTCCTGCCATCTCACTTATCAACCCAGAGTAGCACCGAGTCTCCTCTTAATAATCTCCAGGTAATCTGAGGAGTTGTGCATACGGTGTCATAACTAATGACCTGACAAAATGGAGACATCTGGCTCAGAGACCCCGACAACCAAGACCAAAACCTTCTGGCTGAGACAGGATGATGCCTAGCTTAGAAAAACCATCATGTTTTAAATCTCCTGGGGTGCCCAGTAGAGGAACCCATTATGTCCCCACACACGGTGCCTGGGTGCATACTGGCGTTAGGTAAGTCGCTGCTGAATTATGAAAGAACTTGGTGAGGGCTTAGCTGTCATCTTCTGACATCCCGTGCTGCGCTGACCCTGGTGCGGATGTCTCTGAAGTCTCCGTGCACAGCTCAGCAGCCTGCAAGCTCCCTTGGGTGACAAGAATCTGATGTCTCCCTTTGAGTCACAGACAGACTGGACATTGGCTGCGCCATCAGAACTGACTCCAAGGAATCAGTCTGCAAGGAGATGTGGGACATCTGGTCTACTCAGCTCCCTGGGAGACTATTCACTAGTTGATATTTTATTTGCCATCTATGCATTCCATAAATTATGAAGTCCCTCTATCCAAAACCCTCTAAGTGGCTTTTGGGGAAGGGAGGGCCATTAACTATAGATGCCTCCCAGCAGAGGGGGTAAGCGGTACAGAGGGAGAGATATGGGCATCGCCCATGTAGTCATCACAAGACAAAGAGGGCCTTGAAGAAAAGTGTGGGTGGCTGATGAAACTGTCAGTAACTGTATAGCCTCAACACCAGTAGCTGCCGTCCTCTGTGCTCAGTTGTACGATGGCCTTGCTAGGGTGTGACCTTCTGTGGATTTCCTGTATACCATCCCCTATTAGCCCTCCAGAGACAGGGATTGTCTTCACTATCCACTTAAGGCAACTGTAACTATAGAGATTAAGTCAGTTACCTTGGAGAAAGTGGGGGCCAGTCCCATTGGTCCATAATCCATGTGTTCATAGGACTGGAACAATCCCATTGATGGTGTAGACATTAGCCTAGTGACTCACTTAAGTGACTCATTCTCATCAATGTCAACATCTCATGGAGAGCTGGTGGGCTCAGATTAGGACTTTCAACGTGTTCCTGTGATCTCCCCACAGCAGAGACCCCTCAGCCTCAAGAGGAGCAATCAGATGTCAGTGTCCTCTTTAGCTATTTGAGAAAGAAGAAACTAGAGACTGCCCCAAACCAGGTGCTTTAGTTGCTGAGAGGGACTTCAGAAAATATCAGAAGGTGGAGAAAAACCAGATCAATAAAAGGAGAGATGAAGGGAAGGTGCCCTTGGCAAATCCCCTTGTAAGGGAACTGATGCTGGGTCCTTCCAAGGATGACCCAGGGCTTGGGGAAAAGTATGGAGGCTACCCAGGAATGTGAGGTAAGGGCAACATTTTGGGTTGGCATTTTAGAAACAAAATAGATCCACATGGGAATTTGTCATGAAAAACAGAGATTTAGGTTGGCAGTTAGATGTCTCCAATTGGCGCCAATGAGAAAAATAAATTTTTCCTTAATAAATGCAGTTTGCTAAGTGACAACTTAGAAAAGATGAGGATTGCTGGGTGTGGGGGGACTGCAGAGAGATCTTCAGAGGGCGATTTAGGAAGTGATTGGACTGCTATTTCTTCTCTTTTGAGAAGCTTTCTGTGAACACCCCACCTGGGCTCAGGGCTCTTCCTTGGCACTGACTCAACACCCTACCTATTACTATCACATTGATTCACATTGCTAGCTATGGGGAGCCCCTCTCCCCAACTGGGAGAAACCCCTCCCACGGGTGCCACTTGCTTGTGTCCTGCATGCATGTCAGCGTTGGACCATGGCAGGGGCTGAGTCAAGGGTGGAAGCTCAACCCTCTGGAGCAAAGACATTCATCAAATCTAGAAATGACTTTGGAGACAAGCAACCGCAGTCCTGGGCCAGCTGAATCCTGAGAATGCTCCCTCCTGGAAATGGTTAGGTTCCCAACTTCTTTGCTCCTTGCTTCACTCAACACAAGCTCAGGGTCTTTTTGGCTCCAACCAATCTCCACTCATACCTGTTCCAGGAGGAACTGGCACCCTGTTGCCTCCTGCAGCCCCGGCCCAGTGGTGGAGCAAATGGAAATGTTCGTTTGAGAGGCTGGCTTCATGTGCTTTCATTGGTGGCAGTGTACACCAGGCAGTTCCTAACCCAGTAGAGCCCCCAGCCTCTCGCTGAACCCCCTTGTTTTCAACCAGCCCCTTGCTCACCTAGAACTGACAGACATGGACACGTGCCCCTGGCCCTTCTGTTCTTCCTGATCCTCCCTTTTGAGAGCTTGGTCTTACTACAGTCAAGGGTCTGCTTAACGAAAGGACAATTTTATCTTGGTGGGAGCTCACAGAGCATAGTCCCGCAAGTCCAGAGGGTAGGATCCAGCACACGCTAAGGCTTAGAGTACAATGGATGGGAACCTCTGTTGTCTGTGTGGCCCATTGTTGATGAAAGACCAGGTGGCTCATGACTGTACTAAGATTTCAGAGCTCCAGTCATAACATTGTCCGCAAAGAGGCACCATTGACCATTTTAACCAAAATGATTAGGAGCATCGCTGAAAATATTAAAATTAAATCCCCTTCGAAGTAGTCACAAACACATTGCTTCGCCGTTTGGAAATGCTGGAGCCTCTCCCCTGGCAAGCGTGGCATTAATTAGTTGTGCGTGGTTGTTTCCGGTAAAGAGCAAGTTCATTATAAGTTGGCAAATTTCAATTTTACAGTAGGTGTGTTATTCTGAGACTTATAAATTGTTCATGTGAGAATAAGCCACATAATTTTATTTTATTGTTCTGTTCAGGGTAGCAGTGAGATACTGCAGGTATAGATACCAAAAAGCTACAAGTACTATCTACTAAGATAAGATAATGATGTTCAGACAAACTCAATTTTGCATTTGTGGCTTATGAGTTTTGCTTTAGGAATTACATGCGCCTACAGGGTAACCTGGTTTTTTTTTAACCCCTTCATAACTCTTTGTGTGGCCTTGGGAATAAAAGATCTTCACTTCGGCATTTCTGGAATGATAAAAAGGGCTCAACACGGGGCCGGACAGTGCTAGAGATAATGATTAAATATACCAAGCGATGATTCTTTATGTCACAAGGTCACACACATAGGGCTGAGGATAGGCAGATGCATTTTTTGGAGGGTGGGGAGAATTTGGGGCAAATTCATCCTTGGTTTGTTAATATTTATCATCTTTAAGTTTAAAAATAACTAAACCTTTTTCTTGCTCTTGTCCACTAAAAAGCTCAGCACTGACCTCAACCCGAAACAAGAAATGATGAGTCTTATTTCTTGATTTCCCCTTCCTGATCATTCCCCCTAGTTTCGTTTCTTTCATCCTTTATTTTACCTCATTGCATTTGCTTTCATAGACTTGGAATGTGCTACCCTGGTAGGGGTGAGATGAGTAGGAAGTGACAAGTGTTTTTCTTTATAATCAGTATTGTGGTGATCTAGGCTAATTCAGTTTTGCTAAAAGAGATTTATAAGCCACAGAGCTATGAAAAATGCACTCAGCCCTTCCCAGTGGTCCCCAATGAAGTCACATTCTCTCGACAGACTCTACAGCCAGACACTGGCCAGGGCAGCCAAGCCACACTGGCCAGGGCACAGCTGACTCCTCAGAGCAGCGCCGTGGCACCTGCTAACTCTGTGGGGGGGCTGTCCTGTGCACGGAGGGCCCTTGGCAGCACCCCACCTTCTACCGCTTAGATGCCACTGAGTCCCACTGCACTGTGACAACCCACCACGTCTCCAGATCTTCCAAAAGTCCCCTCAGGCTACAATTCCCTTGTTGAGGTCCCACGCTCCCTGACTTGGGGTGCTGGATGTTCTGGGAGTTTCCGTAACAGGAAGGCAGAAGGGGACACCCTTCAGGATCGCAGCCCGTCCAACTGGGACTGTTTTTTTTTGTTTGTTTGTTTGTTTTGTTTTGTTTTGTTTTGGAGCATTCACCACCATTCCTTGGTATTCTGTTGGCAATACCAAAGTCCACGTGCAGACAGGCCAACTGGCCAACTTGCAAGTTCCCAGAAGGGGGTTAAGGAAGGCACATGCCATTTTGGATAATTGGACCAAAACAAGTGTTGATTTCAATTGCACTGAATTCACGAATGTTTGCAGGTGACTCCCGCCTAATTTTCTCTTCTCCCCCAAAGGTTCAGAAACATTGAAGAGTGAGATGGTTTGGGGGCTGGGGCGCAAGACCACCCCAGGGGGAATTTTGAAAACCCTCAGTCCACAGAGGGCCAGATTCGGGGTGCAGAAGTGACCCAACCTCCTTAGTGACCAGATGTTTGCCATCGTCAGAAAGACAGCTCTGTCTGTCACCACCTCTCTGTTCTCCGGCATTCAGTCTCCAGGAGAATTTCCATAACCACATGTGACATGTAGGATGCTTGAAGGCACCGACCAGACAGCACAAATTACACTCATTTTTCAATACTCTTCAAGGTGGCTAACGCAGGCGCGGGCTGCATGCGGGGTGGTTCTGGGGGCGTCAAGACCAGCATGCTCGCAGCAGGAGGGGTGGGCGCGGGGCGGCACCCCACGGGGGCCACCCCCACTTACCCGCCGTAGGCTGGGATCGGGGGTGGGGGCGCTGCGGCCCGGAAGGTGTTGTACACGGCACGGCCACGGCCGCGCAGGTGCGCCCCTCGGTAGGCGGCCGCGGCGGTGGCTGCTGGATACGGGAAGCCGGGCACTGCGGGCGAGAGGAGAGAGAGCAAAGGTGTCAGACAAACGCTGGCCCCGGAGGGCGCCCGTCCCCAGGGACCCTGCTCCTGCAGACCAAGACTGGACACTTGGCCTTTCCAGGCACACACATACACACAGGTGCATCGCATGTGGGCTGCATTCACATGCACGCCTGGACACATGCATGCACCTATCTGTGCACAGGCATGCATGTGTTCACACATGTATACAGGAGGCGCATACTTAATGTGCATTCACCTGGATGTGATTGTTTAGACATACACACATTCCGGTGTGTCAGTGGTTATCTCTGGGGCTAGACTGCAAAAGTGTGATTGTCCATTCATAGCTTTCTCATCTCACGCTTATTTATTTCCACCTTTTTCCCCCTCGTGCGCATATATTGCTTGTTCAGAGTTTCTAATTGAAGAGCAGTGGTCCCGGGTCAAGTGTCCTGGTGCTGGAGAAATAACCCTTCACCAAGCTCCCTCTGCCCCCAACCATCCGTAAGGCTTTAAAAAACACTATAATGGGGCTTCCCTCGTGGTGCAAGGGGTTGAGCACAGCACTGTGAAGCAATCTGCAGCCACTGCAGCACGAGTTCGATCCCCGGTCAAGGAGCAACCCACATGGTGAGCGGACCTTTCCTGTCTCGCCCGCTGCTCCCCTCAGCAGTGTACCTTGGTAGATCTGCCTGCTCTACTCCCCACTCTGTCTCTGGTGACTCACCCTCCCACACATCTGGCCTGTACCCCAGCTCTTGTATGCATAAATAAATAAATCTTTTTAAAAAATGAAATAAAAAACACTATTATGGCTGTGCAGCCTGGACACTCCTAGCACGGAGAGAAGAGTGTGGTGGGATATTCTTCACTGGGGGGAGGTCCCTCCGCAGAGTGACTGTCAGTGTCATGAGGGAGATGAAGTCTGAGGCTGAACCCCCTGATAAGGAGTTTTGGGTACCCTTCCTCCTACCCACGCAGATGCTGAGCCAGGGAGTCTCCAGGAGTCGCCCCTGCAGGCACCAGCCACCTCTGAAACCCACATCTCTGGGGACACCACCAGCTTGTTCTCTCCCCTGTGCCCCAGGCAGCATCACCCAATCGTGCCCAGGAGGGGGTGCTTTGCTGGGGATACACCCAGAAACCACTGTTGTCCAAGGCATGGATGTTCCAGGCTCAGGAGGCCCAGGGGGCCGGCGGTGCTCCAGAGCAGCTGGCCAGCTCACCAGGCTGCCTTCCCCCAGGAGCTCCATGCTGTGAATGTCCTGCCTCCCTTCCCTCCACCCCCATGCCTCCCCAAGTCAGCAGAGGCCCCCGATTTCATCCCCAGGTCATAGTCAGTGGACATGGGAGTGGATGGTTTCAATGTATGCGCAGGAGGCGAACGAGGTCAGGCAGCGGAGGACAGATACTTAACCCAGCAAACCTCTCCTTGCCCCGTTTTCTCCTCTCGCCTCCCTGTCTTGAACAGGAGCCTTATGAGCGTCCAGAAAGAGGGGCCTCCCCTCTCCTGCCCTCACCTGGGACTTCCTGCAGCGGAGGGGGCAGGTTTCCTGGCCAGCTCGGAGACTTAAAGCCTCTTTAACTGAGCTCAGCAGGACACGCCACCCTCACTTTCCCTGGACTCCCTTTTGGGGACACCTAACCTCTGCAGGTGTTGTTTCTCAGATCGTGTTAGAGTTGTCTCTCCACTCTGTAGCCAAACTGCCAAGAGGGGCTCCCCCTTCCTCCTGGCACCTTGGGGAGCCGAAGCCTCCCTCAGCTCCTCCCCCAGCTCAGTTCTTTCTATCTGCACCAGGTGAGGGCTGTAGAAGGTGATTTTGCTAAAGGCTAGAAAGGACATTGGGAGAGAGGTCCCAGGGGAGTCTGCCTGCTCCCCAGGAGATGGGGCAGTGAGCTCAGAGGCCTGAGAACCACACCCTGCACCCCTGTAGCATATGTTGCAGGGGCAGGGCTGGGAAGGGGTTTCCCACAGGGACCCCGCCCAGTTCCCAGCCCAGACTGGAGTCTGACCCATTGAACTGAAGGCCAGCCTGCCCCTGGGCCCAGGATGCTCCCCCTTCTCGAAGGGCCAGAGGCCAGGTGGCTCCTGGAGTCAACCCCACCTTCCCCTCAGGCCGGGGGTAACTGCTAGGCTTGTAGAACCAGCCCAGAAAGACTTTATCTCTTAGTCCCAGAAGATAGTGATGTTATTTTTAATCTGTGTGTCTGTTCCTAAAGACCAGCCGTGCATGGGAAACACGCTCTCCTGGCCAGCCCCCGACCCCCACGTCACCGGGAAGGGGTTTCAGCTGATGGGGCTGAGATGCAGAGAGGTGTCCGTGTGGATGGGGGGCAAATCCTGACCCCGGCAGGCCTGGAAGCAGGGAGACGGGAGACCTTGGCTCCAGGGCTGGGGGATGCGAGAGCTTTGGCTTGGAGGCCATCTTGCCACGGTTCCAATATTAAGTTTTCATAGGAACACCCTGCCTTTTGAAATAAGGAGAATGAAAAATTCACAATCTGGCCGAGCAGCTGGCTGCCTGTGTGAGCAAACACGGTAATTATACTGCCCCATTCGTTATTGCTTGCTTCAGGGCAGGGCCGGCCAGACAAGATCCCTCTCAGCGACAAGCAGGTTTTACAATAATTCTTGGAGGATTTAGATGTTGAGATAGAGAACATGAAGCAGAAGCCTGGCAGCGGCGCGAGATGAGCACGAGCTGCTCCAAGTGCGGGGCCAGGTCCCCTTTTGCACCCCGTTGTTAGAGGAAGAAGTGTCCCTGGCAAGTCACAGGACAAGGCTCTGGGATCCTCCACGGGGGAGCATTAGAGGGTGTCCCGGTAAAGTCCTGGCTTCCATCTCCTCCCTCCTGAGAGGCACCTATCTGCAGGCTAAATAGGGAGGTTCCATGGCTGACACCTGGGAGCAGAAGCTTCGTGGAGAAGCAGTGAGTCTCCCAGATGTTGGGGTTCTCAGCTGTCTCCTCCCTGCTGCTGCCTTAGAGCTGGCTGAGGGGGCGCTGGATGATGCCCTAGTTGTTCTTCATGACTGAGGAGCATTTCCTGCCTCTCTGCTGCCTTCCTGCTCTCTTTGCTTCCTCCCTCCATTGCTCTGCTCATTGATTTCGAAGGTGGCCTGGCACAAAGCAGGCATCGGCGATCAAAAACAGAGCCTGGACACCCTTCATTTGTCTCCTTTCTGAGAGAGGAGAGGCCCTTCCTCTTTGCTTTCCATAGCACTGTCCTCACTGCCCACTGTCTAAAGTGTCCTGCCCAGGACTGGCAGAGAAACAGGCTACAAACAGCACAGCTGGATCTCATTTGTGACCCCTAGAAAAATAATTACTATGTCCATACTCACAGGAGCCACAGAGCCATCAGCGGCAGGACTTGGGACATGTGTGGGTCTGATGAAAAGGGAGAGGACTTGGATAAACCACTGCACTTGGAATGCTTTCGAGCCCTCCGTTCACTTAAATTCGCTTTTATTGCTGCCGAGTGACAGGATTTGAAGATCCGTTTCTTGTTCTGGAGTAAAGCAGGGCTCACACTGTCCCCCAGACAGGTGACAGCTATGAAAAGCCACTGAGCCATGTCACTCCGTTCATGTCGCGCAGACAGCACTCTCGCAACCCTGACAGCACCACTTCTGAACGCAGTACATGCATGCAACAAGGAACAAGGGAAAATATCATCTACGATCTTTATAATCCCTAACTTGTCTGCTCTGTAGCTATGTAGCTGTGCCTCCTGCCCCCCCACCCCCCATTAGAGGACCTCCTGGCCCCCATGGCTGGGTTAGGGCAGCTTGGCTCCCTTCTGCCACTCAGACAAATGGTCAATTTCAAATGCAAAAGAGCCTGTTTGTCAGGCTGCCTTTAGATTAAAGGTGGGAGGCCCTGGTTTTTTTCCCCTGCCTACCAGGCTGGCTTGCAGATACCATGACATGGTTAAATGCGTCCATAAAGCAATTACCCAGATAGATGACTCAGATACAGATGAAACAAAACCAGAAAGGCTTATCCTTGAACCATGCAGAGAGCAGACATCTCAATTCCGTGCTCACTTCGTGCCACTGACTCTTATCTTTTGTTGACTTCAGTTACCATGTCATCTATCAAGGCCCCAGTTCAGGAGTTTGGATGCAGTTAGCAGGCGATGAATGGCAATAAACCCCATGCAAGGCGCCAGTGGAAATGCACAGAGTCCTCCCCATTCTTGGAATGGAGTAATCGACGTCAAGACGTTAATGAAAGTCATAAACCTGTCACCCCGCCCAATATTTGTAAATGCCTCTTTGTTAATTAAAGAACAGTGTTAGAGAGGAAAGACTCCAAGGCACAGGCATTCGTGAGCCCCAACTTAGGAGCTGGATATTTTTTTTTTAGCTGAACTCCAAGCTAGTAAATACGTAAACAGACCATCACCAGGGGCCCACGGACAGCGTGCAGGTGGTGGCATGGATGCAGGACAAAGCCTCAGTGCCAGGCGTGAGGGAGGTGAGGGAGGCAAAAATCCAAAGGGAGGTTCATTATCCTGGAAAGGCTCCCTTTAAAACCTTATCCAGCATGAATCAAAGTGAAAAATCTGGTATCACTGCAACGAAAATTGGATTTAGCTCATAAGCTAAAAATGAGTTTCTCTCAAAGAAAACAGGGCAGAGCGCTGGAGCAAATGCTCAGGAGCGTCTGGTTGACGGCCGCCATTCCCAGCCCACTGCTCCCACCTTCACCGAGATTTATACCCAGAGCATACCAGGGGCCGGGGGGCATGGAGGGACCTTCTAGGTTGTTGGAAATAAAACCCTCCACACTTCGGAGCACAGTGAAGGGGGAAGAACCTCGGGGATGCAGCCCCAGACAGCCTGGGATGGGCTCAGGGGATCAAGTGTCCATCACTAGTATGTGAGCAGGACACACACCAGCCAGCCAAAGGGGCTACCAGCCACCAGCTGCCTCTCCCCTGAGGCTGAGCCCCGCCCGACCTTCAGGGGACCCCCACATTCAGTGTATTTACAGCAAGGGACCCATACCCTCCCTTCTCTTTCATGGCTCTCGAGCTCACCTTCCAAAATAAACACAAATAAGATCACCCCACCAGCCTGGAAATCCCGAGAGCAGACACACAAAACCAGTGGCAAATACTTGAGGGTTATAAAGTGCATATTAAAGCCTTGGCGCTCTGGGAGAGATGGACGAGCGGCAGATGCAAAACCCGACAGGGGGGCAGATTCACATCAAAGCCATAAAAATATACGACCGCTTTAATGGGCAACTATTCTTTGCCTTTGTGCCCGGGTTGCATTCGCATGAGGTTGCCAGATGCCCGGGGAAAGGTGCGCCATCAGAGGCAGGAGGGGCCGGCTGTCCTCCTGTCCTCCCTGCTTCTCCACCGTGCAGCCCCTCCCCGCCTCTGAATGTCTTAAGGCTAGAGAGGCCCTGTTTGTTTGGGGTGGAATTGTTCTGCGGGTAATTTATGGCAGGAAATAGCCGCTCACCGTTCTGGGGTTGCGGGCATGCCTTCAGCATTAGGCTCACAGATCTGCAGGGTTCCCCTTGGGGGAACACCCGTTCCACGCGCAGAACCATAAATTAAGAAGTGGCTTAATAGGTAACACAGCCAGGGGAAATAAACACCCAGCGTAGCTCAGTGTCACAGGCAGGTTGGCGTGTCACACATCACAAGCAACAGCCAAACAGCCTATTTTTTTTTCCCCAAATGGCAAAAACCTTAGCTTATCTTTTCCAAATGAATCTCAAATCAAGGTGCAGCATGTTGGTTTACAACAGCGCATTGAATGCACAACTAGGTCACTGTCTCTGAACGACACTAAATGGAGAATTGAATACGACGGGGCCTATTTAGTGCCAGGTCAAAACAAAAATGGCTTTCGATTTTTAAAACAATCAGTCATTTCAAGGCTTCCGAGGAAAGGAAAGGAAGCTCCATCCGTCAGGAAGACCAAAATGGCCACTGAAATTTTTGGAGTCTCTGGCCCTCCTATTCACATCTATTTATCCTGAAATACACGTTTGGGATCGGCTCTTGTCTCATTGAAAAACTGCATGTTGATATTAAATACTGCTGTTTAGAAGTGAATAAATCTACATTTTGGACAAACAGTTCCTTATAGGACCTCCTCATTTGAAATGCATTGAATAGGAAAACAAAAATTTCTAATTAATGTACAAGTCTAATCACCATTCTCCACATGGAAGAGTAATTTTTCACTGTTCATTTGCTTGGTTTAATCTCAAAACTGACATAACAGAAACGCAATGTCCTATAAATCTCCCCTCATTTGTTTCTTTAATATTCATATTCCATTGAGCTGCAGCTGCTTGTTGCTGCCGTCTATTACAACTTGCAAAAGTGTCGATAAAAATATTATGAAAGGCAAGATGTGTTTCTTGCTGGCTGTGCGTGCCATTTATTTGGGGAGAGACAATAAATGGCTCATGGATTGTCCCCCGGCCTGCTGCTTGGTGGGTGATTAGTGATTAATTACCTGGCAGCAAATTGACATGGCACGAGGAAATTGACACAGCCCTGATTAATTAACTTTTTATGGGCGGTAGTTACTCACAAAACATTGTGCACCATAATTGAATCTCTTTACATAACGTCATGGTACAAAAGTTTTAGTCAAATCCAAATTAGCCAGAAGTTTCTAGGCTGTTGCGGGGCTGATTAGGATGTGTCGGAGGAATTGGCAAGAAGTCTAAGTTGGCGAGAAACGGACACGGTGGAGGGGAAGGCGGAGACACGGTGCCGGGCTCCCGGCCTAAGCTGACCAGCATCTTCCCTCAGTGAGGCTGAAATGCCTCATTTCTCTCCAGCCTCCTGGGACCACTGCCTTTGCCGTTGTCCTCAGCTTTGTCTGGTCTCTGAGTGTGAGTTGATTCCCTGTTTTTTGGTTCCAACATCTCCTCCTTCCCGGGGTATTTTCCTTTTGATCTTACTCCACATTTCCCCATCACCATTTTTTTCCCCCTCCAATTATCCATCTCTTAAATCTGGTTTAAGAGATGGTTGCAAATGCATCGTCTATCTCTGTGTTGAGATATCTTGAGAAGAACTTTAATGTGTCAATACTGTACCTCCAGCACCTCACCTGGCGTAAGGCAGTTGCTGAATTGTTTACTGGTTTTATTGTCAGTAAAGTCAGAATGCCAGGGATGGTCAGTGACCCAGGGATGGTGTGTCATGCACCTAGACAGGGTAGGAGCTGCTAAGAGGTTGCTTAACAAGGATGCATGATCCAAGGGAAACTGGTTTCCTGAGGATATTCGTGAGGGACTCAAATAATCCAAGCAATTGGCTAGATTCCAACCCCCAGCACCTCACTCAGAGAGAGGGAAGATGCAGCTGTGATGTAGCAGCCATGGTTACTGACACTTGCTCGTGGCAGACCCACGGATGAGCTCACTCGCTCTTCACAAAGCCTTGTGATCCAGGCGGCGTTGTTCCCTTTGCTTTCCCAGGGAGGGGAGATGCTATACAGAGCAGCTCAAGAGAGTCACCAAGTGATCTGAGCCCAAGTAGCTTGCCACACCCTGGGCCCCTGATCTTGTCTATTGTTCACAAGATGAGTAGGACAAAGTCTTCCCAAGTCAGTTTTGGGGAGATCCTGTCTACTCTGATGTCTCCACATCCAGAGAAGCTCAGTTTGCACTTCGCTCCTACTGCCTGTTAAGGGTGCTTCATCCCTCCCTGTAGCCATACAAGAGACGAGAAACCCAGCCCAATCCATCATGGATTGTGCTAATTTGCAGGGGAATCTGTTGACAAGCCTCCCTGAGACCTCAATATGCTCCTTGTTGGGGGGCAGGGGGTGGAAGTTGGGGGGAGCACCATTTCTTCTATTCTGTATTTATGATCTGAGATTTCAAGACACCTGGAAGGCTTTTGCTCCTTTTCTGCTAATTGGATACAGGCCACCGGGATCACGGCAGATTTATGTTCCCGATAAGAGTCCAAGGCAAGCTGTTTCCCTTCTCCACTGGGGGTTATTTCCACATCTGGATGAGAGCTGGGGGGTCACATACAATCCAGAAATGGGGAAATGGATGCTTCCAGTAATGGGGACCTGGCATTATGCACACAGACCTGATTACTGTCAAGATAATGAGCAGCTTATGATCAAATTCAACTAGAAATTTTCTCCAAGACTCCGAAGATTTAAATAGACCCATAATAACTGGATCTCTGTGCTTTTACCTGCATATCATCTATTAATATTGTTATTCAATCTCACTTGACTCACAACTTGGTTAGAAATAAATCTCTTCCTTAGAAAGAAAAGAAATGACTCATCTAGGAAAAAAAAAAAATCAAGAAAACTAATGCAATCAAAACACAATGATTTGCTCTGAGCAGTGAGGCTGTTTCCCCAAAGCAGAAATGTTTTGTAGCCTAAAAACAAATTTCAAAAGCTGAAACAAAACCCACATGAAAGCTCACGCACAGAAACACCCCTTCATCATTTAGGTCTTTTGGACTTGGAACGAGCACGCAGCCTCATCCCTAACTGATGGCACATTATTCCTGCTTACCTCCCAAAGTCATCTCCTCGTCTCTTTGCTCCCAGGTAACAAACGGTCGGATTAATCCGACAGACATGTGGTGAATGGCATGGCTGCTGAGCGTGCAGGGAAAGGCTTTGACCGTGCAGAAGACATATTTGTGATCTGTCTTCTCACAGGTATTGACAATACCCCCCCGGGCAGAATTTTTGTAACATTTCATTCAGCCAAACGAGAATGAATCTCAATCTCCTAGTGTTTAACTTGGCAGGCCCACGGAAGGCATTTACAAAGGTGCTTTCTGTGGCTGGAAGACAAACAAAGGGCCGTGATGCTGAGATCTGTTTTCATTTGGACGAGGGGGATTTGCCATCATCTATTCGTTTGACAAAACCGGTCCCGGTACCCATTTAGCTCTTTGGGGGCCACGATGGAAAAAAGGCAAATAATTTATATAAATAATTACTTTATCGAGTGCATATACACGGTCAAGCTTCAATTGTTAAATCATTCATGATCTGGCTCACAGCTGGCTGAAGCAGCAAGTTCGGTGAATTACCTCTCCAGGTAGGAATCGGGGCAGGGCTGCCTTCCCTGGTGCTCTGGGGCTGCCGCAGCCCCTCACCAGGCCCCCAGAGGGGTTGCTGAGCCCACGGGAGGGTGGCTGAGCACTCACACCCAGCTGGCTCGGGGGGCGAGCAGGGGCTGATTCGAGCTCAGACAACCTGATGTTGATTACTCAAAATCAGCAGGGGCAGATTGGGTGGGAGATCCTGAAAAAACTGGGGGGGTGGGGACAAGATGGATGTAGTGACCACCTGCCTGATATCCCACCTGGAAGAACCTTCCAGAAAGGATCCAGCTGTCCAGTTACTGGATGGCCAGCTTCTCTGCCGAGCTTTCAAAGCTGCCAAAGAACGAGGCTCCTAAACCAGACAGGCTTCCTGGCACAAGTTGTTCCAGAGGCTCCAGCTTCCAAGGGGCTCCCCATTCAGGGGCATGTTTGATGCCCATTCAGGTAGGTAGGCCACAGCTCCAGGTGCCATACACCCGAGACCCAGTCCCCCAGGCCAGCTCTTCTCACCATAGCACGGTGCACTCAAGGAGAACTTTGTAATATCAAGGCCGGGGGCCAGAATTTGCCAGCAAAAAGTGACCTTTAGAAATGCTTCTTAGCCACCTGGAGCAACCACTAGGGCGGGATGGTGTGGACACTCAGGCAGGGGTCCCAGAGACGTGGGTCTTGTACACTCGCTTGTTTTCACACGTAGAGCGATTTGGGAGCCAGGCTGCATACAAATCTAGATCTAAAATAGAGGATCTAAAATAGAGGCGAGTTGTCTGAGCCTGCAAGCTGCATTTTGCTCACACTTGCTTCCCCAGCTCGCCAGCAGCGGTGCTTTTATATAAGACAGGACCGAAGACAAGATGTCTGGGGGGCCTTAGTGAAGCGAGTGTCCACTGGAGGTGCCCCACAAACCATGCCGGGCTCTTTTCCATCAATGGGGGGTGTGCTCAGTTACGTCCAGGGGGTAACACTGTGCACAGAAACTGCGCTTGTAAGTGGGGTGCCCCTGTGGGGTTAGACTCATCCTAGGCAAGGGCACAATCCAGGTGCCGGATCGCCACCTCCAGATGTTCCCCACTCTCCTCCTAAGCTGCTCACTCCCAGCTGGGAAGACTTACAGAGGTCTGGGCTCAATGTATCCGCCCGGGTCCCCTAGGAACACACCCCTGGCCCTGCTGTACCAAGCTGCCCCCGGATTTATATCCCGGGCAACACACAGGAGCTTTGATCTTCAGCCCCTGTAAATTTTATGTTCAGAGTCCTGAACTCTCAAAATTGTAACTTCTCCTCATCTTAAATCCGCATTAGTTTGAGAAAGCAGATGAGTGCTTCCAAAAATAAGCTTGTCCACCCTATCAGCCCTCCCTCTTGCCTCTGCCCAGGGCTGCAGCAGGGAGGGTGTTATGTGGGGGTGGGGGGGCTGCACCCAGTGGTTTGTGGATCCTCTTAAGGAAACGTAAGCATGAAAAAAATCCTTTCTGTCAATGCTATCACAGGACTCGAGGTTTCCAGGGAATTCTCCCAGAACAACTGCCTCGCTGCCTTTCAGAAACGTCTCATCTCGGCCTTGTTCTCCGCCTGTGCGTGCACTGAGGTCCCAGGGCTACGTAGTTTATTGTTTTAATATCTGTCTGACACAAAGCAAACCATCCTCAAGTGACTCCTTATCTGTCATATGTATTTCTGTGGAAGAAATATCAAGACAAATAAGATGTTTGGGGGCACACACGGGATGGTAGTTTTTGCAATTGGCAGCCTTTTGCATCAGCGAGACCCCCGACTGAAAAAGACAGAAGCCACCGGTCTGCATTGAGATTAATAACCGAGGTGCTGGGAGAGCCGGGGCGCAGCGCCTGACATGGGCAGCTTCCCTGCAGAGTCTCCCCTTTAGACAACAGAGGGTGTTCAACTAGTGCTTTTTTTTTTTAATCTTCCTGAAATTGGTAAAAAAAAAAAAAAAGAAGAAGAAGAATAGAAAGAACAGAAACTATGAGGTTCTCTGCGATGCCAATTCAGTGATTCTCCAGATGGCCATGGAGTCACCCAGCCGGGTGAGGGTGGCAGGGATTAAAAATATAAAGGAAGCTGCTCTGAAAACTGGGGTCCAGGTAGAATAACTAAGAAGAGTCAGTGAAAATGTCTTAAAAATCACCTGCTAACAGGATGGAGATGGGCTGGACTCCGAGAAAACAGCAGATGAAGAAAAGCAGAGAGATGGGGAGGCAGAGTCCCTGGAGCTGAGCGTCAGCGGTGGCAGGTGGACAGCGAGTCCCACGGTGTCCATCACCGCTCGGCGCATGGGCCGATGATGATAGAGGCGCTTGAGAGCAGCCCATGGCAACAGCCCTCCTCCCAGGGCATGGGGAGGGACCCACACCTGCACCGTCAGGTGTAGCTAGCGCGTGGAGAGCAGGGAAATTCACTGCACCTGCTAAGAGGCGGCGCTCACCAGGGTCAGTGCCCTGGCAGGAACTGGCTCTCAAGTGTCCCTGTGCGCAATGTGTGCACAATTCTCAGGAGGCATCTGCCTATTATCTGTCTGGCCCCTAGGAGCACAAGCTTGCAGGAGGCTGATTTGTGACGTCCCAGCCACGAGCACCTGCAGTACATGGAATGGAGCCGAGTGTGTGGAAGGAAACGAGAGATGGGTCAAAGGAAGCTTCTTAATTTCAATCTCCTCCCCCAGCAGGGGATGGATGAAGTGAGAGGAGGAAGGCAGGGATTGTTCAGAGCTGATGACAGAGGGGATGCAGAACGCTGTCACCATAAGGCTGAGCTATGGAGAAAGAAGAACGGCTCGATGTTGATTCCCATTAGGGGACCTAGTTTGGGGATCTTTAAGAGCCAGAGTATCTTTAAGAGCTGGACATGGGAGAGGAGGAATAGAGGCAGCCCCAGCTGAGAGCTCCTGGGTAACTCTCACCATCTAGTCTCACTTTTAGCTCAGGGAACTAGGGTAGGCCTGAGTCAGCCCTGGCTAATGGCACCAAAGCAAGGCCTCTGCATCCCCATCTATTTGCTCTTTATTGTGAGAGTGGAATTAACAGTGAATCCATTGAATCTAGTCCCAATTTAGGTACATCTCCAAATTATGTCTCTGTCCTACTTTAATACTTACCAGGAGAAAGGCATCTCTTCACACACCTACTTACATTACTTGTTTTAAACTATGGTAAAATGGTGCAAAATGAAAAAGGTACCTGAAGGTACACAATGAAAAGAATTCTCCTTTTGGGCCTCCCTGGTGGCGCAGGCGGTTGAGCGCCGCACTGTGAGGTTGTCCACAGCCTCTGCAGCATGAGTTTGATCCCCAGCCGGCCAGGGAACAACCCACATGGTGCAGCAGACCTCTCCTGTCTTGCCTGCAGCTCCCCTCAGCAGTGTATTTCGTCAGTCTGCCTGTTCTGTTCCCCACTCTGTCTCTGGTGAATCCTCTCACCCTCCCACACATCTGGCCTTTACCCCGGTTCTTGTATAAAAATAAATAAATCTTAAAAAAAAAAAAAAAAGAAAGAAAAGAATTCTCCTTTTAATCTGCATCCCAGGTAGCCAGCTGCCCTGGTAAACTATCTGGCCCCCAAGATTTTTTTTTTTTCAATAAAGTTTTATTGGAAACAGGCCCATTCATTGACGTATTGTCTATGGCCTCTTTCAAGTTATAAGGATAGAGCAGAGTAATTGCAAGGAGATCAGTTGGCTCTTAGAATTGGAAATATTTATTGCCTGGCCTTTTTAAGGAATAATTTTGTCAACCCTTGATCAGACAGATCAGACAGGGAAAAACTGCATCTCCAGAGATGGTAGGATGGGAAGGAGATGGCCTGAAGGTAAGGACTGGACACTGACCGAGAGGATGTACTTGAATCCTCTCCACCCAGACATTGCCAGGAGCTGAGCAGTGGGCTTGGGTTTCACTTAGGCACAGGTCAAAGTTGATCTAGCTGGGTGACCTTGGACAAATTCCTTAATTTCTCTACATTAAATTTCCTCATTTGAAAGGGGTTCATAATAATCACACCTATTTCATAGTCATCTTGTGAAGAGTAAGTAAGAAAGTTCATGTGATGGGCTTAGCAGAATTCCTGACAAAGAGCAAGTGCTAATTATTAGCTATTATTATTAGTCTGGTGCTATTTTTAATCTCATAGTTAGAACTAGGTTAAGGCCAGCTAGATACTTACCTTGGGTAAAACATTTAAGGGGAGGAGACACCAAAAACAAAACAAAGACCAGTAATCAGGAAAAGTCCTATTTTACTGCAATTAAAGAAAATATTAAAATTGCTATTAGAAAAATCCATGAAGGACACTCTATACCTAAACAAAAAAGGTGGACTCTAAGGCAAAAGAAAAAAAAATAATATTCATTCCGTCTTTATGGAGAATTTTGATATTTTGTTCATCATGTATTTTTCCCATTTAGACTTTAAAAAAATATATTAAATTTTTATTTGTGTTGAGTTGGGGGAGGGGCTCTTTAAATTTGAGGCTAGTATTTCACTACCTTCCCCTATTTCCTCCCAGCATTGATTATTATTCTTCTAAACTTCTTCCAGAAAATATTAGAAAAAGCCTTTTCAGGGCAACCAGAAAGTTCTGAGCTACAGGAAGGACAGGGAGACAGAAGACAAAGCCACCAGGGGCTCACAGGCCTGTGCTCACACTTTCTATGAAGTGAACTCAGGCTACTGACATCTTCTGCATTGGGCCACAGAAAGAGGAAGCCATAAATTAATTTAGGTCGTTATTTTAATTACAGACACCAAGGGAAGTTCCATCAATTGTCTAAGAGTAGAACAGTGCAGGCCTGATTTATGCATTTTTCTGCCACTTAAATCACTGTTTTATGAATTGCACACAATTACTTCCATAAAATCTGCAATCAATATATCAATTAAAACAGTGCCACGACCACTTGCCCTTGAGTTTCATAAAAGTGAATAAATGAGGTGATGATTTTGCATTTCGATCACGTTTAGGTTCCCAATCTTCTGCCTGGGATATCACTTTTTTTTTTTTTTCCTGTTGTCAGGGATGACAATTTCAAGTGGAAGAAACAGCTGATGCCTTTTACTTAGAACTTGTGCTGACATGGATCTGAGGTTGGACTGGGGCTTCCAGGGAGCACTGTCTGCGTGGATAAGGACAGAAGAAGCAGTTGGAACCAGGTATTAATGGCTGCTGGACTTGCTTTTCTAGTCCCTGACAAATATTATTTTTTATAAATAAGATTTATTTTATGTGTACAAGAGCTGGGGTACAGGCCAGATGCGCGGGAGGGTGAGAGGATTCACCAGAGACAACAAATAATATTCTTTTAAGCCCCCCCTCCAGAAAATATTGGTGCTTGCATGCACCCCCCAAAATTCATGTTGATGTCCTGGCCCCTTTCATTGTGAGGGAATTTGGAGGTGGGGCCTTTGGGGAGGTGATGGGGTTCAGGTAAGGTGGGGCCCTCATGAAGGGATTAGTGACCTTCTAAGAGGAGATGCCTGCACACCAGCTGTCCCTTCCACCTGAGTCACAGGGAGAAGGCGACCACCTATGAGCTGGGAGGGACCTTAGCCAGAAGCTCCCTACCTGCACCTGAACCTCAAATTCCAGCCTCAAGAACTCTAAGAAAATCCATTTCTCCTGGGTCAGCCTCCAGTCAATGGCATTCTGTTTTCTTGGCACAAGAAGACCCAACAATACAGTGCTGAGCAAAACTTGCCCCCGACAGGGACTGTGCAATCTAAAGTGATAACGCTGGTAACAAAAGAGAAGGCATGACATTTGCGTCCATAATTACAAATGTGGCATGGCACATGAGCAGAGCCAAATGACAAGATAGGAAACGTGTTTGCAACATCGAGGGGTTCCACAGGTCGTGCTCCCTAATGAGTGTTTTTTCTCAATGTGATTTAAAAATAAAATGAGAAAGATGCAGAAGAGAAATGGGGGTGTGTGGACCAGAAATTCACCAGAGGCGACATCCCCAGGACAATGACAATAGACATGTGAAAGGTGGTGCTCCCCTGGAGGAAGGAGAATGAAAACTGCAGCAGGGGGCTGCTGTCTCCCACTCACCCACCTTGCAAAATTAAAAAGAGCAAAACACGCAGGTGCTGGTGAGAATGTGGGGATGCAAACACCAATCCCGCGTCTGGGGGCCTGATGCATGAAGCACGGGTGTGCCAGGGCCGGCCAGGATGTGCACCCAGCCCTGGGCAGGCCTGGGCAGCTGTGGAAAGAGAATGGCCCCGTGAGCTGCAGGCCACAGGCGGCATGAAAGGATCCATGAGGTTTAATGGGCACAAGTCAAAATGTGGGATTAAGTGAAGCAAAATGGGATTCATATGTGTAGTGTGCACATGACACATACGTGTGCTTCCCGTTATAGCATCAAACTATGGGCGACCCCCACGGTGCGTGGGTCTGGCCTTCTTGGCGTATTATGGGAGAAAGATGGACGCACACCAGGTGTCATTATAGGTTGAGGGTCTGAGTTTAGGGATAAAGCTGGGATATTGTTACCACGTTCTTCTCTCTGTGTGTGTGTGTGTGTGTGTGCAGGTTGCCTGATTATAGCAAGCACATGTTACTCTTGTAAATTTAAAATCTATCAGTCAAATTTTAAAGAAAATGAAACAAAGCTGGCAACATTTACCTGCTTCTGGAAACATCGACTCCATATGGAAGGAAGGATCAGTGGTAGTTACTTTGGTTAATCTAAGCTCAAACATGGAACCGATGTTTACCTCTTGATATTTGAGCTAATAAAAATGGAAGTCATGTTTTAATTTGGAAGAGAAGTGATATGTTCTTTATCTTCCTATTTCTGCCCGGAGCTGTTTGGATATTGAACATTTGCTGTGTGCAAACAGTGCTGACAATAATACAGCTGGTGCCTCTCCCCCCACGAGGAGCCTGCAGCCCTGACCAAGGTGGAGGGCGGAGAGCAACACCCTCACTGCCCACTTCCATCAAGCCTCCCTGCTACTCAAACACAATGTCAACTAATTAATTAAAATTCTTTTTCGATGAATAGAATCATCGGACTTCGCTTAATTCGGTTGATTAAAAACTAACATTGTAAGACAAAAATATCAATGTTAAATGCTTTGCATCTGGTACAAGGGCATCTTATCTAAATCTCTGGGGTTCTGTCATGACTTCATTTACGTCCATAGAAAGAGCGGCTGAGGAGGACCTGTGAGCGGGTGGGGTGAGGTGCTGGGTTCCGACATGAACGAGGGTTCACACCAGGATAGAGTCAGGAGATGAGGAGGAAGAACCGTCAGTTGGTGTCAGATGGAGTCTGTGGGTTTGGGCTGTGAGGTCCTGAGAGAAATCCCTTTTCTGCAGGCTTTCACGTCCTGGTTACGATATTAGGATGGTGCACACGAGGGGCAGGAAGAAAACCATTATGCAAAAATGCATCTTAAAAAACAGATAACTTCAGTAGGAATTATTTTCATTACAGACTAATTCAGCAGGGTTCCTTTCAAAACCATCTCCCCTACTGCATTTAAGGGTGTTATTTACAGATGATTAGCTATTTGGCTAGGCGGAGGGGCAATTTAAGTCTCAAACATCCAAGGCCAGTTAAAGATCCGTGGAAAAAAAAAAAAAAGAAAGAGAAGCTCAGGAATAATTATGGAAGTCAGTAAACACACAGGCTCCTATTTCCAAAAGTGCAGTTTTTACACACCTTTCTTCAGGAGCATAACTGCTAGATAAAAATGACAAATGCACACATTTTCAAGTTAAATAAGCAGATGTGTCCTAACGGCTTGCTGAGAAGCCAGGGAGCCTCAGCTTTTAGGTGGAAAGCCGGATTCTTAGAAGAAAGCGGCTGCACCACTGACCTCCAGGACAAGACACGTGGCTCTCGGCCTCATACGTCAGACCTGGTGGGACAAAAAGAACTCAGGTCACTGCTCATATGTTGCTAGCATGTGTGTGTGTGCATGTGTGCACGGTTGTGTGCATGGCTGTGTGTGCATGCATGTGTGTGCAGGATCATGCACATGCATGTGCATACGCGTGCACTTAGGCGTGTGTGTCCAAGGTTGCATGCATATGTGAGTATTTGCAGATGTGAAGGCACACACACCCATGCACACACAGGTGAGAATATGCACACACATGCACACATACGCATTTATGCGTGCATCTGTGTGGCTGTGTGTGCGTGCATGTGTGTGCCCAAATGACTCTCTATGTGCTGGCCAAATTGTTTCTACAAAATGGACTGTGACTTTTACTGGAACAGACGCCTTCATCGGGAAGAGAATGTTCCAAAGAAGCCAGCTAACTGGGAACAGCCTGGTCCACAAGGGCATTGCTGACTTCGGGAACTAAAGGAGAAAGGAAGTCTCAGCGATGTGTGTCAGGGAGCAGCGGGGAGCTTTTCCCCTCGGTGCCCCTGCACCATCCCAGTCCGGCCACCCGAGTGGAGAAGAGGTGGTTACAAAATACAGATGGAGCTTGCCTGTCTGAATACCCACCGCCGAAGGGGTCGACACGTGAAGATGCTTATTGTTAAGAAACTCGTTTGGGTTGTTTTTTTTTTTTTAATTATTATGGGGTAGTAGGATTAGCAATTAGTGGTCTTGTTTAAAACTACTTTATACAAGGACATTTATTTATTTTTAATACTTTCTGGAAAATTGCTATCAACTAAGTGCCCAACAGTGGGGGGAGAGAGTAAAATAAAACATCGTTAAACCACATACTATTAGGAGTCCATTAACATATTTTTATAAGGCACACATGACATGATCATAAGTGAAAATAATAGAATGACAAATGTGTAGGTAATATGACTGATGATGCAATTTAAAAATGAAAGGTGTTGGATACACGTTATACAGTGACTATAATTATTATAAATTTTTACTCTTCAACATTGAAAAAAACGGACAACACTAACAGGGAAGGGATAGTTCTGTTTTGTATTTTCAATAATAAAATGGAGAGTTTAGATGAGAGACCAGCATCCTTTTTTCTGTACCAGCCAAATCATCGATATCTCAGGCTTAGCAAGCCACCTAGGTCCTTAGCACTTATCAGCGTTGTTTTGTTTTTTTAATCCTGTGAAAATCTTAGGCGCATTGTTAGCTCACAAGTCAAAAAAAAAAAAAAACAAAAAACAGGCTGCTGGGCCTCCCTGGTGGCGCAGTGGGCTGAGAGCCACATTGTGAGGCTGTCCGCAGCTTCTGCAGCGTGGGTTCGATTCCCGGCCAGCCAGGGAGATTCCCACATGGCGTGGCAGACCTCTCCTGTCGCACCCGCTGCTCCCCTCAGCAGTGTCTTCGGTCCGTCTGCCTGTTCTGCTCCCTGCTTTGTCTCTGGTGAATTCCCTCACCCTCCCGCGCCTCTGACTGCACCCCAGTTCTTGTATAAATAAATCAATCTTAAAAACAAACAAACAAACAAAAAAACAGGCTGCCGTTGCTGGCCAATCCATATGAAGGCTCGCAACTCCCAGGGCTGGTGTCTGCGACCCTCGCTGACCTTGGTAGCATCACAAGAGCCACACCAACCCACGCTAGCTCTTTCTATGGGATTAATTTGCTTTGTTCCCTTCTACAACGAAATCTGAAGTAGAGCTCGGAGACCCGATGGCAGAGACTCCCAGCCCAAGATGGTAGCCGCTAGCCCCACATGACCGATCTCAGTAACAAGTTACTAAAATCAAATAAGATCTTTAAGGCTGTGGTGTCTCCCTCGTGGGGGCACGTGCGCTGGACAGCATGGACACAAGACATTTCACCCAGATTGGCCTCGGGGAGGGGGGCAGTTAGAGAAAATAGCAAAAAGATTCTCTGGATCTCGACACGAAGGGGTGTGAGTGTATCAGCACCCCTTTGGGAAACAGTATTTCCAGAAAAGAAGCAGGGATGGGCACGTGGAAGGAGATGAGGTTCATAGTCCAGCGGAGCCGGAAGGGCAGTCAGAGGACACCCCAGGTCCAGAGGCGAGCCCACCAAAGATGGGAGCGTGGTCCTGGGAGAATCCCCCCCTCGCAGCCCCCCAGCCACTTGCTCAGCTGCAAAGCAAATAGCGTCGTACCTACCTGGTGCAGAATTTGAGAGGATTGAGCAGGGTCAAGCATGTGAACTTGGGTCATGAATCCTACTGGAAGGCCCCGACCATGACCCAAACGGCATGGTCTTCATGACGCTAGAAGGCACCACAGCTTGCCCGAGCGGACAGGGGTGGGCTGCTCGGGGTCACAGAGAGTGCCCTGCATCCACCCATGCCTGCACTGTGCTGAGAGGATGCTCTTGGGCAGTGCAACTGGCTGCCCCACAGCTGCAGCCTCCAGGGCCCTGCAGATTTCCCTTCATCTCCCATCACTGGGGCTCTGGCCCCCCTGAGCCCACAGCGACGAGTTAGGCTCATTCCAGCCGTAGGCTCTGGGGAGCCAGATGCCTGCTCTGCACGTGGGGAGGACCCGCCTCTGCTTCTCACCCTCTCAATCACCAGGAGCCGGCAGCCTGGGCTCCAACCCTTCTCCAGCCAGCCCAGAAGCTGTCCACTTGCCCCCAGACCCCCCAGACTCACTTCTGAACTCTGATCCCAATAGGGGCCCATGTGGAGCTACAGAGGGGTCACAGGGTGGACAGACCTGGTGTGGCACAGGAGGCAAGGGTTGGGGTGGGGAGGGGCGGGCAGCCTGTGCTCTGCCGTCCACCCCATCCCTCCACCCCCAGCGCCCTGGACTGTCCACCCCAGCTCTTGTGGCCTGTCCCAGATGCGGGCCTGATGCCCCGGCACCAGCTGCTCTCTTCATATCTGCTGAAGCGCCTCTGCGTGATGCCCACCGCCCGGGGAAGTGGCAGCCCCATTCTCCTCCTGCCCAGCAGCACAGCCGGGCGGACAAACCACCCACCCGGCTGGCCGCTCCGGAGCAGGGAGAAGAGTGTGCGCCAGAGGGCCTGCGGGGGACACGGGGTGATTTCCGCCGTGGCCCCCACGCTGGGGCCGAGGCGGAGGCAGGCCGCGCCCCGGTGTCTCTGCTCCCCCCTCCCGCCCAGGTCCCGTGCACGCCCGTCCTGACACGAGTGACGAACAATGGCGGGGACACCTGGGAGCATTCGCACGTGATGAGCCGAGGGGGTGGGTGCTAAGGCAACGGGGGGACAGACATGCACGTGGGGGCCGACGTCACCGCAGAGCCACGAGGGGGCGGGGAGGACTCACATGGCAGGGAAGGTGATGGGACTCAGATTTATGTCACAAAACAAAAAGAGGCCACGGCAGCGGCTTACTTGCGGAAGTATATACAAGAGAACTGGGGGCAGTGTACACGGAGGATCCCTCCTGGTTTGCCTGACATAACAGCACCGTGCCTACGAAAGAGAGAGAGACAGATGGTGTCTGGTCTGGGAACAGCCACCGAGCGAGAGAAAAGAAAATGCAGCCACACCCCAAAGCCGTGCCGGGACCCCCGAGCACCCCCTGCCTCAGCCAAGGGGAGCAGCGACCCCGGGAAGCCCACCCCAGCCCTCCCAGGGCTCCTCGTGGCTTCCGCGGGGTGCGCGCCCTGGGGAGGGGTGTCTGGTGGTCTGGGGCCCTGGTCAGCGGGGGCAGCAGCCTGGCACACACGCGGGATGCACGAGCAGCGAGCACGAGACGCCTGCCTCCCTGGCACTGCTGGCCGTGTGAGCTCCTGGTCACTGTGCCTCTCTGTGCCTTGGGTGCCCATCTGGAAGGGGGGCTGCGCATACCTACCTGCCGGCAGGGCGGGCAATGTGAGTGGGAGTCATGGTGAGCAGGTGCACCGGTGTGTGTGGAGCCCACTTGTCCTTCCCCCCAACTCGAGTCTTTCTGAGTCAGTTGAGAGGAAGAACAGGAGCAAGGCAGGGAAGAGGAGGTGCGGCCTTAGCTGTGGGGACCTGGCCTGGACGGGCCCTGGACTCGGAGAGACTGCCTGGGACTCCTGAGCTTCTCCTGCTCCCTTCCCTGAGGCTCTCAGCTCGACAGCTGGAGAGGCGGCCGTGCACCGCAGGGGCCACCGTCCCCCCTGATGAGAGCAAAGGGCGCTTATCCCAGCAAAATGGAGTTTTGCAGGGGGAAGAGGGTGGAGTCCTGAGCCAGCCCCTCCACCCACGACACGTGCTGCAGGACGGCCAAGGTCAGGGACCTTCAGGCATCCACTCTGCTCTCCTGCAGCTGTGAAGCTCAAAGTCCAAGAGTGTGCAAAGACTCGGGAGGAGGTTGAAGCCCATGACTGATGATGGAAAGGGGTCCTGGGGTCCCTGCTTGCGTCACTCACTGGTTCATGCTGGGAGCAGAGACCTCCCCTCATACCTGAGACCCGCCTAGGCAGAGGCTCTCAGCCTCCCCCTGGCCTCTCCTGTCTCCCCAGGACCAACTCAAGTGCAGTCAGAGCCCCCAGAATGAGCAGGGGGTTCACAACACATGATGTTGTTAAGTGACAATTATCTCTCCTGCACTAGAAAACCAGACAAGCGTCCGTCCACCAGTTCTGTGTCACCTCCTCTCCACCACCATTCAGGTACCGAGTCCAGAGAGATGGCTCACAAGACATGGACAAATTCCACTCTGCCCTCTGCTCCTCGTGCTTCTCCAGATTCCTTACATGATGTCCAGGCAAAATAAGGGCTCCAGGCCTCCCTAGTGGGGCAGGGGTTAAATTCTCAGCACTATGAAGCTATTGGCAGCCACTGCAGCCTGAGTTCAATACCTGGCTATGGAGCTACCCACATGGCACAGCAGACTTCTCCTGGCTCCCCGCTGCTCCCCCCAGCAGTGTATTTCAGTAGATCTGCCTAGTCTGCTCCCTGCTCTTTCTGGTGAATCCTCTCACCCCCTGCACCTCTGGTCTTCACCCCAATTCTTGCATGCATAAATAAATAAAAATAAATATTTTTTTTTAAAAAGGATTCCCTGATGATCCCTAAGCCAGCTTAGACTTCCTCAGAGCCTGGTGGCCCAGGTCCACCAGCCTCTGACCGTGGACAGAAGTGTGGTCTGAAGGGATGTCCCTTGTTTCTCCCTGTTCTTGTCACAGTTACCCCATATCCCATGCTTATTGCCACAGAAGAACCCCTTCCCCACCTCCTCCCACAAAAGCCAGGACAGAAGGGTGCAATTAATTGCCCTGCCCTTGGAAATGAATATATTAAGAGTCTGAACAGAACTGAACCACAATCAACCTTTGCCAAGCAGATCCTTCTTTCTACTTCACTTAAAAATAATTTATCACAACATATGAGACTTCACAGGGGCTGGTTTCTCCTCGGGAGATGTTTCCACTTTGGCAGATAACAGGCATCGTATGGGGATTAACAGCAAACACAGCCAGCCCAGATTATGGGGTGGTGTCTGACATCACCCCAGCAGGCAGGACCTCCCTGTCTGGCTTTGTCAACAGAACCCATTGGGCCTTTGCCGTGGACATCCATCTGCTTTTGCTCATTGCTGGAAATCTTAGCGAGAAACTAGCGTTTCTACTAGAGACATGGAGAGTGACTGAATCAGAATGTTCCAGAAAAGGACCCAGGCACGTGAATGGCAAGATTGCCCTACTGGTTAAACAGCACTTTTGAAATGAGATGTGAAGGACCTCGGGGCGTCTAGGCTTCAATAGAAAGATAGTATAATTATTGCAAAAGCATATCCAAAAGGACATCTCAGCTTTGTGCAGCTAGAACCTTCTGGCTAATTTTCAACAACCTCCATGTAATTTGCAGAATTCTACGAGCCACAGAACAGACTCCCTCTAGAAAGCGAAGGCCTGGCGGAGTACAACAAAGCTCTCCGCATTTTCTAATGCTGCAGATTCTGAGAAACTACACTGAAATCACTTCTTCGAATGCCCTCTTAGTAGCAAAAGCAAAACCAAAATTGACCTTTATAAAACACCATCCTCAAGACAGGACTCAGTTTTATTTTACCTGAAAACATGCTCCAACTTCATGTGCACAGTACTTATTGGATGTTCTCTCAGCACTTTGCGGCCTGTTCTTTAAGGGAGGCTTTGAAATAAACAAAACAAAGTGGCAGAAGAGAACACCACGGCCTGCACCCCCCTTTTTGGATGGGGTGAGAACGGTGATTGCTTAAAACAGTAAATTAAACAGAGACTGAGGTCCCCCAAGGCGCTTTTCCAGACAGTGCCCACCTTGCTTCTGGATGAGTCACCTGCCCGCATCTCCTACCTGCCCATCACCTGCCCACCAGCCAGGCGCCTTCCCAGCACCCAGCTCCTTAGGACTCCAGATGCCAACTGCCTCCAGCTGATCCACCACCCCCATTCCTTCCCCAGGACATATCGCTTATCAATTTCAATATCATCCTGTCCTATTAGCCTGCAGTCCTCAGAGTCATTCCACAGTGTCCAGGCAGAGGTGGAGGACAGGAGGGGTCTCTGCTGCCCTGCTCTGTCCATTAGGCTAAAACATATGAAATGGACCCTTTTCATGTCAGACAGAGTGGGAGGAAGCAATTCATGCGGGTCGACTTCTTAAATGCCCCCCACCTCCCTTCTGTGTCATCTGCAAGTCACCTCCTCTTTCGCTAGCCCTCAGGAGTTAATTACTGCCTCTTCTATGCTCCTATCTCACTTGAAAAAAATCTCCCTAGCGGATCTTTTGTCATGCTGTATTACAATTTTTATTTACATATTGGTCTTCTTAGTACAGAGAATCCCACTGGGTCAGAGTCAAATCACACTCATCTTTTTATCCCCAGCCCCCTAGCAAAACACCAGGCCTTCAGAGGGATGAGGCATAGGCTTGAATTATTACATGATTTATAGACTTCTCCATTTCTATTTTCTTTGCTAAAAAGGTTGCATCCAACCAACCTTTCTTGAAAGTTCTCCCTGTCCCTGGTTTGTAGCTGGAATTGGCATGCCTAAAGTTCACGTCTAGCTACCAGCGAGAGTTCTGTGATTCATCTATGTCCTGGTCTTTTCTGATTTGTTGAAGATGGACCCTGTGGTTTGTTTAACAGTCATCCATTTCCTAGGGTGCCGATGGTGTATCAGCAGCTGGCCTGTCAGGCCCCCTCACTAGGGGGTCTGCCCAAAGGCTGTTTCCCCAAAGCTGGTGAGATGTCCACATGGCCAGTCTCCAGCAAGACTTGGGGTACTCCAGCAGGGAGAGGGCAAGGCAGGGCCAGTGTCTCAGGCTTGGCCTCCCAAAACTTTCTGCTCACCTGGAGACACCCCACAGTCTGGGGGATCATTCCTGTACCCTCGAGGGGACAGCAGATGCCTAGAAGGGGATATTCCTACCCTAGACAGGAAGGAGAAAGCACCTCAACATTTTAGTCTGCAGTCAACCGTAGTGAGGAAGCTGGACCCATGCCAGAGCCAGATGCAGTTTCTCTGCTCCCCACCACGTACAGGGTGTCTCTTGTCCTAGGAGGTGCCACCTTCCCCGAGATGGTTCTGGACTGCGCTCTGGCTTCCCACCTAGAGTCTGTTTTGCCTCCCCCGGCCATTGTCAGCTGCCTCTGCTCTTCTAGACTGGGCTGTGATGCGTCTGCCCCAAGGTGCTCCCATCTGCAGTCACGTCTTACTTCCTTGCACCTGTGGGTCCAGAGACCTTGGCTAAGAGGCAGGAAGCAACTGAAGAGGGTAGGGGAGCTCTCTGATTAGCAGCCACCTTCCACATTCAAGAAATAAAATTAGCATGGAGACAGGGGACTGGAGAAGAGCAAGGCTGTCTCACCATATCCCTTTCTAGTCTAGACTCAAACAGGTGCGGCTCCAAGCCAGTCCAGTGCTGAGTGACTAGGCTGTCATTAAATGACTTTATAATGAAAAATATATATGTCAAAGAGACATCCAACTCCAGGCAGCTCACTTCATTAGCTCCAAAATTAAGAGTTGCTAAGGAATTTGAAGAATGCTCCTGAGTGTTGAAATGCAAAGATACAAGGACACAAAGAATAACCACAAGGAGACCTTCCACGATATTTAAGTCAGTGGGAAGCAGGAGCATGTACTGTGTGCGGGTGGTGTGTGTCCAGTGCTGTCTGTCCCCCCACCCCCTCCACAAAACTGTGTGTGATCCCTTTCGACACTTGAAAACAGATCCCTTTGCTGGGGGTGCTGCTTTCCTGCTGTCACTTCACCCAGAGCCTGGAAAGAAGCTGAGCAGGCAAAGGGGAGCCAGCCCAGGCAGCAGGGTGGGGATACCTCCCGGGTGGGACTCCCTCCCTCTGAGGCTAGAGCTGAGCAGGGAAGAGCAAGGGCTGCAACTGTTATCAACCAGCGTGGGCATTCTTTGGCATCTCCCACGTGCCAGGTGCAGTGTGGGTGCTGGGAGCACCTGCCCAACCTCTCTGAAAGCCAAAAGGCTGTGACTCTGGTGCTCACACACTCATCATCAAGGACACACGAACCCAAGGAAGAAAGGCAGCGTTCTGGACATCCTCCCTAAGCCTCAGACTCCATGGCTAGTTACTTTGCTTGCTGAGACCAAAATAATTTAAAAGTAATTTTGGAACAGCTTTTAACCACTATGCACATTATGACTTCAGCACAATGTTCATCCCATGTGTCTGCTACATATTACAGTCATGCGGGAAACACACACTCATAAGAGTGACCAACACTGGACATAACACTTTGATTTTATATAAAAAAAAAAAAAGAAGGAAATGTTTGGCAATATTTAACAAAGAATGCTTATAATGGCCCTCCCCCAGAAGGTCAGATAGTCTTAGTACTATTTCATAAATTTAAAAAAAAAGGCACAGAAATGCTACATCATTTTTGCAAAATCTTATCATCCATCAGAGGCTAAGTCCAGTGAGAGTCCAGTTACCTGGATCCAAGTCCTCATTCACCTATCAATGACCGCCCTGCTTCCACAATTGTAGAGCGATCTTTTTTTAAAGCTTTTAATGACATTTTTTGAAAATGTTGGTTATAATGAAAAGAACACACGCTGAGCCAGTGAGGCATGGACAGTCACAGAAAAGAGAGCCCCAGACTTGCAATGCCCAGGGCCTCATACCCACTGGCATCACCAGAATCACCCAGCTGACGTGATGAACACGATGCATGGGCCCCACTCCCTGTGTTTCTGACTCAGTATGTCAAGGTAGAGCCCGAGAACTTGCATTTTCACCTTATCTTCCTATTCTCCAAATCTCAATGCCTTGGGGTCTCCCCTCATTAAACTCAAGGTTTTCCAGGTACCCAGCACCCTGAGTCTCCTGGGAAGAATATTCAATGGTGCTTCTTCCCATACCCTGTCCCTGCGCAGCGTAGGCCAGAAATCTGCGTTACTAACTAGCACCCCAGGAGGCTGATTCTGTGGCCCCCAGGACATGCATGGGTCATCCAGCCCAAGGTCAACTCCACATATTCAGGAGAAAAGTCAAACTGGCTCAATATATCTGGTTGGAGGACCTCTGTGGGCAAAGAAGTAGAAATCGCTTAATTTTATTCCTACCATTTTGTACACTGACAGGTTTTGCCTTCGCTTTGTCGTTTTTCCAACCCAAAGAATAATTCGCCTCGCTTCCTAGCTATTCTGTCCAACTCCCGGAGGGAGGCTGATGAGTGAGGTGCAGCAGGTCACCAACTGCATGATCCTAGGTGGTCACTCTGGGTTTCCCAGCCAAAAGGTGACCTTCCCTACAGCTCCAGTCTAAATTGCGCCCCCTCCAAATTCATATACACTGAAGTTCCAAGCACTTTGGAATGTGACTAGCTGGAGACAGGACCTTTAAAGAGGTCATGAAGTCCAAATGAGGCCATTAGGGTGGATCTTAATGCCATGCGGCTGATGTCAAGTTAAGAGATGAGGACACACACAGACAAAGAGAGAAAACTGTGTGTGGACCAAGGAGAAGACAGCCATCAAGTCAAGGACAGAGCCCTCAGAAGAAAGCCTGCCAACACCTTAATGTCAGACTTGCAGCATCCTGAACGGTGAGACAGTAAGTCCCTGGGGCTTAAGTCCCCCAGTCTGTGCTGCTTTGCTAAGGAAGCCCTAGCAGACTAGTCTAACTACCTACCTACCTTGCAATGCACCTGACCCGTGAGACTCTATACCTGAGGATCCCCTACTATACAGCACACGCATCAAACTGTTAGCTGCACAGGCTGGGAGGTTGCCCGTGGTCCAAGTCAATGGAGATTCCTGCTTCCAATGGACACATCTGCTCAGACCCCAACAGGCTGTGGACATTTTTGCAGCTACACCTTTTTTTAACAGATACAGGCACTGAGCTAATCCATGTAGAGATATTTCACAGCTAATACCTAATGCTTGTATACATGCCTGAAGGGCGAGCTTCTCTGAAGAGTTATGGTAGAGTTTTAAGTACAGAAGTATTTCCATGTAGGCACAGATGTTGCAGGGAAATGTTGTATGTATATTTAATTCTCATAAATCAAATCCTGTTTTAATTGTACCAGGGGATTTCCATATTTAAAGGAGCCCTGAAGTGAATCTGTCCAGAGTGTAAATAATCCTTCACTCCAATTTATTTTGTAAGTTTTGATTTCCATAATATTTTAAAAGAAATGCATCATCTCTTGTTTTTTTTTTTTCTTTTTTCATTTTTTTTTTCAACATTATTTCAGGTTGCACGAAAAAGTCGGGAGAATGGTGCAAAGACTGTATGGCTTTCTCCCTGAATATTTGTGGTGGAAAATAATGAATGATTCATTTGAATTCTTCTCTTCCTCTCTTGCCTCCAAAATGTAGGCCACTAGTGACTTTTACAGAAAATGTCCATGGGACTCAATATAATAATAAACATGTCAGCAGTCACATTCACAAAAATGCTTGCTGAATACCTGCCGAGTGCCGGCAACTGTGCCCAGCATTTAATGTGGACCCTCCTTATGCTGAGGGGCTCTGAAGACAGGCTGTTTCATGCTGATGTAAAAGACGGGGTACTGACACCCAGAGTGTCTCAGAATCTTGACCAATGTCACAATGATAGAAATCTCATGGGGCTGACCACAATCAAACCCCCAGCGCTCCCCCCCCCCCACCTGGACTCCTGGACCCATGGTTTTAAGGAAATTGAGTCAGGCCAGGCCAACTACAGGCTCTTGGCTAAATGTAGTCCACACCTTTTCCTTCTATCATCTGTGAGCTAAGAAGGGTTTTAACATGTTTGCTTGGTTGAGAAAATCAATCGAAGAAGATTTGGTGGCAAGTGAAAATGGCATAAAATTCAGCATTCATAATGGATAAATAAAGCTGTACTGGAAGAGGGTCACTGACTGGGGGAAGATTCCTCACAGTTGCTTTTGTGCTGGAGCAACAGAGGTGAGTGGTTATGGCCTGAAAATACTAATATATTCATCATGTGGACCTAAGCAGAAAACGCTTTTTGAGCCCTGTTCGGATGCTCCCTTTGTGTTTGGAACAATACTGGGATATTGTGATTTATAACAAACAACATGTATTCAGACTTCATCCCATTTCTGATCAGAGCTCCTGAGGCCTTTGGGACTTTCTGAGTCTTAGAGCCATAAAGGTGTCTTTCGTTATGTAAATGAGGTGACTTCTGGACCCCACAGGGATGGGGGCTGGTTGCCAGGAGAACCAACCTTAGGATAAAAGAGTTGGAACTTCCAGTCTCCCCTCAGGCCACGTGGGAGGAGAGAGAGGTGGGAGGTTGAATCACTCACCACCTGGGGGTGGGTTCATCAGTCACGCCTTTGTAATGAAGCTTCCATCAAGGTGACAGTGTTGGGAGAGCTGGGGTGGTTAGACCCCTGCAGGTGCAGGAAGAGCGAGCACCTGCAGAGGGTGGTGGAGCTCCCACCTCATCCCACATACCTGTCCTGGGCATCTCCTGGGCATCCTTTCCTAATAAACCAGCGCACTGGTTGGTGAAAGAGTCCTCTGAGTTCTGAGATGTTCCAGCAAGGGAACCAAACCCAGGAAAGGAGACCTGGGAACCCATGATTGACAGTCTGCCAGGGCAGGAGGAACAACCTGGCCTGTAACTGGTGTCTGAAGTGGGCGGAGACTGGGGGCGGGGCAGTTATTGAAGAACTGAACTGGGCACAGTTCTCTGGGTGGGTGGTATCAGAACTGGGCACAGGGACCCTTTGTAACTACTGACAGACACTGTCTCAGTATAGTGCTAGCCCATCCTCACGAAGCTGTGGGTAAATACTTCAGAAGGTATCATTTTATCGGTCAAAGTTTTATTTCATTTTGTTCAAAACCAGCCACCAGAATATTTTAAAGATGCAGCCTTTGCAATGGCAGTCAATGCTTTCTTTTTCAGTCATTGTTGTTCAGGACAATGAAACAAGAAACATTATCTAGAGGGTATTGGTGGAAGGTCAACAGTTCAGCTACAACAAAAACAACGAGAAGATAGGGTGTCAGTGTGCAGGTCGGGGTCACCCCAAATTCAAAGGCGCAGTGAATCTGGGGACCCTTTAAAATGCAGATTCTTATCTAGTGGGTCTGGTTCAGGGCCTGAGCCTATATTTGTGATAAACTCCAGGGGACGCTTTTACTGCTAACAACGGTAAATACTGGGGACTTCACAGCCACTGAGATCCCCGCAGCATCTATCGAACTGCTCTGCTCTCCTGCCTTAGAAACGAACCTCAGCCTCTTTGCATGATGCCCAAACTTGGGCTCTTGTCAAGGGTGATGCCTGCGTGTGAGTTGATTACAAGTGCTTGGAATGATAAGTATCTGTTCAGCTAAGCCAAATCCAAGGAGTCTGTGGTTGACTCTGGCAGCAACACCTGATTCTCCCAGGGCAAACATGTGGGCTAGCAGCTCCTGATGGGTTTAAGAACCTTCCATAGGACTGTAAATCCAACCAAGGAAGTCTTTGGGCAGAAAGAATCTTCTGTAGATAAGAAAATCCCATCATCAAGATGGAGAAAGACGTGGAGGAAGGAAATAGAGAATCCTGAGCTCTTAGGGTCTCAGATCCTGGGCCTCAGAATCTTTGAAACTTAGTTATGTTTTCTGTCATCTCTGTTTCTTCATATTTGGGCAGGTCATTTAACAACACCCAGACCTCAGTTTTTACATGTGTAAAATCAGGACAAAAATCTACTTTCTCAAGTAATGTTTGAAGGGTTAGAACTATTACATGAAAGCCTTTGCAAATAGACAATGAACAAGTGATCTCAACAGCAATAATGATCCTCAATTAGTCATCTCATTACTATCCCATCCCCACTAACAGGAATCTCAAGATGTGGCACCTGGGATCACCATCCCTATCAAGAAACAACTTGGTAGCGACTAAACTGATTTGTTTGCCCACGAAGGCAATGCTTAGATAACAGAGTTGATGGAAGCCACTTTAAGATTGAGGATTAATAGCAGACATTTAAACTTGAGAGGTTTAGTGTCTGGCTTCTCATGACGCGGCCCTGTGGGTTTGGGTCAGGCTCCAACATGGCAGGGGCGCTCAGGGCTGGGAGTAGGGGGCATCACTCTTCCTGTAGTGAGATGTGCCCCCAAAATTGCACATTTCACTGATTTATCTCACATTCTGCTCCTGGAGCTATCTGAATTTGTAGCCTCTGCTCAGAAGGAAAAAAAAAAAAAAGACTGGAAATGACACTTGAACTCAAGTCAGTGGAATTTGCAAGTCTCTGCAAAGAACCCAGCTTTCCCTCATTGTCTCTCATTTTTTTAGGGATAAAGATCTCAAACATGCTACCAGAATCTAGAGAATCTTCTAGAGAGTCTTCCCCAGGCCCTCTCTTAGAGTCCTCTTTAAGTGAGAGCTATATCTTAGGAATTGCAGGAAATATTTATGGAGTGAGGGGTAGAGGTTCTTCTTGAGTTTTCATCCTATCCCAGATTAGGTTTAAATCCTGACCCCATTATTTTGGTGAGAGTAGAAAATATACTTCAAGGAGTAATCAGATAATCTGATAACTATAAATATGCTCCCGCCTCCGCCACATACACTCTATGGACTGAAAGCAAAGAGAATATTTCACCTGGTGAAAATTGTTTTCAAAACCTACAGAGAGCTAATATAGACGGTTTCAATTTTTATAATGAAACAAACCCCAGAAACATACAAATGGATTCCCATATCCCCCCAAACAAAAGATCAGTGATTTTGGGGTGTTCATGTTTTTGAAATGATACTGGGTTTAATGCAAAGATAAGAGTCTATCCATTAACCTTTGCATCAGATTTAAATGTATAACCCATTAACTAATTTAATCTCTCCAAAAAAATAACAGCCATTGGCATTATTCTTTGAATAATCCTTGTTTAGTTTCCATAATGGTATACAGTTTAATGAAAAACTCATTAGAATGTGGCATGCAGCATAATTAATTCTGGCTGATTCTTTTGGTGTAAGTAGCTAATGCAGATGCTGAATTCCGTTTTCCACCGCCTTTATTAATTTTTCATAAACCATTATTTCGACTGTAATGGGTTGTAACAGTTCCACGGAAGTTCTCGAAATGCATTAACTGCCATCAATGTAGTTAATCGAAATAGGATTTTGCCATTTGTGTGTTGGTTCTTCAACACGACATTTTTAAAAGACAACAGGACGGCTTTGCTTTACACTTGGAGAATGAGTATCTCTGTATAATTAACATAAAGGGTATTAAACAGTATTTGGCCAATTTGTCTCTATTTGTGCAACCACTTAATTGGTTGAACTAATAACAGTGAACTATAAATTTTGAAGAGAAAGCTGGAAGTGGAAAGCAAAACATCTTCAAAACTAAGTGGTTTATAATAGAAGGCAAGGCAAGTTGAAACATAAGGAAAACAATTCCCCTGTTTTTGAAATCTCTGGTAATTTGCTTTCCTAGGAAAATATTTGGACAAGATCAGGAAAAACAGGTTTTGTAACAGCCTTGGGAGCTCAGTGATCCTGAGTCAGGCCCCCTGCAGGTCTTTGGGGTTTAACCCACAACACAGTGGTAGAACTCACTGTTTCAAGTGCAGTTGTGGATGCTAACATATCACCTCATGTTTTTGCTTGTTTGATTTATTTTATTTACTTTTGTGATAGCTCCTGATGGCTGCTTTCCACCCAAAGGTTTCCTTTTCTGGAACCCATATTCCTTGGAGTGGTGTTAGTGGGTCTTTTGCATCTTGTATCTAATGGATACCCTCTGATCTCATCACATCAATACTCCTCAGGCTGATTTCGCCTCCCAAATCCCCATCTCAGGTGAAGATCCAGACCCTGCATTTGTTTTTGTCTGTCTTTTTTTTTTTAATATTTCTCAATGAATTCTCAAAATAAAGTTTGAGTTGCTCCTCCAGATTCCACCAAAACTCTTCCTTACTCACCCCTCACTCTACCAGGTTCCTCCTCATTTATTGACCTTATCTATTTTCTTATAAGGTGAACTCTTACTCTTTTTCAATGCCCTATTGATGCCATCACTAAGGCGACAGAGTTGGAATTTTTCAGTGCCCTGGCAGGCAACATCCTTTCGTACACACTGAGTTCACTTTTGTCTGCCTCCTGGGCACAGTAGGCTACTCAGCGGCATCTCTGGCCTCCACCAACTAGATGGCAGTAGTAAACCCTCCTCGTAGATGGGACAACGAAAAGTATCTCCAGGAGGGACGAAAATCACAAAACTGGTCACCCAGGATATTGTATTAACTAAAGCATGTGTGGGAGGTAACCTGTCCTATAGAGGTAACCTGTAATAAAGAGGAATGGGCTTTGGAATCACAAAGATGTGGGTTTGCACCCAGATCTTTAACTTTTGAAGACAGCAACCATGATCAACCTCACTTCACTGAATTCTACTACCTCACTGCAAAATGAAGATAACCACACTTCACATGCAATGTTGCAATCTCAGTAAACATATGTGGAGATCTCAACACAGAACTAGGTAAGCAGCTGGTAGTTAAATGCAAGCATGTTTTCATGATGACATTCTACAGCCTGATGATAGAGGACACAGAGGGCCTGGCCTCGGCCAATCCTACTTAGGAAGCAGGTGACAGAAAACATGGACTCTGAGGTAGGCTAGAGACCTTTGCATAATAAGCAGACTTCTCACACACACATACTAGCTCTGAGAGTTAGGGGTGAGACAGACTCTCCATGAAGCCCTCGTTTCATAATTTCTGTAATGAAGATGATGCCATAACATTTTTATGAGGCTGTGAGGAGATGTTTTCCATGGTGCCTGGCACAGAATGAGTGCCCAGAGCTGGTGTATTGCTGCTGATGTTCTGAAATGCTCTGTATATTGATGGTGGAAGCCTAGAACTTTCCCTGTGAAATTCAGAGTCAGAAATTCAAACCTCATCTTCCTCCCATTGCCTGGAGGTGGGGCTTCATGAACAAGAACTATCCTGCTACTCTGCTTTTTCATTTTGGGGGGGTTGCGGGGAGAAGGCTCGCCATGAGAGAGTTTCCATGCAGTAGAATAAAAACCAATTAGGAAATGCAGTTTTCAGTATATAAGCAAGCTCTGATCCTATTTGAAGATCAAAACCCCACAGGCTCCATCAAAGACCAGCTGCAAGCTGTGTTCCCTCCGCGGGAGGAGGAAGGACACAGATAAAAATTAAGGCCAAATGTGGGCAGCAGTGGGATAAAATCTGATAAGACAGATGGGGGGAGGAGAGGAGAGAAGCAAAGTGAGTTGCAACCAAGAGGGGAGGCAAAGGTAAACAGATGTATGAGATAAACTCTCTGAAGTGGAACATCTCCTGGCTGAAAATCCTTTGCTTGGGGACTGGCACGTGGGCGCCTGCGTTCCAGCTCACTGAAGTGCACTGGAGTCCGGAGGACGTATGAATCACACAGAAGAGCGCAGAGGCAAAGGGCAGCCTCCCTAAGAAGGGCTCCTCCACCCTGCGTGGAGGCCAGGGGAGCCCAGCTCTCCAGGGGCATGAAGGAAATCCCAGAGCCCTGAGGGGCAAGGAGATTTGCTGCTGTGAGGGGCATGGGTGGTAGCAGGGACCTTTCAAACCCACTCTTCCAGGATGCTAAGGCAGTCACCCCAAACAGGGAATGCTTTGGGGCCCATCATTTAGACAAATCACCCAATTCACTGTCTAGGACCATGACCGATTTGTGCCAAGGACCTCCTTCATCACCTTGATCTTACTTTCTCAGATGCTGTAGGATCCAAATTGCAGGAAGGGGGTTGGAAAGAAGTCCATTCAGCCTGTGGCTAAAGGTCATCTCCTGGCCATAATGGACTCCATGAAGTGGAAGTGGGGGGGGCTGTTTGGGGGGAGACCTCCATCTACCTTCTTTTTGCCCAATTCTGAGATGAATCATGCTTCACGGTGGCCAAAAGTCCATAGAAAATCAATACTTTGTAGGGTAGTCCAAGGTCAAGTACAGTTGCCCTTTTGGAAAAAAGCAATCACAGCGTGCTAGAGCCATTTTAAATTTTATATTGAAATCCCACTACACTTTCCCATCACCCAGCCTCTTCCCAAGTCACGCGGTTCCTGGCCAGGTTCTTACCGATGTGGACACACTCAGTTGAGGTGATTTCAGAGGTCACTTATCTCTTATATTTTGATTTTTCTCTACAGTCTACAAAATTCTTGTGCACCTGCTATCCGAGTCCCCCCACGAGCCCAGGATAACCCAGTTTCAAGACCTAGCTACCTTCCTAATGCCACTCTGCATTAGGGTAAAAGCCCTCCTCTTAGTACCTGTCATTCCCCACCCGCCTTCTCCAAACCAGAACTTTTTATTTTCTGGAAGAATATCCATGCAGGATCCAAAAAACTGCTAATAATAATAGGGTCACCAAGACTACCATTCATTGTCCCCATCAAGCTTTGCAAGTTGATTCACTCTGCATCTCTCTACTTTTGACTTTAATTGTGTTTCTTGTCATCAGGACCTAACTCTAGCTTAGATTTGCATTGCACTGGGAAAGCCTTTCCTATTCCTATTGATCGAGACCTATGGAGTAATTTAACTCAATTCCAATTTTCTTTTGCAGGCGGGGTGTTCTCCATCCATGGAAGTGAGTTATGTGTGTTCAAGTGGTGCATCTTATGAATCTTGTTAAACCCTGCCACCTTACAGCCTCACTGATGGAATATTTAATCACAGAAATGAGTTGGCAGATATGATCTACAGCGTGGGTGAGCTCTGCGGCCGTGTTACTGGCAATTGGGAAACAGATGCATTTGCCATTTGTCAATAGCCTGTTGACAACTTTGTATAACCTTCTGTTATTTATTTCTACTCTGTTTCCCTTATTTATGAAAATTAAGGTGCTTTCAATCAACGGTTTCATTGGTTGGATATGATGTTATCTCTAAAAGACATCACTTTTTAATCTTTTTATTAGGAGGTTAAGGGAGCATCTCATATTGAAGGGGAACTAGAAATGCCACCAAGGCCTCTTCTGTGCCAGAGTTCGAAGAGGCACGATTCCCAGTAACACTAAGTAACTTGAGGTGTGTGGCTTTGAACAGAGGCAGAAATTCTACTTCCATTTAGTGCCCTCAAGTTTCCTTTAAACTCTAAAATGGGGCACGGACCTGGCTAAAAGCCTTGAGGTCCACCTGCACTGTTTTTTTTTGTTTTTTTTTTTAATTGACTTACGATCATTTTTCTTGAGAATAAGCCTCCAGGAGTGTGAAGGTGATCAGACTTAGGAAAAATAACCCATGCTGTTGAGCTTTGGTTGTGTCTTTGCAGAAGACTTGTATACGTTCGTGGGAGAGACTGATGTTTGTGCACCTGCTTCTGGAGGCTGGTGTTGCACAAACTTGCCAAGAGTTCTTGTAGGACTGACTGGCTGAGCACGCAGAAACCCACAGACATGAAAGGCCTTCCCACAGCTTCTAACGGCTTCCTCTGGATTGTGTGCGGGGAGAGTGCATGTCATAATTTATCAAAGCAAATTAATACTGTTCAGCTAGTAATTAAAGATCCTTATTAAAAGAGGCCACCGCTTTCCCCACCCCCACCTGCGTTAGCAATATAAATGCACTCAGGGCGTCAGGAGGTTATATACGAAAATCAATAACCTGCCATTTTATAATTAAAAGAGAAAATAAATGTTAGGGAAAAGTCCACTAAATTAGGAAAATTACCTTTAGGAGAGATTGGAAATATTGATTTTAATTTACAAAATATGTGGACTTTTCATGCCCCATTCTGAGAGACAATTGGAGGCTGGGTTATTAACTCTGCATAAGCTTCAGGAAAATCAATAATTATTCCATGAGAATATTATGATATTTGTCATTAACACACAATTTTATAGAGAGAGGTGACTAATAACTCTGGCGTTCCATCTCAGGCAGATGCAGGCTGACCTGCTAACTACCCAAAGCGAATCAATGACAAGGTCTTCATCTCAGTTTTGAGGCATGTTCAGAATTGCAAGAAAAATCAGACTATTTTTATAGTTGGGGACATTTTACATGCCCCCTACATTCTTAGACATGGGTATTTAAGTGAATATGGAACTAAATACAGTCTGCATCTATATTTATGCATAGGCCCACTTCATAAATACAAGTGTATGAAACTTTAGATTGAAGCTAGCTGGGTTCTCATCTCAGTGTGTGTGGGTCTTCACGGACTGCAAGGGAATTATTCTGGAATGCTGAATTTGTAGCAACCCTCATTTTCCCTCATTCCTGAACATTATGAACTCCATCTACCCACATGTACAGACAAAGAGGCAAAATCCAGAAAATAACTGATTATTCAGGATAACTCAGTTATTGGCAACACCAAACACAAATACTCAGATTTCTCAAGAGGCACTCCCCAATGTCATGTTGTTTTTTTTTTTTTTTTTTTTAAGTTTCTTGGAGCATGTCAGAGAAATACATAGTTCTCCAGACTCCTTAAAGCTTCCACAGACCCAACCAGTTAACATTTTTAAATAAGGCAGCTATGGTGGAGTTGGTGGGGATGATGGTGATGATGGTGATGCTGGTGGTGGTGGTAGTGATGACAGTGGTGATGGTGGTGGTGATGATGGTGATAATGGTGATGATGAAGGTGGTGGTAGTGATGGTGGTGGTGGTGACAGTGATGGTGATGCTGGTACTGAAGGTGGTGATGATGGTGATGATGAAGGGGCTGGTAGAGGTGATGTTGATGGTGGTAGTTGGAATAATCCAGATCGATTAGATTACTATTATTCTTTAATTTGACTAGTTTGAACATAGAACAATAGCATGATCTATTATCAAAGGGCACAGTTAATAAGAATTATGATTTTAAATTTTCACAAGCAATAAAGAGCAGTGTAACCTGGTTGGAATGAACACAAACTCTTGATTCCAAATTCTAGCCACTTCTTCCCAGCTATGAAATCTTAGGCCCAAGATGAAAATACTTTGTCCTGGCAGTTTCCTTATATGGAAAATTGCCTTGAGGAGAGAAATACATTAACCTAAGTAAAATGCTTAGAACAGTGCCTGACCATAAAAAGTAATTGGTGAATGCTAACCCTTAGTATGACTTATTCTTTCCCTATAATCCAATGATCTAACTTTGGTGGCTGAGGCAGGGCTCATAAATTTATTCTTTATGTGCAAGTCATTCTGAATTGTTTCTTCTGTCTTAATGTCCTCTTAAAACCCCACAGGTATGCACATTGGTTTGAAATCACAAGTCCAGGAGTTACTTGGTGTTTTCCTGGTTGCTTGAACCAAGGTGGCAGCAACTACCTGGCGCAACACCAGAGATATTCCTTTTCCTCTATCACAACTCACACCTCTCTGACCACCCTCCTCGTCACAGGGGGAGAACATGCATGCAGCTGTGCTCCCACAGACTTGCAGTCACCCTGCCTTCCCTGTGCTGTGGCCCCTCCATGACACGGGATGGAACCTGCATGCACCGAAGCGCTGCCTGACTTGCTCCTTTGTGGAATTTCATTTCTTTGCAACTTTGTGCCAGGATGAACATAGCACATGTCCCTCAATAGATTGCATTGCCCCTGATCCCAGAAATTGTAAGTGGACATGCTGAGGTTGAAGGACACATTTTCTCATGAACTAGGTAGAGTCTTTTAAGTTTAGTGGCACACACAGAATTCAGAAGAATCAGTTCTTGGTTAACTTTTCCTTTATGACAAGGAGGTGAACATTGACCTATTTATTTACTATTTTACCCAACATTTCCATGGGGCAGACTATATGCCAAAAGTCTTCACATACTGATCTATTTAACTCTTTTCAAACACCTGTGAGTTTGTTCCTGTTATCATCTCCCATTTGGCAGATGAAGACACTGAGGCACAGAGAGGTTAAGTAACTGGCTTCGAGTCACACAGCCGGCAAGGAGAGGAGCCAGGTCTGGAACCTGGGCTATCTGAGTGCAGTGTCCATGTTCCTCTGTCCACTGTGTCCTCTCAGGAGGTGGGTCCACCTCAGAACTATGGAAGGCTTTATAGCTAAGTCTCTCCTCCCTCATAAGAGTCAACACAACCACTTCACAGTCATGGAGTCCTGGAATTAACCAGGCTGGTGGCAACTGCAAACACTGCCTACCTAAAATCCAGGACTCAGCTATCACCTTGGACCTTTCCTAGATTTATTTACTTTTTTTTTTTAAATCAAGTTGGTACTTGAACAGCTTAGTTTCCTATGTTCCTTTGTCATCCACTAGTGCTGATGCTTTGAACAAGGAAAACAACAGAACTAAGGCATCCCGGTACAGACAAGGCAAAGAGCAGGACTTACCGTCAAGAGATCACTAAGTAATTGGATCTAGACCAGTGGCCATTTATTTCTCCTTATTAAGAATCAAAGGCCACATCAAAGAAACCCTTCAATATCCAAGAGGCAGATGGACTAAGGGTCTAAGGTGTTAAGTGCAGCCTTGTTAATGAGCAAGAAGACAACAGGCAGCAGTGACCAGCCAAGACCAGCAAGTCAGAATGAGACCTCGCCCCTGGGGCTCCTGGTTACTCTCCCCAAATTTGAAGGCCGGGTTCTCTGTAAGCGTGGATTTCCCAGTTGAGTGGTAGTTGGTGGCTAGGCAGGGAAGGGGTGAGGAAGGAGACACATCCTTGAAGGCAAAGCAGACAGAAATGGAATTGCTAAGGGAAATCAATCCACAGAGAAAGGACAACGTAGCTTTTATTGCTGGTTTTTTGCAATAGTTCTCTTGGCAATTCCGACTCACATCCACGTAACTGGAATAAGCAAGCCAACTCTCTGCTTTGCCAGGAAAATAAATGTAACCCCAAATGGAAATGTATGGCTAAAGGAAACATTCAGGCATATTGAAATAAAATGGGCATGAATAGCTCTATGTTCGCTCAATATGCTCTTGAACAAAGTCTCAATGCTTTTTTTTTTAAGGCAAAATCAACTTGAATGTCATCAAAGCTGTGACTCCAGTCTTCATCCACAAGATAACTCCCATGACTCCTCCTTTTATATTTTAAAGGGTTTCAAACACTTTTGGTTTTGCCAAAAAAAAAAAAAAAATCATTCAGAAATTGTTAGGAGAGGGATTTACTTGGTTCAGATTATTTGATGAAACTCGTTTTATTGGCAGGCAAAGCACATTTAGAAAGACCAAGGAGACATCATGCAAAGAGAAACTCTTTACCTGCATAGAATTCGGGACTGTAGACCGCACCCACAACTGGATTCAATTTCCAGCCTTAAAACAAATATACAAAAACTTCATTATCACATTTGATTCAACAACTTAACATCATTGCAAATTAACTGCAACTAAATGGATGGATATATTTTTTTTCCCTAAAATTTGAGGATACATAGTTTGGGCATGTGTTAAAAAAATTATCTGAAAATTACACAGAGAAAAACAGCTCTATGCTTTTATGTATGTATGTATGTATGTATGTATGTATGTATGTATGTATGTATGTATTTACTTTCTGCCAATACAAGTAGTATGGAAGCTGCTGACCAGCTACAGGGGAACCTTTAAAAATGACATCATAATTAATTTTCTCCCATATCCACAATTCCAGAGCCACTATAATATTCGATGTGTTTTTTTATTCTCTTTCATGTATCACTGCTAGATAAATACATCACATGTCCCTTTGCATTAAGTTTAAAAAATCTGAAAGTTCACATAAATATTTTGCAGCAACATAGTCTCACTAATATCATTCCTAATTATGGCCCAGAGACTGTAGGATTCCAAAGTGTTTTTTAAGTCCCAAAGAAAAGGACATTTATGCACTAAGGACTAATGCATTTCAGTGAATTCAGAGACCATGATTATCCTTAATCAATGCATGATATCTAAGGTAACTTTCAAATAATTTCTACATGGGATTAATAGGATCTTGCAATTTTCCAAATGTTCTGGATGGAGAATTTTCTGGATCCTGCTGCTCCCTTTAGTGACTTTCACTCATGTGAAGAACATCTGGGGATATTTGCTGACTGAGCACAGCCCACAATGCAAACCACTGGTTGGAGTTATTTAGGGAACAACTTCCAAAGAATGATTACATTTTAGGCTCAGGGTGACCACTTTCAGCTTCTATTGGTCTTTACAAACACATTCAGTGTAGAATTCCTGAAAGGCAGAGGACAGGTCTGTTGTCTTTTGTGGAAAACCTTGTCAGCTTAAAACACCAGATGTCCTTTAATAAACACTTCTGGAAAAAGACAATGTGAAATTTGGGGTGTGAAGGAAGGTATTCTGAGCCCTATCCAGAAGGGAAAGATGTGGCATCCCATTAATCTGACCTGAGAGGTGAATACCATCTCCTGACCCACTAAGGAAGACAAAGGCTCAATATTTTATAAATAGGTCTCTGGATGGACCTAAGAATTTTCTAGAACTTTCTAAGGATGTTTTGCGTCTAAGAACTTTCAATTCCAACTTGAATAAGCCAGCTGGTTTACAGCCCCAGGCTGATCTCTGATTCAAAGTCTTGTCCCTGGATTACTTGGGAAGTTTATTAATGGACAATTCCTGAGGCCATCCTAGATCTGCAAAAAGAGATGTGAAATTCTGAGACCCATTATCTCAAAGGTTTCTGAAATCCCACACTGCCACCTTCACCTTTTATTATTAGCCACATCTCATACTAAAGGAATTTGTATAGCATATATAAATGAAAATTACCCTGGCCATTTCAGAACATGGGGAATAGGAATGTGGAAAATGACTTAAATTTGACCAACTGATCTCCCACGGATTCTCCAAAAAGAAAATATCCAGTTCCTAAGGATATGGGAACTAATGTTCATATTTCAAGCCTAAGAGAAAATAACCCAAGGTAGTAGAAAATAAAGCTTCAGGGTTATCTGGATGTATTTAATGTTTTCTTTTTAGTCCTTCACAGACAGGTAGAGTGTGTAAAAGAAATCTGTAAGGGGCCCTGCTAACTGAATAATTAAGTCATTAATTTAGTGCTCATCTATTTCTTCCCTCTGTTTTTCATCTTTTTTTTCATCTTTTTTTTTTTTTTCCATTATGAGAAATTTTAATGCATGCTGTATTTCCAAAGATAGTTAAAGTAGTAGTCAGTAAAAGGTTTATTTATTTATTTATTTATTTTTTTTTAAATATTAAATTTTATTTTTATATTCCCCCATACAATTGCAAACGCCCCATTCTGACCCCAATCCTTCCCCTCCCGCCCCCCACCCCCCAAAAAGTGTCTCTGGTTCATAGTTTTTTTGTTGATTTTGATTTTCACTTTCTTATATTCATTTTCCTGGTCCCTTATTTAAGTTTTCTAGATTCCTGCTATGAGTGAGACCATCCGGTATTTTTCTTTTTCTTTTTGGCTTATTTCGCTGAGCATGATCCCTTCCAGTGCCATCCATGTTGCTGCAAATTGCATGTGTTTATCTTTTTTGAATGCTGAGTAATATTCCATGGTATATATGTACCACATCTTCTTGATCCAGTCATCTATTTTTGGGCATTTGGGCTGTTTCCAAAGCTTAGCTATTGTAAATAGTGCTGCTATAAACATAGGGGTGCAGGTGCTCTTTGGAATTGATGTTTCTGTGTCCTTTGGGTAAATACCTAGGAGTGGAATTGCTGGATCATATGGAAGCTCTATGTTTAGTAGGTCCAGAAATCTCCACACAGCTCTCCATAGTGTTTTTCATCTTACACCCTGCTTATGGCCCCACCTTATACTGGTCAGAGAGAAGGGATCTTTTTGACACTCGGTAACTAAGCTAAGATTTAATTTCTTGTGTATACCTTACCTCCCTTAAATACTTCTTTTTGATTATATGTCTGGAACTACTGAATATGGTTTCATTTTGATGTGACTCCCAAAGATTGCAAGTTATGCCAACAAGCTTTCATTTTTTCATAGAAATGGATTTCTCAGCACTGTATAAGGCTGCCTAGAAATCACATTTCTCTTATCTGCCTTTATTTTACTCATTTCCTTGGGGGAGGAAACATATGCCTGTTGGTATATGTATTTGTAAGGTCTAGTCTCCCTCCCTCCTTACCTTCCTGCCTCCTTCCTTCCTTGGCAAGTCTCACCCCTCCAGCAAAGGGCACCCCCATTCACTTGGTTTCCTTAAAACGAAATTCTTGATCTTTAATTCCTTGATTCTTCCCTTCCCCTCGTATCTCATGAAAAATCCCTTAGGGAAAAACTATTTCTCAGACTTTGAAAAGAGGTTTCCACTCTCCCCTCTTGCCACCAGCCTGGGCCAAGACACGTGTGTCTCCTAGACAAGCCCCCACGGCAGTAACGTCCTAACTCTCCCTGTCTCCTCTTACTCCTGCTTGCGTCCCTCTGCCATCACCATTCCCCTCTGTAATAGTGGCCAAAGCAATATTGAGGAAGTAAATCAGGTATTTCTTTGTACCACTGTGCTCTGCTCTCCAAGCTTTTGACACCGGTCTGTTTTATCTTCAGAGAACTATCTGAGCTCATTCCAGATCACTTTGGATTTGATGATCCTAGATTGTACCCACTTCTCCCTCTGCCTGGAGAATTCCCCCCAGCTCCAGGCAAAGTGGACCTGACATCATGAGGACTCCATGTCTCCCCAGGGCTGCTCAGGCACATGTGTCTTTCCTCTTAGGATGCCCCTCTGGTTCAGTCCCAGCTTGGTTTTCTGTATCGCTGTTGACACTGCTGGGCTTATGGGGTTTTCTTTCTGTTTATTCTTAATTGTTTTTCAAAGATTCTCCACCATTACCATTAATGGCAGGGTGAGTGGGACTGGTGTCCCATGTGAATCCCCAGGATCAAAAATTGTGTTTGGTTAACAGTCAGTGCTCTCTAAAAGTTTATGTAATTTTGCTCTAAAGAAAGTAAAATGATACAGAGTAATTTTCTAACAGGCTTGCTCCCTTTTGGCTAACATTCTGTCTGCCTCCAACCTCCAGTGACCTGCTTTTGGTTGTATGTCTAATGAAGAGGGGCCCTGTTAGGGTGACTGCCTCTAAGGGGAAGGCAATAAGAATCTAGCCCTTGCAAATCACCTCCTCTCAGACCTACAGAGCTCCTGCAGGATTATGTAGATGTATGCAAATAACATGCAAATGGACTCCTGGTCCCTGCCACTCCTTCTAGTACCTGGAAGAGACCCTTGGGACAAGCCTGCTGGAGACACGGGTCTGAGTCTGCACTGTCAGGAAGACGACAAAATGATCCCACTTTTAGTTTCTCAGGCAGATTGTGTACGTCCCCAGGCCTTGCAAATTCAGAGATTTTGATCAAGGACATTAAACTGAACAATGAGGCTTATAACAAAAGGAGAGCAGCTGAGAAAGCCCGCGCTCCCAGCCTCCCAGGGCCCCCATACGGCGAGGCAACAGAGCGGAGACCAGACACACGAGCAATTTAGAGACCCCTCTGTGGCTGGACTGGGAGGTACTGCACCCAAATCAGACAGCTTCTAAAAGGTCATCTGCCAGGTTTCTTTAGTAAAAATGCTGGCCAAGATCCCTGGCGTTCACTATTGTTGTATTGGGTGTTAAAAGACAAGTCTGAATGTGCAGACCAAAAATCTGCACATGCCTTCTCTAGGGCTTTGCTGGGTTGGGTATCAAAGAAACACATTCAAGAAAGTGCCCTTAATGATACTACAGGGGTTCTGCCAACTGCATGAGAATGCTTTTGAAAGACATCTCTTAAAGATGTCTGCAACCTGGAAGCTGAAATGGTGCAGGAGGCAAGGCCCCAGATGCAAAGTTAGCTGCACATTATGCAGAGATGTGTTTTTGTTTGTCAATCAATATATATTTTTTGCAGCATATGTTCATGGCAACCTTTAGATTTCACCTAAAATATACAATCTCTTGTTCTCTTGAAACATCAATAGAGATGTCAACTTTAGGTTAAGAATTCCTCAGGGACCAGTTTACTGGAGGTGTCCACCCCCACCCCCCACATCTATTTAACTTTCCAATTATCCACAGTCACCACTGCTCTCTATTGTCTGCCTGGCTTGGAGGCCATATGTTAGCAAATTTTTATTATTACCACGTGTGAGAAATATTTTGTTTTATGCTGTATGAAAATGAAAGATAGACCATAAAGATTGTGAGATCCCCAGACCTTCTCACTTGCTCATTTATTTTACCTGCCCAGCTGCTGTTTGCATCTGAATATTTAATCCTTAAATTAAAATGTCAATCAGGAAATTCACCTGACTATCTAGAGCAAAAAAAAAAAAAAAAAGGAAAAAGATAACTACTTGCTATTGAGATTATTGTGTAATTAAAAATTTAGGGCACTTTGTATCCCTGGCACTATGTTGGCTGCTTTCTTCCATAATAATTAGAATCGCCTGTACAGTTGGTTTTATTGCATGTATAGTTCCCACTGGAGAAAATGTATGTTTCAGCTTCAGAATTGAAACAACTTGCCTACAGTTTCATAGCCAGTGGGAGGCCGAGTTGATACTGTTTACCTCTTACAGAGTTTTCCATCTTTTTGTCCATTTTTATCCTTCCCAAGAAATCTAAGAAAATAAGAGCTACTTCCAATACCCATGCTTCTCCAACACCCAGTAAATCTCTGAGAAAATTCAACTTGTTTTACAGAAATAGAAAATTCCCAAAGATCCCAGTTCCACACTGAGAGCATGTATCCTCAGGAAGAATGAGTAATGGAGAAGCTGCCAGATCATCTTTTTGAGGAGCGTTCTGATGGGTGGCTCGTAGACCTCCATCTGCCATGCTAGTCTTAAACCCAAGTTCAGATGTCCCCGGAGTTATAATCTGTATCCCCCACAACAGAATTAACACACTTAGCAGAGCCTCCTAGCCAAGCTTCCCATCACACTTAGGACCCAGTCTTATTATTCATCACTGGAAACTTGGCAGCTGCTAAACTTTTCTTGGATACATGATTGAAGGCATGCACGGATGCAGTGCGGGTGTCGAGAGTTGTATTTTACTATTTGAAGATGAACTAAAAA